>NC_030816.1:33522642-34143642 GCF_001704415.2 Capra hircus | reverse complement strand
AAACCCCATAGGCAGAGGAGCTTGGTGGGCTACAGTCCAAAGGGTCTTAGAGTCAGACACAACTGAAGAACTAAGCAAAGCACAAAAAGCACTACTATCGGGGTAATTAGCACTGAGTTGACTTAAATGTGTGAGAATAAATTTATTGTGTAAGGGTATTATTAATTACTTAGAATAATAGACAGTGGAATTAAATGTGGGTCATTCCTTAACTTTCTAGGAAAACACAAATAGACATTGGTAGTCACACAGTTTTCCTTTCTTCTGCTACTACTATTACAACTTTGTAAAATAAAAGAGTTCACTATAAAACCTCCAGAATGCACTAAGATATGGTGCTGTTTTGTGTACTCTAGCCTTTGAAATCTGATATTTATAGATGGGAACAACAAGCTACTTACAGGGCTAAAGTGGTACCCATAAGCACTATATTAACAGACTTAGAGAACCATAGGTTATATATCAGCTATGCATTCAGACAGGTATAATATCTACCCACTCCATAGTTGTACTTTGGAAATGAGTATTCACACTGAACATCATATATACTCTCTCCTTTACTCTATAGTCTGAAAAAAGATTCATCTTACTCCAATCATATTCTACTGTGGAGGAATTGATAAAAAATGAATATAGATATACAGTGTTGTATTTTCTCCCAATGGTTTCCATCATCAAAAATGGAAAATTTTAGAAATGGGACTTGAGAAACAGAAAATGTAATATAATGGGAGTTGAAGAAAGAGAGTTAGAGAGAAGTCAAACAGTGTCAGTGATTGGAGGTCATAATCAACTATCATCTTTAGCCAAAGCCAAAAAGTCAGCTTTCTACTTGTTATCATCTTGTTGTGAGGGGATAACATAATCAAATTTAGATAAGAAAAAGTTATTTGCACAGCAATGTAGAAAATAAATTGGAAGAATGCAAAACAGCATATAAGGAGAGGAGATATGAACAGTGTGAGAGTCCAGAAAAGAGATTATAATCACTTAGGATAGAATAGAGGGGTTTAGGAAAAGATGTGAGTTTGAAAGATATGTAGGATGCAAAGATCAAAGAATTTGGTGAATGATTGCATAATGCTGTGAAAAAAACATGTGGTATCACAGACACTTGATATTTGGGGCTTGATAAATAATGATTGTATAATCAATCGGGAAAATTGGAAAAAGGTAAATTTAAAGGTGAGTGGGATATGGTAACAAGGTTGCTTTAGAACAGCCTAAGGAAGTATTTTTGAGATATCCAGAGGCATCTGGGAATGGTGGGTATCATGCTGGATATTAACTGCGAGTAATTTGAAGGAATAGGGTAATTATAGTTTTAGGGAAATTTCACTTATTAAAGAACGTATGACATGAAAAGAGAAGAGGATTTAAGATAAAATGTACTTAGTAAAATGTTTAAATTCTGGATGGAAAATAATAAGGCAACAAAGGAGACCCAGAAGCTATGTACTAAAAGGTAGGCATTACATTAAAAGACAATTCACAAAAGACAAAACAAAACAAAAGCCAGCATTTTCACAGGATGGACCATTGAAAATATTGAGTGTTCCTGAGAAAACAAGGGGAAATAAAATATATAATATGGAAGGAAACTGATGCAGAAATAGTGAGTTATTTCTGTGAAGTAAGCTAAGCTAAAGCCAGAATGGAGGAGATTAATTGAAAGAGAATTGAGAAATTGAAAAATATAGTTATAAGTAGAATCATAGGAACAACTGGAGGGGTACAAGAGACACAGAGGGATTCTTTTGTTTCAGTTTGAACAATCTTTATAGCTAAGTTAAATGACTTGACTGAGAGAAAGGGAAAGAATATTTCAGTAAGTTTCCAATAGAATCATGATGAACATACAATATAATATTTAGCACAGATTAAGAACAAATAAAGCAATTTATAGCCTCTGTCCACAATACAATTAGGAGAAGAATACAGTGAATTTCAAACTATATGTCCATATGGAAATGAATTGCCAGATCCATCCAGCTAGGTCCAGAGCCTAGCATAGAGGTAGAAGTTGCACAAAAAGGAGAGGAAGTGATAGGTGGCTGAGGAGGTGAGAACACAGATGATACAGTTCAGTCACTCATTTGTGTCCAACTGTTTGTGACCACCTGGACTGCAGCATGCCAGGCTTCCCTGTTCATCACCAACTCCCGGAGCTGGCTCAAACTCACATCCATCAAGTCAGTGATGCCATCCAACCATCTCATCCTCTGTCATCCCCTTCTTCCCCTGCCCTCAATCTTTCCCAGCATCAGGGTCTTTTCTAAGGAGTCAGTTCTTTGCATCGGCTGGCCAAAGTATTGGAGCTTCAGATTCAGCATCAGTCCTTCCAATGAATATTCAGGACTGATTTCCTTTAGGATTGACTGGTTTGATCTTGCAGTCCAAGGGACTCTCAAGAGTCTTCTCCAACACTACAGTTCAGAAGCATCAATTATTTGGTGCTCAGCTTTCTTTATGGTCCAACTCTCACATCCATACATGACTACTGACAAAACCAAAGCTTTGACTAGACAGACCTTTGTTGGCAAAATAATGTCTCTGCTTTTTAATATACTGTCTAGGTTTTAATATGCTGAGGATATCAGTGGCCCAGAAGGTGAGAACACAGATGATACAATTCTCAGTTAAGTAGAATGGAGAGAGTGAGGGGGAGAGGAAAAGGGAGAGAGACAGATAATGGATTTCAGCAAAATGTTAACAGTGAGTAAATAAAGCTAAAGCTCGGCCCAGTTGTAATCATTGTATTGCTCTTTAAACTTTGCTTTAGTTTGAAAATTTGCAAAATACAAACTGCGAAAAGTAAATCTGCAGCATTGCTACATATTGTTTGCTTTAAATTGTATAATGATAGTACAGTTTTTTGCTATTAAATCAATGTTTAATTCTTTTCCTTTATAAGCATATAATGACCAAATTGACCTGTGAAGGATATTACAATTGCTCTATATTGTGGAATCTGTCAGTTTAATTACTAGTTTTATTAATGTGATTTCAATATTTCTATTCCTACGATCAACTTATGAATTACACTCATATTTCTCAGACAATGCCCCTTTAATCAGTAAAATAGAATTAATTTTGTTTTGGTATATTACTGTGTGAAATAGTTATAATTTGTAAAATAAGCCAAGAATTATCAAAATCTGGTTTCTCTGACCTACATATCAGAGCCTTTTATATGATAGCTTGACCAGTCATTCCACTTAGGACACTGAACAAGCCGTTCTTCAATAATTTCTATTTTCATAGGCTCATCTGTCATTATGTCTTAGGAAAAGTTGTTTATTTGTGAAACAGACCATGTTTATAAGTACTGGGAATAAGTTCAAATAATCCTTTATATGTTTCCAGCTCACTGTGCACAACAGACTGAACTGTTGAGAAACATCTACGCTGAAGTTTGTTTCTTTAGTGTTCAATTATCTCAAGATATCGTGAGTTTTAAAGTAAGCAAACAAACATGATTCTTTAAGGAAAGTAATAAGATGAAACAAAATCATCCTCAAGGAAGCTTCTTACAGCCCACTGTGCTTATGAAACTATTTTATCAAGAGCCTCAGTAAGGTTTTAACCATTAAGAATGTGTTTCTGCTGAACAAAGCTATAGTGACATCAATTCATGAACAACTTAATGTTTCTAATCACTCCAAAATAGGGTATCTGGGGTTTAGTTAGTCTTTTCCTTCTTGGTTATATTTCTGAGTGATAGAACAATTTGAAGCTAGAAGAGATTATTTCATGGGATCTTGGTCTCACCATAATAACCATAGTGAATGCAGTCCATAGTCTTAAATCCCAACTGAGTCAACTGCACAGTCCCAGCATTAGCATTAGATGCATTAATACTCTGTGCATGGCTCTCTATGAGACTTTGAATACGTTTTTCAAGATGGGTATGTGAAAAATCATGGTACATTTTCAAGAAATAGCAGGACTGCTTTCCTTCCTTGGAAATTGAATTACCAATTGAAATGCTGAAAAATAAAGCTAATCAAACTCTGAATATTAAAGAGTTTAGAAGGGTAAAAAATTAAATTATTTGCCAAAAACCAGTACAGAGTCATAATTATATATTTATACAATAGGAGACTTCTTTTGTGGCTCAGATGGTAAACAGTCCACCTACAATGCAGGAGACCTGGGTTCAATCCCTGAGTCATGAAGATCCCTTGCAGGACAGCAAGGCAATCTACTCCAGTATTCTTGCCTGGAGAATCCCATGGACAGAGGAGCCTGGTGGGCTACAGTCCATGGGGTCGCATAGAGTCGGACATGACTGAGCAACTAACACACACACACACACACACACACACACACACACTCACATTCACAGAATATAAACGTGAAGTTGAGGCAAAATGCAGTGATGAGCAATACAAATTAGTACCTTTTGAGTACAAAGTGACTAGCAGAAATGCTAAATTCTTAAAATGGCCTCATAAATATACTATTGAAGCTGTGAAAATTTTTATTTCAATTTTGCTCAACCTAAATTTACATAACCTCCATTTTCTTGGGAATGATACTACTTAGTGGAAGATAAAGAAAACATTTTCAAAAAGGAAAACACACAAAAAACGGGATGAACCAACATTACAAACTGTGTAGCAATGAGCTGGGCATGTGAAGTAAAGGAGAGACAAGCAGGTCTTCGTGAATATTAAATGAAACGTTACATGGACATTATGTAAAAATCGTGCAGAAAAATAAATGTAGGGTTGGCAGTTTGTTGAAGCAATTTAAACTGGATAGCCTTGAATTTTTGATATCATAGGTTATTCTGGCATGTTTTTCTGCTCCCCACTCAAGACTCTCTCTTGCTCGCCAACTTCTCATTGGCAGCAGTTCACTGACTCTCTCTTTTTAGACCCCTTTACACACATAAACAGGGCTTCCCTGGTGGCTCAGAGGGTAAGGCATCTGCCTGTGATGCAGGAGACAGGTTTGATCCCTGGGTCGGGAAGATCCCCTGGAGAAGGAAATGGCAATCCACTCCAGTATTCTTGCCTGGAGAATCCCGTGGACAGAGGAGTCTGGTGGGCTGTAGTCCGCAGGGTCGCAAAAAGTCGGACACGACTGAGCGACTACCCTACGCTACACACGCGTAAACAGTAGCGAAGAAGCACAGAGCTTTTGTTATGTGTTGATAATCAGTGGTTAAGAAATTAAAACAGAGAACTTTCAAACTATTGTATTAATTTATTTAAATAGTAATAATAAATCTAGTATTTTTTAACAAAAATAAAATTTTTAATGAAAAGTGGCAATATGTCCCAGAAAAAAATGTGAATAAAAAGCACGTTTTTATGTTTCACAGATTTATTTAATGTCTTGCTAAATAGAAAACATCAAGAATCTCTGTTTCTCCATCCCATGTATGTGAATTCATACCTCTTACAGTCTTGAGAAAACTCAACTCCATACTCTTGAGAGAATGAAAGTGAAAAGGCACATAACATTTCAGGATTATTTTGGAAAGAATTTTGACCTTGCAAATTCTCTCAAAAATCTCAGAGAACCCAGGGGTCTTGAAACGATATTGTAAGAACTGCCACCCCAGGAAACAAGTTTAATAAAATACCCAACATTTGCTGCATTTGTTTCTTCCTTTAGGCGCACATTCTCCTGGACATGAGGGTTTTCTGCTTTCTGTCCAACTTGATCTAAGCTATAATTATCCAAACCTCAAGAGAAATGAAACTCAGCCTTGATCATCAAATGTAAGTAAATACCAAATAATCCAACTTACTTGTTCACCTAGGCAGTAAATGTTACTGAAAAAAAAATTACTTAAAAAAAATTATCTTTCAGATAAAGACATTTAAGGCTATGGAAACAAGGATAGCTATTTTTTCAGCTATAAGGTAAGTGAAGAAATAATGACATATTTTGGCAAGTAAATGACAATTGGTAAGGGAAGCTATGGTCCTTCAGATGAAGAGAGAGTCATCATTATTATCCAGTCAGTCTTTCAAGAGATAGCTACTGAATGTCTACTCTGATTCAGATACTGTTCTGAGGAATAGTATGGAAATATCAAAGAGATTCTTATTTCACCAAGTATTGACCCAGTTTAGTTCATAATTACTAATGGTAGGTTCTGAACTATTAATATAAAGTTAAAAATGGACACTCAGAAGTAATCATTAAATAAGTGAAGGACTTAAAAAATCTTATAATACTTACAGATGCTTCCTTATCAGCTTTGTTTCTCAGTGTCAAAAAAAATAATAAAATTGCCTATAATGATTGCAGCTGTGATAGATTAAAATTGTTAGATGAACAGGCAACTAATTAGCCTCTAATGGAGTTTACAATAGAATCTCATATTGATTTAAGGATTTCCAATTTCAATTTCATAAAAAATATAAAGAGCCACCTCTCCCTGAAAGACAAAAATATCCAACAGCCTTGATTTAAAAAAAGGAATAGAAAAAAAGTTCTTTTAAGAACAATTCACTTTTTACTAGTTCCTATAAAATAGACTTCACTTTATTAAGAGTCAAACCAATAAAATGCATAAAGAATAAAATAAACACATAAAGTTGAAAAATGTATAAAAATCTTTCATAGTTTCACCAGATAAACATAAAACATGAAACAGCATATAATTATTCAACAAAAGTACTGAAAAGATAGAAATACACAGTCAAAAGTAAAGAATGTTTGCTTTTATAAAAAATGAAAAATAAGGAAAGAAAATTTGATTATAGTATCAATAATTTATGCTACCAATTAACCTACAACTTTTAAGTTGAACTTCTTCTACACAGTTGACACAACTGAGTTAAAGATTGCTTATCTCAAGGTATGATAATTATATATATATATATATGTACATGGATCTTAACAAGATATATAGGGTCTTTGATATATTACGCTGTCCAAGTTTTTTGTATAACTGAAGTTGGACTGCTTTTGAGAGAAAATCATAGTATTAACTTAGGGAAAGCTATTTAAATGTATATATATATATGTATTTATATTAATATTCATAACATTAAAGCTGCACTTAGGTGCCAAGTTTGTATTAATTTGTTCTGGTAAGCATATCTCATCTAGAACAGCAGCTTTAATTAACTTCACCATGCAGTTAGATTTACAATAATACTATGTCATTTTCAAAGATCCTTAGGCATATTTTGTACATATCAGTTATGAATGTGATTTCAAATCTTTGTGTCTCTGTTCTCTGCCATTTCCTCAGGAATTTAGTCCTGCTTTTGGTGCACTGTCTGGCAAAGAAGGAGGGGGACAAGTGACTTTTAGTCAGGTCTTTCTACAATGGTAGTTCTTTTTTCATAGGTTAGAAAGATATTGTAGGAATCATACCAGTTGCTGAGGATAGTTAATCTTAGACTCAGGAACTAGGCAATGTTGAGTGCTAGGATCCAGTGGACCTACTGTAAAGTCAATTCAGATAAAAAGAACATCAATCATGTATGTTCTTAGTTCCCAAGCTGAATACTGGATGTTTCTGTATCCTTAGAAGTTACACTTCACATTAACAAGAATCTAGTCATCTCTGAAGTTGGAGATTTCCCTTTCCATAGTAAATGACCATGGAAACCATTAAAGGAGACTTGAAAATATGTGTTATGAACTTGGGGGATTATATCAAGGAATCTACCTTTCTTTCATTTAAGATGCTATTATTCTATAAGCTAATTAGTTCTGGAAATTGAATGAGGCCAGGGCCACTGTATATGAAATTGTACATGTTAACACAGACATTGAGAAAAGGTAGTTTTTATTTTCTAAAGTTTTTATTATATAAATCAAGCAAAGCTTTGGTGTATTGTCTTTCAGTTTCTCAGAAAATTATGACTCATTAACTTCATGGAGAGATCACTTTGGGCAAGACCCCTGATACTAAAACCATTTTTTCCTATAGATAAGCAGATAGGTATCACCTGAGAGGTCTTAGAAATTCAGAATCTCAAATCTCACCCCCAACCTACTCAGTAGGAATCTGTGTTTTAACATTATATACATGTAATAAAGTTGCCTGTTAAGCAAATGAAAAACACTCAATTAGATCATTATATTAAGTTTTGATTATACCACCTAGATGTTTATTGTGATAAGCATTTTAATGATTCAGCTTTGTGACTTTGAGCTTCTCTTATCCTTGCTGATATCAGGTATATCACTTCATTTGCATATTTTCCAGTTACCAACTCTAAATGTACTGTGGAAAATTCTGAAAGAGATGGAAATACCAGACCACCTGAAATGCTTCTTGAGAAACCTATATGCTGGTCAGGAAGCAACAGTTAGAACTGGACATGGAACAACAGACTGGTTCCAAATAGGAAAAGGATTGCGTCAAGGCTGTATATTGTCACCCTGCTTATTTAACTTCTATGCCGAGTACATCATGAGAAACACTGGACTGGAAGAAGCACAAGCTCGAATCAAGGTTGCTGGGAGAAATATCAATCACCTCAAATATGCAGATGACATCACCCTTATGGCAGACAGTGAAGAGGAACTAAAAAGCCTCTTGATGAAAGTGAAAGTGAAGAGTGAATAAATTGTCTTAAAGCTCAACATTCAGAAAACGAAGATCATGGCATCTAGTCCCATCACTTCATGGGAAATAGATGGGGAAAAGTGGCTAACTTTATTTTTCTGGGCTCCAAAATCACTGCAGATGGTGACTGCAGTCATGAAATCAAAAGACGCTTACTCCTTGGAAGAAAAGTTATGACCAACCTAGATAGCATATTCAAAAGCAGAGACATTACTTTGCCAACAAAGGTCCGTCTAGTCAAAGCTATGGTTTTTCCAGTGGTCATGTATGGATGTGAGATTTGGACTGTGAAGTAAGCTGAGTGCCGAAGAATTGATGCTTTTGAAGTGCGGTGTTGGAGAAGACTCTTGAGAGTCCGTTGGCCTGCAAGAAGATCCTACCAGTCCATCCTAAAGGAGATCAGTCCTGGGTGTTCATTGGAAGGACTGATGCTAAAGCTGAAACTCCAATACTTTGGCCATCTCATGCAAAGAGTTGACTCATTGGAAAAGACCCTGATGCTGGGAGGGATTGGGGGCAGGAGGAGAAGGGGACAACAGAGGATGAGATAGCTGGATGGCATCACCAACTCGACGGACATGAGTTTGGGTAAACTCCAGGAGTTGGTGATGGACAAGGAGGCCTGGCGTGCTGCAATTCATGGGGTCGCAAAGAGTCGGACAGGACTGAGTGACTGAACTGAACTGAACTCTAAATGTAGAGAAATCATATACAAGTATTTGTGTTAAGAGTATAGCATTTCATGGCCTGAATGAAGGTAAATCTTTAGAACTGGGGAAGCACATTGGACAGGAGTAAATGGAAGACATTATTGAAAGGCCATGTTTCTCCTCTCTATTATACCATGGACTTTCTGGCCTCATAATTTCCAGGGCTAGAGTTTGATTCAGATTTATATATGTTTAATTTAAGCTAAATTTATGTTCCATTATCTTTGGTTAAGCACCTTAAAATATATTCCCATAATTATTTCCCAAATTTCCTTTTATATAAATTAGTAAATACTTTATATTCTATTTGAATATAATCCTTCCCTTCCTTAGAACATTTTCTTATGTATACCACCTGACTAAAGTGAGTTTTCATTCTGACTAATAATCAAAAGAGTAATGTTATTACAAAGCAATGAAGATGAAGAATATAGAAGAATCTCATGAACATAACAGTAAGTAAAAGATTAAAACCACAGTATAACTTCATTGATGTAAATTAAAAAAAAAAAGATGATTACTGTTTCAAAAATTAGTTGTGGTTACCACTGGAGAAAGATAAAGTACTGTCATCAGTCGAGCACATAGCGGGCTGTCAAGAGTGCTGATAATGCTGTTTCTTGACGTAAATGGTGATTATATATGTTTGTTGTTGTTCGGTTGCCCGGTTATGTCTGACTCTTTGCAACCCCATGGACTGCCAGGACTTTCTGCCCCTCACCATCTCCTGGAGTTTGCCTAGGTTCATGTTTCTTGCACTGGTGATGCCATCCAACCATCTCATCCTCTGAAGCCCTCTTCTCCTTCTGCCCTTGATCATTCCCAGCATCAGAAAGTGAAAGTGAAGTTGCTCAGCTGTGTCTGACTCTTTGGGAGCCCATGGACTGTAGCCTGCCAGGCTCCTCCATCCATGGCTTTTCCGCAAGGATACTGGAGTGGGTTGTCACTTCCTTCTCCAGGGGATCTTCCTGACCCAGGGATCAAACCTGGGTCTCCCTCACTGAAGGCAGACTCTTTACCATCTGAGCCACCAGAGAAGCCAGGGACTTTACCAGTGAGTCATCTGTTCTCATCAGAATACCAAAATATTGGAGCTTCAATGTGAGTCCTTCCATCCAGGAAATATTCAGGGTTGATCTCCCTTAAAATTGACTGGTTTGATCTTGCTTTCCAAGGGACTTTTGGGAGTCTTCTGCAGCACCAGAGATTGAAGGCATCCATCAATTCTTTGGCGTTCAGCCTTCTTTACAGTCCAGCTATCACAATACATGACCACTGGGAAGACTATAGCCTTGCCTATACAGGCCTTTGTCAGCAGAGTCTCTGCTTTTCAACACACTGTCTAGATTTGTCATTGCTTTCCTGCCAAGAAACTATCGTCTTCTGATTTCATGGCCACTGCCACCGTCTGCAGTGATTTTGGAGCCCAAGAGGAAATCTGTCACCACTTCCACCTTTTCCCCTTCTATTTGTCATGCAGTAATGGGGCCAGATGCCCTGATTTTAGTTTTATTATTTTTAAATATTTAGTATTAAGCCAGCTCTTTCACCCTCCTCCTTAACTCTCATAAAGAGATTCCTCTTTGTTTTCTGCCTTTAGTGTGGTATCACCCGCACATCTGAAGTTGATGTTTCTCCCGCCTATCTTGACTCCAGCTTGTAATTCATCCAGCCTGGCCATTCTCATGATGTGCTCAGTGTAGATTGAACAAACAGGGTGACAGCAGACATCCCTGTAGTCTCCTTTCTCAATCTTGAAACAATCAGTTGTTCTGCACAGAGTTCCAACTTTGCTTCTTGACCCACATAACAGATTTCTCAGGAGACAGGTAAGATGGTCCGATATTCCCATCTCTCTAAGAGCTTTCCATCTGATCATGACAGTTTGTCATGATTCACACAGTCAAAAGCTTAAGCATAGTTGATGAAACGGAGATAGATGTTTCTCTGAAATTCCCTTACTTTCTCTATAATCCAGCGAATGTTGGCGATTTGATCTCTAGTTCCTCTTCTTTTTCTAAACCCAGCTTGGACATCTGGAGTTTCTTGGTTCGCATAATGCTGAAAGCTAGCATGCAGTATTTAAGCATGACCTTACTAGCATGGAAGATGAGTGCAATTGTCCAGTGGTTAGTGCATTCTTTGGTACTAACCTTCTTGGTAATTGGAATGGCGATTGATCTTTTCCAGTTCCGTGGCCCCTGCTTGGTCTTCTGGATTTGCTGACATAATGAACACAAAACCTTGATGGCATACTCCTTTAGGGATTTGAATAGTTCTACTGGAATTTCATCACATTCACTAGCCTTATTAATAGCAGTGCTTCTTAAGGCCCATTTGACTTTGCACTCCATAATGTCTGGCTCTGGGTGACTAACCACACCATTATAGTAATCCTGTTTATTAAGATCTTTCTATGCAATTCTTCCATGTATACTTTCCATCTCTTCTTGATCTCTTCAGCATCTACTAGGTCTTTACTATTTTTATCCTTTATTATGCCCATCTTTGGGTGAATGCTCATTTGATGTTTCCAATTTTCCTGAAGAGATTCCTAGTCTTTCTCCTTTTGCTGTTTTCTTCTATTATTAAACACTGTTCATTGAAGAAGGCCTTCTTGTCCTTCCTAGATATTCTTTGAAACTCTGTATTTAACTGAATATACCTTTCCCTCTCTCCCTTGCTTTTTGCTTCTCTTCATTCTTCTGCTATTTGTAAAACCTCCTAAGATAACCACTTTGTCTTCTTGCTTTTCTTTTTCTTTGGGATGGCTTTGTTCACTGCTTCCTATATGATATTACAGATCTCTGTCCATAGTTCTTCAGGCACACTGTTAACTAGATCTATACATTAATAGTTAACTTATCCATAATAAATAAATTTAATGATGCTATATCTTGCCATATGTAGTATGGTAATGTAAATGCTTGAATGAACTGCATTTATGCTTTATGTAAAAAAAAAAACAGTAATGAGTAGGTCATTAAAATAATTTTTATACTTTTTCCTCTAAAGGAAAATCTTTCTTAGAAACTGAGGCACCAGGGAAAATGCTTTATACATATGGTACATTTCAGTCAGATATTTTTCACTGTCTCCAATTTACCAGATGTGATTATTCTAGTTGTTGAATGCACATTTTTTTCAATCAGCATATTTGCTGACACCTAAAATCCATGGCAAAGTCATGCATTCAACTATCATTATAATTCAGTATCACACAGATTAAATTTCTGAGCTTAGTTTTTAGCATTCAGCTACAAAAAGCAAAGCTCTATCTTCTGAAGACTAAGAAAGGTCTTGCAAATCATTCTGTATTGTGATACACTTATTAATATGTTCATATAATTTTCTCTTTTAATTTATCAGCATGCTAGCTTACATTAGTATATTTTCTAATGTGAAACAAGCTTATCATTTCCTGATTAGAAATTTATTGACCAGTGATGTATGATGTATGTGTGTGTGTGAATTTAATATCAATTGAATGAGTTTACTAATATTTGCAAGGTTTTAATTTTATATTAATTGAAATCATTTTAATAATGTATTGTGCTTATTGAAGGACATTTCTTATTTTCAGTTTTTAATTTTTTAAATTTTTAAGATATGTGTAAGTGCTTCCTTGAAATTTTCTTAAAACATGGATGTAAAAGAAACTGATTCTTTTTTTGTGAATTTGTGTATATTTTAAGTTACTAATTCACTTTTCCCAATATTTTGCTTCTAATTGAGTTGTATATATAATTTTTCTTGAGTTAGTTTCTTTAGGTATGGTGCTTATGATGTTAGATTTGCATTAACTCATGTGGTTGAATTATGAAAACAGACTCACAAGAAATCATAAATTCTACTCAACATGAATCCTTATGAAAGATTCAAATGATAAGCCCCCAAAACATATAAAACATTATTTTTCTAAAGGATCAAGAAATAGCCAAGTGCATTTGTGTATTCCTGCCACCTCTTATTAATATCTTCTGCTTCTGTTTTGTACATACCATTTCTGTCCTTTATTGTGCCCAACTTTGCATGAAATGTTCCCTTGGTATCTCTAATTTTCTTGAAGAGATCTCTAGTCTTCCCCATTCTATTGTTTTCCTCGATTTCTTTGTATTGATCACTGAGGAAGGCTTTTTTTAAATCTCTCCTAGCTATTCTTTGGAACTCTGCATTCAGATGGGTATATCTTTCCTTTTCTCCTTTGCCTTTTTTTTTTTTTTCATATATTTTATTTTATTTTTTATTTTTTTAAATTTTAAAATCTTTAATTCTTACATGCATTCCCAAACATGAACCCCCCTCCCACCTCCCTCCCCACAGCATCTCTCTGGGTCATCCCCATGCACCAGCCCCAAGCATGCTACACCCCGTCAGACATAGACTGGCGATTCAATTCTTACATGATAGCATACATGTTAGAATGCCATTCTCCCAAATCATCCCACCCTCTCCCTCTCCCTCTGAGTCCAAAAGTCCATTATACACATCTGTGTCCTTTTTCCTGTCTTGCATACAGGGTCGTCATTGCCATCTTCCTAAATTCCATATATATGTGTTAGTATACTGTATTGGTGTTTTTCTTTCTGGCTTACTTCACTCTGTATAATTGGCTCCAGTTTCATCCATCTCATCAGAACTGATTCAAATGAATTCTTTTTAACGGCTGAGTAATACTCCATTGTGTATATGTACCACAGCTTTCTTATCCATTCATCTGCTGATGGACATCTAGGTTGTTTCCATGTCCTGGCTATTATAAATAGTGCTGTGATGAACATTGGGGTACATGTGTCTCTTTCAATTCTGGTTTCCTCGGTGTGTATGCCCAGAAGTGGGATTGCTGGGTCATAAGGTAGTTCTATTTGCAATTTTTTAAGGAATCTCCACACAGTTCTCCATAGTGGCTGTACTAGTTTGCATTCCCACCAACAGTGTAGGAGGGTTCCCTTTTCTCCACACCCTCTCCAGCATTTATTGCTTGCAGATTTTTGGATCGCAGCCATTCTGACTGGTGTGAAGTGGTACCTCATTGTGGTTTTGATTTGCATTTCTCTGATAATGAGTGATGTTGAGCATCTTTTCATGTGTTTGTTAGCCATCTGTATGTCTTCTTTGGAGAAATATGTATTTAGTTCTTTGGCCCATTTTTTGATTGGGTCGTTTATTTTTCTGGAATTGAGTTGCATAAGTTGCTTGTATATTTTTGAGATTAGTTGTTTGTCAGTTGCTTCATTTGCTATTATTTTCTCCCATTCAGAAGGCTGTCTTTTCACCTTGCTTATATTTTCCTTTGTTGTGCAGAAGCTTTTAATTTTAATTAGATCCCATTTGTTTATTGTTGCTTTTATTTCCAGAATTCTGGGAGGTGGATCATAGAGGATCCTGCTTTGATTTATGTCTGAGAGTGTTTTGCCTATGTTCTCCTCTAGGAGTTTTATAGTTTCTGATCTTACATTTAGATCTTTAATCCATTTTGAGTTTATTTTTGTGTACGGTGTTAGAAAGTGATCTAGTTTCATTCTTTTACAAGTGGTTGACCAGTTTTCCCAGCACCACTTGTTAAAGAGATTGTCTTTACTCCATTGTATATTCTTGCCTCCTTTGTCAAAGATAAGGTGTCCATATGTGTGTGGATTTATCTCTGGGCTTTCTATTTTGTTCCATTGATCTATATGTCTGTCTTTGTGCCAGTACCATACTGTCTTGATGACTGTGGCTTTGTAGTAGAGCCTGAAGTCAGGCAAGTTGATTCCTCCAGTTCCATTCTTCTTTCTCAAGATTGCTTTTAGAGACCAAAAGAAAGCAGGAGTGGCAATACTCATATCCGATAAAATAGACTTTAAAACAAAGGCTGTGAAAAGAGACAAAGAAGGCCACTACATAATGATCAAAGGAACAATCCAAGAAGAAGATATAACAATTATAAATATATATGCACCCAATATAGGAGCACCGCAATATGTCAGACAAATGCTAACAAGTATGAAAGGGGAAATCAACAATAACACAATAATAGTGGGAGACTTCAATACCCCACTCACACCTATGGACAGATCAACTAAACAGAAAATTAACAAAGAAACACAAACTTTAAATGATACATTAGATCAGTTAGACCTAATTGATATCTATAGGACATTTCACCCCAAAACAATGAATTTCACCTTTTTTTCAAGTGCTCATGGAACCTTCTCCAGGATAGATCACATCCTGGGCCATAAATCTAAACTTGATAAATTCAAAAATATCGAAATCATTCCAAGCATCTTTTCTGACCATAATGCATTAAGATTAGATCTCAACTACAGGAGAAAAACTATTAAAAAGTCCAACATATGGAGGTTGAACAACACACTTCTGAATAACCAACAAATCACAGAAGAAATCAAAAAAGAAATCAAAATATGCATAGAAACTAATGAAAATGAAAACACAACAACCCAAAACCTGTGGGACACTATAAAAGCAGTGCTAAGAGGAAAGTTCATAGCAATACAGGCATACCTCAAGAAACAAGAAAAAAGTCAAATAAATAACCTAACTCTACAACTAAAGCAACTAGAAAAGGAAGAATTGGAGAACCCCAGAGTTAGTAGAAGGAAAGAAATCTTAAAAATTAGGGCAGAAATAAGTGCAAAAGACACAAAAGAGACCATAGCAAAAATCAACAAAGCCAAAAGCTGGTTCTTTGAAAGGATAAATAAAATTGACAAACCATTAGCCAGACTCATCAAGAAGCAAAGAGAGAAAAATCAAATCAATAAAAATAGAAATGAAAATGGAGAGATCACAACAGACAACACAGAAATACAAAGGATCATAAGAGACTACTATCAGCAGTTGTATGCCAATAAAATGGACAACATGGAAGAAATGGACAAATTCTTAGAAAAGTACAATTTTCCAAAACTGAACCAGGAAGAAATAGAAAATCTTAACAGACCCATCACAAGCACGGAAATTGAAACTGTAATCAGAAATCTTCCAGCAAACAAAAGCCCAGGTCCAGACGGCTTCACAGCTGAATTCTATCAAAAATTTCGAGAGGAGCTAACACCTATCTTACTCAAACTCTTCCAGAAAATTGCAGAGGAAGGTAAACTTCCAAACTCATTCTATGAGGCCACCATCACCCTAATACCAAAACCTGACAAAAATGTCACAAAAAAAGAAAACTACAGGCCAATATCACTGATGAACATAGATGCAAAAATCCTCAACAAAATTCTAGCAATCAGAATCCAACAACACATTAAAAAGATCATACACCATGACCAAGTGGGCTTTATCCCAGGGATGCAAGGATTCTTCAATATCCACAAATCAATCAATGTAATTCACCACATTAACAAATTGAAAAATAAAAACCATATGATTATCTCAATAGATGCAGAGAAGGCCTTTGACAAAATTCAACATCCATTTATGATAAAAACTCTCCAGAATGCACGAATAGAAGGAACATACCTCAACATAATAAAAGCTATATATGACAAACCCACAGCAAACATTATCCTCAATGGTGAAAAATTGAAAGCATTTCCCCTAAAGTCAGGAACAAGACAAGGGTGTCCACTTTCACCGCTACTATTCAACATAGTTCTGGAAGTTTTGGCCACAGCAATCAGAGCAGAAAAAGAAATAGAAGGAATCCAAATTGGAAAAGAAGAAGTAAAACTCTCACTGTTTGCAGATGACATGATCCTCTACATGGAAAACCCTAAAGACTCCACCAGAAAATTACTAGAGCTCATCAATGAATATAGTAAAGTTGCAGGGTATAAAATCAACACACAGAAATCCCTTGCATTCCTATACACGAATAATGAGAAAGTAGAAAAAGAAATTAAGGAAACAATTCCATTCACCATTGCAACGAAAAGAATAAAATACTTAGGAATATAATCTACCTAAAGAAACTAAAGACCTATATATAGAAAACTATAAAACACTGATGAAAGAAATCAAAGAGGACACTAATAGATGGAGAAATATACCATGTTCATGGATCAGAAGAATCAATATAGTGAAAATGAGTATACTACCCAAAGCAATTTACAAATTCAATGCAATCCCTATCAAGCTACCAGCCACATTTTTCACAGAACTAGAACAAATAATTTCAAGATTTGTATGGAAATACAAAAAACCTCGAATAGCCAAAGCAATCTCCTTTGCCTTTCATTTCTCTTCTTTTCATAGCTATTTGTAAGGTCTTCTGAGACAACCATTTTGCCTTTTTGCATTTCTTTTTCTTGGGGATGTTCTTGATTACTGCCTCCTGTACAATGTCATGAACCTCTGTCCATAGTTCTTCAGTCACTCTGAAGATATCAGATATAATCCCTTGAATCTATTTGTCACTTCCACTGTATAATTGTAAGGGATTTGATTTAGGTCATACCTGAATGGATTAGTGTTTTTCCCTACTTTCTTCAATTTAAGTCTGAATTTGGTGATAAAGAGTTCATGATCTGAATAACAGTCAGCTCTCAGTCTTGTTCTTGCTGACTGTACAGAGCTTCCATCCTAAAGGAAATCAGTCCTGAATATTCATTGGAATGACTGATGCTGAAGCTGAAACTTCATTACTTTGGCCACCTGATGTGAAGAATTGACTCACTTAAAAAGACCCCAATGCTGGGAAAGATTGAAGGCGGGAGGAGAAGGGGATGACAGAGGATGAAAGGGTTGGATGGCATCACTGATTCAATGGACATGAGTCTGAGTAAACTCCAGGAGTTGGTGATGGACAGGGAAGCCTGGAGTGCTGCAGTCCATGGGGTCACAAAGTGTCAGACACGACTGAGCAAGTGAACTGAACTGAAGCCACTGATGATGGCTTGGTCTTGAGCCATCCAATATAGAGTGGTAACTACCTCTACATAACATATTAATTGCAACCATATCCCTCTTTCACGGAACTTTTGATATTATCTTAAACACCAAATTATTCTTTTATTCCAACATCAATAGCTATTTGAATTTTTATACATGTATTGATGAGGAGATGTAATTGTATGTTTAGATTTTCTAAGACCTGTTTCATTTTTTCCCCTACCCTATTGTTTTTTGTAGCTATCAAATCAGTTGAGGGCTTCAAACTGGTCCCATAAAATCTTTTGTAATCCTGGGAATCACTAGCTACATACATGTTATCTTCACTTAATTCTATTAATAAATCCACAGTCTTTTTTATACCATATAACCCCATCAAGTAAGGTAATTTTTAACATGCCATATATTAGTTAACTTATAGTATCATTTTCATTACTTTCCAGTAGAAATCTCTTTACCCTGCTTACCACCCATCTGCAGTAATAGGGGGTGTAAGTAGAGGATATTATTCACTAAATTGCATACCCCATTTAGCTTATGGGCATAATCGTACCTCAGGTATCATATACAAGATTTTAGTGTCATCAGTTTCAAAGTATTATTATATAATATCCCCTTTAGTATAGAGAGAAACTGTATTGATAATTTATTTGTTTTATGTCTACCACAAGACAGACATGTTACCTTTTTATCCATGGTATCCTTGTCATTAGAAAATATGAGTCCACACTATCCAGTGGCATCCTTTTCATAAATGCATCCCAATAAATTGAGCTTCCAGCTCTAACCTATAGCGACATTTGTATTGTTTTCTAACTGTGGGTATTTGAAAACCATCACCTGACTTCACAGAGTGCAGTCTTATAAGGCTTTTTATTCAAAGGGGAATGATATAGCACAGTGAGAGAGAGAGACAAGCAATGATCAGAGGCTGGAGAGACATCAACAGCACAGCTCCACATCAGTTGAAATGTTGTGTTGAGACCATGCCGAGTCTCTGACTTGAACTACTAAGATCTGTGGCAGGAATCTTGATTTGAAGAGAACAGCCAGAAAAAGCTCTCAGTGGCCCTTTAAGGAAACAAGAAGGGGTTTCAAACCTACTAGCCCATATGCAAGTCATTAATACAGAAGTTAACTTTGGGGATCAACAGAGGCTTCAGACTCTAAACAGCATATCATAAATCTCCCTGCACTCATCCTGGCCAAGAATGAAAAATTGGATATCCAGGCATCCCCAAGAAAGAGAGAGTGTTCCCACTGCAGCTGTAAATCAACTCTGTAACCACATTAGAATTTAGATTGATCAAAATATTCAACAGTTCCTTCTGGGTGAGCTTGTAGCCCTCTTCAGGCAAGGCTGACAGTTTTCATAATCTATCAACTTGGCTGACACTTTCAGTCCTCTTGTAGTCTATGAATCTCCCAAGATGACTACCATCTGTGGCCAACATCTTAGAAAATATCAAATGATCTTGCTAGAGCTTGGTGATCACCATGAGGACACAGGAGGAACATCAGAGCTTCTGCTGCAAGGACTTTATCATTCTAACTTCTAGTATAATGTCAGGCACATAGTTCAGTTCAGTCGATCAGTCATGTCCAACTCTTTGTGACCCCATGAATCGCAGCATGCCAGGCCTCCCTGTTCATCACCATCTCCCAGAGTTCACTCAGACTCACGTCCATCGAGTCTGTGATACTATCCAGCCATCTCATCCTCGGTCGTCCCATTCTCCTCCCACCCCCAATCCCTCCCAGGATCAGAGGTTTTTCCAATGAGTCAACTCTTCTCATGAGGTGGCCAAAGTACTGGAGTTTCAGCTTTAGCATCATTCCTTCCAAAGAAATCCCAGGGTTGATGTCCTTCAGAATGGACTGGCTGGATCTCCTTGCAGTCCAAGGGACTCTCAAGAGTCTTCTCCAACACCACTGTTCAAAAACATCAATTCTTCAGTGCTCAGCCTTCTTCACAGTCCAACTCTCACATCCATACATGACCACAGGGAAAACCCTAGCCTTGACTAGACGGACCTTAGTCGGCAAAGTAATATGTCTGCTTTTGAATATGCTATCTAGGTTGGTCATAACTTTCCTTCCGAGGAGTAAGCATCTTTTGATTTCATGGCTGCAGTCACCATCTGCAGTGATTCTGGAGCCCCAAAAAATAAAGTCTGACACTGTTTCCACTGTTTCCCCATCTATTTCCCATGAAGTGATGGGACCAGATGCCATGATCTTCGTTTTCTGAATGTTGAGCTTTAAGCCAACTTTTTCACTCTCCTCTTTCACTTTCATCAAGAGGCTTTTTAGGTCCTTTTCATTTTCTGCCATAAGGGTGGTGTCATCTGCATATCTGAGGTTATTGATATTTCTCCCGGTAATCTTGATTCCAGCTTGTATTTCTTCCAGTCCAGCATTTCTCATGATGTACTCTGCATAGAAGTTAAATAAGCAGAGTGACAATATACAGCCTTGACATACTGCTTTTCCTATTTGGAACGAGTCTGTTGTTCCATGTCCAGTTCTAACTGTTGCTTCCTGACCTGCATACAGATTTCTCAAGAGGCAGGTCAGGTGGTCTGGTATTCCCATCCCTTTCAGAATTTTCCACAGTTGATTGTGATCCACACAGTCAAAGGCTTTGGCATAGTCAATAAAGCAGAAATAGATGTTTTTCTGGAAATCTCTTGATTTTTCCATGATCCAGTGGATGTTGGCAATTTGATGTCTGGTTCCTCTGCCTTTTCTAAAACCAGCTTGAACATCAGGAAGTTCACGGTTCATGTACTGCTGAAGCCTGGCTTGGAGAATTTTGAGCATTACTTTACTAGCATGTGAGATGAGTGCAATTGTGAGGTAGTTTGAACATTCCTTGGCATTGCCTTTCTTTGGAATTGGAATGAAAACTGACCTTTTCCAGTCTTGTGGCCACTGCTGAGTTTTCCAAATTTGCTGGTATATTGAGTGCAGCACTTTCACAGCATCATCTTTCAGTATTTGAAACAGCTCAACTTGAATTCCATCACCTCCACCAGCTTTGTTCATAGTGATGCTTTCTAAGGCCCACTTGACTTCACTTTCCAAGATGTCTGGTTCTAGATTAGTGATCACATCATCATGACTATCTGGGTCATGAAGATCTTTTTTGTACAGTTCTTCTGTGTATTCTTGCCACCTCTTCTTAATATCTTCTGCTTCTGTTAGGTCCAGACCATTTCTGTCCTTTATTGAGCCCATCTTTGCATGAAATGTTCCCTTGGTATCTCTAATTTTCTTGAAGAGATCTCTAGTCTTTACCAGTCTGTTGTTTTCCTCTATTTCTTTGCAATGATCGCTGAAGAAAGCTTTCTTATCTCTTCTTGCTATTCTTTGGAACTCTGCATTTAGATGCCTATATCTTTCCTTTTCTCCTTTGCTTTTCACCTCTCTTCTCTTCACAGCTATTTGAAAGGCAGAACGTGGTCCTCTGGAGAAGGGAATGGCAAGCCACCTCAGTATTCTTGCCTTGAGAACCCCATGAACAGTATGAAAAGGCAATATGATAGGATACCAAAAGAGGAACTCTCCAGGTCATTAGGTGCCCAATATGCTACTGGAGATCAGAGGAGAAATAAATACGGAAAGAAAGAAGGGATGGAGCCAAAGTAAAAACAATACCCAGTTGTGGATGTGACTGGTGATAGAAGCAAGATCTGATGTTGTAAAGAGCAATATTGCATAGGAACCTGGAATGTCAGGTCCACGAATCAAGGCAAATTGGTAGTGGTCAAACAAGAGATGGCAAGAGTGAACGTCGACATTCTAGGAATCAGCAAACTAAAATGGACTGGAATGGGTGAATTTAACTCAGATGATCATTATACCTACTACTGTGGGCAGGAATCCCTCAGAAGAAGTGGAGCAGCCATCATGGTAAACAAAAGAGTCCAAAATGCAGTACTTGGATGCAATCTCAAAAATGACAGAATGATCTCTGTTCATCTCCAAGGCAAACCATTCAGTATCACAGTTATCCAAGTTTATGCCCCAACCAGTAATGCTGAAGAAGATGAACAGTTTTATGAAGACCTACAAGATCTTTTAGAACTAACACCCAAAACAGATGTCCTTTTCATTATAGGGGAAGAAACACCTGGAGTAATAGGCAAATTTGGCCTTGGAATGTGGAATGAAGCAAGGCAAAGACTAATAGAGTTTTGCCAAGAAGATGCACTGGTCATAGCAAACACCCTCTTCCAACAACACAAGAGAAGACTCTACACATGTACATCACCAGATGGTCAACACCGAAATCAGATTGATTATATTCTATGCAGCCAAAGATGGAGAAGCTCTATACAGTCAACAAAAACAAGACCAGGAGCTGACTGTGGCTCAGATCATGAACTTCTTATTACTAAATTCAGACTTAAATTGAAGAAAGTAGGGAAAACCACTAGACCATTCAGGTATGACCTAAATCAAATCCCTTATGATTATACAGTGGAAGCGAGAAATAGATTTAAGGGCCTAGATCTGATAGATACAGTGCCTGATGAACTATGTAATGAAGTTTGTGACATTGATGCAGGAGACAGGGATCAAGACCATCCCCAGGCACATAGCAGGCACTGCATAAACATTTGTTTGCTTAATATATAATTTACTTCCACACCATGGAGTGTTCCTAATAAATAGGCAAGTCTATTTAGTTTTATGGTTTGTTTCCAGATTGTAAGTTTTGTTTGACATAGTAATCTGAGACTATGTCTCAAATTTTAGCACAATGGGACCTGGGTTAATCACCTACATGTACTGTTGACATTGTATAACCCTGACTTGAGTACTGTTTAAGTATTCATGTGCACATAAACCTGAATCTTGAGTAGACCATATGAAAAAAAGCTACTGTGTTGGGACTTCCCTGGTAATCCAGTGAGTAAAACTTCATGCTCCCAGTGCATCCCTAGTTCAGTTCCTGGTCAAGGAACTAGATCCCACACGTCACAACCAAAAGTTTGCATCCTGCAATTATAAGAACATGCATGGTGCAACTAAGTTCAAAGATCCCGTGTGCTGCAATTAAGACTTGGTGCATTAAAATAAATTATTTTTTTAAAGCTTCAGTGTACTCTATATAATAGTTACTTGGCAATACTCTAGCTTCAGGCACAACTCAGTCTGGCTGTGGCTCCTCAAAAGCAGGAAAGGAGAGACAATAGTGCTATATGGCCACCATACCACTCTTTGGCCACTCTATTCAGGGCTGCAAAATAATACTTCCTCCATGCCTAAATAAGTAGCACACAGCTCCACTGATTATGCAAATTTGACTTGCTTTCTTCTATCAGAGTTTGATGAACTGTAAGGATATATCAAAGCCAATTTCAAGAAAGCAAAGCAAACCTCCATCTGTTGGGAGCTCCCAACAGATAATCAGGTAGCTTGTTTTGTCGTGTGTGGGAGTTGATCACATGATTCAGAAACAGAACAATGACCAGGCAGACCTCAGAGGGCTCTGTCATGACCCTTCAGGTAATCTGATTATGTATGTGTCAGTTTCCCCCGATCTTCTTAATGTTTTATGATCTTGAATATGACATTTCCATTTTATCAATGAACTCTGCTGATCAGTTTCTTTTGTACTTGAATGTTTCTCTTATATTACCCAAAACACTCTAGGTATTACCTGTCTCAGGATTACTTTATGTACTTCTGTGGTGGGGACATTTTCTACAAATGTTCAATAAAAAGCTAGCAATTATCTTTCAAAGGGCTATAATGAATGGCTGCATCAGGCAGCTTTTGAATCTAAAATCCCTGTGGTCTTTGCTGAGTAACATTATTCAGTTTGTGCCAAAGGTTCATGCTATGCTTTCTAGTTGTAGGCACTTTTAAAATCATCTGAAAAGTCAGGTCATGAGATCCCAATGGGAATTGGGCCACAAACCTTTGTGAAGAGTTTAATGCCTGTTTCTGCTCAAAGTCCCTTTCAAATCCATATCTTTCTGGTGAGTTTGTGAATAGAGGCCAGCAGTAATCCTAACTGAGCAATGTGGTTTTGCCCAAGTTCAGTCTTGCCAGTTTCTGGGGTTCTTGTTCAGTGGCACTGTCAGTAATAAATAATAATTTATGTCTCACACTACAAGGGATGTTCCTAGTTTCTCCTGCTCATGTAGTTGGCAAACATTTCACAGACTGCGTTGGGCCTTAAATTTAGCTGTGTGTGAGCCACTCTCTAATGGTGTTATAGGAGACTTAGTTCTTAAATTCTGTGATTCTTCCTCTAAGGAATTATTATATCTGCATTGCAGTACATAAACTTACTTTTGAAGGTCATCAAGTGCAAATCTCACTGCAAGTTCATGAACAAGGTAAAGGCAAATTTAGTGTCTGTTGAGAGATATTTTTCTAGTTAATAGGCAGCGACAATTTGCTGTGTCTTCACATGGTGGCAGGGGCAAGGGGGTATTCCAGGGCACCTTTTATAAGGGCACCAATCCCATTTGTGAGAGTGCCATCCTCATTGTCCAATAACCTCTTAAAGACTCCACCTCTAGCCTAGTTAATCAAGGAAAAATGAGAAAAGACACTGGCATCCAGGCTGGTGAACTCTACCAGTGTTTTCAAAAAAATATTTTAATTGCAGATTGGATGGGTTTCATTTAAGAAAAGATTAAATTGAAAACATCAAGTTAGATGGATTTAAGTGTGATTTGTGGCATAGAATTGCAAACAACCCAACTCAGAGAATATTTATGGAAAATGTATGATTTACCCCCAAAAGGTCTATATTTTAGGTCAGTTCAGTTCAGTTCAGTTCAGTCGCTCAGTCTTGTCTGACTCTTTGCGACCCCATAAATAGCAGCACGCCAGGCCTCTCTGTCCATCACCAACTCCCGGAGTTCACTCAGATTCACGTCCATCGAGTCAGTGATACCATCCAGCCATCTCATCCTCTGTCATCCCCTTCTCCTCCTGCCTCTAGTCCCTCCCAGCATCAAAGTCTTTTCCAATGAGTCAACTCTTCACATGAGGTGGCCAAAGTACTGGAGTTTCAGCATTAGCATCATTCCCTCCAAGGAAATCCCAGGGCTGATCTCCTTCAGAATGGACTGATTGGATCTTCTTGCAGTCCAAGGGACTCTCAAGAGTCTCCTCCAACATCACAGTTCAAACGCATCAGTTCTTCAGTGCTCAGCCTTCTTCACAGTCCAACTCTCACATCCATACATGACCACAGGAAAAACCATAGCCTTGACTAGTCGGACCTTAGTTGGCAAAGTAATGCCTCTGCTTTTGAATATGATATCTAGGTTGATCATAACTTTTCTTCCAATGAGTAAGCGTCTTTTGATTTCATGGTTGCAGTCACCACCTGCAGTGATTTTGGAGCCCCCAGAAATAAAATCTGACACTGTTTCCACTGTTTCCCCATCTATTTCCCATGAAGTGATGGGACCAGATGCCATGATCTTCGTTTTCTGAATGTTGAGCTTTAAGCCAACTTTTTTGCTCTCCGTTTTCACTTTCATCAAGAGGCTTTTTATTTCCTCTTCACTTTCTGCCATAAGGGTGGTGTCATCTGCATATCTGAGGTTATGGATATTTCTCCCAGCAGTCTTGATTCCAGCTTGTGGTTCTTCCAGTCCAGCATTTCTCATGATGTACTCTGCAGAGAAGTTAAATAAGCAGGGTAACAATATACAGCCTTGCCATACTCCTTTTCCTATTTGGAACCAGTCTGTTGTTCCATGTCCAATTCTAACTGTTGCTTCCTGATATTTTAGGTCAAACACACTCAGTTGAGCTCTTGTCCTGTGCATGCTCAGTCATGTCAGACTCTTTGTGACCTCATGGGCTATAGCTCACCATCCTCTGTACATGGAATTTTCCAGGCAAGAATAAGGAATGGCTTGTCATTTTCTACTCCAGGAGATCTTCCCTACCCAGGGATCAAACCAGGATCGCTGGTGTTTCCTACTTTGGCAGGTGGATTCTTTACTAACTGTGACATCTGGGAAGCAATATTTGAGCACTAGGGCACACATAATAGTAAAACACTTTCCCAAACAACATGGATGTTACCAGTGCTCAGTGGAAAATATGTGTTGGCTTGATCAGCAGTGTCCCCTACTATGCCAAATTTCTTTGGCAATAGTAGAATCTGGATTTACAATATTGAATCAGGTGGAAATAACATTTCTTCAGGCTCATCATCAGGACCCAAATAATAATCATTATTGTTAATCCAAATAGGGATATTTGATACAGCTCAATTCCAGGACAGTGGTGCAGCTGGAGATACAGCAGAAATCCAAATAAAGGGCCCATTGAATAATGACTGAACCATAATACCATTCCCATCAATGTTGCTTTTAACAGGCTTTTGTCCTTTCCAAGGAGACCACTGGACATCTAATCCCAATGGAATCAGCACTATTAAAAACTGTGGCTAAGTACACCAGAGAATCAAGGAAAATAAATGAGTTATGCCAATTACCACTGTGTAGCGAAGAGTTGGACACGATTGAGTGACTTCACTTTCAGTTTTCACTTTCATGCATTGGAGAAGGAAATGGCAACCCACTTCAGTGTTCTTGCCTGGAGAATCCCAGGGACAGTAGAGCCTGGTGGGCTGCCATCTATGGGGTGGCACAGAGTCGGACACGACTGAAGTGACTTAGTAGCAGCAGCAGCAGCATGTAACTGAACAATATGGCCTATTTATTGTTCTGTAACTGTGGAGAAGGCAACGGCAACCCACTCCAGTACTCTTGGCTGGACAATCCCATGGATGGAGGAGCATGGTAGGCTGAGGTCCATGGGGCTGCTAAGAGTAGGACATGACTAAGCGTATTCACTTTCACTTTTCACTTTCATGCGTTGGAGAAGGAAATGGCAACCCACTCCAGTGTTCTTGCCTGGAGAATCCCAGGGACAGGGGAGCCTGGTGGGCTGCCATCTATGGGGTCACACAGAGTCGGAAGCGACTGAAGTGACTTAGCAGCAGCAACTGTGGCATATCTGACACCTAAAATTCTCTGTAAAAACTGTATTGTGGTGTCTGGATATGATCACATCCACAAACAAAACAAAATCTAGAATTTAGTAAATAGTAATCCATATTAAACACACAGGGCACTAGGAATATATGATACAAGGAAAACACCTTTTTTTTTTTTTCTAATGAGATAAGAAAGGAAATGATGCTATATGCTGTTTACTTCCTCAATACCTCTGATACGGCGTACCAAAAACCGTACAGGTTTACTGATAAAATTAAATAAAAACAAGTTTTATGTAAATGATGAGTCCCAAAGTTATAAAGTATTATGCAAAACTAAGAAAAAAATTCTAATTGATAAAAAATCCATGAAAACCAATAAGTGGGCCTCATTCTTAAAAATAAATAAACTTGAATGTTGTCATTAACACATATTAAAACTTCTAAATAATACCAGTTGATAAAGGAAAATCAATGATCCAGCAAAGAAAAAGAATATCAAGGAATAAGTAGGTGAAGAGATATATGCTCAAAGTAACATAATTTGTAGATATATGTTCAAAGTAACATAATTTGCACTTCACTTCAGAAAGTTCAAATCATTGTCATTGGAGGTGTTTATTGACTCCTTTATATGAGATATTAGAACATGTGGTAAGGAAATTATAAAAAACAGTGATCCCTGAGAAACATGTAGCAAGATGGTACTGACTGAAGTCCCAGAAAAGAGCAGGATAAATTCAAATAGGTGGCCTGTGAACCCACTCTCCATACGTTTTCTAGAATTTCCTGTTAATGGGGTGGAGGAGGAAGGCAGGAAATCAAAAATAGTCTCCTATAAATCTACTAGTAACTACACAACTTGGTAAATAGATTGATTATGTCTTTTAGACAAATGATTCTTGTCTTTACAATACCCTCATTAGAATACAATACAGAATGTCCCTCATTCAGGGTTGTTCATGGTAAAAAATAAATATACACACGTACACACTACTGCCCATAGAATACTTACATTATAAACAATAAGCCCCACATGTATGCATATATGTACATGTGCATGCATGCACACTCAGTCATATCTGACTCTGTGACCCCATGGGCT
This sequence comes from Capra hircus, assembly GCF_001704415.2. Lineage (NCBI taxonomy): Eukaryota > Metazoa > Chordata > Mammalia > Artiodactyla > Bovidae > Capra > Capra hircus. Next base: position 34,115,446 of record NC_030816.1, on the reverse strand, counting down.
GTAACCTGCCTGTCTATGGAATTTTCCAGGCAAGAATACTGGACTGGGTTGACACTTCCTTCTCCAGGGTATCTTTCCGACTGAGGGATTAAACCCACATTTATTGTGTTTCCTGAATTGGCAGTCAGGTTTATTAGCAAAACAGAGATTCTATTAAACTAATATTTTTTCAAATGTATATTGAGGAATAAATTTGTATACTTTTATCACCTTATAAAAGTTAAGGCATGATACAAAGATAACTAAGGAAAAACTTAAAATGAGTTGTTAAGAACTCAACCAAATTCTATTCCTTTTTTATAAGAACATAGGCATAGATTTAAAAAAATAAAGAAATTAAAGATAATAGAGTTAATGCTATTGAAACATCTCATTTCACATGGGAAAAGGTATTGTATTCAGTAAGCAATCTGCAAATGATTTGAAATTTTATAGACTTAACAATAAAAGTTTATTTCTCACCCAAGATAACAAGGTTCAAACTACAAGTCATAAGACAGTTTGTTTTTCTCCAAATGGTAATTGAGAGACCCAGTCTTTGAATTTGGTTGGGGTTTTATCATCCATTAGGGAATCATTATTATTTCTGTCCAGCTGGTGCAAGTTAGTGTTAAAGAAATATTGAGTTTTTAAAGGTCTGACCAGGAAATAACAGAGATTATTTTCATTTTAAGTGAATTGCTCAGTTCAGTTCAGTTCAGTTGCTCAGTTGTGTCCGACTCTTTGTGACCCTATGAATCACAGCATGCCAGGCCTCCCTGTCCATCACCAACTCCTGGAGTTTACCCAGACTCATGTCCATCGAGTTGGTGATGCCATCCAGCCATCTCCTCTGTCTCCTTCTCCTCCTGCCCCCAATCTCTCCCAGCATCAAGGTCTGTCCCAATGAGTCAACTCTTCACATGAGGTGGCCAAAGTATTGGAGTTTCAGCTTCAGCATCAGTCCTTCCAATGAACACCCAGGACTGATCTCCTTTCAGATGAACTGGTAGGATCTTCTTGCAGCCCAAGGGACTCTCAAGAGTCTTCTCCAACACCACAGTTCAAAAGCATCAATTCTTCGGCACTCAGCTTTCTTCACAGTCCAACTCTCATATCCATACATGACCACTGGAAAAACCATAGCCTTGACTAGATAGACCTTTGTTGGCAAAGTAATGTCTCTGCTTTTTAATATGCTATCTAGGTTGGTCATAAATTTCCTTCCAAGGAGTAAGTGTCTTTCAATTTCATGGCTGCAATCACCATCTGCAGTGATTTTGGAGCCCAAAAACTGCTAGAAATAGTCAAATAACAATAGCTGGATTGTTAAATTGACTAGGTAATTGCTTACCTAGCATGTCTGTACTGTGAAAGGGGAGCAGAAATTTTGGTGGACAGTTAGCTCTATCAATAGCAAGGCATGGTTTACTAGGTTGAAAGAAGTTCAAAGTTGTAACTCCAGCCTTGTCACTAACTTGTTCCATAACCGTTTGTACTTTTTTTAAAAGCAGATTTTAGCTTTAGTTTCCTAATTAATGAATAAGAAAATGTTGAACTAAATAATCTCTAAGTATTTTTAATTATACATTTAAATGTTAATTAACTATGTACCTCTTCAGTCACAAATAAACTATGTGATACAGACATTTTAATTGAGTATGTGTATATTTTTAACCATCATGTGATGTATTTATCACTCTTGTGCTATGCTTAGTCACTCAGTCATATCCAACTCTTTGTGACTCCATGAGTTCTAGCCTGCCAGTCTCCTCTGTCCATGGGGATTCTCCAGGCAAGAATACTGGAGTGGGCTGCCATGCCTTCCTCTTAATGAAGAGTTAAAAATAGAATAAATTGATGTTAGAACCTATTTCATGTTATCAGTTTGATGATATTTTAAAACATAAATCTTTCCACCCTCAGATAGAAGCCCAATGACAAATATTTGTAGAATGCATTATCTTCACAATTCAAGAATAGTATAATCTATTTAAAGTATTTTAGCTAATTTATACTTTCAAGCAAATATATTTTCCTTCTAATGTCAAAGAAGTTAATGAGTTGCTCTTATTTGCATTTTTCTTTTTTACACTTAGAGTTCTAAAGACTTATAATATTGAGACCTTTTCAAGAAACCATCAGAGACAATGGTCTTTCTTATTAGACAAAAGAGCAGTAAAAACAATCTTGTGTCATTATTGGTTTCAGGATTGAAAGGCTTTTAAGGTATAATTGGATTTTAAAACCTTCATTTATGTAGTAGCTAGAGGGTTAAATGCTTCATTAGGTGAGAAGGGTGTACACTTTAATGTTCTAAAAGCATTACACTTTTACTATTTTTATAACTCTATTGTGAAGGAATTTAAGATTTTCAGTAATTAATTATCTACTTCAGTTCAATCTAGTTTCTGGAAAAAAAAAACATGTTTTTATTGTACTTAATAAAATCTAATCTTGTAGATACTATGATAGAATCTTAACATAATATATACAAACCCATCCCTCCCTCAGGCTTCAAAACCAATTTACATGTAGATGACACAATTTTATATCTCCTTTAGCATAATTTAGTTTGCATTTTCAGAAAGCACAAAATGAGCACTTTTCCCTCATGGTAAACAACAAAATTGTGAGTAGGTACTTCTCGCATAGTACAAAACACCATTTGAAGAACAATAATTGTGATGTTCCTTGGGGATTATAATTGACCTAATGCATGAAGTCAAAGATAATATAGTTAATATTTTCAAATAATAGTTTATTTTTCATTAAAGGTTTATGATACACTGGTTTTCTTCTACACTATATCATATATGTGTGTATACATAGACTTTATAGTTACAAATCCTGTAATCATAGAAAAGCATTATAATATTCTTGAACAACATATATGAAAATTTTTTCTGCTTCACAGTCTGATGTACAAATAGTTATTATCCCTCCAATGCACTGGAATATAGCAGTTGACTTCCCTGCCCAGATTATCAGTATGCATTCTCACTCCTCATATGCTCAGAGTGCTTACTTTTAGACAGTGGCTAGTTCTGCTTTGACCTCACTGTTAGAAGTAGAACTGGTTTCTTCCCTTTTGACATGTGGCCACATGTGTTACTCAAAGAGTCTAAAGAAATACCCTGTTCTTCTATCTTCCACCACCTAAACACATCATCACCATCTGGGGAGATATCTGAAGTGATGGTAATAGAAGAGATAGGATATTTCCTTGGTCACAGAATTCCTGGTGGAACTTAGGAGGAAGAATAACTGCCTTCTCTGCCTCTTCTTGGGTTACATCAGTCAAACCTCATGCTCACCAAAGGGATCCTGAAAGCTACTTTTGTTTTTTATCCTAAAATGCTCAGGAATGCAAACAACACTTCACTTATTGGCATATATTATAGCAAAGTAAATGTAAGATTTAAGGTTATTAGAAATAATCTGTGTAACAGCATGTAACATACAAGTAAATACATCCATTGAAAATTAAACTTGCACAAACACATTAACAAGACTGCTGATGTAAAACACTCTCCAATGTTAGAACATATATTCTGTATTTTAAGTGAGAAGAGATAAATATGACCAACAGAAACTATCTCCGACTTCTACTTTGAAAGCCTAACTCTAAACATGAAAGTCCCATGTCCAAATGAAAAAGTCCTCATTTATTTGAACTAAGTAAGAGCCAAGAACTTGCCCATGAGGCCCATAGTGCAGATTTCATGTGTCAGACTTTAGGGGGATCATTTCACGGACCAATACAAATTGTACACAAGCTCTTCTCTATAACTGTAAATTTGACATTCAACAGAAGCAGAAGATATTAAAAAGAGGTGGCAAGAATATACAGAAGAACTATACAAAAAAGATGTTAATGACCCAGATAATCATGATGGTATGACCACTCACCTAGAGCCAGACACCTGAAATGCAAAATCAAGTGGATATTAGGAAGCATCACTATGAACAAAGATAATGGGCATGATGGAATTCCACTAGAGCTATTTCAAATCCTAAAAGATGATGCTATGAAAGTGTTGCACTCAATATGGCAGCATATTTGGAAAACTCGGCTGTGGCCGCAGGACTGGGAAAGGTCAGGTTCATTCCAATCCCAAATAAAAGCAATGGCAAAGAATGTTCAAACTAAAACACAGTTGCACTCATCTCACACGCTAGTAAAGTAATGCTCAAAATTCTCCAAGCCAGGCTTCAACAGTATGTGAACTGTGAAATTCTAGATGTTCAAGCTGGATTTACAAAAGGCAGAGGAACCAGAGATCAAATTGTCAACATCTGCTGGATCATTGAAAAAGCAAGACAATTCCAGAAAAACATCTATTTTTACTTTATTGACTATGCCAAAACCTTTGACTATGAGGATCACAGCAAACTGTGGAAAATTCTTCAAGAGATGGCAATACCAGACCACCTGACCTGCCCCTTGGGAAATAAGTATGCAGATCAGGAAGCAACAGAACTGAACATGGAACAACAGATTGGTTCCAAATAGGGAAAGGAGTACATCAAGGCTGTATATTGTCACTGGGCTTATTTAACTTATATGCAAAGTACATCATGAGAAACGCTGGGCTGGAATAAGCACAAGCTGGAATCAAGATTGCTGGGATCAATAATCTCAGATATGCAGATGACACCACCCTTATGGCAGAAAGCAAAGAGGAACTAAAGAGCCTCTTGATAAAAGTGAAAGAGGTGAGAGGAAAAGTTGGCTTAAAGCTCAAGTCAGAAAACTAAGATCATGGCTTCTGGTGCAATCACTTCATGGCAAATAGATGGGGAAACAGTGGAAACAGTGTCAGACTTTATGTTTTTGGGCTCCAAAATCATGGCAGATGGTGATTGCAGCCATGAAATTTAAAGACGCTTGCTCCTTGAAAGAAAATTTATGACCAACCTAGACAGCATATTAAGAAGCAGAGACATTATTTGCCAACAAAGGTCCGTCTAGTCAAGGCTATTATTTTTCATGTATGGATGTGAGTTGGACTATAAAGAAAGTTGAGCACCAAAGAACTGATGCTTTTGAACTGTGGTGTTGGAGAAGACTCATGATAGTCCCTTGAACTGCAAGGAGATCCAACCAGTCCATTCTAAAAGAAATCAGTCCTGAAACTTCACTGGAACGATTGATGCTGAAGCTGAAACTCCAATACTTTGGCTACCTGATGCAAAAAAACTGATTCATTGGAAAAGACCCTGATTCTGGAAAAGATTGAAGGTGGGAGGAGAAGGGGACAACAGAGGATGAGATGGTTGGATGCCATCACCAACTCAATGGACATGAGTTTGAGTAAACTCTGGGAGTCGGTGATGGACAGAGAAGCCAGGCTTGCTGCAGTCCATGGGGTCACAAAAAGTCGGACACAATTGAGCGACTGAAATAAACTGAAACCTAGTGTATCTCTGTCTCAGTCAGTTAATCTCTTTCTAAATCTGTTCTTAGATGCATATCTTGGAACTGGAGAGGGAAGTAGTATTAGATTCAAAGATAGGTGCAAAGGAAAGCAGTAAGACAGAAGCATGCTTGGAAGTAGCTACTGTCAGTGGAGCATAACTTTTAATCAGATGAACCAAATTTTAAAAGTCTCTTCCCATCATTTTTTTAGAAATAATAGAAATGAAATGGCTTTTCCCTACCATCATAGGGACATTTAGGAAAGCAAACTGTACTGCAAGTTTTCTGTTAAGCTTTAAGATTTTAATAAAGGATACATAAGAGAAGGAGAAATTTCAGAAATGCATTAAACATTTAAAAATAATACACTTAATCAGATACACTTCATATTTGACCAAATCCTTGTTTGTATTTTATTTCATTTAGAAACTTTTATACTTTAATAAAACTTATTTGAATTGCAAAATACCTTTCATAAATAAAGTAGTTTTTTATAGTCATTAGGAGTAATTTTAAAGTTACCATCTTTGTTGATCATATGAATTAGTTAAATCTATGAAATTATCAGGCAAAAACATATTCATATATAACAACCCTGATACTTAAGCTGAGTTCGTATCCATTCTCTTAAATTTTCTCTTTGAGTTGAAGAAGTTAATATAATAATATATTAGGCATAATATTCCCTAAAAAAATCAGAGTGAACAGAATCATATTTCTTTTATCAAAAACAATTAAAAATTTAATGTAACAGTTCAGTTCAGTTGCTCAGTCATGTTCAACTCTTTGTACCCCAGGAACTGCAGCATGCCAGGCCACCCTGTTCATCAACTCCCGGAGTTTACCCAAACTCATGTCCATCGAGTCAGTGATGCCATCCAGCCATCTCATTCTCTGTCGTCCCCTTCTCTTCCTGCCCCAATCCCTCCCAGCATCAGAATCTTTTCCAATGAGTCAAATCTTCGTATGAGGTGGCCAAAATATTGGAGTTTCAGCTTCAGCATCAGACCTTCCAATGAGCACCCAGGACTGATCTCCTTTAGTATGGACTGGTTGAATTTCCTTGCAGTCCAAGGGACTATCATGAGTCTTCTCCAAAAACACAGTTCAAAAGCATCAATTCTTCAGCATTCAGCTTTCTTCACAGTCGAACTCTCACATCCACACATGACCACTGGAGAAACCATAGCCTTGAATAGATGGACATTTGTTGGCAAAGTAATGCCTCTGCTTTTGAATATGCTATCTAGGTTGGTCATAACTCTCCCTTCAAGGAATAAGCATCTTTTAAGTTCATAGCTGCAATCACTCTCTGCAGTGATTTTTGAGCCCAAAAAATAAAGTCTGCCACTGTTTCCACCGTTTCCTCATCTATTTCCCATGAAGTAATGGGACCAGATGCAATGATCTTAGTTTTCTGAATGTTGAGCTTTAAACCAAGATTTTCACTCTCCTCTTTCACTTTCATCAAGAGGCTTTTTAGTTCCTCTTCACTGTCTGCCATAAGGGTGGTGTCATCTGCATATCTGAGGTTATTGATCCCAGCAGTCTTGATTCCAGCTTGTGCTTCTTCCAGCCCAGCTTTTCTCATGATGTACTCTGCATATGAGTTAAATAAGCAGGGTGACAATATACAGCCTTGACGTATACCTTTCCCTATTTGGAACCAGTCTGTTGTTCCATGTCCAGTTCTAACTGTTGCTTTCTGACCCGCATATAGGTTTCTCAAGAGGCAGGTCAGGTGGTCTGATATCCCCATCTCTTTCAGAATTTTCCAGTTTATTGTGATCCACACAGTCAAAGGCTTTGTTGTAGTCAATAAAGTAGAAATAGATATTTTTCTGGAACACTCTTGTTTTTCTGATGATTGAGCAGATGTTGCCATTTGTTCTCTGGTTCCTCTGCCTTTTCTAAAACCAGCATGAATATCTGAAAGTTCACGGTTCAGGCATTGCTGAAGCCTGGCTTGGAGAATTTTGAGCATTACTTTACTAGCGTGTGAGATGAGTGCAATTGTGCAGTAGTTTGAGCATTCTTTGGCATTGCCTTTCTTTGGGATTGGAATGAAAACTGACCTTTTCCAGTCCTGTGGCCACTGCTGAGTTTTCCAAATTTGCTGGCATATTGAGTTCACTCTCACAGCATCATCTTTCAGGATTTGAAATAGCTCAACTGGAATTCCATCACCTCCACTAGCTTTGTCCATAGTGATGCTTTCTAAGGCCCACTTGACTTCACATTCCAGGATGTCTAGCTCTAGGTGGGTGATCACACCATCGTGATTATCCGGATCATGAAGATCTTTTTTGCACAGTTCTTCTGTGTATTCTTGCCACCTCTTCTTAATAACTTCTGCTTCTGTTATGTCCATACCATTTCTGCCCTTTATCGAGCCCATCTTTGCATGAAATGTCCCCTTTGTATCTCTAATTTTCTTGAAGAGATCTCTAGTCTTTCCTTTTCTGTTGTTTTCCTCTATTTCTTTGCATTGATCACTGAGGAAAGCTTTCTTATCTCTCCTTGCTATTCTTTGGAACTCTGCATTCAGATGTTTATATCTCTGCTTTTCTCCTTTGCTTTTGGCTTCCCTTCTTTTCACAGCTATTTGTAAGACCTCCCCAGACAGCCATTTTGCTTTTTTGCATTTCTTTTCCATGGTGATGGTCTTGATCCCTGTCTCCTGCACAATGTCATGAACCTCATTCCATAGTTCATCAGGCACTCTATCTATCAGATCTAGTCCCTTAAGTCTATTTCTCACTTCCACTGTACAGTCATAAGGGATTTGATTTAGATCATATCTGAATGGTCTAGTGGCTTTCCCTACTTTCTTCAGTTTAAGTCTGAATTTGGCAATAAGGAGTTCATGATTTCAGCCCCAGTCAGCTCCCAGTCTTGTTTTTGCTGACTGTATAAAGCTTTTCCATCTTTGGCTGCAAAGAATATAATCAATCTGATTTCAGTGTTGACCATCTGGTGATGTCCATGTGTGGAGTCTTCTCTTGTGTTGTTGAAAAAGGGTGTTTGCTATGACCAGTGTGTTCTCTTGGCAAAACTCTATTAGCCTTTGCTCTGCTTCACTCCATATTCCAAGGCCAAATTTGCCTGTTAGTCCAGGTGTTTCTTGACTTCCTGCTTTTGCATTCCAGTCCTCTATAATGAAAAGGACATCTTTTTTGGGTGTTAGTTCTAGTAGGTCTTGTAGGTCTTCATAGAACTGTTCAACTTCAGCTTCTTTAGCATTATTGGTTGGGGCATAGACTTGGATTTCTGTGATAGTGAATGGTTTGCTTTGGAAATGAACAGATATCATTCTGTCGTTTTTGAGATTGCATGCAAGTACTGCATTTTGGACTCTTCTCTTGACCATGATGGCTACTCCATTTCTTCTAAGGGATTCCTGCCCGCAGTAGTAGATATAATGGTCATCTGAGTTAAATTCACCCATTCCAGTCCATTTTAGTTCACTGATTCCTAAAATGTCAACGTTCACTCTTGCCATTTCCTGTTTGACCACTTCCAATTTGCCTTGATTCATGGACCTGACATTCCAGGATCCTATGCAATATTGCTCTTTACAGCATCTGACCTTGCTTCAATCACCAGTCACATTTACAACTGGGTATTGTTTTTGCTTTTACTCCATCCCTTCATTCTTTCTGGAGTTTTTTCTCCACTGATCTCCAGTAACATATTGGGTACTTGCCGACCTGGGGAGTTCCTCTTTCAGTATCCTATCATTTTGCCTTTTCATACTGTTCATGGGGTTCTCAAGGCAAGAATACTGAAGTGGTTTGCCATCCCCTTCTCCAGTGGACCACATTCTGTTAGACCTCACCACCATGACCCATCTGTCTTGGGTGGCCCCACACAGCATGGCTTAGTTTCATTGAATTAGACAAGGCTGGTATCCCTTTGATCAGATTGGCTAGTTTTCTGTGATTATGGTTACAGTGTATCTGCCCTCTGATGCCCTCTCACAACACCTACCATCTTACTTGTGTTTCTCTTACCTTGGACGTGGAGTATCTCTTCACGGCTGCTTCAGCAAAGAGCAGCCTCTGTTCCTTACCTTGGGCGAGGTCGCCCCTCCTGACCTTTAACGTGGATTAGCTACTCTCAGCCCTCCTGTGCCTGTGCAGCCACCCTCCTTGGATGTGGGGTAGCTCCTCTCTGCTGCCACCCCTGACCAGATGTGTTGCCAGGGGACAGTTTAGCTTCTCAATCTGTGGAGCAGCCAATACAGAGTTCTTTTGTGACAGTGGAAGACATGGTTTTAGTGGATGTGAGAAGCACAAGCTGGCTGGTACGAGATGAAGAGTGAAAGGCTACGAAGCCTGTGCAGACAGCATGTGAGGATGACTGGCTGGTGACTGCAGCATCCCTAATACTTAATGTAAGTGGTAGTAAATAATAATTTTAATAATAATCTTAATGGCTCCTTTGGTTTTGTTTATGTAAAAGATGTCTCATTGTCATGAATTAAAATTGCAATAAGGTACTATGCAAGTTCCTGTTAAAATATTGGAGAGGTCAGTATTTATGCTGTAATAGATGATAATCTGAGGAAAAATATACAACCTATTCAGTTCCATTTACTAGAATCACTTGAGAATCATGTGTTACTGGCTTTTTAATTTTGAGAAACACTTGTAAACCACTTTCAATTCAATTCACAAGCAAATACCAAATAAATACTATCTATTGAGCACTGTATTATATGCTAGGGAATTAAAGATGAACAAGCCATCATCTCTGCCCTTGAGGCAATAATAGTCTCATATTTTGCGGACACATAAACAGTTGGCCATATAAAAGATGATGTGGTGTGTAAGAACAGAGATATGTATAATTTTTCTTTATATAAGGGAAAATTATTTCTATGAAAATAAGATACATCATAAAATAGAGCAACATTTATTGTATGAGGAATAGTTCAAAGTTTTAAACACAAGGTATTTTTAGCATATGTTTCTATGTTGCAAAATGAGTGCTTAATATATTATGTATAGTACTATATGTATGTTACTATAAAATAATGATAGTTAAATTTGAATTTAGATAAAATGCAATAGTTAAGTATGTTTTAGACAAAAAGACTAACATGATAAAAAATAAAAATACATGAAAGGTATATAAAAGTGGTAAAATTAATAATTTAAATTACTAAAGAATTTTAAAACAATCTTTGCTTATTTAACAAAAGAAAAAAGGCAGTTAGATGACATTAAAATAATTTCAATAAGAAATGTAGAAGTTCTGGTACTGTTTATGGAGATAAAGAGATGCATATAAAAACTTTCAAAAAGTAAATTATGAGTTTTAGAGGAGATGTAATAAGGTAACCAGAAGCAACAATTACTAAAAATTTTATAGTCTAAAAGAATAGAAAAAAATTGCTGAAACAATCTAGAGAATATCGTAAATTTAGTTAGAGTGTGAATCTGGGAGTGAAATCAGTTGATCTGATGTTCAAGCTTTGATAGCATATTGCTCAGAAGCTTGTCTGTAGGCAACACAGAATGAGAGTGCAGGTGAGAGCTCATTAAGCAGAAATATGCGAAAGTCATCATGTTCGTATCACTTGATCGGATTTTAGGTGTGATAATTGGTACCATACTCGACAAACTGAGTATAAAGAGAAAGCTGTAGGGTGCCAGGATAGATGATTCACACCTTACATATAACCTTTAATGAACATATTCTTGGATAAAGAACCACAAGCGGAAACAGAGATAGAACATGGATCATAGTGTTAAAAAGCAGATAAACACTGTATGAACACTTAGCTTTTCTGAAATCCACTATGGCCCATAGGCATGCAGCCAAAGAAAATAAAGCAAAATGAAAAATTTAAACCAAAAGATAAACAATTATTTCAATTCCACTAAATTAGCATAAGGCTAAGAAAGATCTTGTCATAGATTATTTCAGTAAACTCGCTTGATGCACGGTTCCTTTCTATTTGTGCAAGAATACAGGGCATAAAAATAATTAAATTCCATCAAAGCTTCAAACTATTGTCTAACTTATTAGTCTGATATCCTAGTAAACAATGATAATTAATTCTAACCCCAAGAGAAAAACTGCTATGCTGGCTTAATTGCAAAATGGTTAATTTTAGCTATAATTTATAGCCACCATAAATTATTCTTCAGGGGATATACATAACTGTGTAAGATGAGTTTAGAAAGGAGTGCATGAAGTTTAAAAGAGAAATGACAATGATATTCATAGAAAATTGATATGTGGTTTCAGTAATGAATATGTAGCATTAATTGAAATATGAATGAAGTGCATTGTCAAATAAATGATGAAGATTATATAATAGTAGAATAAAAAATATATAGCTACATTTTAAAAATATGAAGTCTGCTAAAGTACAAGGGGATGACTTCAAAGTAAATATGTGAAAAAATATGTGATAGGCAAATAGTAATCAAAAGATGATTATATAACTATTTATATGTGAGCAAATAAACTTTAGGCCAAAACTTTATTATATATAGCAGTTGTTGTTGTTTAGTTGTTAAGTCATGTCTGACTCTTTTGCGACCCTATGGCCTGTAGCCTACCAGACTCCTCTGTCCATGGGATTTCCCAGGCAAGAACACTGGATTGGGTTGCCATTCCCTTCTCCAGGGGATCTTCCCAATCAAGGAATCAAAATAGCCTCCTATATTGGTAGACAGATTCTTAACCACTGAACCCATATATAGCAGCCCAAATATTGCAATAAGTACATGTGTGTAATTATGGGTTTTGTATGTATATTTGTTCATATTGCTAAGAGATTCAATTCAGTTGAAGACTATTAAAATATTTAACTTTTATGTACATGAAATATAACTTAATGGTTCAGTTCAGTACAGTTCAAGCTCAGTCGTGTCTGACTCTTTACGACCCCATGAATTGCAGCAAGCCAGGACTCCTTGTTCATCACCAACTCCCGGAGTTCACTCAGACTCACGTCCATCGAGTCCATGATGCCATACAGCCATCTCATCCTCTGTAGTCCCCTTCTCCTCCTGACCCCAATCCCTCCCAGCATCAGGGTCTTTTCCAATGAGTCAACACTTCGCATAAGATGGCCAAAGTACTGGAGTTTCAGCTTCAGCATCATTTCCTCCAAAGAAATCCCAGGGCTGATCTCCTTCAGAATGGACTGGTTGGATCTTCTTGCAGTCCAAGGGACTCTCAAGAGTCTTCTCTAACACCACAGTTCAAAAGCATCAATTCTTTGGCGCTCAGCCTTCTTCACAGTCCAACTCTCACATCCATACATGACCACTGGAAAAATCATAGCCTTGACTAGATGGACCTTAGTCGGCAAAGTAATGTCTATGCTTTTGAATATGCTATCTAGGTTGGTCATAACTTTTCTTCCAAGGAGTAAGTGTCTTTAAATTTCATGGCTGCAATCACCATCTGCAGTGATTTTGGGGCCCAGAAAAATAAAGCTAGCCACTGTTTCCCCATCTATTTCCCATGAAGTGATGGGACCGGATGCCATGATCTTCATTTTCTGAATGTTGAGCTTTAAGCCAACTTTTTCACTCTCCACTTTCACTTTCATCAAGAGGCCTTCTAGTTCCTCTTCAATTTCTGCCATAAGGGTTAATATAATTCAATAATAGAGAATTCTAAATAACTACTCAGCGGCAAAAATTCATCAAACAAAGAGCAATGCTCAATAGCAAACATAAAAATAGCAAATAGCAAAATCAATAGCAAAATATTAATCAAAAAGTTCAGTTAAAAAATGGGCAGAATATCTGAACAGATATTTTTCCAAAGAAAACATGCAAATGTCCAACAGGTAAGGAAAAGCAAATGAAAACCACAGTGAGATCATCTCACACCAGTTAGAATGGCTACTATCAAAAAGATATAACGAGTGTTATTGAGGATGTGGAGAAAAGGGAACATTTGTGCTCTATTGCTGGAGAAAAAAGTATGGATGTTCTTCAAAACATTAAAAATATAACTAATATATGATCCAGTGATTCCACTTCTAGGTATTTATCTGAAGAAAATGAAAACACTAGCTCAAAATGGTATCTGCACTCCTGTGTTCATTGTAACATTATTTATGATAGTCAAGGTCAGAATTGGAAACAACTTAAGTGTTCACTGATAAACAAATGGATAAAATATATTCACTTTCACACACACACACACAGACGATGGCCCTGGCTATGAGTTTTTAGATACAATACCAAAAGCAAAATCTATGAAGGACATCTTTGATAAGCTGGACTTCATTAACATTAAAAAAAATCTGCTCTGTGAAAGATGGTATCAAGAAAGTGAAAAGATAAGCTACAGACTAGAAAAAAAATATTTGTGAAAGACATACATTGAGAAATGGAAACTAAAAAAGGATATGATTTGGATAAAAAAGGAACATCATGTGATTTCATGTGACTACATTGAATCCACCACTACTTCCTTGCACCCATCTCCTGGGAAGTGCTCAACAGGGTCTAGGTGAGTAGCTTAGGAACATAGCCTGTGGTGGCTGAAAGAGTGCTCTTATTGACTCCAAGGTCCTTTCTACCTTTAAGTGTTCATGATTCTATTATACAGACCTCGTCACTGTGTAAAAATTGAAATATACAAAAAGTGAGAAAAGGAAATAGGCAATAAAGGGTTAACTCTTCTTTGCTGCTGATTTACTATATATTCTGCCTCCCTGATAGTTCAGTTGGTAAAGAATCCACCTGAAATGCAGGAGACCCCAGTTTGATTCCTGGGTCAGGAAGATCTGCTGGAGCAGAGATAGGCTACCCACTCCAGTATTCTTGGGCTTCCTTTGTGGATCAGCTGGTAAAGAATTCACCTACAATGTGGGAGACCCGGATTTGATCCCTGGTTTGGGATGATCTGCTGGAGAAGGGAAAGGCTATCCACTTCAGTAGTCTGGCCTGAAGAGTTCCATGGACTCTATAGTCCATGGTGTCACAAAGAGTTGGACACAACCAAGCAGCTTTCACTCACTTTCTCTAAAGTGAAGTTTGCTTCTCAGGTGAGACTTTTTGATCCATTGTTTTTTCCCAGATGCAAAAATATGTTTTATTTTAAATCTAGAACAAAGTTTCTCAGCCTCAGCCATAATTGTTTTATTCTGTGGTAGAGTCCAAATTTGGGAGTTTATTTATTTTTTTTAAGCTCTCGAGGTAATCCTAATATAAAGCCAAAGGGAAAACTCATTGACTGGTAAAGAAAAGAAAAAGAAACAATTATCTTTTCTTCTCTCAGAATTATAGCTTGTTATTTTTCAGTATGCTTAATGATGAACAGTGTCTATATAGCAATGCCAGTGACTCAGCACAGCACAGTACAGCAATGCTAGCCACTAGACATATGTGCAAGATACACAATTTTAAATTTTCTAGTAGCCACATTATAAACATAAAAAGAAACATATTGAATTAACAAGACATTTAATTTTACCTAATATATACAAAATACTTCCATCTCAAATGTAACCAATATACAAATTTTTAATGAAATATCTTGCAATCATTCATCAAATTTAAGAATGAAAAATTAGATTCACATATCCAAATTGTTCCAAGCATACTTAAAAGTTACTTTATCAATCATTTCATCAAAAATTTTATATTGATTATATTTTGAAATGATATGATCAGTTTTTAATTAACTAATAATTATAGTAATATATTAATAATTTACATTAATTTAAATATTTTAAGTTTGTCAATTCATACTCATATTAGTCAATTTCTGAAATTAAATGAAAACTAATCAATTAATAAAATAAAATTAGAAATGCATTATCTCAGTTTCAGTAGTCACAATTTATTTGTTTAATAGCCACATTTGGCTAGTGTCTTCCATGTTGGAGAATGCAAGTTTCAGAACATAAACAACATCATAACGCATTATAAACAAATTTCAAAGCCTATAAATATTTTTTAATATAGGTACTATTAATCCTATTACTAAATAGATATAGGAGTTTGAGACTCAGGTGGTTTAGAAATTCACCTATAGTCGCATACTAAGAAATATAGTTCCAGTTCAAACTCAGTTCTATCTGAATGGATGTTTATTCTCTTTACATTAAAGTACTTTATTTTCCTAATACTATGACAGTATCCATTATACTCTCTGTCTTCAAAAGATGTAGAACACATTCAGTATACTAAATATAAATCAAACCAGGGAAATAGAAAAGGACTTGCTGACAGGGAGATAGTCAGCATATTTTTAAAAACACTTAAGCCCTTAGTTTGGGTTAAAATAATAGAAACAAGCAAGCCAGTTGTTTGCAAAATTTATCTTACACAGAGATGATGCTTGTTTAATTACTTGTATAATATGCATAATTTTAAAACATAACAAGTTATGCCTATATAGCCCCTAAATTCCCTTTTTTAAAAAATAGAAAACTAGTTTAATTTGAGTCTAGGAGCCATTAGTAGACTTGCTAGAGCCATTTCTAATTTCTCTAAGTTTTCCTAACACTAATATGTGTGTGTGTGTGTTTCTATATATACATATGCATGTATATACTGTCTTTAGAATTATGTTTTTGGTTTGAATGGAGCTTTAGCTTTTTAAAAAAATTGATAGCCAGATAAAACATCATTATGAAAACTGATTTGCAAAGTTGATTGCCATGTCCTTCACATTTTGTTAGAGGCTAGCTTTTCTTTGTTTTTAACTCAAAATTATTTATTTATTTATGGCTGCAATGGGTCTTCACTGTTGTGAATAGGCTCTATGGGGTCGCAGAGTCGGACACAACTGAAGCGACTTAGCAGCAGCAGCAGCAGCAGCAGTTACAGTGAACGGGGGTCACTCTCGTCGCTCTGCACTGGCTTCTCATTGTGGCAAATTCCCGTGTCGAGGAGCGTAGGCTGTAGGTGCACAGGCTCAGCAGTTGTGGTGCACAAGCTCAGTTGCTCCACGGCATGTGGAATCCTCCCAGATCAGGGACTGAAGCTGTGTCCCCTGAATTGGCAGGCAGATTGTTATCCTCTGCACCACCAAGGACGTTCAAGAGACTAGCTCTATTTGAGCCTGGATATGATTGCATCTCATAGGTTTATTTAATGCACTGATTAATAAAATGTAAATATTTTATTCGATTTGAAGTGGCTTCTATTGCTTACATTCTCCTTACTCTTTTGCCGTCTCTTATTTTACTTTCTAAAATTACTGAGGGAAGAGGATTGCTCTGAACCACAAAACCATCTGCAGCTGTGAATTTGAGTTATGTGCTGTGACTCACCCCTGTCTCTAGTGACCGTATCTGTCATATCTGCAGGGAAAAGACAGTTGTAAGATTTGGGGAAAAAAGAACTTTCCCATTTTCTCTAATTCTTTGGCCAAGTTAAAAGAAAAAAAAAAAAGCAATAAAAGGATTAGCCTCTTCATTCTGTTATTGTCATGGCTTAGTGGCTCTGGAATCAGTTTGCAAGATCAAATAATACTTGGTGAAAACTTTGCCTCTATCCCAACATAATGACTGGGAGCAGGGTTAATCACTCATGGGGGAAAGATGTCATCTTAAAACTGAGATCCTGTTGAGTGAATGGAATTTTTATAAGAAATGTTATTTTCTGCAATTTAATACTTTATGTATATTTTTCTCAAATAGCTAGCTCTTTGTTGGTGTGAAAATGCAAATGAGGTTTATATTTGTATGGTGCATGATGTGTTTTGTTACATTTAAATGTCCTGACAGCCTCCCCAAAATCTCAATGTGCTGTCTTAAAACAATTATTTTCTTGGAACTTATCTATAGGTGGAGCTTACTGCTGTAGAAACTGTCTAATTTCATATTATCTTTTAACACTATCCTGTCAGAATATTCCCTCAAGGCAAACTTTTGTAGATTTCATGCTAAATGATAGCAAAACACACCATAGGGATTTAAATTGTATTAACTATGTTGTCTAAAAGTTGATTATGTCTACGATTTCAAATTAATTTCTTAAAATGGTAAATTATATATGGGAATCAAGATCATTGTCTTGTTGAAAAAAGCAAGATCGGTATCCTTATTTTCTCTTTTGAACTATAGTTTTCTTTAATAGTGTATACCTGTCTCAGAAAATGAGAAACTTCTCCTGGAAAAGCAAGACCATACTTAGGAGAGTAACAGTCCTGGGTTTGAATTCCAGCTGAGATATTTAGAGGTTTATAGTCTTGGTCAAGTTAGCTAACTGCTGTCCTCATGACCTGTAAACAGAGATAACAGAGACCTTCCGCAAAGGGGTATTTTAAAGATTAAATGTGTTGTTCTTTGAAAAGTTTCTGGAGTATAGTCAGCATGCAATATGTTTTTATTTTAATTAAAAAAATAATCAGTAGTAGTATAGAGTGATTAGTGTAGTCCAGATACTTGTGTTCTTACTGTCAGGAAGCATTTACCAGGAGGCTCCCTGTGTGCTGTTTTGAATCTGTCAGGAATTCTCTGCTCCGTATTAATTCCTGAATACTCAGGAATTAAGAGGAGAGACAAACCTCTCCTGGGGGCTGAAGAATCCAGGCATTTCCTTCACTAGTTTTTCTATACAGTGATAAGTACCCTCTTCTTGTGAACCATCGGGTAAAAGTGATTGTTTACAGCTCTCTCTCTCTTTAATATGGATCGCGTATGTTTTGTAAGTCTGGAATTTTAATCTTTATCTTTGCTGACAGTAACTACCTTATAAGACAGTATATATGCCCACACCATGTTGATTAAAACACCTTTGCTTCCTCAGAGCTCTGGTCCCCGTGTCTTTCTTTCTCTCTCTCTCTCTCTCTCTGTCTCTCTCACTCTGTCTCTCTGTCTCTCTCTCTCTCTCTCTCTCTCTCCCTCTCTCTCCCTCTCTCTCTCTCTCTCTCTCTCCCTCTCTCTCTTTTTCAGGCTGATCCCCTGGAGTGCAGAGGCTCTCTGAGTTCACTTTCCTGCCCAGGCCTCTAAGATCCTCTCGAGAAGGTGCTCTGCACCTTCACCCCATCGAGAGGGCTCCTGAGGCCTTTGTGAACAGAGCAAGCCCCGTGCAGGGGCTTTATTGGCTTTCTGCGTAAACCAAGGAATATCAGCCTCTTTCTCTCTCCTTTACTTTCTTATTGGTTAACTCCGGATCACCAGATTCTGGTCCATTAAAGGACCTCAACATCCTCCCAAATTCATATATTGAAATTTAGCCCCCAAAGTAATATAATTTGGAGGTGGGGCCTTTGAGAAATAATTAGGTCATGAGGGTGATTGTTGTTATTATTTAGTCCTTAAGTCATGTTCTACTCTTTGGGACCCCTTGGACTGCAGCAAGCCAGGCTCCTCTGTCTTGTACTATCTCCCCAGAGTTTGCTCAGATTCATGTCCTTTGAGATGATGAGGCTATCTAACCATCTCGTCCTCTGCCACCCACTTCTTTAACCTTCAGTTTTTCCCAGCCTTGAAGTCTTTTCCACATCAGGTGGCCAGAGTATTAGAGCTTCTACTTCAGCATCAGTCCTTCCAATCAATATTCAGGGTTGATTTATTATAGGATTGAGTGGGTTTGACATTCTTGCTATCCAAGGGACTGTCAAGAGTCTTCTCCAGCGCCACAATTCAAAAACATCAATTCTTCAATGCTCAGTCTTGTTTATAATTCAGCTCTCACATCAGTACATGACTACTGGAAATACCACATCTATGACTATATGGACCTTTGTTGGCAAAGCAATGACTCTGCCTTTTAATATGATGTCTAGGTTTGTCATAACTTTCCTTCCAAGGAGCAAGCATCTTTTAATTGCATGGCTGCAGTCACCTTCTGTAGTGATTTTGGAGACCAAGAAAATAAAGTCTTGCCACTGTTCCTACTTTTTCCCCATCTATTTGCTATGAAGTGATGAAACTGGAACCCATGATCTTAGTTTTTTGAATGTTGACCTTTAAGCCAGCCTTCATTCTCCTCTTTCCCCCTCACCAAGAGGCTCTTCAGTCCCTCTTTACTTTCTGCCCTTTGGCGAGGTGTCATCTGCATATTTGAGGTGTTGATATTTCTCCTGGCAAACTTGATTTTAGCTTGTGATTCATCCAGCTCAGCATTTCACACTTTGTATTCTGCATATAAGGTAAATAAGCAGAGTGACAATATACAGCCCCAATGTTTTCCTTTCCTAATTTTGAATCAGTCCTTTGTTCCATGTCTGGTTCCGTTGCTTCTTTACCTGCATACAAGTTTCTCAGGAGACAGGTATGCCAACAAGGGGGCCTTAGGAAGCATTACAAGGAATGAAGTGATGGAATTCCATATGAGCTATTTAAAATCCTAAAGGTAGATGCTGTTAATGTGCTTGGATGGGTTGTGAATTTGGAAGGAGGTTCCAGAGTGAGGGGACATATGTATATTTACAGCTGATTCACGTTGATGTATGGCAGAATCTAACAAAATATTGTAAAGCAATTTTCTGCCAATTAAAAATAAATAATTTTTTAAGTGCTACATTCAGTGTGTCAGCAAATCTGAAAAATTCAGCAGTGACCACAGGACTGGAAAATATCAGTTTTCATTCCAATTCCAAAGAAGGGCAATGCCAAAGAATCTTCACACTTACATTCAAGTGCACTCATTTCACATGCTAGCAAGGTAATGCTCTAAATCTTTCAAGCTAGGCTTCAGCAGCATTTAGACAGAGAAATTCCAGATGTATAAGCTGCATTTAGAAAAGGCAGAGGACCCAGAGATCAAATTGCTAGCATTTGTTGGATCATAGAGAAAGCAAAGAGGAGCCAGGAAAAAAAATCCACTTTTGCTTCATTGACTATGCTAAAGCCTTTGACTGTGGATCACAAAAAACTGTGAAAATGCTTGGAGAGATGGGGGTACAAGGTCTTGAGGATGCAACCTTCATAAATGAGATCTGTACTCTTATAGAAGAGCCCCAGAGCTCACTCTTCCTGTCTTTCAGTGTGAGGACATTTAGAAGAAGGCTGTCTATGAACAAGAAAGGGAAGTATTCACAGGAACCCAACCATACTGGCACCCCAATCTCAGGCTTTCAGCCTCCAAAACTGTGAGAAATGAATTTCTGTCATTTATAAGCTGCCCAGTCTTTAGTAATTTGTCATAGTAGCCTGAAAACACTGATGGTGATTGTTTGGGAAAATTAAAATTAAATAGCCATTTGAACCTGCTTACGTGTTACTTTAGGAGAACCCTTCGTAATTTTAGAGAACACTGAATAGACTTAGATCAGGGATGAACAAATCAGTGATAAATATCTAATCTTAAGGAAGGTCATCCACATCTATTGGGTAGCAATCCTGCTACTGCTAAATTAGTTTATATGTGTGCCTCTGTGCCTGTACAGGTGCCACATTTTCAGTTGGAAGGCATAATATAAACTACATGCTGAAATTGTTGAGTGTGGGGAATGGAGAACATTCTCCAAATTCCTGTTGGATTTGCTAAATGAATAAAATGTATAATGGAGTCATTTAAACATATTCCAAAATGTATAACATTATCAAATTTAATTGCTATCTAATTTAACTTATAAGATCTGTGATTTTTATTTTATTTTATGAATTAATTAACTTATTTTAATTGGAGGGTAATTCTTTAAAATATTTTAGTGGTTTTTGCCATACATTGACATGAATCACCCACGGGTGCACGTGTTTCCCCATTCTGAGCCCCCCCTCCTACCTCCCTACCCATCCCATCCCTCTGGGTTGTCCCAGAGCACCAACTTTGAATGCCTTGCTTCATGCATTGAACTTGCACTGGTCATCTATTTTACAAACAATAATACACATGTGTCAATGATATTTTCTCAAATAGAGCTAAAGGAAAATAGTTATACCTCTGAAAAATAATGCTCTTGTTTAAAAAAGTGTTGCTTTTAGTTATTTTCAGGTTTACATTTGTCAAGAAACTGTTACAGATAGGTGTAATTTCTTCAACAGCATCAATTAATTTTGATTAAACACAACATGCCATTTCATTTTGTAATTTAAGTGCCAGATGTTTAAATACTAGGATTTATTAACTTATCTAATATTTAATAGCCTTCACAGAATCTTGAAATAATAATTGGATAAATCTGAGTAGGATTAAATTAGAATTTCTCTGTATTAAGCCAAGTAGACTTAACTCATTCTTTTTTGTAAAACTAGTCAAAATCGTTTGTAAAGTATTTTATTTATCTTTCTCTTTGGCAATGAATGCATTTTCTTTTTCTTGTTTATATTCAAAATAATAACAAGTACATTTAAATTAATTACACTTAATTGAATTGCATTTTGCTTACTATTAATTGCTAGTAGTTAGAATAATAGTTTACAATATGCTTATATTAAAGTCTCAATTATGTCATAAAAATAAAATTAAAGCATGTCAGAAAAGTTAGATTTTAATATGTAACTTTCCTTTTTTAAAAACAATTATACAAAAATTTTATTTTATAAAGAACCCTCTAAACTCAAATGTACCTCCAGTTAGTCCCTTAAAAGTAGGGGGATAAAAAGAAGCTGAATTTGTAAAAACAGAGAGTAAAATGGTAGTTGCTAGGGCCTTGGGGGTGGGCACAAACTTGCAACTAGTAGATAAAACAAATCTAACTTGATGATTATAGATGACAACATTGTATTATAAATATAAGAGAGATTGGATCTTAGTTATTCTCAGCTGCAAAAAAGACACAATTTTTGACCTAATAAGGGTAGTAGCTAAGGTTAATAATGACAGTCACTGCAATGTATAAATGTATCAAATCCACAGGATGTATACTTTAAACTTACATGATGATATATGTCAAATATATTTCAATGAAAAAAGTCCTTACTGAATCATATGAAACTTATAATTCACAGGAAAACAGCATGTAGGCTTCCAGGTTAAACCTACACTTCTGGACAGGGGATTAAAAAATGTGGATTATCTAAAGAAAAAAAAAATTTCTGTTAATTATTCCATTTTTTGAACATCAGTTGAATCACTTGATTCATATCAAAACAGCTGACAGTGAAACCTATCAGTAGACAAGTTTCACCCATGTGCATGAGAGTCTCCTGTCAGCTTTTCGTGGATCTTTTAAATATGTGTGCTAGTCTATGATGGTTAATTTTACGTGTCTAGTTGGCTGGGCTAAGGGATGCCTAGAATGCTGGTAAAGAATTCCTTTATTTCTGGATTTGTCTGTAGTGGTATCTATAGCATAGATTAGCATTTGAATTGGTAGACTGAGTAAATATATATACTACTATGGTATGTGTGTATATATATATACACACACATATTATATACATATATGTATGTGTGTATATATATATATATATATCTGTATGTATGTTTATTTTTACAACAGTATTTTGGTTTATGGTTTTTCCCCTAGAATTAGAATAGATGGAAATACTTTACTCAGATAAGTTCTAATGTCCTTTATTAAAACCTTTGAATTCTGGAACTATATGAATAATTCAATGATAAACATTATAAAATATAGCTATTACAGATAAAAAGTTCATTTCATGTTAAAGCTACATTGTTTTAAATGTGTTTTCACAATAATTCAAAATTAAAGAAATATTTTCAGTCAAACATGAAATTCATTTTATGGGGAAAAAAGGATTTAAATAATGTGCTAAAATGTTCATAGTAATAAATGTATGTATATTCATTCTATTCATGGAAAAAAAATGTGACTCTTTCATTTTTTCCCAATATTAGATGTGAACTTATTTTTACTTACATCTTTTTATTGTTATTATACTTTTTTCTGTGATTATCATCACAGACTCACAAATATAGTATATTTAAAAATACACCACAACACTTTGATATGAAGATAGATGAAGACTTACTTATTTTTAGCCTTTACCTCTCTGAGACAAAATGCACAACCTTGTGTGATCATAGTGTCAAGATGCATATTATATAAATGCAATGTTTCTGTAATTTAATCATTTTTAAAATGCTCTCCATTATGCAGAAGACTCAAAACACCATATTACCAATGGACTAGATAACATAATGATGATAGTCAGAATCCTTAAATCCATTGTTGGAGAGATCATTTTATCAAAACTCAGTACTGATTTCAAAACATTGAGATGATACCTACCACAGTAGTTTTGTTTTTAATTTGTGTGAGGTAAAGTTTAAGGCCCAATATTATTTATAATGTTATCCAATTACCTGAATTAAAATGCTATTAAGAAGTTGTTAGGAAATAGACTATTTTTTCAAGTTTATTACATTAGTTGATAAAAGATATTTTTTATTTAGTAGGAACTTTTTTGCTTGTCCAAATATCTACAAGATACCTTTCCTTTCTTTGTCTCCAAACTAACTCAGAAAGAATGCATTAAGATCAGGATAGCTAGATTCTTATGTTTTATTACGGTCCCTGCCAACAAGTCTGTAGATTAAGAATGAAAAGATTGCTTAGTATATTTGTTGCATGAGTTGGGGAGGCAAGGATTTAGGTCATAGTAAAAGCGTCTGCCTACAATGAGGGAGACCTGGCTTCAATCCCTGGGTCAGGAAGATCTCCTGGAGAAGGAAGTGGCAACCCACTCCAGTATTCTTGCCTGGAAAATCCCATGGGCAGAGGAGCCTGGTAGGCTACAGTCCATGGGGTCACAAAGAGTCGGACACAACTGAGCGACTTCATTTTCTCTTTGTAATATGAAAATTTCAAATATTATGTGCTTAGCAATGAATAGGGGCTTCCCAGGTTATTCAGTGGTAAAGAAGCTACTTGCCCATTCAGGAGATGCAGGTTTAATCCGATTCAGTGGTAAAGGAGCTGCTTGCCCATGCATCTTCTTTTCTGGAGTAGGAAATGGCAAACCACTCCAGTATTCTTGCCTGAAAAATTCCATGGACAGAAAAGTCTGGAAGGCTGCTCGCACACACAGCACATGAATAAGATAGTATGTAATTGCTCAGTTTTCTGCAGGTGAGCTGGACCTTTGGGGATGATCAGCTTCTTATTAAATAGATATAAGTAGCTAAAGTTTTATGATAGGAAGGCAGTGGATTTGGTGTGAGGGAATTCGAGAACCACGGCATGTGCTCTGTGAAGGTATCCCTGTCTGTATTAGGCAAAGTCTGATCCATTTTGTGGGCCCCTGGTGGCTCAGATGCAATCTAATACCAACTTCCTGTTAGGAAAATGCTCCACTTTCTTATTTAACAAGGAAAGACAAATGTCTGTAGTTAAAAAAAAAAAAAAATTGAAAGCATGCACTAACAATTTGTGTAAGTCCATGAGTAGATGAAATGAAATAATATATATCTAATTTACTGATATATGGAGCATCAAACAAGGTAACTAATAAGAAACAGTACTATAGCTAATTTATGGAGAGCTTAGATTATCTTCTCTCAAATATTTATCAGTTGGACATACAGGGATATTTGCATAGTGGAAACCATGGACTATATTAGTATTTTTTGAAGAAAATAAAAGGTGGAACTATTGCCATTAGAGCTTTTCCTGCTCTTTTATACAATATATTTAATTAGATAACTTTACCTATAATGATATTTATAAAATGTGATCCAGATACAAGCCAAAGAGAAAGTATTACAGAATGACTGGAAGCTTACTTGTAGTATCCATTGAAATTCTCATACATTGCACTGTGAATAATCAGTGATATTGACTGAGGTAATGTGAAACTATTTAAAAAATAATTTGACCAAAAAGAATAATAAAAGTCGTAGATACTTTGATAACTTGACACAGAAAATGCACTTCCTTAAACTACTGGGAACATATGTATGCAATATAAAGTTAAGGATTTAAAATATATTTATTAAAAGAAAAGTAACATTCACTACAAATATCTGTGTATGTAAACACTGACTGATGAAAGATAAGATTTTTAAATTGTTAATAAAAATTATTCAGACAATACTAACCAAACATTCTATAAAGCTGTACTCAGTAAGCAGGGCACACTAGGAGGAGGGTAGGCAGACATCAGGAAGGGCTGATGAAGTTTCTGTTTAAAAGCTGTATGTTATGTTGTAAGAAGAAAATCTCATCTAAAATTCATGGCCTACTAAAAGCTAGCAAGAGGAAGTATAAGATTTACAATTCTAGACATTGCTCATCTCTTAAATGCTCACTGATATAGAAGAGCAGGGAAGTAAAAGCAATGGCCCGCCAACTAATAAGGGGGAAATGAGAGGTCAGATCTGAAAGGAAAGAAAACAGAACTCTGAGAAGCTGAAGCCGCTGAAATGAAAGTGGCGGACCAGAGTAATTTATATACATGTCAGCACTAAACAAATAAAAAATGTATAAATAGATAAATAAATAAAAAGAAAGGGAAAGATGGCACAAAGACAAACATATAGTGAAGAAGAGAAAAGTAAATTACATTAAAGTAAGATTATTAGTCCAAGTGAAAATAGTTTTAACTTACGAATTAGACTTGTGCATGTATGTGTACATGTATATGTGCTTATACATATATATGTGTGTGTGCACGTATACATATACACACATAAAAAATAAAGTAGATACAATTTCAAAAGAAATTAGGAGATAGAGTTTTATGTATATATTTATATATGTATATATATATAGAGAGAGTTTTATAGATATAGATAGAGTTTATATATATATGTGCGCATATATATATATATAAACATGTATGGATATACGTATATACATTAGCATACACATATGTATTGGGAAGATCCCCTGGAGAAGGAAATGGCAATCCACTCCAATATTCTTGCCTGGAAAATCCCATGGGCAGAGTACCTAACAGGCTATAGTCCATGGGGTTGCAAAGAGTCAGACATGACTGAGAAATTAACAGTTTCACTTTCATTATGCATACATGTAAGTATGGGTATACTTATGTATGAGTGTGTGTATATACACACATGACCTTTCCATATACAACTGAACATGCTTTCTCTCAGCCTGCTTCAACTCTCTCAAGCCTTCTTACCCAGACCTATTTTTTCATAGCAACTACCACTTTTTAAGTCAGTGTATAAGTTATATATATATTTGTTTTCTTTTTTATTGAAAACAAATAAAAAATGTATCCCAAGGACCTTGAGTGTTTTCTGGTCCTCAATAAGATTTACTTTTGTGAATAAATAATTTAATAGCTACTGACTAGCTGCTGAGGCTTCCCAGGTGGCACAGTGGTAAAGCATATACCTGCCAATGAAGAAGACACAGGAGATGCTGGTTTGGTCCCTGAGTTGGCAAGATCCCCTAGAGTAGGAACTGGCAACCCACTCCAATATTCTTGCCACTCCAATATTCTTGCCCGGAAATTCCAAGAACAGAGGAGCCTTGTGGGTCCATGGGGTCACAAAGAATCAGACATGACTGAGCTACTTAGTACGCATGACAAGCAGTTGACAGAGGTATTTAGTAGAAATAAAACAAATCTCCTGTGGATAGTTACACTAGAATGTGGTTCACAATGTCTGGTCTGTGAACAATTGCTATGATAAAATATTTGTCAGTCCAAACGTAAATGCAAAAGACATCAGCAGTGTAGTTAGTTTTTCATAGTATTATGATTATACAGTTGAAGTTTCTATTTTATTACAACATTACTTTATTTTTACCCTTCTTAGTAATAAAATTACTCCTTATTGTAAAATTATAAATTGAAGAAAGTAGGGAAAACCGCTAGACCATGCAGGTATGACCTGAATTAAATCCCTTACTATCATACAGTGGAAGTGACAAATAGATTCAAGGAATTAAATCTGACAGAGTGCCTGAAGAACTATGGATGGAGATTCATGACATTGTAAGGAGGCAGTGATTAAGATCATCATCAAGAAAAAGAAATGCAAAAAGGCAAAATGGATGTCTGAAAAGGCCATTCAAAGAACTGAGTGAAGAAGAGAAGCTAAAGGCAAAGGAGAAAAGGAAAGACATGCCAATCTGAATTCAGAAGATGTTAAGAAAAGGTGACAAGAATACACAGAAGAACTATACAAAAAAGATATAAATGACCCAGATAACCATGATGTGTGATCACTCACCTAGAGTCAGATATCCTGGAGCATGAAGTAAAGTGGGCCTTAGGAAGCATCATTACGAACAAAGCTGGTAGACATGATGGAATTCCAGTTGAGCTATTTCAAATTCTAAAATATTATGCTGTGAAAGTGCTGCACTCAATATGCCAGCAAATTTGAAAAACTCAACAGTGGCCACGGGACCAGAAAAGTTTAGTTTTCATTCTAATACCAAAGAAAGGCAATGCCAAAGAATGTGCAAACTACCACACAATTGCACTCATCTCGCACACTAGCAAAGTAATATTCAAAATTCTCCAAGCCAGGCTTCAACACTACATGAACCATGAACTTGCAGATGTTCAAACTGGATTTAGAAAAGGCAGAGAACCAGAGATCAAATTGCCAACATCCACTGGATCATCAAAAGAGCAAGAGAGTTACAGAAAAACATATACTTCTGCTTTACTGACTATGCCAAAGCCTATGACTTTGTGGATCACAACAAGCTGTGGAAAATTCTTCAAGAGATGGGAATACCAAACCACCTTATCTGCCTTTTGAGACATTTGTATGCAGGACAAGCAACAACAGTTAGAACCGAACAGGAAACAATGGACTGGTTCAAATTGGTAAAACAGTATGTCAAGGTTGTAAACTGTAACCCTGCTTATTTAACTTATATGCAGAGTACATCATGTGAAATGCCGGGCTGGATGAAGCACAAGGTGGAATCAAGACTGCCGGGAGAAATATCAATACCTCAGGTATGCAGATTGCACCATCATTATGACAGAAACAAAAGAGGAACTGAAGAGCCTCTTGATGAAGGTGAAAGAGGCTCAGTGAAAATCTGATTTAAAACTCAACATTCAATAAATGAAGATCTTGGCATCAGGTCCCATCACTTCATGGCAAATAGATGGGGAAACAGTGGAAACAGTAACAGATTTTATTTTTGTGGGCTCCAAAATCAGTGCAGATAGTGACTGCAGCCATGAAATTAAAAGACACTATCTCCTTGGAATAAAAGTTATGACAAACCTATACAGCATATTGAAAAGCAGAGACATTACTTTGCTGACAAAGGTCCATCTAGGCAAAGTTATGGTTTTTCCAGTAGTCATGTATGCATGAGAGAGTTGGACCATAAAAAAGAGCTCAATGCTAAAGAGTTGGTGCTTTTGAACTATGGTGTTGGAGAAGACTCTTGAGAATCTCTTGTACTAGGAGATCCAACCAGTCCATCCTAAAGGAGTTCAGTCCTGTGTGTTCATTGGAAGGACTGATGCTGAAGCTGAAACTCCAATACTTTGGCCACCTCATGCGAAGAGTTGACTCATTGAAAAAGACCCTGATGCTGGGAAAGATTGAAGGCAGAAAGAGAAGTGAATGACAGAGGATGAGATGATCAGATAGCATTACAACTTGTTGGACATGAATTTGAGCAAGCTCTGAGAGTTGGTGATGGACAAGGAAGCCTGGTGTGCTGCAGTTAATGGGGTCGCAAAGAGTCAGACATGACTGAGAGACTAAACTGACTAATAAAATGCTTGTGCTTTTTGAAAATTTTAGCTATTGTGAGGAAATGATGACATTTTATTGTAGGCATAGATATATTAAAACATAAAAAATATGTATCATGCATCCATCAGCATTTTTAATTCTACTGATTTGTGACAGAATTACATTTGGGACTTGTGTGGTCCAAGAGTAGTTTTCAGAGCTTTGACTGGTACTGCATAAGGAAAAGGTACAGGAAGCCATTTAGCAATGAAATCTCTGAATTTTACTGGAGACTTGAAGGGAGGTCCCTCTTAATTCTTCTCAATCTGCACACAGACCAATCCAAGTAGGGCCAGAGCCTCACGGAACAAAAGACCTGGAAATAACCATTGCCACACACTGATGAAGAGTAAGCTACTTTGACTTAGGGTTGACTCCAAGAAAGCCAGGCTTAAATATTATATTAGTTATCCCTGATAGTCTAGAAGATTGTGCATGCACAGGATTGCATCCACTAAGAAGTAGTCTCAAAGCTATGGGGGAAAAAAAGCATTTTGGAGCAAAAAAAGTAAATCCTCTAAGTGTAACAGAAAACTCCAAGTACATAAACACATCCGACTGTAAAAGCAAAAATCTTAACAGGCTAAAGGAGCATAAGCACAATCTTTGACCAATAAGTAGATGATGATCGTTCAGAGATGACCACTAAGCAGCTAATCTGAGATTAAAAGCAAAGGTGAGAAAAAATGGTGGAAGAACATCAGAAGCTGCACATTGAAGGGGAAATATGCTTCACAAAACTATTCATCTAAGTCAGTAAATATGTAAATAATCAGTGAAAAATACCACAACAGCAGCTACATGGAGGAAGGGATCAGTATTCACAGTAGCAAAGATACATTTTTCTAAATGTCCAGTTTTCAATTAAAAAAATTTTACAAGACAGGCAAACATAAAAGTATCATTAAACAGGAAAATAATAGATGATAGAAATTGCTTTTGAAGGAGCCAAGAGCACTGCAGCCAAGGGTCCCACATACCAGGCTTGTCTCAAAAGAAACAAATATCTAGGCTGAGGCAGTGAATGCCCTCTCTCTTCCACCACATCGACAATCTGAAGTCACCTGGAAATCTGGAAGTCATGGGAGAGACCACAGAGCCGCAAGTAGAAAATGAGTGGCTTTCTTTCCCTGCTTGGAGAGAAGCTGCTCCAGAGAGTTGCCAAATGAAGGAGCCAAGGTATAGGTCTTAAGTGACAGAGAACTCAAAAGAGCTATTATGAACATGTCACAGAATGAGAGAACATCATTCTTTAGTAAGTAAAAACAGTCTGATGACCACATCTCATCAAATACAGAATATAAAGATACTAAAATTTTAAAAATTAACAAAACTAAAATTCTGGAGTTGGAATTAGTAATTTACTTATTGAAAAAATTATTGAATTTGTAATTTGTTTATTGAAAAATTCCTGGAGACATTCTCTAGTAGATTTCATCAGACAGATTCAGTGATCTTGAAAAAATGAATAGAGACTATACAACCTGAAAATCAGAAAAAAAAAAAATAAAGAAAGTCTAAGAGAAATATGGGACATCATTAAGCACACCACCTTATGCATAATAGGAGTATCAAAAGGACAGGAAAGGAAGATACATCATTTTTCTAAACTTACAGCTAAAGATTTACTAAACTTGATGAAAAACATTAACCTATATGTACATGAAACCCAACAAACTCCAAATAAGACAATTCAAAAGAATAGCAAAATCTACCAACATAATTAGTATTAGAAGCTACTTCAGGTAACAGCAGAATACACATTCTTCTCAAACTCATACGGAATATTCACCAAGAGACCGCATCTTGGGCCATAAAACACACCTTAACAAATTTAAATAATAAGTTTCAAGAGAAATAAAATAGTTTTAACAGATAAAAAAATAAAATACAGCTTCAAGATGTGCCAGATATAGCAAAAACAGCACTTATCAATCACTGAATTCATTTATTAGAAAAGAAATATATAAAATAAAAAGCTTCTGCTTAAAATACTAGAAAAGGAAGTCAAATTAAATCCAAAGTAAAGAAAAGAAAATAAATAATAGTCGTGTCCGACTCTTTGCAACCCCGTGGACTGTAGCCCACCAGGCTCCTCCATCCATGGGATTCTCCAGGCAAGAATACTGCAGTGGGTTGCCATTTCCTTCTCCTAATAAAAGTTAGAGCAGAACAAAGAAATTGAAAACAGAAAATCAGTAGAAAAAGTCAGTGAACACAAGAGCTGCTGCTGCTGCTAAGTCACTTCAGTTGTGTCCGACTCTGTGCAACCCCATAGACGCCAGCCCACCAGGCTCCCCCGTCCCTGGGATTCTCCAGGCAAGAACACTGGAGTGGGTTGCCATTTCCTTCTCCTGTTTCTTTGAAAAGATCAGCAAAATCAATGAAACAGGCTAAGAGAGCAAGAGGAAAGACACAAATCACTGATATCAGAAAAAATGTGATCATTGCTATCAATTTCATTGATATTTAAAAGATATTACCAAATATTAAGAACTTTGTGCCCCAAAATTTGATCAGCTAGATGAAACGGACCAATCCCTTGAAATACACAGTCTACCAAAATTCACACAAGAAGAAATAGATTATTGAATAGGTCTATACCTATTAAGGAAGTTGAATTAATTAGCTAATTACCTTATAAAACAAGATGAGTTTATTGATAATTTCTATCAAACAGTTGGATTAGAAATTATGTTGATTTTCCAACCTTTGTTCCATAAAATAGAAGCCAAGAGAAAACTTCCTAACTTTTTCATTGAGGCCAGCAATACCTTAATACTCCAACCAAAGAAGACATGATAAGAAAGGAAAATCAAAACTAATATCTCTCATGATAAATGCAAACATCCTCAGTAAATATTAGAAAAATTATTCCAAGAATGTATAAAAAGAATTCTATACCACAACGAATAGAATAGATAGGAAAGGATGTTTCATTTCTTGAAAATCAGTTCACGTGCTCCATAAAATCAACAGACTAAAGGATAAAAATTATGACTTAACAGATGAGCCTTGAAAACATTATTTAAATGAAATAAACTAGTCACAAAAGATTAGACTTCATAGTGTAAAATTACATTTATATTAAATGTCTAGAATAGGCAAATCTATAGAGATAGAAAGCAGATTAGTGGTTTCTCAACCCTAGAGAGGTGGGCAGAATGAGAAGTGACTGTCAGTGTGTGTGGAGTTTCTTGAAGAGGAAAATAAATCTTCTAAATTCAAATTGTGGGGATAATTGCACAGACTAGTGAACACATTAAAAGTCAATTTGGTACATTAAATAAAGGTTGTACGATATATGAAATTGTATCTTAGGCTCTCAGAAAGAAAGCATTACCAGAGGATTGTATGTCTTATTCATTTTTTGGAAAAACTTCCTCTTAATTTTGGTTTCCCTCCTTTTTTACTTAATTACTTAAAACTTGTTTTAATAAAACTCAATTTTCACATTGTGTTCATTTTGCTATTCTTTTTATACATTAATGCTTAAGACTAAACATTGTATTGAAGTATGCTCATCTTTTGATTCTTTCACTTGTCCACAGAAAATAAAAGAAAACACTGTACATTTTCCTTTGAATGGAGTTTTTGTCTACAGAAGGTGTGTGTGTATGTTCAGTTGCTGTCATGTACAACTCTTTGCAACCCCATGGACTATAGTGCTCCAGGCTCCTCTGTCCATGGGGTTTCCCAGGCAAGAATACCGGAGTAGGTTGCCATTTCCTCCTCCAAGGGATCTTCCTGTCAGGGATCAAACTTGCATCTCCTGCATTGTCCTGTGGATTCTTTACCACTTGAGCCCCCTGGAAAGCCCATATACCATAATATTTCATCTAAATTTTTCATTGACTTAATAATTTTAATTTTGCTTGATTGCCTTGATTTTGCCTTGATTTAATAGTTATTCAGAAAGCTGTATTTTATTTAATTTTCAAGAGGATAATTTTTAAAAAATTATTGTCACTATCAATTTTCAAATATCCACTGAAAATACCATGATCTGTGACGTACATTTTCCCATCTAACAAATTAGTGTTTGTATTCAAGGATATGAGTAATTTTTAAATAAATATTCCATGTGAATCACATTACGAAATGAAATATCAGTCCAGGTTTGATGCATGATACAGGATGCTTGGGGCTGGTGCACTGGGATGACCCAGAGGGATGGTATAGGGAGGGAGGTGGGAGGGGGGTTCAGAATGGGGAACACGTGTACACATGTGGTGGATTTATGTTTGATGTATGGCAAAACCAATACAATATTGTAAAGTAATTAGCCTCCAACTAAAATAAATAAATTTATATTTTAAAAAATCTAGTAATGATAACCCTGTATGCGAGACAGCAAAAGAGACACAGATGTATGGAACAGTCTTTTGGACTCCGTGGGAGAGGGAGAAGGTAGGATGATTTGGGAGAATGGCATTGAAACATGTATAATATCATATAAGAAACGAATCGCCAGTCCAGGTTTGATGCAGGATACAGGATGCTTGGGGCTGGTGCATTGGGATGACCCAGAGGGATGGTACGGGGAGGGAGGTGGGTTCAGGATGGGGAACACGTGTACGCCCATGGTGGATTCATGTTGATGTATGGCAAAACCAATACAATATTGTAAAGTAATTAGCCTCCAATTAAAATAAATAAATTTAAATTAAAAAAAATTTTTTTAAAAAGCATTTTGGACCAATATTTCCCAAAAGTTTAAACTTATCAGAGGTTAATCAAATCATGAAAGAACTACATATTAATAAAAGTATAGAAATGAGGAAATAATCTGTTGATAATTTGCAAATAGAGTAATGTAGCCTGATGTGGAAAGATAGGAAAATCTCTCTCTTCTGTAAATGACACATCTGTACCTTGCTCTTAATATGTGGAAAATTTGGAGAGAAATTCCCATCTATGCCCTGAGGTGTTCACCTCTGTGGCATAGCCTTCAACTGAGATCTAAGTGTGATTCAGAAAAGAATGTCAGGTCCGTCAATCCTTAGACATCTGAATATGTAACAGTAATTCCTTTCCCTGAGTCCAGCTGAACACTCTACAACAGAGATTTAGGTTCATTATGAGTATAAAATTGAGCAAATTTTAATGCAAGTACATAGAAAATGCCAAGAACTGGCAGTATTATTTTTATACCAATTTTAATTAGGAAATCAAAATAAGCAGATTTGACTAACTTTAGTGTCACTCAAGGAGACCTTCTTTGCCAGGCTTTTACAAGTATTAAGTGACAAAGTTTTGTATTATAAGTCAACTAATGAAATTGAATGAATATTGTTTACATCTCATTCTTTATATTTAGTATCAGTTATTTTCTATTGATAAAATTTATTGATATAAAGTTGTGGGGCAAATCCTTACTCTATTTTCAGTTAGCTTCTGGCTTGCAAGAAAAAGAAAGTTACTTGATCTGACTATTGCATAAAGTTATTTCTATTCTAAAATATTCATAAGTCTCTCATGGGTGATTGCAGTGAATGGCAATGTTTTCTTAACTAGATCAGGCTTAGCAGTACTTACAGAAAGGAATGTATCCAAGCTTAACTAAGATAGGGGTAGCTATCTTTTGTTTGAAAAAAATATTATGACAGACAAATATTAACTGGAATTAATATTTAGTGTTTTCTTAATATTTCACTGACTGGGTAAAACATTCAGATGTTAAAATAGGGAACCGATAAAGCCCACGTTTATAGAATATTTTTTGCAAAAGCTAAAAACTAAATATACAAATTAAAATTATAGAAATATATGATTTCACCAATATAAGGGGTTTTACTCTACTTTTCCTTATTCTGAGTTCTATAATATCTTAGCTAATGCCATTTTCTGTTCCATATATATTTTATAATATTGCATAGTAAGTTAAAGTCAAGGATGGTAACCATTTCTTAGTAAATGAAGCCAATTCTAAAACTCAAACTTAAAAGCATTTTTTCACAGATGTTGAGAATATTTGAGAGGAATGAAATAAAGGAACAGAATGGGCTAATTTTCTTCGAAAAAAATATGATATAGCTTAGTATCATATAGCAGAAAATAAAGAGTGAAAGTAATAAGAAATTAAAATCAATTTTAAAAATTCAAAGAAACTTCTCAGTTAAATGTTAACATTAAAAAATTTTTAATATAACTGAAATTGGTTAGAGTAAGAACACTACTGTAACTGTAATATCTTCAGTTCTCAGAACTCTGAAATTCAATTATATTGAGTGTCTAAATAGCAACACACAAATAGTAACAGTTTTAGAATTAAGGGACCAGTTTCCAAATATGATAACTCTCTATATCCACTCATTATCCTCTACATTAAGAAAGTTTGTTATGAATATTATTTCAAAGTATTTGTTAGTTATGTATGTATTTCTCATTTTCTTAGCGTGGAAAGCTCTAAGGTAATCTTAGTTATTTCCTTAAGTTAAAGGCAAAGGAGAAAAGGAAAGACATACCCATCTGAATGCAGAGTTCCAAAGAATAGAAAGGAGAAATAAGAAAGTCTTCCTAAGTGATCAATGCAAAGAAATAGAGGAAAGCAAAAGAAGGGAAAGACTAGAGATCTCTTCAAGAAAATTAGACATACCAATGAAACATTTCATGCAAAGATGGGCACAATAAAGGAGAGAAACAGTATGGACCTAACAGAAGCAGAAGGTATTAAGAAGAAGTGGCAAAAATATACAGAAGAACTATACAAAAAAAGATCTTAATGACACAGATAACCATGATAGTGTGATCACTCACCTAGAACCAGAAATCTTGGAGTCCAAAGTCAAATGGGCTTTAGGAAGCATCACTATGAACAAAGCTAGTGGAGGTGTTGGAATTCCAGTTGAGCTATTTCAGATCCTAAAAGACAATGCTGTGAAACTGCTGCACTCAGTATGCCAACAAATTTGGAAAACTCAGCAGTGGCCACAGCACTGGAAAATGTCAGTTTTCATTCCAATCACAAAGAAAAGTAATGCCAAAAAATGTTTAAACTACTGCACAATTGCACTCATTTCAAACAGTAGCAAAGCAATGCTCAAACTTCTCCAAGCTAGGCTTCAACAGTATGTGAACGAAGAAGTTTCAGATGTTCAAGCTGAATTTAGAAAAGGCAGAGGAAGCAGAGATCAAATTGCCAACATCTGTTGGATCATAGGAAAAGCAAGACAATTCCAGAAAAACATCTACTTCTGCTTCATAGACTATCGTAAAGCTTTTGACTGTGTGGCTCACAAAAAATTGCGGAAAATTCTTAAAGTGATGGGAATACCAGACCACCTTACCTGCCACCTGAGAAACCTGTTTTCAGGTCAAGAAGCAACAGTTAGAACCAGATGTGGAACAATGGACTGGTTCCAAATTGGGAAAGGAGTATGTCAAGGCTGTATATTGTCACCCTGTTTGTTTAACTTATATGCAGAGTACATCATGGGAATACTGGCTGGACGAAGCACAAGCTGGAATCAAGATTGCCAAGGGAAATATTAATAACCTCAGATATGCAGATGACACCACCCTTTTGGCAGAAAGTGAAGAGGAACTAAAGAGCCTCTTGGTGAAAGTAAAAGAGGAGGGGTAAAAAAACTGGCTTAAAACTCAAAATTCAAGAAACAAAGATCATGGGATCCCGTCCCATCACTTCATGGAATGTAGATGGGGAAACAATGGAAAAAGTGACAGACTTTATTTTCTTGGGTCCCAAAATCACTGCAGATGGTGACTACAGACATGAATTTAAAAGAAACTTGCTCCTTTGAAGACAAAGATTTGTCTATGACAAACCTAGGCAGCATAGTAAAAAGCAGACATTACTTTGCCAATAAAGTTTGATTTAGTCTAAGCTATGGTTTTTCCAGTGGTCATGTATGCATGTAAGAGTTGGACCAAACAGAAGGCTGAACACCAAAGAATTGATGTTTTTGAATTATGGTGTTGGAGAAGACTCCTGAGAGGTCCTTGGACTGCAAGGCGATCAAGCCAGTCAATCCTAAAGAAAATCAGTCCTGAATATTCACTGGAAGGACTGATGCTGAAGCTCCAATATTTTGACCACCTGCTGTGAAGAATTGACTCATTGTAAAAGACCCTGATGTTGGGAAAGATTGAAGGTAGGAGGAGAAGGGGACGATGGAGGACTAGATGGTTGGATTTCATCACCGACTCAATGGACAGGAGTTTGAGTAAGTTCCAGGAGATGGTGAAGGACAGGGAAGCCCGGTGTGCTGCAATCCATGGGGTCACAAAGAATTGGACATGACTGAGCAAATGAACTGAAGTGAACGTTTCAACTGAAAAAAAAAAAAAAAACAGAATCTATACAAATAAAAAGGGGTTAAGTCTCAGAAATATTATGTTTATGAGAGTTTCCTGAAATCAATGCTATGTTATGTGCATCTAGTTTTTTGTTATAACAACATGCAATAGGAAATGAGTAAGCAAACCAGTTTCCATATTAAATATAAATGCATCTCAGAGTATATTTTGCATATTAAACTTCAAATACATATCAGTTGCTTTTTTAATATCAGTTAATATTTAGAGGAAAAGGTGAGACAACTCTCAGTCAACAAAAGACAAAATGAAAGAAAAATAACAGAAAAAGAAAGGAAATTGAAACTTTTACTGATTCATACAAGTTCAAGTAAAAGTGATACACTACCAAACACTTCATCACTATTTTAGGTAATTAGACAAAAAAGATAGGCAAACAAAAACCGGTAAGCCAAAAAATAAAAAGTTCTATATATAAGTACAAAAATTATACAATACTGCAGACTCCTATCTGCAAATAACAAACACCATGAGCATAGCTGATAAAAGTTCAATTTTTTAATGCCAAATATTTTTATGTATAATACAAATAAGAGTTTGATTAACCATACAGACAACCAAAAGAGATATAGTATATGAGTTTAGAAAGCAAAACACTTACTTTCTCTTCTATGAAGAATTGTTTGAAAATTGTACGTTGATCATTGCTATGAAAACTGGACTTTGAAAAACTAAATAAAAACCATTAACTCAAGAATAAGAAGTCTGGTATATGAGTACTAAAAATTCAGTGGAGAGTACTAAACATTTTTATGGTAATAAATCTGAACATAAAATTTAGTTTTCAGAAAATGTGATTTGCAATATAAGAGTAATATCAATGTAAGAAGACACATTTAACTACCTATATTTTATAATTTATGATCATTACAGACAATATTCTTCAATTACAATTCTTTCTAAGAAAACAATATAATGTGAATGATTGAAAGAATAGGAAAATTGTGCCTTTATATAGTGATATATACCATTCATACAAAAAGTACTAGAAGTAAGTATGAATTATGATATCTTTATAGCAAAATTATATCAAGGTTATTTTCTTTTTTATGATTTTTATATCTTTGAATTTCTTGAACAAGTATTTTGCTTACAATAAAACATCCAGTAAATGTAATTTTTAAAAGTAGAAACAATGAATAATGGGCTGGAGTTAGATTCTTGATTATCTTACATGAAACATTGAAAACTGTGCATTTTACTTTACGGTATGTAGAGCAATTGTATATTCTTGAAAAAGAGGACTACTTAATCAGAAATGTAATTTAAGGAGAAAAATCTGTCTACAGCAAATGACAGTAGAGTTTTGAGTCGTAAAACATATTTCAGACATTTTGTGTGTGTGTGTGTGAACAATCCAGGTAAAATATATAGAAGACTTGAAGTGTGGCAGTAATAATAAAAATAAGAAATTGAAACTGAAGAGAGTGAAGAAGTAGAAGTGTCAGAAACTGGCACTCGATTATATAAAGGTTAGAGGGTGAATGAGAGGTCAAAACCTGACTTTAAGATTTTTACTCCAGTGACAGAAAGAATTGCAAAGCTATTAACAAAGATGAGGCATGGGAGAGAAACAGACATGAAGATAAAAGAAGAGATAAAATACTTAAAATGTAACGATATAATCTGTCACTAGATCTATCTTAGTATTGAATAAAATTATATCTGAAGGCTGTTAGTATTGATTAAGTGAATTTTAAAAAAAAATTGTTTTGACAGTTTTGGAGAAAAGTAGAAATGCTGAGGTCTTTGATGAGTTCCAGAAATCTGAAATTCTGAGTATGTTTCATAACCAAGTGAACCATCTATCATGTTTCCTACTGTGTCATATTAAAAAAAAATGCAAAAGTTCACATTTTTTTCTCACTAGGAACAGAAGGTAGAACCAACAGTGTGTTGTTTTCTCACAGCAGTTTTGTTAGAAAAATGCTGCTTTCACTGGGGAGTAAATACTTTAGAAATTCAGTGTCAGCCATGTTATTATCAATACATGCCTTAGTTATGAACTCACCTTCAAAACAAAAAAAGCCACTCATATAAAACATCTCATAAAATAAATTATGAAACAAGTACATTTTATTTGTATTTATGTGTGCAAAAGTCACCATTATCATCACCAAAAAGTTTTCATTAAGTACACACATATATTTCATTGCCCTACATGTTTTACAAAAAAACTGGGCCTGGTTCACTTTGATTTGTAGCTGCATGCCAGGCTCCCCTGTCCTTCCAGGAAATAGTGAAGGACAGGACAAAGATTCAAATACAACTTAGTGACTGAACAACAACAAACCTACACAAAATCGCAAGCCTTATTCTTCTCAAAAAAAAGATAATATTTCAAATATCTAGTTTTTTGTTGAGAATTATGCATAAGATTGGAACAAATCTTTAAAAATTAATCAGGAAAAAATGGACAAACTCAGTAGGGAGATATAAATCAGTTAGATTCTGTAATAAACCTTTGAATGAGTCCAGCAAAAAGAAGAATTGAAAAGATGGTTACATAGATCTAATGCTTAGCAACACTGCTAAGAAATGATCTGCAACTGTTAACAAGAGTTAATAGACAAGTTAGTTTTTCTCACTAGCTTAAAAGCCCATTGGAAAATGAAAAGGATATTGTGATACTATATTTTATTATATACATGAATCTGAAAAGTCATACAAAAATCTAATAAAACATAACAAGAATTTTACTTGTGGTTCCTTGTGAAGTTATAGTGAAACTTAATCAAGAACATATTAGTAAATAAATGCTCAAGTTTCCTCATAGAGGTAGAACACAATTATTACTATCTACTCTGTCACTCCATATATAACTAAAGCATTATACAAAAGCAATTGATGGTCATAAAAAATAGCCTGAGTGTCTAAATGAATAGAAGAGATGAGTGATTAATATTCTGTTTAATCTTAAATTTTAGTGCATATTATTTGTTCTAAGCCTTTGAAAAATGCTCATTCTGATGTTGCATATGTAAACACATACCTTTAATAATTGATTTCTTTCATCACTAGAGCTCCACTGTTGAATGGAAATTCTATTCTCATTCAGGGCAATATTTAAGGTCTTGTGTTCAGCAGTAAGAAAAGTAAAGTTACATCTACACATCTAGAAATTTTTAATTATTTCTTCACTGTTCAGCTATGAACAGTGAAAGTGATTCCTTAATGTTTTATTCCTATAATTCCTTTAACTATACAAAGTTCATCCTAGGTGTCAATACGGGTTTATACTGAATAAATATATTTGCATGCTATAAAATATATCATATATAACTTCATATATCATACTATACAGATGTCAACTTACTGGATTTCTTTCGCTAGTTCTATAATACAATTAAAAAATAGATGACATATAAATTTTAATGAATTCTGTCTTATAACAATTGATAGATGTCTACCAAAATCCCTCTTTGGGAGGAACACTATTTGTGTTCTTATAAACATAAGTTCTTATGTTTTTATAAACTTTAATTTATAAGAAATTAGTGCATTATTAATCTCTTCAGCCTGCCAATCCCTATTCCCACATCTACTGATTAGAAGAATAATGTCCCATTACCAAGTCCCATTTTAGTAGAAAAATCTTTGAAAATAATGGGAATGTGGGATCAACTATGAGCAATGTCTTTAAATATATTACCTTCTCCTGGTCCTGAGAAGACTCAGGTTATATGAGTTCATATGGGTAAAACAGTAATCCAACAGGCCTGGTGTCCTATTCAGAACAGAAAGTGAGCTCTCTTTCTGAGCAAACACAAAGGAAAAGCCACATGAGGACATAGGGAGAAGGTGACGTGAAGTGAAAATCACTCAGTCATGTCCAACTATTTGCGATGCCATCCATGGGCTATAGAGTCTATGGAATTCTCCAGGCCAGAATACTGGAATGGGTAGTCTTGACCTTCTTCAGGGGATCTTCCCAACCCAGGGATAGAACCTAGGTCTCCCTCATTGTGGGTGGATCCTTTACTAGCTGAGCCACAAGAGAAGCCCAAGAGTACTGAAATGGGTAGCCTATCCCTTCTCCAGCAGAACTTCTCGACCCAGGAATCGAACTGGGGTCTCCTGCATTTCAGGTGGATTCTTTACCAACTGAGCTATGAGGGAAAACCATAGCTCATAGGGAGAAGGTGGCCATCTATAAACCAGGTAGAGATTTCTCACCAGAAACCAAATCTGCCACCACCTTGATCTTGGACTTCCTGCCTCCAGAATAAATGTGTAATCTCCCTGCTGCTCCCAATAACAACAAAATCAACCAATCAATAAATCCTGCTATTTTTATTTTAAAACCAATAAATTTAAGGCACATTTCTGCTCAGTCTCACACATATGCTTTTCACAAACTAACCAATCCTTCCAATATT
The DNA here is from genome assembly GCF_001704415.2 of Capra hircus. Classification (NCBI taxonomy): domain Eukaryota; kingdom Metazoa; phylum Chordata; class Mammalia; order Artiodactyla; family Bovidae; genus Capra; species Capra hircus. Next base: position 34,073,786 of record NC_030816.1, on the reverse strand, counting down.
TTGTATATATTGAAAATCATGTAATCATAGTTACTTTCCAAAATTTCTGTGAAATTTGCATTTTTTCAGTGACATATTTGAAAAAATGAAAAAACAAAATGAAAACAAGTTGATATCCAAAACCAAAATGAAACAAAAAATAAACAAGCCTCCCCCCCCTAAAAAAAGCAAACCCACAAAGCAAAATAAAATGCAAAGGAAAACTGTGGAAAAGCAAATATTGATGCTTTCCATGTGAAAACAAGGATTCTACCAACTCTACAGCAGGAACATCTACAGGATGTCTGCATTAGAATCAGCAAAAATCTGGCTAGTTTCTCATTTGAAGAGAGAAGCTCAAAATTCTGGCCTGCTGTACTTGAAAGCAAATGGGCACAGAAACTGCAAAACTACCTGAAATCAAGGTCCAGTCTTCTGGCTACTTGTGATAACCCATGTGGATTTGAGAAACCTTCCCTGATACTTTGCTGTACCCAGTACAGGGGTTTTGTTTGACCTAAAGATAGAAATAAAACCCAGTTGGTAACTGGGAAAAAATTTTTTTACACTATTTTAAATCAGATGTGATTTTATTTTTAGAAACACTTGGTAACGTTTCTTACATATACAAGAATATGAAATTACAATTACTTTTGTCATTTAAGGATTAGGATGGTACAAATGTTAAATTGCCTTCTGTGAACAATGAACTTTATGAATAAACTGAAATTTTTCATTGCAATGAATCCAACTCACTTTGGCCATTAATAATGAAATTGACTTTACTAGAATTAGTTATGCATTTCTAAATAGCTGTATATCAAATTGTTTGATCAGTAAATACTTGTTTTTGTTCTCTTAAGATTCAGTCCGAAGACACAGCACAGCTTGTTTCAAGAAGTAGAGAGCCATGTGTGTAACCTGAAGGGGCTCTGCAACCATTGGGAAACCCTATCGTGCCCTGCTCTGAGCCAAGACTCAGGACATTGCTCTGGTTTTCCTACTGAGATTTAGTTTACATTACACCCACTCTTTGATAGAAAGGACATTTTTTTTTCCTCAGGATATATTTACACATAAGTGCAGATATTTAATTTTGTTTTCTTTTTTTTTTTTAACTTTATTTTACTTTACAATACTGTATTGGTTTTGCCATACATTGACATGGATCCACCATGGGTGTATACAAGCTCCCAATCCTGAATCCCCCTCCCACCTCCCACCCCATATCATCTTTAAATTTGACTTTTAGATAATTAGTAGATTAACAATTATATTTCATCTTAAGAAAAACTTTTGGAATAATTTTGGAATACAGTCATCTTTTTTTTTTTTATTCAGTTATCTCTTATCAAACATATATTGAGTACTATTCTACATTTTACTTTTAGGGGCAGACATAATTACAGTAATGGCCCTGAAAATCCACATAATCTAGTTGAAATAAAGAGAAGAAATTGAAAATAAACTTTTTTTTCTAAATTATGCAAACACTAATACATGAATAGGGTTTGGGCTAAGTTTTAAACAAACACTCTGAAATTTTTAGATTTTAGATTCTATATGGTATATAAATGTTTACAAATATTAATTTACAATTTACAATTTATTATAAATTTATTGTATTATATACAGCAATCATTGAAAAGATAATTATAATAGATTAAAAGTAGAGATATAAGTAAGTTAACTGTCTTACACCAGTCATAAAAATAGCATGTGGTAAAACTGGGATTCAAAATGTTTTGTGAATAGTATGAGCAGGATACTATGAAAGATGAAGGAGGGGAAGATAAGGAACACTTTGCTGCCCTGAGAGGTAACTGAAGTCTTTGATGTAGAAATATCTTTGGTTCTTGAAAAATATTTGACAGACAGGGCATATTGGAATCAGTCAGAGCTGGAAAATATAAACTCTCTCTAGGCCATTTGCATACCTGTATATTCCCTGACCATTTATCCTACTCCTAAAGCTTTTGTTTACTTCAGCACTGGGGTGAAATCATTACCTGTTTCATAGGGTTTTTGTAAGGATCAAACACAGTGATACTTATAAAATCTTAGCATAATTCTAGGCCCAATAAATTTTAAAATAATGACCATAAATGATGAGAAAGACCTGGCAAGAGAAAAAGGTACAGTGGAAAATATTTTAGGAAAAAGGCAGAGGAACCAGAGACGAAATTGCCAACATCTGCAATATCATTGAAAAAAACAAGAAGGTCCCAGAAAAACATTTATTTCCACTTTATTGACTATGCCAAAGCCTTTGACTATGTGGATCACAACAAACTGGAAAATTCTTTAAGAGATGGGAATACCAAACCACCTTACCTGCCTTTTGAGAAACCAGTATGCAGGTCAAGAAGCAACAGTTAGAACCGGATATGGAACAGCAGACTGGTTCCAAATTGGGAAAGGCATATGTCAAGGCTGTATATTGTCCCCCTGCTTATTTAACTTATATGCAGAATGCATTATGCAAAATGCTGAGCTGGATGAAGCAAAAGCTGAAATTAAGATTACCGAGAGAAATATCAATAACCTCGAGTATGCAGATGACACCACCCTTATGGCAGAAAGCAAAGAACTAAAGAGCCTCTTGATGAAAGTGAAAGAGGAGGGTGAAAAAGTTGGCTTAAAACACAACATCGAAAACTAAGATCATGGCATCCAGTCCCCTCACTTCAGGGAAAATAGATGGGAAACAATAGAACCAGTGAGAGACTTTATTTTGGGGGCTCCAAAACCAATGCAGCTGGTCACTGTAGCCATGAAATTAAAATACTCTTGCACCTTGAAAGAAAAGCTATGACCAACCGAGACAGCATATTAAAAATCAGAGACAGTACTTTGCCAACAAAGGTCCGTCTAGTCAAAGCTGTGGGTTTTCCAATAGTCATGTATGGATGTGAGAGCTGGACTATAAGGAAAGCTGAGCACCGAAGAATTGATGTTTTTGAACTGTGGTGTTGGAGAAGACTCTTGAGAGTCCCTTGGACTGCAAGGAGATCCAACCAGTCCATCCTAAAAGAAATCAGTCCTGAATCTTCATTGGAAGGACTGATGCTGAAGCTGAAACTCCAATACTTTGGCCACCAGATGCGAAGAACTGACTCATTGTAAAAGACCCTGATTCTGGGAAAGATTGAAGGCAGGAGAAGGGAATGACAGAGGATGAGATGGTTGGATGATAATATCGACTCGATAGACATGAGTTTGAGCAAGTTCTGAAAGCTGGTGATGGATAGGGAGGCCTGGTGTGCTACAGTCCATAGGGTCTCAAAGAGCTGGACACAACTGAGTGATTGAACTGAACTGATGCTGATTACTTGTAGAGAGTGGAAGAAAACTGTAAGAAGAGGAAAAAAATGGGAATGGGTAATGTATGTAAGGAGGCAGTGACATCTCATAGATACATCCTTTGTGTATCTCTGATTATTAAAACATGATTGAAACCTACTGTGACATGAAGAGAAACAAATCAGAAAACAATATTAAAAAAAAACTAATTGTATTTCAAGTCAATAACATCACCATACTGAAGGGCATGGGAAGACAATATATAAATAGTCAAAGATAAAGACAAAAAAGTATACATAATAATTGTAACCATATAGTAGTGGTAGTGTAGTAGTGTTAGTCACTCAGTCATGTCCAACTCTTTGCAACCCAATGGACTGTAGCCCACCGAGCTCCTGTGTCAAGGGATTCTCCAGTCAAGAATTCTGGAGTGGGTTGCCAGTCCCTTCTCCAGGAGACCTTCTTGACCCTAAGATCAAACCCATCTGCATTGAAGGCAGATTCTTTACCATTTGAGCTACAGGGAAGAACCGTATAGTAAATTTACTAAAATAGGTACTCAAGGAATGGATACGCATTTCTGATATTAGTAATATATACTAAGTATACATTAATATATAGATATATATAATGATAAAAGCAGATTATCTAATCATGTGAGAAAAATGTGAATAAGGAAAAGAGAAAGCTCAATGATGGAATTAAAAATGTCAGTATGAATTCATGGTGACAGAGAGATGACAGATGGCTGATTGACAAATTAACTATATGTATGAGTAGTTAGATATGTATGTATGCCTAGAGACAAGAGCCATGAGGGTTGTTAAAATAGTAAATGGAAGTTTGAAGAGAAATAGGTTATTTTTTCAGTCTCAGTGCATCTGCCACAAGATATGTATTATTACCAGAGAAAAATAACTGGAAAACCTGGCATATACCAACTTAGCATGTGATGCAAGTTAACATCACTAGTCTAAAGATATTTTGATAGCATGAAGTTTCCGACACAATACACTAAAAGAAAGCACAGTATCATTTTTTTAGTATTCTTTCTCCAAATGCACAACTTTATTTTAATAATGAGAAAATATAGATCAACTCCAAATTAGGAGAAATTTTGTAAATAACTGACCAGTTTACTTTTCAAAAGTGCCAACATCATGATAAAATAGTAAAGGCTTGGCAACTATCAAAAAAGGGATAAAAGTAAAGAAGAATAAGAGCTAGATGCAATGTAGGATCTTGTAACAGGAAACTGTTTACTGAAAAATCTGGCAAAATCTAAATAAAGCTTGGAGCTTAGTTAATAGCATTGTTCCAATGCTAATTTCCTGACACTAATTACATTCTATGGTTATTCAAGAGGTTAATGTTAGGCAAAGTTTGGTAAAGGGAATATGAGACATTGCTCCATTTTCTGTACCATTTCTGTAAGTACAAAAATATATGAAAATTAAAAAAAAAATCCATGCAGGAGATCTTATGAACAGAGTTATACTTCTTTGCTCTGTATCAGAGTATAACAGTATAAAATTAAAGGAGGAGGCAAGAACCTAATCATGACTCCTGTAAGTTATGCCAAGCCATATAAGATAGATTTCAAGTGGAGAAATGACAGCATCATTTTATATTTTAGAAGAAGTATTCTTATATAATGCAAAGAGGAGCCTGGAAGATTCCAAGAGTCGAGATGGAGCTAAAAGTTCCAGAAGGACTAAAAAGCACAGATTCCTTCAGAGGAGAAAGCTGCACAAAGAGAAAGCTTCAGAGAGCTGTAGAAGGCCCTCTCAAATAGCAGACAACCGATCACTGTGTACACATAAGAGAACTACCTGAAACTGAGTAAAGACCTGGCTAAAAGGATTAGGGAGAACAGTTTCTGATAGATACTCACAAATGGGCAAAAATAGTGTGTTCTCATCAGTAAGATTGGAAAAGTTCATAATTCGTGAGTTAATAGATTGAAAATGTAAGAAAGCCATATTCCAGTAATGTAAAAAAAATTACCTGCCTAAACACTGCTGCTCTGCAGCTATCTAACCAAGCATAGAAGTCAAGACCTGAAAAGAACAAGTTATGTCTAAGTAACTTGACTCAATCTTAGAACAAAATTCTGGAACACTTATAAGAATACAAAAACCTAAATAGAGTGAATTTGCAATGTCTGGCATAAAATCAAAGATTATCAGGCATGAAAGGAGGTAGGGAAATATGGTTCACAAGAAAGGGAAAATTCATTTGAGAGCAACTCAAAAATGACACAGTGGTGAGAATTAGAGGGAACGTTCCTTTAAAAAGTTATTGTAAATTTACTTTTTATGTTCTAAAAGTAAAGCAGAGAATTTGAAAATACAGGAAAGTCCACAATGTAAACTTTAATAATAAAATTTAAAATAATACCAACATAATAAATAAAAATAAATGAAGAGACATATCAAGTTAATGTGTAGGACGACTCAATATTATTATAATGTTAATTCTTCTCACATTGATCTGTAGGTTCAATACAATCTCATTAAGAATCCTAGCAGAATTTTTTGTAGAAATTGATAAGCTGATTCTAAATTTCATGTGAAAATGCAGAAAGCTGAGACTATATATTAACACCCTGAAAATAAGAATAAATTTTCAGGATTTATGTTTCTAAAACCTAAAGCTGCAGTAAGAAACCATGTGATAATTTCATGAAAGTAGACAAACAGATCAAGGAAATAAACAATCAAGAAAAAGACTGACACATATAAAGGTAACTATTATTTAACAAAGATTCAAAGGAATACCATTGAAGCTGGGATAGTCTTTTAAATAACTTATTCCAGAATAGTTATATGTATGAAAAAAATCAACTTTTCATACATAACTTGGACTGTAAACAAAAATGAACTCAAAATAACTATGTAATACACCTAGGGAAAAGAGGATAAAATCTTTATTAATTTGGACTAAAGTAATATTTCATAGATACACCACCAAAAACATGATCCATAAAAGAAAAAAAATGATAAATTTAGTATCTTCAAAATTTTTAAAAGGTCCTTCTCTTAAAAATGCACAGTTATGAGAATGAAAAAAGTTACAAACTAGAATATAATATTTGCAAATCTTGTATCAAATAAAGAAGTTGTACCCACAATACATAAGGAATTCTCAAATTTGATTGTAAGAAATCAAACAACCAATATAAAAAAATAAGGGAAAAAATTGGACAGATGCTTGACCAGAGGAGATATGTGGATGCACATGGACATTTGCTTAACTTATCATTAGGAAAATGAAAATTGAAAACACTTAGAGTGATTGTTGGTGAAGATCTGGAAAAATTAAAACTCTCACACACTACTACTTTTGAGAAGGCGGCTTCCCTTGTAGCTCAGTCGGTAAAGAATCTGTCTGCAATGCAGGAGACCTGGGTTTAATTCCTGAGTTGGGAAGATCCCCTGGAGACGAAAATGGCAACCCACTCCAGTATTCTTGCCTGAAGAATCCCATGGACAGAGGAACCTGGAGGGCAATAGTCCATGGGGTCCCAATAATCGGACACAACTTAGTGACTAAACCACCGAACTGGAGAATAGATCGATACCCAAGACAAATGATAGCACATGTCCATGCAAAGACTTGTACATAAGAGTTCATTAAAAAATTTATTTCTAATAGACAAAATTGGAAATGATCCAATGTCAGCATCAATCAACAAATGAATAGGCAACATACAGTGGTATATTGATTCTCATTTCAGTTCAGTAGCTCAGTCGTGTCCCACTCTTTGGGACCCAATGGACTGCAGCATGTCAGGCTTCCCTGTCCATCTCTGAAAACAATTAACCAACAATTTAACTCACAGTATTCAAAAAATAGATGAGTATCAAAATATGCAGAATAAGAGAAGTCAGACAAAAGAGTGTGTACCACATTAGTTCATTTATACTGATTTCTATAAAATGTAAACTTATCTCTATTGACACAAAGCATGTTTAAAAAGCTGGAAATGAAGTGTAGTGAATGGCACTCTAATTCTTAAAGATGCGATCCAGAAGTGGCTCACAATTACTTTTGCCAACATTTTATCACTAAAACATAACCTCATCTCATGTTAAGGGGTTAGAGAGTATAACCATGTCCCCAGAAGTGAAGAGAAACAAGAACAGGTGTCAACTGCATTATCAACTGCCACACTTATGTAACGCAAAAGAAAATATTACAGTGCCTATCAAAGAAATTTGGACACTTAATTGAACTGAAGCACGTAAGACAAGATACCCTTGAGGTGAAGGGAAAAAGATGATATCCTACTACATGCTATTCTTTTGGAAACTATCACCAAATTTAATTCTCTTTAATTGATTTTTTTCTATCAACTTTGTGTCTAATTCCAATATGGAGTGCTTTGTTAAAATAAGAATGTATATGTGTTTTTGTTTTAGTAGTAGGTGCATATGAACTTCCAATCAATTTTAAGCATGTTATGGTAGTTGCAAATTGAAGACAACAGGGAAGCTGAACAGGAAATTTCATGTTGATAAACCTTGGTTTAAAAGTCTATTTAGAAATTGCCTTGGAATAGTATTTAGATTGCTATGCAAGCTAAGTTGAGAGCTTCTTCATCAGTGTCTTGCAGTCGGAGATGACTAAATTTACAGACATGCCACCGGCTGCCTTCGGACAAATTTAACCAAACTCTGTCATGTCATTGTCAGTATGCTGAAATCCACATGTGTACATTTTCTGATTTTAGGCAGAGGTGAATATTAAATTCAGAAAGAAGACTGTGCTACTTCTTTACAGTTGCATAATGTCCTGGCTATATTTGAGGCTTCAGCTCCAATACGCCTGTCACTGCACCTCACTGCTAACTCAGTGACAGCTCGGAAACTGCATGTTACCAGCCCATATAACCCAATGTTGTCTTTTCCTAGTCATTTTAAGTTAGACTCAGCATTAAAAGCCAGACACAGACTTTTCTTGCGCTAGTTGTCTCCAAATATGCACATCACTAACAAGTTTGACTTTATGATGTTGAAATGAGTATCACATGGAAGCGCATCTTCACATGGCATTTTCGTTATTTGAAATTATTAATGTAATCTGTCTTGTTGGTCTTGAATACTTTACAGACCCTAAACAGAAGAGATTAAAGCTTCCAAGTTGGTTTGAATTGTTAATGACTAATTTCCTCATCCTTACATTGGTGCTAGGATTATATAATTAAATTATTAGTTATTGGAGTTGGAAAGTACCTTAAAACAAAAAAAAGTGCAAAAAAAATAAACAGAGTTTATGCTTTGCTGTTATGTGCATTTTTAAAACCATTAGGTAGGTCTAATTATTCTCATTTTACACTTGGAAGAATTGTACTTAGTGTATGCAAATTTGGGATTAGAATTCAGAATTTCAGTTTTCTACAGTTTAGAGATACCATTCATTTCAGAGTAAAGAGTAAATACAATTATACACCTAGCTCCTTCTGTTCAATATGAGAAAGCTAGGCCTGTAAAATTAAGTAATTTTGTAAAGTGTAAATAGATAGCCTGGGAGGCTCAGTGGTAAAGAATTCACCTGCTAATACAGGAGACACAGGAGATGTGGGTTTGATCCTTGAGTCAGGTAGATCCCCTGGAGGAGGACATGGCAAGCCACTCCAGTATTCTTACCTGAAAAATTCCGTGGGCAGAGGGGCCTGGTTGGCTACAGTTCATGGGGTCACAAACAAGTTGGACATGACTTAGCAACTAAAGCACAACCACAACAAAACAAATGAGTGTCTTGCATTCCAGATAAATATGTCTTGGAAATAAATCAATATCCTGGCTAGTGTATTCTTCTCAGAGCCACACCTCTATTAATTTAATATTTGCCCATCGCTTAACATTACCTGAGCATCTACCACCTATGAGACTCTTGGCATTACATTCTGCAAAAAAAAAAAAAAAAAAAAAAAAAAATTTACATTAAGCTTACAGCTTGAAGAGAAGACTTAGTAAAAACAAATTAAAATCATTTCAGATGGCTGTAAGCGGTATGAAGAGAAACAAAGAGGATCTCCGAAGAGGTAATATTTGAGTAGAGAAGAGTAATAAAAACTGTAATACCATGAGGAAAGATGCAGGAAAGGAATTCTAGAGACAGAAGACAATTCATACCCCTAGCTTATATGTGTTATAAAAATCCATGTTTTCATATATGTTATTAAAAACTAATCCTCAAATGCATTCATCCCCCCTTATGTTTTCCACATGCTCATACAGCTACATATGCTGAGCAATGCAGTGTTTTTATACTGTGCTGCTGCTGCTAAGTCACTTCAGTGGTGTCCGACTCTGTGTGACCCCATAGACGTGAGGTGGTTATATATGTTTGTGTATGTGTATTTTATTTAGCGTTCTATATGGGAGCATCTTTGCTGGAATATTTACATTATAACATCAAATTTTATTTTTGTATTGACATTAAAGAAACATTTTTTTCTGATCTAAAATTCAAAAGTATGAATGCTGAAATCAAACCTTCAATAATTCTAACATCTTAAAACTTGGAATCTGGAATATTTCTGGAAATTTTTCTATTTAACAGAATTCAAACCCAGATAAATTTCCAATAATTTCATAGAGAGAAATTGTAACATTTTTGAGTTAAGATGAATTTGGAAAATAGACAATTTTGTCTTATGAGTTATTGTTCATCTAGTTCCTGGCACATAGTATTAGAAACAATTGATGACTAAATTAGGAAATTATGATTAATCCAATTTTTAGCATGATTTGATGAAATTAGATGATTATATATGATATCTATGTACATATATAGAATCTATACATAAATAGATACAAAATCTGTGCAAAAAAATAAGTAGATACAATATCACAACACTGACTTACTCTAGGAAAAGTGGCAAGTTGATATTTAGGACAACATACTAAAAATATTGGGCTTCTCTGGTATCAAGGCTGTATATTGTTACCCTGCTTATTTAACTTATATGCAGAGTACATCATGAGAAACACTGGACTGGAAGAAATACAAGCTGGAATCAAGATTGCTGGGAGAAATATCAATAACCTCAGATATGCAGATGACACCACCCTTATGGCAGAAAGTGAAGAGGAAATAAAAAGCCTCTTGATGAAAGTGAAAGAAAAGAGTGAAAAAGTTGGTTTAAAGCTCAACATTCAGAAAACAAAGATCATGGCATCCAGTCCCATCACTTCATGGGAAATAGATGGGGAAACAGTGGAAACAGTGTCAGACTATATTTTATTGGGCTCCAAAATCACTGCAGATGCTGATTGCAGCCATGAAATTAAAAGACGCTTACACCTTGGAAGGGAAGTTATGACCAACCTAGATAGCATATTGAAAAGCAGAGACATTACTTTGCCGACTAAGGCCATCTAGTCAAAGCTATGGTTTTTCCTGTGGTCATGTATGGATGAAAGAGTTGGACTGTGAAGAAGGCTGAGCGCCGAAGAATTGATGCTTTTGAAGTGTGGTGTTGGAGAAGACTCTTAAGAGTCCCTTGGACTGCAAGGAGATCCAACCAATCCATTCTGAAGGAGATCAACCCTGGGATTTCTTTGGAAGGAATGATGCTAAAGCTGAAAGTCCAGTACTTTGGCTACCTCATGCGAAGAGCTGACTTATTGGAAAAGACTCTGATGCTGGGAGGGATTGGGGGCAGGAGGAGAAGGGGATGACAGAGGATGAGATGGCTGGATGGCATCACTGACTATCAGACGCGAGTCTGAGTGAACTCCGGGAGTTGGTGATGGACAAGGAGGCCTGGAGTGCTGCGATTCATGGGGTCGCAGAATTGGGCATGACTGAGTGACTGAACTGAACTGAACTAGTGGCTCAGTGGTAAAGAATCCACCTGCCAGTGCAGGAGACAAGGTTTGATCCCTAGGTCCACAAGATCCCCCTAAGGAGGAAATGGCAACCCATTCCAATATTCTTGCCTGGAAAATCCCATGGACAGAGGAGCCTGGTGGGTTACAGTCCACGGGGTCGCAAATAATCAGATACAACTTAGTGACTAAACAACAACTCCTATTAATATATATGAGAAAGTTTATCCTAAAGTGTCTGCCACATCCTAATGCTTAAAGCTCCATAGGGATGGTTTTTTAGTATATATAAAGGAAAGATCAGAGAAGGCAATGGTAACCCACTCCAGTACTCTTGCCTGGAAAATCCCATGGATGGAGGAGCCTGGTACGGTAAGTCCATGGGGTCACTAGGAGTCAGACATGACTGAGCAACGTCACTTTCACTTTTCACTTTCATGCATTGGAGAACGAAATGGTAACCCACTCCAGTGTTCTTGCCTGGAGAATCCCAGGGACGGGGGAGCCTGATGGGCTGCCGTCTCTGGGATCACGCAGAGTCAGACAGGACTGAAGTGACTTAGCAGCAGCAGCAGCAGCAGCAAAGGAAAGATAGCACAAGAAAAGGACAAAACACTGGGATAAATGATCAATACAGGTTTTGGAAATATTCAAGAACCAGAAAAAAAAAGAAAAAGGCTCCTTACACATCCATCTGCCTTTAGGCAAAGGGTCTGAACAGATTTCTCAAAACCCATTAGAGCTATTTGATTCCTTTCATCAAGTAATGGCATGAGACATCATCATTTCCATTCATTTTTGTAATACAATTTACTGAATATAATGCTCAGTGACATTTTCAAACTGGGCATTCTGAACACTTTTCTTGCTTTTTCTGTCTTCTGTCTTTCTGGCTACCTTTACTATGTCTCCAAATGTACTGCTGTTTTTCTGAATTGGCTCTATTCTAGCCTATTATGTTCCCATTAGATTCCAGGTAAAATTATTTGCTAATGGGTACATGACTGAACTCAATTTTCTTAAGTTTTGGTCTGTTCCCACAGAAGAGGAAAATATTATCTCTATTGTAGCCCAAGTCTTAGCTCTTGACAGTAAAGTAAATAACTTCATAATTGTTCTTTGCACAGACCTAAACAATCTGTCCTTTTCTAAACATCTGACCTGACTATTAGATCACAAAATTGCTAATAATTGACATAAAATAGGTGGCAATGGATCTGTGTTGGTTTCAGTCAGCTTTGCCAACTTGATCACTTGTCACTGCTCCAGATTCTGCTTTATGCTTCATCCACACTATATCCATGGTCATCTAAAATATACTTTTTGTTCCAGTTTTATGAAAAATGCCATTAGTAATTTGATAGGGATTGCATTGAATCTGTAGATTGAATTTGGTAGGATAGTCATCTTCATAATGTTGATCCTTCTAACCCAGGAACATGGAATATATCTCCATCTGTTTATGTTAGTTTTAATTTCTTTCATCAGTATCTTATAATTTTCTGTATATAGTTCTTTGTATATAGTTCTTTGTATATAGTTCTCCTTAAGTAGGTTTATTTCTAGATAATTTTTTGTTGTTGTTACAATGATGAATGGGATTGATTCCTTAATTTCTCTTTCTGATTTTTCTTTTTTTTAATTTAAATTTATTTATTTTAATTGGAGGCTAATTACTTTATAATATTGTATTGGTGCTGCCACACATCAACATTAATCCGCCATGGACACACATGTGTTCCCCATCCTGAACCCCCCTCCCACCTCCCTCCCTGTACCCTCCCTCCTCCCTCCCTGTACCCTCCCTCCAGGTCATCCCAGTGCACCAGCCCCAAGCATCCTGTGTTGAACATCAACTGGTGATTCATTTCTTATATGATATTATACATGTTTCCATGACATTTCCCCAAATCATTCCACCCTCTCCCTCTCTCACAGAGTCCAAAAGACTGTTCTATATATCTATGTCTCTTTTGCTGTCTCGCATACAGGGTTATTGTTTCCATCTTTCTAAATTCCACATATATGCATTAGTATAATGTATTGGTGTTTTTCTTTCTGGCTTACTTCGCTCTGTAAAATAGGCTCCAGTTTCATCCACCTCTTTAGAACTGATTCAAATGTATTATTTTTAATGGCTGAGTAGTACTCCATTGTGTATATGTACCACAGCTTTCTTATCCATTCATCTGCTGATAGACGTCTAAGTTGCTTCCATGTCCTGGCTATTATAAACAGTGCTGTGATGAACACTGGGGTACACATGTCTCTTTCAATTCCGGTTTCCTCAGTGTGTATGCCCAGCAGTGGGATTGCTGGGTCATATGGCAGTTCTATTTCCTGTTTTTTAAGGAATCTCCAAACCGTCTCCATACTGTACTAGTTTGCATTCACACCAACAGTGTAAGAGGGTTCCCTTTTCTCCATACCCTCTCCAACATTTATTGCTTGTAAACTTTTGGATCACAGCCATTCTGACTGGTGTGAAATGGTAACTCACTGTGGTTTTGATTTGCATTTCTCTGATAATGAGTGATGTTGAGCATCATTTCATGTGTTTGTTAGCCATCTGTATGTCTTCTTTGGAGAAATGTCTGTTTAGTTCTTTGGCCCATTTTTTGATTGGATCGTTTATTTTTCTGGAAATTAACTGCAGGAGGTTCTTGTATATTTTTGAGATTAGTTGTTTGTCAGTTGCTTCATTTGCTATTATATTCTCCCATTCTGAAGGCTGTCTTTTCACCTGGCTTATAGTTTTCTTCGTTGTGAAGAAGCTTTTAATTTTAATTAGGTCCCATTTGTTTATTATTGCTTTTATTTCCAATATTCTGGGAAGTGGGTCATAGAGGATCCTGCTGTGATTTATGTCAGAGAGGGTTTTGCCTATGTTCTCCTCTAAGAGTTTTATAGTTTCTGGTCTTATGTTTAGATCTTTAATCCATTTTGTGTTTATTTTTGTTTATGGTATTAGAAAATATTCTAGTTTCATTCTTTTACAAGTGGTTGACCAGTTTTCCCAGCACCACTTGTTAAAGAGATTGTCTTTACTCCATTGTATATTTTTGCCTCCTTTGTCAAAGATAAGGTGTCCATAGGTGTGTGGATTTATCTCTGGGCTTTCTATTTTGTTCCATTGATCTATATTTCTGTCTTTGTGCCAGTATCATACTGTCTTGATGACTGTGGCTTTATAGTAGAGCCTGAAGTCAGGCAGGTTGATTCCTCCAGTTCCATTCTTCTTTCTCAAGTTTGCTTTGACTATTCGAGGTTTTTTGTATTTCCATACAAATCGTGAAATTATTTGTTCTAGCTCTGTGAAAAATACTGTTGGTAGCTTGATAGGGATTGCATCGAATCTATAGATTGCTTTGGATAGTATACTCATTTTCACTATATTTATTCTTTCAATCCATGAACATGGTATATTGCTCCATCTATTAGTGTCTTCTTTGATTTCTTTCACCAGTGTTTTATAGTTTTCTATATATAGGTCTTTGGTTTCTTTAGATAGATATATTCCCAAGTATTTTATTCTTTTCATTGCAATGGTAAATGGAATTGTTTCCTTAATTTCTCTTTCTATTTTCTCATTATTAGTGTATAGGAATGCAAGAGATTTCTGTGTGTTGATTTTATATCCTGCAACTTTACTATATTCATTGATTAGTTGTAATAATTTTCTGGTGGAGTCTTTAGAGTTTTCTATGTAGAGGATCATGTCATCTGTAAACAGTGAGAGTTTTACTGCTTCTTTTCATATTTGGATTCCTTTTATTTGTTTTTCTGCTCTGATTGCTGTGGCCAAAACTTCCAAAACTATGTTGAATAGTAGTGGTGAAAGTGGGCACCCTTGTCTTGTTCCTGACTTTGGGGGAAATTCTTTCAATTTTTCACCATTGAGGATAATGTTTGCTGTGGGTTTGTCATATATAGCTTTAATTATATTGAGGTATGTTCTTTCTATTCCTGCTTCCTGGAGAGTTTTTTTTTTTTTTTAATCATAAATGGATGTTGAATTTTGTCAAAGGCTTTCTCTGAATCTATTGAGATAATCATATGGCTTTTATTTTTCAATTTGTTAATGTGGTGTATTACATTGATTGATTTGTGAATATTGAAGAATCCTTGCATCTCTGGGATAAAGCCCACTTAGTCATGATGTATGATCTTTTTAATGTGTTGTTGGAATCTCTTTGCTAGAATTTTGTTAAGGTTTTGCATTTATGTTCATCAGTGATATTGGCCTGTAGTTTTCTTTTTTTTGTGGCATCTTTGCCTGGTTTTGGTATTAGGGTGATGGTTGCCTCATAGAAGGAGTTTGGAAGTTTACCTTCCTCTGCAATTTTTTTGGAAGAGTTTGAATAAGATAGGTGTTAGCTCTTCTCTAAATTTTTGGTAGAATTCAGCTGTGAAGCCGTCTGGACCTGGGCTTTTGTTTGCTGGAAGATTTTTGATTACAGTTTCTATTTCTGTGCTTGTGATAGGTCTTGTTAAGATTTTTATTTCTTCCAGGTTCAGTTTTGGGAAGTTGTACTTTTCTAAGAATTTGTCAATTTCTTCCAATTTGTCCATTTTATTGGCATATAACTGCTGATAGTAGTCTCTTATGATCCTTTGTATTTCTGTGTTGTCTGTTGTGATCTCTCCATTTTCACTTCTAATTTTATTGATTTGAATTTTCTCCCTTTGTTTCTTGATGAGTCTGGCTAATGGTTTGCCAATTTTATTTATCCTTTCAAAGAACCAGCTTTTGGCTTTGTTGATTTTTGCTATGGTCTTTTTTGTTCCTTTTGCATTTATTTCTGCCCTAATTTTTAAGATTTCTTTCCTTCTACTTACCCTGCGGTTCTTCATTTCTTCCATTTCTAGTTGCTTTAGGTGTAGAGTTAAGTTATTTATTTGACTTTTTTCTTGTTGCGCGAGGTATGCCTGTATTGCTATGAACTTTCCCCTTAGCACTGCTTTTACAGTATCCCACAGGTTTGGGGTTGTTGTGTTTTCATTTCAATCGTTTCTATGCATATTTTGATTTCTTTTTTTATTTGTTCTGTGATTTGTTGGTTATTCAGCAGTGTGTTGTTCAGCCTCCATATGTTTGGATTATTAATAGTTTTTCTCCTGTAATTGAGATCTAATCTTACTGCATTGTGGTCAGAAAAATGCTTAGAATGATTTCAATTTTTTTGAATTTACCAAGGCTAGATTTATGGCTCAGGATGTGATCTATCCTAGAAAAGGTTCTGTGTGCGCTTGAGAAAAAGGTGAAATTAATTGTTTTGCGGTGAAATGTCCTATAGATATCAATTAGGTCTAACTGGCCTATTGTAGCATTTAAAGTTTGTGTTTTCTTGCTAATTTTCTCTTTAGTTGATCTATCCATAGGTGTGAGTGGGATATTAAAGTCTCTCACTATTATTGTGTTATTGTTAATTTCCCCTTTCATACTTGTTAGCATTTGTCTTACATGCTGCGGTGCTTCTATGTTGGGTGCATATATATTTATAATTGTTATATCTTCTTCTTGGATTGATCCTTTGATCATTATGGAGTATCCTTCTTTGTCTTTTTTCACAACCTTTGTTTTAAAGTCTATTTTATCTGATATGAGTATTGCTACTCCTGCTTTCTTTTGGTCTCTATTTGCATGGAATATCTTTTTCCAGCTCTTCATTTTCAGTCTGTATGTGTCCCTTGTTTTGAGGTGGGTCTCTTGTAGACAACATATATAAGGGTCTTGTTTTTGTATCCATTCAGCCAGTCTTTGTCTTTTGGTTGGGGCGTGAGTCTGAGTGAACTCCGGGAGTTGGTGATGGACAGGGAGGCCTGGCGTGCTGCGATTCTTGGTGTCGCAAAGAGTCGGATACAACTGAGTGACTGAACTGAACTGAACTGAACTGGGGCATTCAACCCATTTACATTTAAGGTAATTATTGATAAGTATGATCCTGTTGTCATTTACTTTATTGTTTTGGGTTCGAGTTTATACACCCTTTTTGTGTTTCCTGTCTAGAGACGATCCTTTAGCATTTGATGAAGAGCTGGTTTGATGGAGCTGAATTCTCTCAGCTTTTGCTTGTCTGTAAAGCTTTTGGTTTCTCCTTCATATCTGAATGAGATCCTTGCTGGGTACAGTAATCTGGGCTGTAGGTTATTTTCTTTCATCACTTTAAGTATGTCTTGCCATTCCCTCCTGGCCTGAAGAGTTTCTATTGAAAGATCAGCTGTATCCTTATGGGAATCCCCTTTTGTGTTATTTGTTGTTTTTCCCTTGCTGCTTTTAATATTTGTTCTTTGTGTTTGATCTTTGTTAATTTGATTAATATGTGTCTTGGGGTGTTTCACCTTGGGTTTATACTGTTTGGGACTCTCTGTGTTTCTTGGACTTGGGTGATTATTTCCTTCCCTATTTTAGGGAAGTTTTCAACTATTATCTGAAGTATTTTCTCATGGTCTTTCTTTCTGTCTTCTTCCTCTGGGACTCCTGTGATTTGAATGTTGGGGTGTTTAATATTGTCCTGGAGGTCTCTGAGATTGTCCTCATTTCTTTTAATTTGTTTTTCTTTTTTCCTCTCTGATTCACTTATTTCTACCATTTTATCTTCTACTTCACTAATCCTATCTTCTGCCTCCATTATTCTACTATTTGTTGCCTCCAGAGTGTTTTTGATCTCATTTATTGCATTTTTCATTATATATTGACTCTTTTTTATTTCTTCTAGGTCCTTGTTAAACCTTTCTTGCATCTTCTCAATCCTTGTCTCCAGACTATTTATCTGTGATTCCATTTTGATTTCAAGATTTTGGATCATTTTCACTATCATTATTGTAATTCTTTATCAGGTAGATTCCCTATCTCTTCCTCTTTTGTTTGGTTTGGTGGGCATTTATCCTGTTCCTTTACCTTCTGGGTATTCCTCTGTCTCTTCTTCCTGGTTATATTGCTGTGTTTGGGGTAGACTTTCTGTATTCTGGCAGTTTGTGGGGTTCTCTTTATTGTAGAGTTTCCTTGCTGTGGGTGGGGTTGTACAGGTGGCTTGTCAATGTTTCCTGGTTAGGGAAGCTTGTGTTGGTGTTCTGGTGGGTGGAGCTGGATTTCTTCTCTCTGGAGTTCAATGAAGTATCCAGTAATGAGTTATGAGATGTCAATTGTTTCGGAGTGACTTTGGGCAGCCTGTATATTGAAGCTCAGGGCTGTGTTCCTGTGTTGCAGGATAATTTGCATGGTATGTCTTGCTCTGGAACTTGTTAACCCTTGGGTGTTGCTTGGTTTCAGTGTAGATATGGATGCGTTTGATGAGCTCCTGTCAATTAATGTTCCCTGGAGTCAGGAGTTCTCTGATGTTCTCAGGATTTGGATTTAAGCCACCTGTTTCTGGTTTTCAGTCTTATTTTTATAGTAGTCTCAAGACTTCTCCATCTACACAGCACTATTGATAAAATATCTCGTTTCAAAGACACTGGGCTGCTTTTCTGGGTGGCTGATGTCCTCTGCCAGCACTCAGAAGTTGTTTTGTGGAATTTATTCAGCATTTAAATGTTCTTTTGATGAATTTGTGGGGGAGAAAGTGGTCTCCCCATCCTATTCCTGCACCATCTTAGGACCGCCCCCCCTTTCTGATTTTTCATTGTTAGTATATCAAATGCAAGTGATTTATGTGTATTGATTTTGTATAATGTGACTTTGCTAAATTCACTGATTAGCTCTAGTAATTTTCTGAAAATATCTTTAGGGTTTTCTATGTATAGTAAGTATCATGTCATCTGGAAACAGTGAGAGCTTTACTTCTTTCCCAATCTGGATTCTTTTTATTTATTTTTCTTCTCTAATTGTCATAGATAGGACTTCCAAAACTATATAATAATATACAGTTTTGTATAATATATAGCTATATATAAAACAATATATAGTTTTATACAATAATATATAGTTTTGAATTGAATAATAGCAGTGAGAGTGGACACCCTTGTCTTGTTCCTGATCTTAGGGGGAATGCTTTCATTTTTCACCATTGAGAATAAGGTTTGCTGTGGGCTTATCATATATGAACTTTACTGTGTTGAAGTAGGTTCCTTCTGTGCCCATTTTTTGAAAAGTTTTAATCATAAATGGATGAATTTTGTCAAAGGCTTTTTCTGTATCTATTGAGATTATCATGGTTTTTACCTTTCAATTTGTTAATATGGTGTATCACATTAATTTTCATATATTGAAGAATCCTTCATCCCTGGCATAAACCCAATTTGATCATGGTGTATGAGCTTTTTAATGTGTTGCTGAATTCTCTTTGCTAGAATTTTGTTAAGGATTTTTGCATATATGTTCATCAGTGATATTGGCTTCTAATTTTCTTTTGTGTATGTGTTGTCTTTGTCTGGTTTTGGTATCAGGGTGATGGTGGCCTTGTAACATGAGTCTGGAAGTGTTCCTTCCTCTCCAATTTTTTGAAAGAGTTTTAGAAGGATAGGCATTAGATCTCTAAATGCTCGATAGAATTCACCTGTGAAGCCATTTGGCCCTGGGCTTATTTGTTTTGGGGAGAATTTTGATCTACCTCCAAAATTTGATTTCAACTTCAGTGGTTCTAATTGGGTTGTTCATGATTTCTGTTCCTTCCTGGTTCAGTCTTCAAAGATAGAGATTTTCTAAGACTGTCCATTTCTTCCAGGTTATCCACTTTATTGCTATATAGTTTCTCATAATAGTCTCTTATAATCCTTTGTATTACTGCATTGTCTGTTGTAACCTCTCTTTTTTTCAGTTCTAATGTTATTGATTTGATTCTTCTCTCTTTTTTTCTTGATGAGTCTGACTAAAGGTTTGTCAATTTTATTTACCTTCTCAAAGAACCAGCTTTTAGTCTTATTACTCTTTACTTTGTTTCTTTCATTTCTTTTTCATTTATTTCTTCTCTAATCTTTAAGATTTCCTTCCTTCTGCTAACTTTGGGGGTTTTTTGTTCTTCTTTTTTCCAATTGTTTTAGGTATTAAGTTAGGTTGTCTATTCAATGTTTTTCTTGTTTCCCCAGGTAGGATTGTATTGCTATAAACTTCCCTCTTAGAACTGTTTTTGCTGCAGCCCATAGGTTTTGAGTTATTTATGTCTTTGTATTGCACATGTTATCTTTACTTTCTATAAACTTTTACTACCCGTTTTTACTTGTCAAGTGTCTGCTTTTTTTTTTTTTTTCAACTCCTGGGGGTCAAGCATTCCTTCATATGTGTACCTCATTCATCCTGACAGCATAACAGAGTCATTCATTACTCTGGTACTTTGTATACATCTCTATCATACACCTTATCACAAGTTTGACTTTGTCCTATGTGAAACTACTATTCCCAAGTACACTGTGAACTTCATGAGAACAGTGAATGTAATTTAAGCATAGTTATATCATTATCACTTGACAAGGCACCAGTTAGATTGTCATCTTTCTTCTATTACTAATACCACTCAGTCCAGGTGAGCCAAGACTGCACCTTCTAAGACCTCTGTAGCCCCAAGCCTCATTATCTGACACAAAAACCTCCAGTACAGATAAATGTAAAGTTTATCTGTAAAGATAAGTCACATCATTTAGGACTTCCATTCTCTGCTCTACTCAACGTTAATTTTAACTGGGAAACTAAAAAATGTACTAATGCTCAGACATTACCTATGTCAGTAAAATACTAAAATGGAAGGTCAGGCCGAGGGGAAAATTATCATCTTGGACAGGGCTAATTTATACCATATTCTTGTATCACATAAAACCATACATTTCCAGACATATTTGCCTTCCAAAGCCAATCTATACTGGTTTGGCTATCTGGAGACTGTCAGGAAGGAAAACTTTTCCTCTAACTTCTTAGGCTCAGTCTGTGGGATCTTCTGAATTACAGTTAGAGAAGTTAACTTAAATGGAGTAAAAAGGCTTAATTGTATAATGTGAAAGCTAATGAAAAAAGTAGTAGTTCGCTAAATAGTTAAGGTCTGAGGCTTATGCACTTAACTTGGAAAGATACCAGGAGTGAAAAGAAAAGACTTCTATGAGAAAAAGCAAATATGTCTCTTTAGGAAAGACAAATAGATTTTAGATGAACAAATAGACATGAGAAAGTTTGTGACAATGTTTGTTTATGTGAGAGTAGTCTTTCTTCATGGCCATGAAACTCACCAGAGATAAGATTCATGGTAGGTTTAGTCTTCTTGCTTTCAAATTGTGGTACTGGAGAAGACTCTTGAAAGTCCCTTGGAAAGCAAGGTTATCAAACCAGTCAATCCTAAAGGAAGTAAAACCTGAATATTCACTGGAAGGACTGCTGCTGAAGCTCCAATACTTTGGCCACCTGATGCGAAGAGCTGACGCATTGGAAAAGACCCTGATGCTGAGAAATATTGATGTCAGGAGGGGAAGAGGATTACAGAGGATAAGGTGGTTGGATGGTATCATTGACTCAATGGGCATGAGTTTGAGCAAACTTGGGGAGATAGTGAAGGATAAGGAAACCTGGTGTGCTGCAGTCCAGAGGGTTGCAAAGAGTCAGGCATGACTTAGTGACTGAAAAACAAAAACAAAACTCTTCTTGGTCTTCCCAGATAGAATGCTGGGAAGACCAAACTGAGGTCTGGCTGCTCATCACTCAAAAGCCATTAAACAGGCCAGGTTGGTGGAAAGGAAGGTTTGCTTTATTTTGGATACTAGCAAACTGGGAGGGAGTGGGGAGGGCAACATGTCTCCAAAGGCTGACTTCCCACCATTGACAATCAAGGGGCAGCAGCTTTTATAGGTCGAGGAAGGGGGCTACATAGAACACAGTCAGCTCTGACAGTCATCTTAAAATTGGTCAGCAGTTGTCTGATTAGCATCACATTGGTTGTTTTAAGTACAGTTAATCTTTAGTTTCACTGCAGATGGTGACTGCAGCCATGAAATTAAAAGATGCTTACTCCTTGGAAGAAAAGTTATGACCCCAAGCATCCTGTATCCTGCATCAAACATAGACTGGTGATTTGTTTTTTACATGATAGTATACAGGATACAGGATGCTTGGGGCTGGTGCATGGGGATGATCCAGAGAGATGATATGGGGTGGGAGGTGGGAGGTGGGTTCATGTTTGGGAACTTATGTACACCCGTGGTGGATTCATGTCAATGTATGGCAAAACCAATACAGTATTGTAAAGTAAAATAAAGTAAAAATAAAAATTTAAAAAAAAAGAAAAGTTATGACCAACTTAGATAGTATATTCAAAAGCAGAGACATTACTTTGCCAACTAAGGTCCGTCTAGTCAAGGTTATGGTTTTTCCTGTGGTCATGTATGGATGTGAGAGTTGGACTGTGAAGAAGGCTGAGCGCCAAAGAATTGATGCTTTTGAACTGTGCTGTTGGAGGAGACTCTTGAGAGTCCCTTGGACTGCAAGGAGATCCAACCAGTCCATCCTGAAGGAGAGCAGCCCTGGGATTTCTTTGGAAGGAATGATGCTAAAGCTGAAGCTCCAGTACTTTGGCCACCTCATGCCAAAAGTTGACTCATTGGAAAAGACTCTGAGGCTGGGAGGGATTGGGGGCAGGAGGAGAAGGGGACGACTGAGGATGAGATGGCTGGATAGCATCACGGACTCGATGGACATGAGTCTGAGTGAACTCCGGGAGTTGGTGATGGACAGGGAGGCCTGGCGTGCTGCGACTCATGGGGTCGCAAAGAGTCGGAAACGACTGAGCGACTGAACTGAACTGAACTGAACTGAATCTTTAGTTCCAATTAGTCTGATTCTATTTCCCGAGGTTAGTTCTTGGAATTGTGGCAGCTTATGCCATAGCTACAGTCTGGTCATCAGG
The DNA here is from genome assembly GCF_001704415.2 of Capra hircus. NCBI lineage: Eukaryota > Metazoa > Chordata > Mammalia > Artiodactyla > Bovidae > Capra > Capra hircus. The sequence goes on along the minus strand of NC_030816.1, from coordinate 34,050,841 downwards.
TAGTTAACTTCTCCACCTGGTAGTGCTTTCAGTATCTATAAAATAGCTTACAGGATATGACTCAGAACATTATCCATAGCCCTTTAGAAGGAACTAAAGTCCTTGACTATACTTATTTTGGTCTCTTTTGACTCATTTATTTTATTTCTATATGTTCTCACTTCTTTGCTTAAACTTATCCTTTGTCTAAAATATTTCCACAAACAAAAGGTAGGGTGATGATATGGCAGGGGGATGGGGGTGGGGGGCAGAGCAAGGACCATAGATTTCTGCTCCATTTCAAGAAGATTGCCCCAAAGAGGAAACTCATGGCAGCTTCATTTCTCAAAAATCAGGTAAGAGGAGATCTAAGAATACTTCTTTCTGCCTCTGTTGAATTTCAGATGTCTTGAACTTAAAGTAATCTTTATATCAATGATAAGGTACCGAGCAGGTCCCTGAAGAATGAAATCTCCAGCTAAAGCATATGAAGCCCATGCTTAATGAAATGAGCCTGCACACTACTTCCAGGTCAAATAAGAGGAAATGAAGCCAAAACATTGGCTGCAAGGCTAGTGTTCAAAGTCTACCGGTACATAACAATACCTCTACAAGACAAGGAAAACATCTAAAACCATGTTTTAGAGATCATACCATCTAAAGTCAGTGTATCTCTCATTTATGTTTGCTTAATTGTTGTTAAAAAATGGCTATTTTTCTGGGCCATTTATCCTTAAGAAATTATTCTTGCTGAAATGCTCTGCATGTTTTGGGACCATGACACAATTTATTCTGATTTTCCAAATCCTCCTAGTTCATTGATTTCATGAAAGAGTTAATTTATGCCTGTGTCTGTAATTGAATTGGCTTTCTGAAATGTCTGCAAATGTAATAAGAGCAGAGAATTTGTTTGGCTTACCTACAGTTTTAATCAGATCCCTAAAAGGTATTTCTTATCTTAATGAGGAAGTCTTGAATTAATGAAGCCATGTTAAACAACAAAGCAGTTTTTTACATGTGTACACGTTTGCAAACTAGGATACTAATTATGATCATTAAACAGGTAAATTTGGTCTTGGAATACAGAATGAAGTAGGGCAAAGGCTAAGAGAGTTTTGCCAAGAAAATCTTCTGGTCATGGCAAATACTCTCTTTCAAAAACACAAGAGAAGACTCTACACATGGACATCACCAGACGGCCAACACTGAAATCAGATTGATTATATTCTTTGCAGCCAAGATGGAAAAGCTCTATACAGTCAGCAAAAACAAGACCAGGAGCTGACTGTGGCTCAGATCATGAACTCTGTATTGCCAAATTCAGACTTAACTTGAAGAAAGCATGGAAAACCACTAGACCTTTCAGCTATGACCTAAATTAAATCCTTTACAATTATACAGTGTAAGTGAGAAATAGATTCAAAGGATTAGATCTGATAGACAAAGGGCCTGATAAACTGTGGACGGAGGTTGATGACATTGTACAGGAGACAGGAACCACCACCATCTCCAAAAAAAAGAAATGTAAAAAAGCAAAATGGTTGTCTGAGGAGGCCTTACAAATAGCTGTGAAAAGAAGAGAAGCGAAAAGCAAAGGAGAAAAGGAAAGATATACCCATTTGAATGCAGAGTTCCAAAGAATAGCAAGGAGAGATAAGAAAGTCTTCCTCAGTGATCAGTGCAAAGAAATAGAGGGAAACCATAGAATGGGAAAGACTAGAGATTTCTTTAAGAAAATTAGAGATACCAAGGGAATACTACATGCAAAGAAGGGAACAATAAAGGAAAGAAATGGTATAGACCTAACAGAAGCAGAAGATATTAAGAAAAAGTGGCAAGAGCACACAGAAGAACTAAACAAAAAATACCTTCATGACCCAGATAATCACAATCATATGATCACACACCTAGAGTCAGACATCCTATATGTGAAGTCAAGTGGGCCCTAGGAAGCATCACTACAAACACAACAAGTAGAGGTGATGGAATTCCAGTTGACTATTTCAAATCCTAAAAGAAGATGCTGTGAAAGTGCTGCACTCAATATACCAGCAAATTTGAAAAGCACAGCGTTGGCCACAGGACTGGAAAAGGTCAGTTTTCATTCCAATTTCAAAGAAAGGCAATGCTAAAGAATGTTCAAACTACTGCACAATTGCACTCTTCCCACACGCTAGTAGGGTTATGCTCAAAATTCTCCAAGCCAGTCTTCAACAGTACATGAACCGTGAACTTCCAGATATTCAAGCTGGATTTAGAAAAGGAAGAGGAACAAGAGATCAAATTGCCAACCTCAATTGGAAATTTAAAAACGCAAGAGAGTTCCAGTCTATTTCTGCTCTATTGCCTATGCCAAAGAGTTTGGCTGTGTGGATCACAATAAACTGTGGAAAATTCTGAAAGATATGGGATTACCAGACCACCTGTCCTGCCTCTTGAGAAATCTGCATGCAGGTCAGGAAGCAACAGTTAGAACTGGACATAGAACAACAGACCGGTTCCAAATAAGAAAAGGAGTACGTCAAGGCTGTGTATTGTCACCCTGCTTATTTAACATATATGCAGAATACAGCATGAAAAACTCTCGGCTGAATGAAGCACAAGCTGGAATCAAGATTGCTGGGAGAAATATCAATAACCTCAGATAAGCAGATGACACCACCCTTATGGCAGATCGTGAAGAAGAGCTAAAAAGCCTATTGATGAGAGTGAAAGAGGAGAGTGAAAAAGTTGGCTTAAAGATCAACATTCAGAAAACTAAGATCATGGCTATTGGTCCCATCACTTCATGGCAAACAGATGGGGAAACAGTGGAAACAGTGGCCCACTCTATTTTTGGGGGGCTCCAAAATCACTGCAGATGCTAACTCCAGCCATGAAATTAAGACACTTACTCCTTGGAAGGAAAGTTATGACCAACCTAGACATTATATTGAAAATCAGAGAGAACTGATGCTTTTGAACTGTGATGTTGGGGAAGACACCTGAGAGTCCCTTGGACAGCAAGGAGATCCAACCAGTCCATCCAGAGGAAATCAGTCCTGAATATTCATTGGAAGGACTGATGATGAAGTTGAAACTCCAATCCTTTGGCCACCTGATGCAAAAAGCTGATTCATTTGAGAAGACCCTGATGCTAGGAAAGATTGAAGGCGGGAGGAGGAGACGACAGAAGATGAGATGGTTGGATGGCATCACTGACTCAGTGGACATGAGTTTGAGTAAACTCTGGGAGTTGGTGATGGACAGGGAGGCCTGGCACGCTGCAGTCCATGGGGTCGCAGAGTCTGACACGACTAAATGACAGAACTGAACCATGAACAAGCACGTGTTCGTGCAAGCCTAGTTGCTTCAATTATGTCTGACTGTTTGTGATGCTATGGACTGTAGCCTGCCTGGATCCTCTGTGCATGGGATTCTACAAGCAAGAATACTGGAGTGGATTGCTATGCCCTCCTCCAGGGGATCTTCAAAACCCAGGGATCAAACCCACATCTCTTACGTCTTCTTCATTGGCTGATGTGTTCTTTACCACTAGCGCCACCTGGGAAGCCCTAGAACAAGCATACCAAAATATAAAAATTCAAAATAAGCTTCATTCCCTTTCAATAGTGTTTTAGTTTATTTGTGAGACTTTGAAAAATAATTCAGTCTCTAACTGTGTCATCATCATTACCTAGAAAGTAAGGAATAAAATAGTACCTATAGTACCTCTTGGTTGTTGTGAAGATTAAATATGTTAATGAATACAAACACATGTTATAATGTCAGCACATAAAGTCAACAAATGTTTGTTCTTATTGTGTAGAATTTTTTTAAGGCATCTAGTTCAAAGTTTCATTAGCAATATTCTGCTTTTCATCATTGAATTCTAATCACTGTTGAAACACTCTATTTAAGACACTTTTTAAGCTAATGTAGCAAAATAGCTTCATACTTAAAATTAAGCCACAGTATATAATTTTATTCAGAATAATATTATAATATGTAAGTTAAAATATCAGGGCCAGAATAAGTTCCCTTTATTTTATCCCAGGCCACAGTTTTTGCTACATTGTTATTTTATCCCAGCCACTGTTTTGGCTACATTGCATCAATGGAATTAGTACTTAAAAGCTCAGAAATTCTATCTAATCCCTTATTTTTATTCCATTTCTCAAAAGGTGTACAACAGAAGGATATGAAATTTAAAGTAAAATTTGAAAATAGTTTTATATAAATAGAAAAGTAAGGTTCTAGGCTACCTACAGTTTCATAAGTGTCTGGGGTAAAAATATCTGTCATATTGTCAGAAAATATGTCAGGTTTCCTGGCTTAAGACCAATACACACTACATAAATAATAGCTTCCTATTTTCGAGTATTCAATACACCATACTCTTGGATAATGCTAAGGATAGTCTCTCGCTAGAAAGAACCATTGGTTTCCATGTCCTGAATCAAATTCACATCCTGCTTCCCCACCCACATTGTCATTTTAGTCTTTGAACCTTAATGATTATAGGTTAGTAGAATACAGAAATAGCTTGCCTTTCTTCCGAAGGACTCGTTGGCTCTTATTGTGTGGATATACTGCAGGTGGTAATTTAATCTATTGTTAAGAATCATTAAGCAAAATAATAATTGCACATAGGATCTTCCAAATTGATACTGGAATAAGAAATCCTGGAACTTTTGCACTTTGTTTACACGTCTTAAAGAGAAAGAGAGAGAACAAAAGAGATTGAATCCCTTTCTATAGTCAAACTGCTTTCTGTGGATGATTACAGAGCTGAAACTGTCACTGAATTATGCTTTTCTCAGCAATGCAAAATAAAGGTTCAAAAAGTACTGGGTACCTCTCAACCTATCATTTAGTATGAGATTTAAAGCTGTCACTGATGTCACATTATTAAGGTATAAGGTTTGATGTCATGTTGACACTAAGCTCCATTTAAAAGCTTCCAAAAATATGCAATGTGTCTGGTTCTGACTTTTACAACATTCAATACAATCGTCTTGAGAAGTCTTTCAAGAGAAAGAAATCAGTAAACTCCTTAATATAGAGAATCAGGACCGAGACATTTGCATTCTGATGCCTTGACCCTGAAAATGTACAAGAAAAGAGTAATGAGTTGGGCATATGGCAATGTAAGTGAGAAATGATGAGAGCCTGGACTTCAGCTGGAAAAAGGGCATACATCAGTGAAATAAATAATTAAAAAGTGGATTGGATCAGGAGACCTATTTGTGGTTGGGAATGGAAAGGAGAAATGGAGGGCAGATAAAGGACCTCTTGTTTTAGAGTGGATAGATGGACATGCTATTAATCTTCATATACTGGTGGGCTAGAATTTTCAAAAGAAAAGCCCAGAATTACTGCATCCATTCAAGAAAGTCTGGGACAATTGCTCTGAGCCAACTCCACTCTGTGCATTATGAGCTAGTGTGGTTTCTCTCAGCCTCAGTTTGCTCTGCCTTCTTTTTCTCTGGCCCTGGGGCAAATAATTTGAATCAGACTTTTCTTTAATCAGAATGGTGAGACCAGGAATTTTATTTGCAAATGTGATTCAAGGCTTTCAAGTCCAGGAAAAAGTTCAGTGCAACCTAGATCAGTTATGTACTTCATTACAGTTTTAAAATCAGGCCTCTATTTCATTGTGAAGTAAGAACAAAACAGAACAAACAAAAATATCCAATGTCATTATTTGAGAGTCATCAAGCTTGAGTCAGACACAAGCTCGATCATGTCCTACTCTTTGTGATCCCTTGGACTGTAGCCCGTCAGGCTCTGCTGTCCATGGAATTCTCCAGGCAAGAATACTGGAGTGGGTTGCCACTCCCTTCTTCAAGGGATCTTACTGACCCAGGGATTGAACCCGAGTCTCCTGCGCTGCAGGCAGACTCTTTACCATTTGAGAAACCTAGGAAGCTAAAGCTAGAGATGAATTAGGGTGGAGTTTTGAATTATCCATGCTAAAGTACTAGTTATTTATTTAGAAAAAATATAGTCTGATACACATTAATATTTATACAAAATAAAAAAGTAAATCACTAAAAAATAGTTGAAAATGTAAACAAAATTCTATTATTAATATTACATTTAATTTTGACATAAAATTACTCTGCCAGTTTGCTGTAAAAGTTTCTAAATGCTTTATGTTATACAGAGTGACAAGAGCTCAAAGACTTTTGATTTGCCAAACATATGCAGAAAGTGAATCCAGGGACTTTGCTAGCAGTCCAATGGTTAAGACTTCATCTTCAAATGCACAGAGTTTGATCCCTGGTCAGGGAGCTAAGATCTCACATGCTTAATGGCCAAAAAACCAAAACATAAAATATAAATATTATTGTAACAAATTCAATAAAGTCTCTAAAAATGGTCTACATTTTTTTTAAGAAAGTGATTCCAAAGGAAATATTCTAATAAACACTACTGAAGAATGATAGAGATGTGATTGGGGAAAGTACATGAAATGTGCAAAAGTCTTGAACCACAGCAAAGAAAATAAAACTGTAATGTCATTATTTAATTTTTTTTTTTTTTAACTAGCCAGACCTAGCAGCCTAGCAGCAGAAAGGTGGTACATCCAGAGTTGAGAGTTTGTCTGTTTTTGACTGGATGGAAAGAATGGGATGTTGGGGAATAGGAGTAGGAGAGTTGAAACTCAAGAGTGGGATTTCTGAATTTGAGATTAGACATCTGAATTCTTTTTGTATATTTGGATCTCCATTACAGAAAAAAAAAATTAGAATAATAATATTTGGAGTCTTCTAAAATGTGTCACCTCATGCAAATAGATGGGGGGAAAGTGGAAACAGCAACAAGTTTTATTTTCTTGTGCTCCAAAATTCCTACAGACGGTGACTGCAGCTATGAAATTAAAAGATGCTTTCTACCTGGAAGAAAAACCATGACAAACCAAGGCAGTGTGTTAAAAAGCAGAGATATCACTTTGCCAGCAAAGGTCCAAATAGTCAAAGCTATAGTTTTTCCAGTAGGCATGTACAAATGCGAGAATTGGGTCATAAAGGAGATTGAATGCCAAAGAACTGATGCTTTTGAATTATGGTGCTAAAGACTCTTGAGAATCCCTTGGACAGCAAGGAAATCAAACCAGCCAATCCTAAAAGAAATCAGCTTTGAATATTCATTGGAAGGACTGATGCTGAAGGTGAAGGTCCAGTAATTTGACCACCTGATACGAAGAGCTGACTCCTTGGAAAAGACCTTGATGCTGGGAAAGATTGAAGGCAAGAGGAGAAGGGGGCAACAGACGACTAGAAGACTAAATGTGGACATGAATTTGAGCAAATGCTGGGAGACAGTGAAGAACAGGGAAGTCTGTCATGCTGCAGTCCACGGGTCACAGAGTGCAGGACACAACTTAGTGACTGAACAACAATCAAATACGATTGCATCCTTATATAAATGATCACATGTTCCTCTTTTCAGCTTTTTTCTTTTTTCTTTGTAGCTACAGAGTTGTCCAACAGGAACATGTTCTCTGTCTTCCATTCAAAGCATAGACCCTTTTTCAAATGGACTATTTACATTTCCATCTGAATATCTTTATTTATAGATGACACTTTATGGAGGAAAGGTGACCTGATATAAGTTTATTGACTGCTACTCAATCTACTATTCAAAATGTTACAGGTAAGAAGTTTTTGACATTTCCACCCCCATTTGTGGAAAACTGTCTTCAGTATTTTTTTAATGACAAGTAAAATTTTATATTGAATTGCAAGGAATTTGAATTCTTGACAGATTTAATGATTTTGACAGCACCTAACTCAAATGGAGCTTCACGGATCTCTAGGGACCACAAAGTAAAGAAACTTAAATTATTCCAGTGATGGAAATGGATCTCAAAATAGAGTAAGAGGCATTTACCTGATGAACCAACTTTTGAAGCTTACACATGATTACTAACGAACTCTCATAGAAGTTTCTCTTCTCAAACCATTTCTACATATAGGGAACCCCTTCGAGACAGTGTCATCTATCAAGTGTGGCAGGTCAAGAGGCATTCATATAATGGAGATATTTTAAAATAATAATTTCAAGACTTTCATAGGAAACTCTCTAGAGAAACTGATGAATTTAACTGAGTGTTAAAAGTGATAGCAAATTTAATCCTAAAATATTGATGTGGTCTTATTTTATGTAACCATATACACATAATCATATATAGTATTAGCACAAAGTGAAGAGCATGCACATATAGGAGAAATTTTAATTATCTAGATTTATAGATATATATAAGATGACACAGTGGTAAAGAATCCACATGCCAATGCAGGACACACAGAAGGTGTGGGTTTGATCTCTGGGTCAGGAAGATCCTCTTGAGAAGTAAATGGCAACCCACTCCAGTATTCTTTCCTGGAAAATTCCATAGATGGAGGAGCATGGTGGGCAGCAGTTTAAGGGGTCACAAAGAGTCAGACATGACTGAGCCTTCATGCACACACACACATTAACACACATAAATCTAGTACTGTTGTTTTACTTGAAGAGGGTAATTACTCCAGTTCAATTCAGGTCAGTTCAGTCTCTCAGTCATTTCCAACTCTTCACGACCCCATGGACCACAGCACACCAGGCCTCCTTGTCAATCACAACTCCTGGAGTTTACCCAAACTCATGTCTATTAAGTTGGTGATGCAATCAAAACATCTCATCCTCTGTTGTCCCCTTCTCCTCCTACCTTCAGTCTTTCACAGTATCAGTTCAGCTCAGTTCGTTCAGTTGAGTAGCTCAGTCATTTCCGACTTTTTGCGACCCCATGAATCGCAGCACGCCAGGCCTCCCTGTCCATCACCAACTCCTGGAGTTCACTCAAACTCACGTCCATTGAGTCCGTGATGCCATCCAGCCATCTCATCCTCTGTTGTCCCCTTCTCCTCCTGCCCCCAATCCCTCCCAGTATCAGAGTCTTTTCCAATTAGTCAACTCTTCCCATGAGGTGGCCAAAGTACTGGAGCTTCAGCTTTAGCATCATTTCTTCCAAAGAACACCCAGGGCTGATCTCTTTTAGAATGGACTGGTTGGATCTCCTTGCAGTCCAAGGGACTCTAAACAGTCTTCTCCAACACCACTGTTCAAAAGCATCCATTCTTCGGTGCTCAGCTTTCTTCACAGTCGAACTCTCATATCCATACATAACCACAGGAAAAACCATAGCCTTGACTAGATGGACCTTTGTTGGCAAAGTATGTCTCTGCTTTTGAATATGCTATCTAGATTGGTCATAACTTTCCTTCCAAGGAGTAAGCATCTTAATTTCATGGCTGCAGTCACCATCTGCAGTGATTTTGGAGCCCAAAAAAATAAAGTCTGATACTGTTTCCACTGTTTCCCCATCTATTTCCCATGAAGTGATGGGACTGGATGCCATGATCTTTGTTTTCTGAATGTTGAGCTTTAAGCCAACTTTTTCACTCTCCTCTTTCACTTTCATCAAGAGGCTTTTTATTTCCTCTTCACTTTCTGCCATAAGGGTGGTGTCATCTGCATATCTGAGGTCATTGATACTTCTCCTGGCAATCTTGATTCCAGCTTGTGTTTCTTCCAGTCCAGTTTTTCTCATGAAGTACTCTGCATATAAGTTAAATAATCAGCATGACAATATACAGCCTTTACATACTCCTTTTCCTATTTGGAACCAGTCTGTTGTTCCATGTCCAGTTCTAACTGTTGCTTCCTGACCTGCATATAGGTTTCTCAAGAGGCAGGTCAGGTGGTCTGATATTCCCATCTCTTTCAGAATTTTACATAGTTTTTGTGATCCACACAGTCAAAGGCTTTTGCATAGTCAATAAACCGGAAATAGATGTTTTTCTGGAACTCTCTTGCTTTTTCGATCATTCAGCGGATGTTGGCAATTTGATCACTGGTTCCTCTGCCTTTTCTAAAACCAGCTTGAACATCTGGAAGTTCACGGTTCATGTATTGCTGAAGCCTGGCTTGGAGAATTTTGAGGATTACTTTACTAGCATGTGAGATGAGTGCAATTGTGCGGTAGTTTGAGCATTCTTTCACTTTGGCTTTTTTTGGGATTGGAATGAAAAATGACCTTTTCCAGTCCTGTGGTTCACAGCATCAGGTCTTTTCAAATGAATCAGCCCTTCACATCAGGTGTCCAGAGTATTGGAGTTTCACCTTTATCATCAGTCCTTCTAATAAACATTCAGGACAGATCTCCTCTAGGTTGGACTGGTTGGATCTCCTTGCACACCAAGGGACTATCATGAGTCTTCTCCAACACCACAGATCAAAGTATCAGTCAGTGTTCAGCTTTCTTTATAGTCCAACTCTCACATCCATACATGACTACTGGAAAAACCATAGCCTTGACTACACAGCCGTTTGTTCGCAAAGTAATGTCTCTGCTTTTAAACATACTGTCTAGGGTGTTCATAACTTTCCTTCCAAGGAGCAAGCATCTTTTCATTTTGTGGCTGCAGTCACCATCTGCAGTGATTTTGGAGCCCCCCAAAATAAAGTCAGCTACTGTTTCCACTGTTTTCCTGTCTATTTGCCATGAAGTGATGGAACCAGATGCCATGATCTTGGTTTTCGGAATGTTAAGCTTTAAGTCAACTTTTTCACTCTCCACTTTTGCCTTCAAAAAGAGGCTGCTTAGTTCTGCTTCATTTTCTTCCATAAGAGTATTGTCATCTGCATATCTGAGGTTATTGACATTTCTCCAGGCAATCGTGATTCCAGCTTGTGCTTCTTCCAGCCCAGCATTTCTCATGATGTACTCTGCATGTAAGTTAAATAAGCAGGGTGACAATATACAGTCTTGACATACTCCTTTCCCTATTTGGAATCAGTCGGTTGAACCATGTCCATTTCTAACTGTTGCTTCCTGACCTGCATACAGATTTCTCAAGAGGCAGGTCAGGCGGTCTGGTATTCCCATCTCTTTCAGAATTCCTGCAGTTTATTGTGATCCATATAGTCAGAGGCTTTGGCATAGTCAATAAAGCAGAAATAGATGTTTTTTCTGGAACTTTATTGCTTTTTCAATGATCCAACAGATGTTGGAAATTTGATCTCTGGTTTCTCTGCCTTTTCTAAAACCAGCTTGAACTTCTGGAAGTTCACGGTTCATGTATTGCTGAAGCCTTGCTTGGAACATTTTGAGCATTACTTACTAGCACAATTATGTCAGTATTATGACTGAATAATAGATCCATTGTATGTCTCTGTGTATGTTTTTTTGTATAACAATTTTTTAAATCCATTCATTCACTAATGAATACTTTTGTTTCTTCCATCTTGGATATTGTGAATAATGTTGCAATCAACATGGGAGTGCAGATCTATCTTCAATACACTATTTTTTTTTTTTACATCTCCTTTAAATATATGCCCAGAAGTGAGATTTCTAGAACATATGGTGGTTCTACTTTATTTATTTATTTATTATCTTCCATAGTGCTTTCCACAGTAGCTGAACAGATTATATTTGTTCAGGAAGCAAGATCCCTGTCTCCTGTACAATGTCACAAACCTCTGTCCATAGTCCATCGGCATTCTATCTATCAGATCTATTAAATCTATTTCTCACTTCCACTGTATAATCATAAGGGATTTGATTTAGATCATACCTGAATGGTCTAGTGGTTTTCCCAACTTTCTTCAATTTCAGTCTGAATTTGGCAATAAGGAGTTCATGATCTGAGCCACAGTCAGCTCCTGGTCTTGTTTTTGTTGACTGTATAGAGCTTCTTAATCTTTGGCTGCAAAGAATATAATCAGTCTGTTTCAGTGTTGACCATCTGTTGATGCCCATGTGTAGAGTCTTCTCTTGTGTTGTTGGAAGAGGATGTTTGCTATGACCAGTGCATTCTCTGGGTAAAACTCTATTACCCTTTGTCCTGCTTCATTCCGTATTCCAAGGCCAAATTGGCCTGTTACTCCAGGTGTTTCTTGACCTCCTACTTTTGCATTCCAGTCCCCTATAATGAAAAGGACATCTTTTTTGGGTGTTAGTTCTAAAAGGTCTTGTAGGTCTTCACAAAACCATTCAACTTCAGCTTCTTCAGCATTACTGTTTGGGGCATAGATTTGGATTACTGTGATATTGAATGGTTTGCCTTGGAAACGAACAGAGATCATTCTGTTGTTTTGAGATTGCATCCAAGTACTGCATTTCGGACTCTTTTGTTGACCATGATGGCTACTCCATTTCTACTGAGGGATTCCTGCCCGTAGTAGTAGATATAATGGTCATCTGAGTTAAATTCACCCATTCCAGTCCATTTTAGTTCCATGATTCCTATAATGTCGATATTCACTCTTGCCATCTCCTCTTTGACCACTTCCATTTTGCCTTGATTCATGGACCTAACATTCCAGGTTCCTATACAATAATGCTCTTTACAGCATCAGATGTTGCTTCTATCACCAGTCACATCCACAACTTGGTATTGTTTTTTTTTTTCTTTTGCTCCATTCCTTCACTTGTTTTGGAGTTATTCCTCCACTGATCTCCAGTAGCATATTGAGCACCTACCAACCTGGGGAGTTCCTCTTTCAGTGTCATATCATTTCGCCTTTTCATACTGTTCATGGGGTTCTCAAGGCAAGAATACTGAAGTGGTTTGCCATTCCCTTCTCCAGTGAACCACATTCTGTCAGACCTTTCCACCATGACCCACCCATCTTGGGTGGCCCCGCACAGCATGGCTTAGTTTCATTGAGTTAGACAAGGCTTTGGTCCATGTGATTAGATTGACGAGTTTTCTGTGATTATGGTTTCAGTGTGTCTGCCCTCTGATGCCCTCTCCCAATGCCTACCATCTTACTTGGGTTTCTCTTACCTTGGAGGTGGGGAATCTCTTCACAGCAGCTCCAGCAAAACACAGCCATGCTCCTTACCTTGGACAAGGGATATCTCCTCACCACCACCCATCCTGACCTTGAACTTGGAGTAGCTCCTCTTGGCCAGATCCCAGATCTGGCTGCAACAGACCGCACAGCAGAAACACACCGGCTGTGATGGACTGTGCAGAAGTGTGGCCAAGAGATACCAAGGGAATATTTTATGCAAAGATGGGCTCAATAAAGGACAGAAGTGGTATGGACCTAACAGATGCAGAAGATATCAAGAAGAGGTGGCAAGAATACACAGAAGAACTGTACAAAAAAGATCTTCATGACCAAGATAATCACAATGGTGTGATCACTCACATAGAGCCAGACATCCTGGAATGTGAAGTCAAGTGGGCCATAGAAAGCATCACTACGAACAAAGCTAGTGGAGGTGATGGAATTCCAGTTGAGCTATTTCAAATCCTGAAAGATGATGCTGTGAAAGTGCTACACTCAATATGCCAGCAAATGGGGAAAACTCAGCAGTGGCCACAGGACTGAAAAAGGTCAGTTTTCATTCCAATCCCCAAAAAAGCCAAAGTGAAAGAATGCTGAAACTACCACACAATTGCACTCATCTCACATGCTAGTAAAATAATCCTCAAAATTCTCCAAGCCAGGCTTCAGCAATACATAAACTGCGAACTTCCAGAGGTTCAAGCTGGTTTTAGAAAAGGCAGAGAAACCAGAGATCAAATTGCCAACATCTGCTGAATGATCAAAAAAAAACAAGAGAGTTCCAGAAAAACATCTATTTCTGCTTTATTGACAATGCCAAAGCCTTTGATTGTGTGGATCAGAAAAAACTGTGGAAAATTCTGAAAGAGATGGGAATATCAGACCACCTGACCTGCCTCTTGAGAAACCTATATGCAGATCAGGAAGCAACAGTTAGAACTGCACATGGAACAACAGACTGGTTCCAAATAGGAAAAGCAGGACATCAAGGCTGTATATGGTCACCCAGCTTATTTAACTTCTATGCAGAGTACATCATGAGAAATGCTGGCCTGGAAGAAGCACAATCTGGAATCACGATTGCCTGGAGAAATGTCAATAACCTCAGATATGCAGATGACACCACCCTTATGGCAGAAAGTGAAGAAGAACTAAAGAGCCTCTTGATGAAAGTGCAAGAGGATAACGAAAAAGTTGGCTTAAAGCTCAATTTTCATAAAACAAAGATCAAGGCATCTGGTCCCATCACTTCATGGGGAAATAGATGGGGAAATAGTGGAAACAGTGTCAGACTTTATTTTGGGGGGGTGCTCTAAAATCACTGCAGATGGTGACTGCAGCCATGAAATTAAAAGACACTTACTCCTTGGAAGGAAAGTCATGACCAACCAGATAGCATATTCAAAAGCAGAGACATTACTTTGCCAACAAAGGTCCATCTAGTCAAGGCTATGGTTTTTCCAGAAGTCATGTATGGATGTGAGAGTTGGACTATGAAGAAAGCTGAGTGCCGAAGAATGGATGCTTTTGAACTGTGGTTTTGGAGAAGACTCTTGAGAGTCCCTTGGATTGCAAGGAGATCCAACCAGTCCATTCTAAAGGAGATCATCCCTGGCTGTTCTTTGGAAGGAATGATGCTAAAGCTGAAACTCCAGTACTTTGGCCAACTCATGTGAAGAGTTGACTAACTGGAAAAGACTCTGATGCTGGGAGGGATTGGGGGCAGGAGGAGAAGGGGACAACAGAGAATGAGATGGCTGGATGGCATCACCCACTCGATGGACATGAGTTTGAGTGAACTCTGGGAGTTGGTGATGGATAGAGAGGCCTGGCATGCTGCTATTCAAGGGGTCACAAAGAGTCGGACATGGCTGAATGACTGAACTGAACTGCGCATGTCATATTGATGTGTGATAGATCAGAGTTTTGAATGAAGACCCTGGATAATACATTTTATTTAGCACCCTCAAATACCTTAGTAGTGATCAGTTGTATGTATTATTCTAACCTTTCTGTTACAAAAATGCTGGACTGGGATAAAAGAGACTTAAGATGTGTTTCTGCTTCTTGAATCATATGGTTATGCCATTTTGAGTAACTTCCTGTCTCTAAAAGACTCTCACTATTCTTAAAAATGTGGCTGAAATAAGTTTTAAAGTTCTATTCAATGCGAGCAATTTATACATAAAAGACTACTAAATAATTATGCTATGATTATTTGATCTAGGATGTCTTTATCTTCAACCAGTCAGTTCATGTTTATAAGTTATAGGTAAAAGGGTGAAATAAAAGATTGTAGACTGTGTAATGCAATCTAGCACATCATTAACAGCTACTAGAAATGACTCAGGATATATGCCCATCAAAATAGTGTTTTAGTAGCATTTTCATAAACACCTGGAAAATTGATAAATATATATTTTATATTCTAAATAATGTGTTCTTTCTGAATGTGTCTCAAGAATTATCTAAGCCTTTCCTTTAGATTGTTATGTGAGATATCAACAATTTATGTGTTTCTGAATACTTGGTTCTTAAGTACTTTACAGCAGAAATGACACCAGTCTAGAAGTCAGATGTGAGTCTTTACTTCATAAGTAAACATGAAAAAAAGTAGTATCCATTTTGCCACCCAGAAATCATTCTAAAATCTTTGGAAAGACTGAGGGAGAAGGAATTGATATTATTTTAAAACTAATACTACTCTGGAAGTGAGAGAAGTAAATATCAGGGAAACTTTATGAAGATTTTGTTCTAAATTCCACTACCATGAGTTGCTTACAATTTTAAGTCAAATGGAGACCACCTTAAACTTGTGAACCATGTGTCTTTCTTAGAAGAATTATAAGAAGCAATCACAGAAATGCACAAACATTCACATATGAACATTTTTCAATGTCATTAACGAAAGTTTCCTTTTAAGACCAAGAACGTATAGAAAGGATATAATTTCACATCAAAACATGTATTATTCAGTATACAAATCCGTTTGACTGCTAAGTTAAGACAACAAGGTCAGCTAGTCATAGAGTACTTCCGTAAGACAATTCCATTACAACAATTTATCTGTATGTCCTCATTTCTGGAGACTGGATACGGTGTAGAGAGTAAAGGACATCTGGCATTTGGCTTTATGAAAAAGTTCCTACAGTGACCTTATTTTTCTCATTTTGACAAGAGTTAAGAGAAGCATTGTTGCTGTTAGCAAGCAGCTTCTGATTGCCAAAATAGATTTCAAGAAAATATGGTTTATAAATTGCTGGCTTAAATAAACCAATAGGCCCTAAAAAGCAAATCTGCAATAATATAAAATAAAACATATCTTTAGAAATGAAAAACTGTAAACATATCAAAGACAATTCATTTTTCATAATTTAACAGAACCATTTCTGGGTTCAGTCCTTGTTAAAATACATCAAATAGTTTTATTCCTTTTATGCCTATTATAATCACTTCTATACATTCAATTTGGGAAAATTCTATTTCTTTTAATAATAGGAAGATTCCGATCCTTTAAAATATAATTTTTACAAAATTGTTCACAATATTTTAGAAATAAAAGACAACTTTATAATGTGGTCATTATAATTTGTTTTATCGTATTAAGGAAAAGAATATTAACAATATTAACAAATCATATTGAAATGTTGATGAAGTAATAGAATGAGAATTAACACTGCATCTGAAAAATGTCTTAAATAGTAGGAGAATCAACATAAATCAATCCACTTTCTTAGCTTAAAAATAGTATCTATCTCTCAATTTTTCATTTTCTTATAATGTTAAAAAATAAGTATTTGGTATTTAATCATACAGTGTACACTGGATAAAATTTCTCATACAATGTCCCAATAAAAAAGATTTTGAGTATGGAATAACAAAGAGAAAGACAATGAACTAGCTTTTAAAATTTAAAAGAGACCCTGAAACACTGATATGATCTTTCAAATAGAGAAAAAAGGTATGCAATTTAAATTTTATCTACTATTATTTGAGATTTTGCCATTTTAATAAAATCTCATTTCACTTTCTTTTTAAAATCATAAGGCCACATCTCCTGTTGGTGACAAATTATTGTGCTTCTTTAACTTACTTCTACATAGGTTTTTATACTCAAGAAATATTGTGATCAATGTCTAATTTAGCACACACATTTTTTTTTGCTTGATTATATTTAGAACAAAATCAGTAGATGAAATGTAAAGTAAAACAGCATGAGTTAAGGATACAATTCAAGAGTTTCTTACATAAGATTTTTATAGAATAGTGAAATTTAATTCTGAAAGATAATAAATTCTATAGTTTTAAAAAAATCACATTATGTTATAGGTTGATATATGAACTGAACTGATAGGTGTCCCATTAAATTAGAAATGTTGCTGTTTAGCACATTTCTCATACCTCTGATCAGATTAAATTTTCCACCTAGAATCCTAATGAAAATAATGTATCCCTTTGCTTTCTTAATTTCTTCCTAACAAAACTTTTGTGAGGATGAGGAAAATAGAGAGATCACCTTTTGATGATAAACTAAAATGAAAGCATTTTATGATGGACAGGAAATTTCAATTAGTTTACAGTATTATTTAATTAAGTCTTATGTTTTGTTCATCTGGCACAATCTAAAATTAATTATTGATAGCAAATGGTTGAAACTGTTCTATTTTCTGATCTGTTCTATTTTTATTTGGGGACATTGGAGAATTGTTTATAAATGTGTCACATATTCTATCTCATGTTATTTTTGCTAGTTTACACAAAAACTCAACGATTTTTTGACTCTTTCTTGTCTTCCATAAATATTTATGTATAATATCATTTTCTTGTAAACAAGATTTTTCCAGCCCAAAGGGAGAAAAAACAATTTGTGTGTTAATTTTTTCTCACTGGTTTTGTTCAGCTTCAATAGTTGTGTATATAAAAGAAGAGATTAGATAAAGGGGAATACAAGCAACCCCTGTTGCTAACATAAAGAATTTTAATTAGTATGATGATAATTTTGCAGGAATTCAGGTACATTCTACCCCTTTGCTCGTAGTTCAAACCAACTGCTAAATGTTTGCTGTCAGTAATCCTTCAATATTTATTTTGCTTAGATTCTGCTGCCCTCTGCAGAATAACCAAAAGCATTAATGAGTTTGGAGTCTACCTCTAACTTCAGGAAGAAAGCACTTTCATCTTGATATTCTGATATAAATCTATTTGATGTAGTAATTATTACTATCACTGCTTGATACATCTTGCATTAAATGTGGCAATCTGAATTTTCCTCTTGAAAATAAACTAAAGAAATAAAAAAGTATCCCTTTCAATAATTACTCCTGTCTTTTCCACATTAAAAGATAGTGAATAATGTATAATATAAACTAAATTATATTAATAATATATGATATAAACTAAAATTAGAAAATATACCATGCTGAAATCAAAAGACCTGCTGTATCATGCACTACTGTATAGCACAGGGACTCTATTCAGTATTCTGTAATAACCTAAGTGGGAAAAGAATTTGAAAAAGAATAGATTATATGTACATGTAAAACTAAGTCACTTTTCTATACATCTGGAACTAAAACATCATTATAAATCAACTATAGTCCAATGTAAAATAAAAACTGAAAAACTTAAAAGAATTAAAAAACAAATTATCTTGGTGCAAAGCGGTTACAAATTTTTATGTAGCTATCATGACAGGGTAATATTGTGAATCAATATTGTGGAAGGACAATGAGTAAAATAGGTGAAGTAGATTAATCGGTGTAAATTTCTAGCTATAAAATAAATAACTAATGGGTACATAATGTATAGCATAGGAACACAGTCAACAATATGGTAATAACTTTGTGTGGTAAGATACAAAGTTAGATAACTAGATTATTTAAAGTATTAAAATATTTAATCATATGCTGTATAATAACTGAAAATTATATAATGTTTAAGGCAATTATGCTGCAATATAAAAAATAGAAAATATTGAGATTGCCTGCAATACAAAGGAAATGCAACATAAATTTCATGACATCCCAGAAACACAGGCTATACCATTGCCAGGACACTTTCAGTTGAAAATCAATGT
This sequence comes from Capra hircus, assembly GCF_001704415.2. Taxonomy (NCBI): domain Eukaryota; kingdom Metazoa; phylum Chordata; class Mammalia; order Artiodactyla; family Bovidae; genus Capra; species Capra hircus. The sequence goes on along the minus strand of NC_030816.1, from coordinate 34,031,955 downwards.
CACAAATTCAACCTGATCCGTCTACAAAGCATGCATGTGAAGCAGGTTGTGGAATTCACCTACTAAATTACTACTTTTGAGATTCACATGGTCTTGGACTGTTCTGTTGGATCATGCCATAATAACTTTTTTCATTGTTATGAGATATTCTTTTTAAAAGATTTAGTGACACTTGTCATTTCAAGTTCTTGGGAAGACTGGGGGGTGGACAGACCAGCTGTGAGTTTTATCTGTCAAGAGTGCTGACTTTGAAGTCAGGAGTGAAACATACTCACAGAGCAATAAACAGTCCTTCTTCAAGGGGCTTCTAAAATAATGAGGCAGATGAGAAATGATGAGAGATGGAACAAAAAGCTAATGAGAGTAGTCATATGGAAGACAGAAATGATATGAGAAATGTTCCCAAGGCAGAAGTGACTGCATTTGGAACACATTTTTATCAGAACAAGGAGACATATATAAGAGGAAAAGAATCATACTACAAACACAAATTTATACAATGACAATTACCCAAAGACTCATGTTTATAACATTTTACAACAGACCCAGACAGATTAACCCCCGCCTAATAAAAACCTCATAAAAAATCTATGATGAAACAGAAAAAATAAATCAAAGGGCACACCAAAATTACAACTATTTATGGAACAACTATGTATGACAACAATCTGAATATTGTCAGAAAAGATTTTCCACAACCAAAAATATGAAGAAAACACACACACACACACACACACAAAGGGTAAAAGCGACCGAGATTCAACATAGTCAAGTCTCACACAACCAGGTAGGCAACTTACATACAAGAGAATAATCACAATTGCAGAAGTTCTCTCTAGGGAGCAAGGAGCTCAAGTCCTACATAAAGCTCCTCAGTCCATGGATCCTGTCATGGAGAAATGAGACCCCAACATCTTGCTTTGAAAGTCAATGACACTTGCATATGGCAGTGCTGAAGGGCTGTAGGAATAAGAGTTTGTATTTAGAGTGCTTTCAAAACTCTACATGCTCTATGTCCTGGTACAGAGGCAGTAAATTGAAAGGAGAATGGGTCAGATCCACTTACTGATTTTGGAGAGTCTCATAAAGAACCTGGAGACAACTGGAACTCCTACTGGAGTTGTTGGCAGCAGTTTGTTTTAGGCACTCATTCTACTATGTTATCACTAGTACTGATAAGTGCCATTTTGAATTCTTCCTTCCAGAGCTCTGGAGGCCTAGTTGCACACCACAGGCTGGCACTAATCTTGGGAATCCAAGGATGAGCAGCCAGCCATACACAAAACTGACCACACCTACCTGTGGGCTGGTAGTCAGTCACCATAAAAATCAAAACTCGCAGCCAGCCAGTTAAGGGGCCTGCCTCCTTACTATTAAGAGTAGTTGACCCCACTATAAAAAAAAAAAAGGACTCATGCAGTGCACATAGGAGACAGATCTATGTCATACAGCTCTGGTAACCAGAGGAAAGGGTGCTGCTGGATGTCTCCTACATAAGGGCGCTTTTCCAAGAATGAGAAGTGTAATGACCTAGGTAATACATATAAATAAACACAGAGAATTGAGCAAAATGAGAAGACAGAGGAATATGTTCCAAAGGGAGGAACAAAACAAAGCCCCAGAGGAAGAACAAATGAGGTAGAGATAAGCAATGTAACTGATAAAGAGTTTAAGATAATGATCCCAAGATATTCAAATGAACTTAGGACAAAATGAACACAGTGAGAAGTTTAACAAAGAGTTAAAAAAGAACAGAGGACCCAAACAGATCTGAAGAATGCAGTAACTGAAATAATAATAATTTTAAAAAAACACTAGAATAAATCAATAGTAGATTAGATGATGCATAAGAATAGGTCAGTGAACTGGAAGATAGAGTAGCAGAAATCAGAAAAGTTGAACAGAAAAATGAAAAACTAATTCAAAAAAATGAGGATAGTTTGAGAGAACACTGGAAAGACATCAAGTGTACTAATGTTTGAATTATAGGGGTTCCAAAAGGAGAAAAGGAAGAAAGGGGCAGAGAATTTATCTGAAGAATTAATAGCTGAAAATCTCCTAACCTGGGAAAGGAAACATACACTAAGTTCCAGGATATAGAGAAATCTTAAAGAGATATGAGCCCAAACAGATCCACACTGGGCACATTAAAGTGGCAGATATTAAAATTAAAGAGAGAACCATAAAAGCAGCAAGACAAAAGCAACACATTACATATAAGGAAGAAAAGCAAAAGGCAAATGAGAAAGGCAAAGATATACCCAACTGAATGCAGTGATCCAAAGAACAGTAAGGAGAGAGAAGAAATTCCTCTTAAGTGAATGATGCAAAGAAATAGAGGAAAATAATAGAATGGGAAAGATTAGAGATCTCATCAAGAAAATTAGAGATACCAAAAGGAACATTTTGTGCAAAGATAGACACAATAAATGACAGATACAATAAGGATAAATGACAGATACGATAAATGACAGACACAATAAATGACAGATATGATAAGGATCTAACAAAAAGCAAACGATATTAAGAAGAGGTGGCAAGAATACACAGAACTGTACAAAACTGGTCTTAGTGACCTCTATAACCACATGATGTGGTCATTCACTTAGAGCCAGCCATCCTAGAGTGTGAACTCAAGTGGGCCTTAGGAAGCATTATTATGAACAAAGCTAATGGAGGTGATAGAATTCCAGCTGAGCTTTTCAAAGCCTAAAAGATGATGCTGTGAAAGTGCTGTACTCAATATGCCAGCAAATTTGGAAAACTCAGCAGTGGCCACAGGACTGGAAAAGGTCAGCTTTCATTCCAATTCCAAAAAAGCACAATGCCAAAGAATGTTCAAACTACCACACAGTTGCACTCATCTCATATGCTAGTAAGCTAATGATCAAAATCCTTTAAGTTAGTCTTAAACTGTACATGAACCAATAACTTTCAGATGTACAAGCTGGGCTTAGAAAAGGCAGAGGAACAAGAGATCAAATTGCCAACATCTGTTGGATCATCAAAAAAGCAAGAGAATTCCAGAAAAACATCTTCTGTTTCATTGACTACATTAAAGCCTTTGACTGTGTGGATCACAACAAGCTGTGGAAAATTCTTAAAGTGATGGAAATACCAGACCACATTACCTGCCTCCAAGAGATCTGTATGCATATCAAGAAGCAACAGATAGAACCAAACATGGAACAGCAGAATGGTTCAAAATTGGGAAAGGGGTACACCAATGCTATATATAGTCACCTTGCTCATTTAACTTAAAGGCAACTCAGGCAAAATGCTGACTTGGAGGAAGAAATATCAATAACCTCAGATATGCAGATGACACCACCCTAATGGCAGATACAAAAGAGGAACTAAAGAGTCTCTTGATGAAGATGAAATAGGAGAGTGAAAAAGTTGGCTTAAAACTCAACATTCAGAAAACTAAGATCGTGGCATCTGGTCCCATCACTTCATGGCAAATAGATGGGGAAACAGTGGAAACAGTGACAATTTTCTTGAGCTCCAAAATCACTGTCTGCAATGATTGCAGTCATGAAATTAAAAGACAATAAATTGTCTTTATTGTTTATGACAAACCTAGGTAGTGTAGTAAAAAGCAGAGATCACTTAGCTGACAAAGATCCTTGTAGTTGAAGGTGTGGTTTTTCCAGTAGTCATGTACAGATGTGAGAGCTGGGCCATAAAGAAGATTGAGCTCTGAAGAACTGGTGCTTTTGAATTGTGGTTCTGGAGAAGACTCTTGAGAATCCCTTGGACAATAAGGAGATCAAACCAGTCAATAATAAAGGAAGTCAACCATTAATATTCTTTGGAAGAGCTGATGGTAAAGTTAAATCTCCAAGAATATGGTCATATGATGCAAAGAGCTTACTTATTGGAAAAGACCCTGATGCTAGGAAAGATTGAGGGCAGGGAAAGAAGGGGACAACAGAGGATGAGACAGAGGGATGACATCACTGATTCAATAGAAGTGAGTTTGAGCAAACTCTGGGAAATAGTGAAGAACAGGGAAGCCTGGTGTGCTGCAGTCCATGAGGTCACAAAGAGTCGACGTGATTGAGGGACTGAACTACTATAACAACATAAAAGGAAATTCTCCTAAAATCACCAGCTAACCTTTCAGTAGAAATTATTCAGCCAAAGGGAATGGTATGATATATTCATAGTGATGAAAGGATGAAACCTATAACAAAGAATACATTGCCTGGCAGAGGTATAATTTAGATTTGGAGGCAAGAGAGAGTTTTCCACAGAAGGAAAAGCTGAAAGTTCAGCACCAGTAACTGGCTTCACAAGATATATTAATGATACATTTCTAAGTGGAAAAGTAAAGACTATAAGCAGACATATAAAAATTATGAATGGAAATATCTCATTTGTAAATACAAATATACAGGAAAGAGAGTAGATTAACCATTTACAAAGTTAGTAGAAGATTACAATATAAAAGTAGTAAAATAATCTATATCCACAATAAGTATTTGAGACACACAAAACAAAAAGATATAAAACATGACACCAAAAGTATTAAATGTGTGGAGTAGAAGTAACGCATGGTTTTTAATGCATTTTCAACCTCTGAACTTAAGACATCATCAACTTACAATAATTATAGTTTATAATATATATGTATTTTACACATATATGTATGGACTTCCCAGGTGGCACTAGTGATAAAGAACTTGTCTGCCAATGCAGGAGACATGGGTTCCTTCCCCAGGTTTGGAAGATCCCCTGAAGGAAGGCATGGCAACCCACTCTTGTATTCTTGCCTGTATATATAGTTATGTACGGGCATATGTATATGTATGTGTATGTGCATATATATGTACACAGTTATATATAGTTATGTATGTGTGCATGCATGCTCAGTTGCTTCAGTCATGTCTGACTCTGTGCAACCCTTTGGACTGTAGCCCACCAGGCTCCTCTGTCCATGGGATTCTCCAGGCAAGAATACTAGAGTGTGCCACTGGGCCCTCTTCAAAGGGATCTTCCGAACCCAGGGATTAAACCAGCATCTCCTGCATTGATGGCAGATTCTTTATAGCTGAGCCACTGGGGAAGCCCATAATCATATATATATTTACATATAATCATATATGAGCATCATGATAATCACAAAGCAAAAATCTATAGTAGATATACACATACATAAAAGAGAAAGAAATCCAAACATAGCATTAAACATAGTCATCAAAATCACAAGACAAGAGAATATAAGATTCCAGAGAAGTCTCCTCTCTTCCTCCATGTGAGGTTATAGTAAGAAAATGACTGTTTATTAAACAGAAAGTAGGCCTCACTAAACTCCACATCTGCTAGAGCCTTGATCTTAGACTGTCTATCCTCCAGAACTATGAGAATTTCCTTTCCTTAAAATCCGCTCAGTCTATGGTATTCTTTATAGCAGTGTGAACAGACCAATAGGCAGACAATGGAAAAGCTATTGAAATCTGAATAAAGTTTGTCTAGTAGTTAATGTCAGCATACCAATGTTAATTTATTAGTTTTGAAACATATACTAGGGTTACGTAAGATGCTAACACTAGGAGAAACTGGGTTGAAAGGCATGCAGAAACTCTGTACCATCTTTACCACTTTTCTGTAAATCTAAAATTATCCCAAAATTAAAGTTGATTTTAAAAAAGGATTAATAATACTCAACAATATCATACAGCTGCTACATTCCCCTAATCAATACACACATCATCCAGACAAATGAATTTGCCCATGTATTGTATCTTTTATCTTAGACAAACAATAATTACAGATATTTTTTAATAGGTGCAGAAATATAGTTGAAACTACTGGGCTTCCGATTATAACTTAGCTTTACATAAATTAATAACTAAAGCATCAGTAATAAAATTTCTTGCATATTAGATCTCAAACAGTGCTCATCCTCTGAAAATTTTCCAAAATAAGATCATTGAAATTGTTATTTTTTGCATCAAATATCAAAGAGCAATAATTTTATTTAAAATAAATAATTTAAGATAAAAATAAAATATTAAGTGGAAAACTAAAGGGTATTGGTGAAAGAATTATAATGAATATAAAATGCTAAGTTGAGAAAACTGAACAGTAAATAAATAATGCTGCTGCTGCTGCTGTCGCTTCAGTCATGTCCGACTCTGTGCGACGCTGTAGACGGCAGCCCACTAGGCTCCTCTGTCCCTGGAATTCTCCAAGCAAGAACACTGGAGTGGGTTGCCATTTCCTTCTCCAATGCATGAAAGTGAAAAGTGAAAGTGAAGTCGCTCAGTCGTGTCTGACTCTTTGCAACCCCATGGACTGCAGCCTACTAGGCTCCTCCGTCCATGGGATTTTCCAGGCAAGAGTTCTGGAGTGGGATGCCATTACCTTCTCTGAAATAAATAATAAATGGCAATAAATACAGAAATTGCTTAGTTACAAAAGATTGAGGAGGATGAGTGAGAATACTGAGTTAGTAGGTGAATAGAAGAGTAGATGAGAGATGAGAAGAGAATGACAACTGAGATCTATTTAACTAGAATGTTTAAAAATACTATTGAACATAATAGTTTGATCTTAAAGTGATTTTGTTCCTGAAAAATAAAAAAGTAAGTACTTGAGTAGTAGTTTTAGTTCTCTATATTGTAGCATTAATATTGCTTAATTTCAACATTTGAAAAACACGTATACAAAAGAGTAAATGAGCTATTGTGTAGAATAGACTTAATTTGGCCATTTGTTCTATACCTCAATGACTCAATGAAAAAAGAAATTGCTATTCTGAAGCTCTTTTAATTAAGAATATGACATGATTCATTAACATGCAGCTCTAAAAATAAGTGACCAATTACAGTATGTTGACAAAAACAAGTTACTTTATGCATTGCCACCAAATTTTCATAAGAAGCAAAAACTGGACTCATGAAAGTATGTTTCAAAAAGTGGGGAGGTAAAGGTTTAAGGTTTTTAAAAAGTGAACTCAAAATATCCTGTCAGTGGCTTAGACCTAAACATAAGTCTTGAACATATATATTGTTCCACAGTCAAATGTTCATGTTGGTTAATGATTACAAAGAGCTTACTGTTCACCTATGGAGCAGAAACTCTAGTTTTTATATAACCAATATTTATGGTGTTCAATCACCTTTATTTATTCATATAATAAGTGATGACTCAAGCTGTGTGCTAAGTCACTTCAGTCATGTTCTACTCTTTGCAATCGCATGGACTGGAACCTGGAGGACTGGAGCCCACCAGGCTCTTCTGTCTATGGGGTTCTCCAGGCAAGAACACTGGAGTGGTTTGCCATTTCCCTCTCCAGGGGATCTTCCTGACCCAAGGATCAAACCCATGTCTCTTACATCACCTGCATTGGCAGATGGGCTGTTTACCCCTAGCACTACCTGGGAAGCCCTAATTTTACAACTGAAACAACTGATACAGAGGAGCTGACAGACTGTCTCAGAATCACACAGGAACAAACCAACCCTAGAGATGAAGACTAACTCTATTTTAAACAATCGACATGAAGCTGATCAGACCACCACATGACCAGTTTCAAGAGGACTGTCAGAGCTGACTATGCTGTTTCTGCTTGTAGCATGTAACCCCTTCCCTCCATCTGTGAAAGTTCTATAAGTGTTCTTGCCAACTGATTGTCAGTGAGGGGACTCAGCCTTCAGATAGATCATTCTTCTTCCCAGGTCGCTAGCCTCCAAAATGAGGCAAGATTTCCTTTCCACCAACTTTGCCTCTTTATTGGCTTCTAAGCAGCAAGCAGCCAGCCTTTTGGTAACAGCTTTTCTAGCATCCAATGTGAGGCTGTGGTGCTCTCAGGACATCTGGTTTCTGGGAGGTTTTCCCAAGAATTGGCAGCAGGCCATGGCGATTGTGCATCTGATGGTTGTGATGAGCCAGCTGCTGGTGGCTCACTGGCCTCAAGAGGGGAATTTGGGGGAGCATCCCTAGCAGCTGCCAAAACCATTTGTTTTGGGGATCCTCTCTGTTTCTCCTCTGCTCAACACTAGCTGCCAACTCAAGCTTTTGCTTGGTGAAACTAAAACAAGCCTCTGGATGAGCTGATGATCTCCAAGATTGTCTAAGTTCAGCTGTGTGCACCAGACAACCTTCTCTTTTGAGCACAAAGCACTATTTGGGCACTTTTGTCAGTCTCCTCTGACCTGTGTCTCACATAGAGGACCATTTGTGAACATGAAATGCTATTGGACAATTTTGGCAGTTGGTTCTGATGTGTATCTGACCCATGGACTGTTTGTATTGGGAAGTGTTTGTTAGGAACTCCATATCGGTATCCTCTTGGCTAATTTGTGACATTTCTGTCTCTGGTGTGTGAACGTGTATCCTATTAGTGTGATTGGTGTTTTCATTGCCTTTTGTAAAATGAGAAACTCAGTTTTCAATTCATTAGAAAATTTTAGCCATGGAATTATGACTTAAGAAAAAAAAAGATCATTTTAACAATGTATGATAACGGTATTCTTAAGATCTTAGAGAAAATTGTTTAATATGACACTTTTGAAACTTCAAGACTGGTTCTTTTATATATGCAGTTAAAAATTTGGCTTAATAAAATAATGTTCTCAGAATTCTAACCCTAGGAAAACAAAAATATGCCTAAGAGAAAGCTTAAAGTTAACACTTTTCATGTCTGTGAACTGCAAACACAGTCCACTTTGCCTGAGATTTCAGAACTTGAAAAGATGTTAACTTTATTAGACACATATCTTATACCATATTAAAGAGAAATTATGCTATAAAAATTTTTAGAGGTTTTTACAAAATATGTTTTTTTAAGCTGTCCAATCACTAAATGTTAATATATTGTTTAATAACTTGTTTCTTGGCTTTGTAAAGGAGATTAAGGGTTAAAAATTATGGTATATACTTCTGTTGAGATCAGTCACTTAGTCATGTCCAACTCTTTGCGACCCCATGGACTGCAGTACCCCAGACCTCCCTGCCCATCACCAACTCCCAGAATTTACCCAAACTCATTTCCATTGAGTTGGTGATGCCATCCAACCATCTCATCCTCTGTCGTCTCCTTCTCCTCCTGCCTTCAATCTTTCCCAGCATCATGGTCTTTTCAAATGAGTCAGCTCTTAGCAGCAGGTGGCCAAAGTATTTCAATTTCAGCTTCAACATCAGTCCTTCCAATGAACACTCAGGACTGATCTCCTTGAGGATGGACTGGTTGGATTTCCTTGCAGTCCAAGGGACTCTCAAGAATCTTCTCCAACACCACAGTTCAAAAGCATCAATTCTTTGGTGCTCAGCTTACTTTATAGTCCAATACTCACATCCATACATGACCATTGGAAAAACCATAGCCTTGACGAGATGGACCTTTGTTGACAAAGCAACGTCTCTGCCTTTTAATATGCTGTCCAGGTTGGTCATAAATTTCCTTCTAAGGAGTAAGTGTCTTTTAATTCCATGACTGCAGTTACCATCTGCAGTGATTTGGAGCACCCCCATCACCAAAAAAAATAAAATAAAATAAGTCAGCCACTGTTTTCACTGTTTCTCCAACTATTTGCCATGAAGTGATAGGACCAGATGCCAAGATCTTAGTTTTCTGAATGTTGAGACTTAAGCCAACGTTTTCATTCTCCTCTTTCACTTTCATCAAAAGGCTCTTTGGTTCTTCTTTGCTTTCTGCCACAGGGTGGTGTCATCTGCATGTCTGAGGTTATTGATATTTCTCATGGCAGTCTTGATTCCAACTTGTGTTTCATCCAGTCCAGTGTTTCTCATGATGTACTCTGCATATAAGTTAAATAAGCCAGGTGACAATATACAGCCTTGACAACCTCCTTTCCCGATTTGGAACCAATCTGATGTTCCATGTCCAGTTCTAACTGTTGCTTCTTGACCTGCATACAGATTTCTCAAGAGGCAGGTCAAGTGGTCTGGTATTCCCAGCTCTTTCAGAATTTTCCACAGTGTGTGGTGATCTATATAGTCAGAAGGAGATCAGTCCTGGATTTCCTTGGAAGGAATGATGCTAAAGCTGAAACTCCAGTACTTTGGCCACCTCATGCGAAGAGTTGACTCATTGGAAAAGACTCTGATGCTGGGAGGGATTGGGGGCAGGAGGAGAAGGGGATGACAGAGGATGAGATGGCTGGATGACATCACTGACTTGATGGACGTGAGTCTGAGTGAACTCCGGGAGTTGGTGATGGACAGGGAGCCCTGGCGTGCTATGATTCATGGGGTCGCAGAGAGTCGGACATGACTGAGCGATTGAACTGAATTGAACTGATATAGTCAGAGGCTTTGGCAGTCAATAGAGCAGAAATAGATGTTTTTTTCTGGAACTCTCTTGCTTTTTCGACGATCCAGAGGATATTGGCAATTTGATCGCTGGTTTCTCTGCCTTTTCTAAAACCAGCTTGAACTTCTGTAAGTTCACGGGTCACCTTATTGCTGAAACCTGGCTTGGAGAATTTTGGGGCATGATGTTACTAACGTGTGAACTGAGTACAATTGTGCGTTAGTTTGAGCATTCTTTTGCTTTGACATTTTTTTGGGATTGGAATGAAAACTGACCTTTTCCAGTCCTGTGGCCACTGCTGAGTTTTCCAAATTTTCCAGCACATGAGTGTAGCACTTTCATTGCATCATCTTTTAGGATTTGGAATAGCTCAGCTGGAATTCCATCACATCCACTAGCTTTGTTCATAATGATGCTTCCTAAGGCCCACTTGACTTCACATTCCAGGATGTCTGGCTCTAGGTGAGTGATCACACTATCGTGATTATCTTGGTCATGAAGATCTTTTTTGTACAGTTCTTCCGTGTATTCTTGCCACCACTTCTTAATATCTTCTGCTTCTGTTAAGTCCATACAATTTTTGTCCTTTATTGAGCACATCTTTGCAAGAAATTTTCCCTTGATATCTCTAATTTTATTGAAGTGATCTCTAATCTTTCCCATTCAATTGTTTTCCTCGATTTCTTTGCACTGATCACTGAAAAGGCTTTTTTTTAATCTCTCCTTGCTATTCTTTGGAACTCTGCTTTCAAACAGTTGTATCTTTCCTTTTCTCTTTCTCTTTTTGCTTCTCTTCTTTTCACAGCTATTTGTAAGGCCTCCTCAGATAGCCATTTTGCTTTTTTGCATTTCTTTTTGCTTGGAGATGGTCTTGATCCCTGTCTCCTGTACAATGTCATGAACCTCCATCCATAGTTCATCAGGCACTCTGTCTATCAGATCTAGTCCCTTCAATCTATTTCTCACTTCCACTGTATAATCATAAGGGATTTGATTTAGGTCATACCTGAATGGTCTAGTGGCTTTCCCTACTTTCTTCAATTTCAGTCTAAATTTGGCTATAAGGAGTTCATGATCTTAGCCACAGTCAGCTCCCAGTCTTGTTTTTGCTGACTGTATAGAGCTCTATCTTTGGCTGCAAAGAATATAATCAATCTGCTTTTGGTGTTGGGCGTCTGTGTAGAGTCTTCTGTGTTATTGGAAAAGGGTGTTTGCTATGACCAGTGCATTCTCTTGGCAAAACTCTGTTAGACTTTGCCCTGCTTCATTCTGTACTCCAAGACCAAATTCGCCTGTTACTCCAGGTGTTTCTTGACTTCCTACTTTTGCATTCCAGTCCCCTAGAATGAAAAGGACATCTTATTTTGGTGTTAATTCTAGAAGATCTTGTAGGTCTTCATAGAACTGTTCAGCTTCTTCAGTGTTACTGATTGGGGCATAGACTTTTTTTTTTTTTTTAATCTTTAATTCTTATTGGATTACCATGATTGGATTGCTTGGATTGCCTTGGAAATGAACAGAGATCATTCTGTCGTTTTTCAGATTGCATCTAAATACTGCATTTAGGATTCTTGTTGACTATGATGGCTACTCCATTTCTTCCAAGGGATTCCTGCCAACAGTAGTAGATATAATGGTCATCTGAGTTAAATTACCCATTCCAGTCCATTTTAGTTTGCTGGTTCCTAAAATGTCGACCTTCACTCTTGTCATCTCCCATTTGACCACTTTTGATTTGCCTTGATTTATGGACCTAACTTTCCAGGTTCCTATGCAATATTGCTCTTTATATTTTTGGACCTTGCTTCTATCACCAGTAGCATCCACAACTGGTTGTTGTTTTTGCTTTGGCTCCATCTCTTTATTCTTCCTGGAGTTATTTCTCCACTGATCTCCAGTAGCATACTGGGCACCTACTGACCTGGGGAGTTCATCTTTCAGTGTCCTATCTTTTTGCCTTTTCATACTGTTCATGGGGTTCTCAAGGCAAGAATACTGAAGTGGTTTACCATTCCCTTCTCTAGTGGACCACATTTTGTCAGAACTCTCCACCATGACCCGTCAATCTTTGGTGGGCTTACACAGGGATGGCTTAGTTTCACTGAGTAAGGCAAGGCTGTGGTCCATGTGATTAGATCAGTTAGTTTTCTGTGGTTGTGCTTTCAATCTATCTGTCCTCTGATTCCCTCTCTCAGCATCTACCATGTTACTGGGATTTCTCTTACCTTGGACATGGGGTATCTCTTCACAGCTGCTCAAGCAAAGTGCAGCCACCGCTCCTTACCTTGGACGTGGGATATCTCCTCATGGCCACAGCAAGTGACCTTCGATGTAAGGTGTCTCCTCTCGGCCACTCGCTGCTCCAGTGCTGCGCCACCACCTGTTGTCACTCCAGCGCCATGCAGCCGCTGCTCATTGCTACAACACCATATGTAAATCTATTAAAAGGGATAAGAGAAGTATTTTAGTTTCTAAAAGAACTAAGAAAAGTGTTTTCAGAGAGGAAAGGTATTAAAGAAGCAGATATTTTTGTTAAGAAAAAAAAAATGATGACAACAGTTTTTTCCAAGAACTGTTACTTTTGGATGGGGGAAAATATGGGACAAATCATATGAATACAAAAAGTGATAAAACGTTTGTGCAAAAAGGGAAATTTGAGTGAAAAAAAGATGTGACATGTACAGGAGTGATTAAGGTTAGATTGGATTTAATTTGGTAAATGAACTTTATTATTAATAGTAGTAAAAGCTGGTACAAAACTGGAATTTGTTTTCTTTTCCTCCCTGTTATGAGAACAAAATTTCCCTAGAATATTGAGCTGCTTTTTATAACAGATTTTAAGTTTCTTTCTCTAGCTAACTTTGAGGATTCCAAAGGAACCCTAGGCACATCAGAAGAAACATTGACATTAGAGTAACTAAAATTAGTTGGTATGTTAAACTATATGGAAAACATTTTGATAAGTTTCAGGTCATATTTTCTCTGGAAAAACTTCAGCCAAACGATAAACTCAATCAGAGAAGTAAGAAAATGCTGAAACAAAGGAAAATAGTCAAAAGAGACCAAATAATAGTCTATTAAGCAAAGTGAAGGACTTTTCATTCCTCCCCAAGAACTGAAAATATTATTTTGAGCCCTATCTTCTGAGCTGTCTTTTCAGTATAAAAACCACTACCAGGTGGAAAAAGTGACTGCATGATGGCCAGACGGTAGCCTTGCCATAGTTGTTATGCTGCCGCTGCTGCTGAGTCGCTTCAGTCGTGTCTGACTCTGTGCGACCCCATAGATGGCAGCCCACCAGGCTCCTGTATCCCTGGGATTCTCCAGGCAAGAACACTGGAGAGGGTTGCCATTTCCTTCTCCAATACATGAAAGTGAAAAGTGAAAGTGAAGTCTCTCAGTCATGCCTGACTCTTAGCAACCCCTTGGACTGCAGCTTACCAGGCTCCTCCATCCATGGGACTTTCCAGGCAAGAGTACTTGTTATAACTGACCTCAAAAAATGGGAACAAACCAACCCTGGAACTAAATACTAGTTGTTAAATTTAAAACAATCAAGATGAACCTGATCAGACCACTGCTTGACTAATTTCAAGAAGACTCAGAGCTAAATGTGTTGTTTCTACATGTAGCCCCACCCTTCACCAATAAAAGGTCAGTAAGATCTCTTGCCCATTGACTATCAGTGGAAAGAGTTAGCCTTTGGACAGGTGACTGCTCTCTCTCCCTTCCCCAATCCCGCCAATTTGCTAGCCTCTGAAATAAAGCAAACATTTCTTTCCACCAACCTTTCCTCCTTATTGGTCTCTGAGAGGCAAGCAGGCCGGGCCTTCTCTTTCAATAACAGTATCAGTTGTTAAAGCAAGATCTTGGCTAAAAATACTTGGAGAATGAAATGTGCATAAGGGATTCTTAAAATCTCCAACGTATTCCTGGGAATTTAGAAGGCTAAATATACATACGGTGCTATACACATGGTTGAGAGCCCTGAGACGGTACCAGTTTCTCACTGCTAACTTGAGGTCCTGCACAGGAAGTGAAGGGATAAGGCAGAACCGTAAACTGCCTGAGCACTGAAGACATGCCCCAACACACACACACACACACACACACACACACAGCACTTGACAACTTGGCAAAGGGCAGAAAACTTGTTTAAAAAAGATTATGACCAATCCTCAGACTCCAATAAGCTAACTGAATGCAAACTTCTGTGACTCACACATCAGGAAATTGAGAATCACTTCAGGAAAGTCAGTAAAAAAAAAAAACAAGGTATCCACAACAATAAATTCTGAATAGGGGAAATCTGATTTCCGGAGCTAGCACCTTTTATCTAAAATAACCAGTTTTGGTAAAAAGATATGAGATATATGAAGAACAGGACACGATTATTTAGTTGTTATGGTATGCTGTTGTTGTTTTAGTCTCTAAGTTATGTTCGACTCTTTTGCAACCCCATGGATTGTAACCCATCAGTCTCCCCTGTCCATAGGATTTCCCAGGAAGAATACTGGTGTGAGTTGCTGTTTCCTTCACCAGGGGATCTTCCTAACCTAAGAATTGAACCCGAGTCCCCTGCTTTGCAGGCAGATTCTTTACTGCTGAGCCACCACGGGGAAAAACCAAGTTAATGAAAACTATTCCAAAGGCGCATCTGAACTTTGTAGCCCACAGAATTTTCCAGGCAGGAGTACTGGAATGGGTTGCCATTTCCTGACTTCTCTGGTGGCTCAGAAGGTAAAGTGTCTGCCTATAATGCGGGAGACCTGGGTTCAATCCCTGGGTCGAAAAGAACTTCTG
Organism: Capra hircus; assembly: GCF_001704415.2. Taxonomy (NCBI): domain Eukaryota; kingdom Metazoa; phylum Chordata; class Mammalia; order Artiodactyla; family Bovidae; genus Capra; species Capra hircus. The sequence continues at coordinate 34,016,867 of NC_030816.1, read as the reverse complement.
GAGAAAGAAATAGCAACCCACTCCAGGGTTCTTGCCTGGAGAATCCTATGGATGGAGGAGCCTGGTAAGCTACAGTCCATGGGGTCGCAAAGAGTCAGACACAACTGAGCGACTTCATTCACTTACTCATTCCAAAGACACATCTGAACTTTAGGGGCACAGATGTTGAACTCAATTCAGTCCAGTTGCTCAGTTGTATCCGACTCTTTGTGACCCCATGAACTGGAGCACACCAGGCCTCCCTGTCCATCACCAACTCCCGGAGTCTACCCAAACCCATGTCCATTGAGTCAGTGATAAATAGTGCTTTTAAGTATGCTCAGACAAATAAAGGTACTTGTGTCTAAAGAATTAATGTATAGCAACGATGCCTCACCAGATGCAGAATCAAAAGAAAAAAAAAAAGGAAGGTAGGAAGGGAAGAAATTGTGGGGGCAAAACACATAGAATAAAGCAGTATTATTCTCAAATGCATCTCAAAAAATGTTTACTACAACTTTGCTTGTAAGAGAAAGATGATGGAAACACCATTAAAAACAATAAGTTTAATTTCATTGTTTCGATGTGGAGAATTGAGTCAAATATTCTGAAAAAAGTTTATTCACTTAATAAATTTACACTTGACATCCAGAACTAAGAATTGTGAGCATACATCTTTGTGCAGAATTAAACAATGTTAATATGAATCAGTAATGCTCAAATTTCTCTAAGCCAGCCTTCAGCAATACGTGCACTGTGAGCTTCCTGATGTTCAAGCTGGTTTTAGAAAAGGCAGAGGAACCAGAGATCAAATTGCCAACATCCTCTGGATCATAGAAAAAGCAAGAGAGTTCCAGAAAAACATCTACTTCTGCTTTATTGACTATGCCAAAGCTTTTGACTGTGTGTATAATAGTAAACTGTGGAAAATTCTCAGAGAGATGGGAATACCAGACCGCTTTACCTGCCTCTTGAGAAATCTGTATGCAGGTCAAGAAGCTACAGTTAAAACTGGACATGGAACAACAGACTGGTTCCAAATAGGAAAAGGAGTACATCAAGGCTGTATATTGTCCCTCTGCTTATTTAACTTCTATGAAGTGTACATCATGAGAAATGCTGGACTGGAAGAAACACAAGATGGAATCAAGATTGTCGGGAGAAATATCAATAATCTCAGATATGCAGATGACACCACCCTTATGGCAGAAAGTGAAGAGGAACTAAAAGCCTCTTGATGAAAGTGAAAGAGGAGAGTGAAAAGATTGGCTTAAAGCTCAACATTCAGAAAACGAAGATCATGGCATCTGGTTCCATCACTTCATGGGAAATAGATGGGGAAACAGGGGAAACAGTGTCAGATTTTCATTTGGGGGGCTCCAAAATCACTGCAGATGGTGACTGCAGCCATGAAATTAAAAGATGCTTACTCCTTGGAAGGAAAGTTATGACCAACCTAGATAGCATATTGAAAAGAAGAGACATTACTTTGCCAACTAAGATCCGCCTAGTCAAGGTTATGGTTTTTCCAGTAGTCATGTATGGATGTGAGAGTTGGACTGTGAAGAAGGCTGAGCACTGAAGAATAGATGCTTTTGAAGTGTGGTGTTGGAGAAGACTCTTGAGAGTCCCTTGGACTGCAAGGAGATCCAACCAGTCCATTCTGAAGGAGATCAGCCCTTGCATTTCTTTGGAAGGAATGATGCTAAAGCTGAAGCTCCAGTACTTTGGCCACCTCATGCGAAGAGCTGACTCATTGGAAAAGACTTTGATGCTGGGAGGGATTGGGGGCAGGAGGAGAAGGGGACGACAGAGGATGAGATGGCTGGATGGCATCACCGACTCAATGGACATGAGTTTGAGTAAACTCCGGGAGTTGGTGATGGACAGGGAGGCCTGGCATGCTGCAATTCATGGGGTCACAAAGAGTCGGACATGACTGAGTGACTCAACTGAACTGAACTGAATATGAATTTTGAAAACATTTAATCTGTTGGTCAAGATGTTAAAGATTATTCACACATACTATCTGAATTTAATTAGTACACCTCTGTATAGCTTCCCTAAAGTCAGAGGGAAAATAAACGATGTCAAATTCTGGTTTGGAATGGAATGTGTATTTATCTAAGGTGAATTTGCTTGTTTGGCTTCTGTCCATTTTGGTGAACAGATTATAGTTAGGTCTTGCTTTTTTCTTCCTTAATTGACTCTGACAATCTCTGTCTATAATTGGTATATTTAAACCATTCCCATTTCAGTGAATACTGACATAGGCACATTAAAATGTTCTATGTTTATAACTGATTCTATTCATTGTACTTAATTTTGCTTCTGTTTTTTTCCTCTTCCTTTCTTATTATGCCATCCCTGGTTTAAATTGAGTGCTTATAAGATTTTGCTTTCTCTCCTGCCTTAGCATATCTTTTATATTTCTTTGAAAATATGTTTAGTACTACTAGCTGTCTTAGCATCATTTTAATTGCCCTAGTATTATTAATATGCATGTGTATCCAAGTCATGTCTATATTCAAGACATACTAAATGTCCTACTTCAAGGGTAGTTCAGGTACCTTATAACAGAGTATTCCCAATTTCTTCCATCTGGCCTTTATAATAGTCATGACATTCATTAAACTTATCCATCTTCTATAATCATGTGGTACATTGCTTCTGTAATTATTGTGAACAAATACATATATTTTATCAAATAAGAATAAGAAAGTTATTATCCCATCACTTTATTGCTTATCTGGCATGTTTCTTCCATCTTCTTCCCTATTTAAAATTTAAATTTCACTCTGACCTATGTTGTCTTCCTTCACACTGCAAAACTTCATTTAAAATGTCTTGAAGGGCAGATAGGCTGTGATGAATTTTTTGTTTTAGTTTTTTCACAGAAAGTCTTTATTTCCCCCTCACTTCAGGTGATAATCTTTTTGTATATATAGTTACAGATATATAGTTTTGTTTTTTGATTAAAAATAGTTCATTTTGCTTTTTTTGTATGGTTTCTGACAGAAGTTGATTCTAAATTTTTTTTTTTTGTCCTTCTGTAAGTAAGGCATATTCTCCTCTGCTGTATTCTTTCAAGATTTTTTCGTCACATTTGGTTTTCAGCAGTTTGAATGTGATGTGCCAAGTTGTTTTTGAATCCAAAGGCTTTTTAAAATTTTGAAGTTAAAAGCTGTACTCCAGGCCAGATGGCACAATTTCTTTAAAATATTGTGGACTTCCTATGTATTGGATTACACTGACTTGTAACTGGTTATGAGAGGGTAGGGGGAGAAACATTATCACAAATTTTTGTGAAAAGGTCCCTTTCAGCTTCAGTTTGTCAGTCAGGGTGCTATGGACCAGCACCAGTGTAGTTCTTAAAAGTCCTGTTATAGTGTCCTGATAGGCTTTCTTGATGGCTAGATGGGTAAAGAATCCACTTGCAATGTAGGAGACACGGGTTTGATCCCCTGGATAAGGAAATGCCAATCCACTCCAGCATTCTAGCCTGAAAATCCCATGGACACTCTGTGGGCTTGGTGGGCTACAGTCTTTGCGGTCACAGAAGAGTCAGACACGACTTACTGAGCAACTAAACATGGTGTTCCGAGGAAGCACTAGACAGGTTCCTCATATTCTCTGAAGATACTTTGAAGCCATTTTATCTCACCTAGAGCATCTATGAAGCATCCCTTAAACCTTTTTGAGATCTTAACAAACTGATCTTTTATAACCTTGACTATGAGACTGTATTCTTCTTTCAGTGTCCTAAATTTGATCTTTATTCTGTGGCCATTTTTATTTGTGATTTTCTTTCCCTGGGAAACAAGATAGATGAAAAATAATTTTATTTTTGAATGGAGGAAATCCTGGCTATTTTATATTTATTTTCTATTCTGTTTGAAAACCCAACGTTTCCTTCTCAACCTCCTCTCTCTCTCTCTTCCTGTACTTAATCAGACTTCATTTAGAGGTAGCTAGAAGAAAATATTTGGCACTGTTATAGTCTGCCTGGAAATCAGCAATTTTGCCACTGCTATTCCAACCTTTCATGAACAGTCTTCCTGGGGTCTTTGTTAAGTGTCTGAACCCAAAGTTAAGGCATAGATTTGTGCAAAAGCACTCTACTTTTTGCTTGCAATTTCTACAACAGTTAATGTTTCCTCCATAATAATCCAGGCTCCAATTATTGTCTTAATGAAATAATAATCTAATTTCTGGAAACTCTTCAGTCTGTACTTGGCTTATCTGGTAGTTCGTTTTGCATGATTTGCTAGGCTTTTTAGTTCCTCTTCACTTTCTGCCATAAGGGCAGATGACACCATCCTTATGGCAGAAAAATGAAGAGGAACTAAAAAGCCTCTTTATGAAAGTAAAAGAGGAGAGTGAAAAAGTTGGCTTAAAACTCAACATTCAGAAAACAAAGATTATGGCATCTGGTCCCATCACTTCATGGGAAATAGATGGGGAAACAGTGGAAACAGTGTCAGACTTTATTTTGGGGGGCTCCAAAATCACTGCAGATGGTGATTGCAGCCATGAAATTAAAAGATGCTTACTCCTTGGAAGAAAAGCTATGAGCAACCTAGATAGCATATTCAAAAGCAGAGACATTGCTTTGCCGACTAGGTCCATCTAGTCAAGGCTATGGTTTTTCCAGTAGTCATGTATGGATGTGAGAGTTGGACTGTGAAGAAGGCTGAGCACCAAAGAATTGATGCTTTTGAACTGTGGTGTTGGAGAAGACTCTTGAGAGTCCCTTAGACTGCAAGGAGATCCAACCAGTCCATTCTGAAGGAGATCAGCCCTGACATTTCTTTGGAAAGAATGATGCTAAAGCTGAAACTCCAGTACTTTGGCCACCTCATGCGAAGAGTTGACTCACTGGAGAAGACTTTGATGCTGGGAGGGACTCGGGGCAGGAGAAGAAGGGGACGACAGAGGATGAAGTGGCTTGATGGCATCACTGACTCGAAGGACGTGAGTCTGAGTGAAATCCGGGAGTTGGTGATGGACAAGGAGACCTGGCGTGCTGCGATTCATGGGTTCGCAAAGAGTCAGACATAACTGAACGACTGAACTGAACTGAATGCAAGCAGCTACATTTAGCTTCTTGCAATTATCTGTATTGTCTGCAATCTTGGTTCATCTGGGACAGTGAGATAGTTGGATTTCTCTCTCACTCCAAGTAATTTTGAGGCATCTCTATCTAAATTTAGTCTCTCCACCTGGTCTTTTCATTGGGAAGCTTTAGTAGAATAGTTAAGTTCTGAATACAAAAAATTAGAGAACCTGCTTGGTCTTCTTAAAGCTTAGGCCCAGTATTGGCACACTGTACAACTGTCATTTTGGCTAAAGCAAGTGTCTGGCCCATTGCAGATTCTAGAAGAGGCTACACAGGAGCATGAGTAGTGAGTGTCTGTGGTTCATTGGGGGCTTCCCTGATAGCTCAGTTGGTAAAGAATCTGCCTGCAATCCTGGAGACCCTGGTTCTGATTCCTAGGTTGGGAAGATCCCCTGGAGAAGGGATAGGCTACCCACTCCAGTGTTCTTAGGCTTCCCTTGTGTCTCAGCTGGTAAAGAATCTGCCTGCAATGTGGGTGACCTGGGTTCAATCCCTGAGTTGGGAAGCTCCCCTGGTGAAAGGAAAGGCTACCCACTCCAGTATTCTGGCCTGGAGAATTCCATAAACAGTCCATGGGGTTGCAAAGAATTGGACACAACTGAGTGACTCTTTGTGGTTCATTGGAGGTAACCAGTATAGTGGACTATCACAGTTGCTTAATCAATATGACCAATGGTATAGAGTAAGTCTGGAAACAAATGGCTATAACTCATTTAAAAATAATCAAAATTGTTCTCTATAATTTTATTTTGGTTATGATTGGATTTGAGAGATAAGTAGGGATAAGCATGGGCTAAAAACATTGTACGCTGTAATGTATTTACCCTTTGAAATGTTATTGCTTTATAACAAAAACTTTGCTAACACTACAGTTCAAATAATAAAATTTCTAAATTGATATCTATAAATCACATTTAGAGCTCACTGCTTTGGCACAGCACAACTACTTTTAGTTAATAATAATTTTAATGATTTTTGATGTTGTTTTACTAATATGATTTGAGCTGGTGTTAACAAAATAAAGAAAGTGAATTGTTATTTCTTAAATAGAAGTGAGACATTTACTGTATTAAGTCAGTAATAAAATAAGTAAGTCATGTAGTTGACCTCTAAAATGTCAGTTGAAACAAATGAAATTAAAGCAAACTGTGAATCCTATAAATAAATTCATTAATGACTTGCCTCTTAGTCAACAGGAACATTTAAGATGAATAGCAACACCTGATTATGCACTCCTAAAATAGAAAGAGCCATCTCATGTCCTGTTGGGTAAAACAGTGCATTACTTCAATTTGCACAAATATTTTCTCTAGAGGAGTCATACTGTGTTTACAATGATTTCATAATTTTCTAGCTCAATTGCATGCTGTGACTTCAATAGAAGATGGGCTAATGGCAAAAAGTATAGAGGAGAAAAATCACACATTATAACTAAAACTCCAAAATATATAGATATAAAATTCTACATTATATTCCTAATTATCCATTTTACTTTTATGTGTACATAAGAAAATGTTTATCTAGAGTATAAATGGATTGTCAGAGCTACAGACATTAAAGATACCTTACTTAATCCTGTTTCAGACAACAATAATTCTAGTATTTAGATAAATCAACTCCCAAGAATATGGCAATGTTTAAGAAAAAACATTTTACCACCTATCTAGGGAATATGTCTTATTATTATAGGAATCACATATGAAGCAATTAATTAATATTAATTTCAGTATAATAGGTAGGTTTATGTGAAAGCAAACTAAGATGTTTAACAGTAATTATAAGTGTTTTGTAAAGGTGAAAAAGGAATACATCTTATGTATTTATTTATTTTTAGTAAAATTAAGATTTTGCAATACATGCAACTTTTTATAGAATACAGTTGACTTTTACAATATTGTAAAAGCTGCACAGCAAAATAATTCAACTACATAGGATATGTGTCTATCTATATTCTTTTTTCAGTTATTTCCCACTATAATTTATTAAATGCATGCCATTTTTTAAGAGAATACCAAGATTACTAAGAAATAAAATGTGTCTTTTTTGGTGGGGGATCAGTATGTTATAGTTGATAAGTATATAAGACTATTTCATAATTATTGCTTGTAGTGGTAAATGTTAATAACATCTATATATAGAAAAGATTAAAGAAAGATCAAAACAATGACAGTATAAAGAGATCCCATATTGATGACTGCTTACCTGGGTGTTTTACATGTCTCCTGAGTAATAATAAATAAACTTTATTACATGAAATGCATTAGTTTTCTCATAAAGTAATCAATCTCAGGCTTAATAATATTTCATATTTTCCTAATGGCAGATACCACATTCCTAGTATGCATTCTGTCTTTCTATCTTGATAATCATATCTAGTTATAGCTATCAGCCCACAACAATACCACAGTGCCAATAACTGGAAGTATCTAAGGCTTAAGATTCTTGGATAAAAATATATTTTAATATAGTTTATTATAAAGTTTTCCAGTTAGTGTTGAGAAGGAATGGTTTTAGGTCCAATGAATTCTTGCTCTGAATAAACCCTATTCTTCATGAGGTTTCTGGGAAATAAATGTCCAGAATATAAAGCGATGTACACTAACACATTTTTAGGTGTAACTTGGGCCTCAAGGTTTTATATGTTTACCTGGAAGAAACTACTTGACTAAGTAATTAAGTTTCTTTATCTGCGACTTTTTGTGACTTAAAGAAGCATTAACTTGAACCCCCAGCGTCAGCCGTTCTAGAGATTATCTTGGATGGGAAGAAGAAATGAGGATGAAGAAAAGATATCAAAAGGATAATGGAGAACATCTGAGCAAGATTTGACTAGGAATCAGTCATAGCCCTGTCACAATCAATGGCTCAACTTTTCAAAGTAATCAACCCAATGCAGAGAATTTGTGAGAAATTCACCCATTGGCACAATGACCAATACACTATCACAAAGGAGCCACTGAAACTTATATATACTTAGGGGACTTGTCAGCCTATCTCACACAAACATGACTACCTAAACTAATTTAATGTAATTAGATATATGTTTGGAGCATCCATATAGTTAATTAAGAAGAATCAGTGATCTGAATTTCCAAATAATCTTAAATATTTTACTCTACACAAAGTATTAGGACAGGTCCTGTGGTCTACAGGAATAAAGTCCCTGTTTTCAAAGATTACATTCTAACAGGGATAATTCAGAAACAGACCGCCTGTTGATTACATAACTGCAGTCCTCAACTCTTTGACACCAGAGGCTGGTTTCCCCTTCTCCTCCTGCCCCCAATCCCTCCCAGCATCAGAGTCTTTTCCAGTGAGTAAACTCTTTGCATGAAGTGGCCAAAGTACTGGAGCTTCAGCTTTAGCATCATTCCTTCCAAAGAAATGCCAGGGCTGATCTCCTTCAGAATGGACTGGTTGGATCTCCTTGCAGTCCAAGGAACTCTCAAGAGTCTTCTCCAACACCACAGTTCAAAAGCATCAATTCTTTGGTGCTCAGTCTTCTTCACAGTCCAACTCTCACATCCATACATGACCACTGCAAAAACCATAGCCTTGACTAGACGGACCTTAGTCGGCAAAGTAATGTCTCTGCTTTTGAATATACTATCTAGGTTGCTCATAAATTTTCTTCCAAGGAGTAAGCGTCTTTTAATTTCATGGCTGCAGTCACCATCTGCAGTGATTTTGAAGCCCCCCAAAATAAAGTCTGACACTGTTTCCACTGTTTCCTCATCTATTTCCCATGAAGTGATGGGACTGGATGCCATGATCTTTGTTTTCTGAATGTTGAGCTTTAAGCCAACTTTTTCACTCTTCTCTTTTACTTTCATCAAGAGGCTTTTTAGCTCCTCTTCACTTTTTGCCATAAGAGTGGTGTCATCTGCATATCTGAGGTGATTGATATTTCTCCCGGCAATCTTGATTCCATCTTGTGTTTCTTCCAGTCCAGCGCTTCTCATGATGTACTCTGCACAGAAGTTAAATAAGCAGGGTGACAATATACAGGCTTGACATGCTCCTTGTCCTATTTGGAACCAGTCTGTTGTTCCATGTCCAGTTCTAACTGTTGCTTCCTGACCTGCATACAGATTTCTCAAGAGGCAGTTCAGGTGGTCTGGTATTCCCATCTCTTTCAGAATTTTCCACAGTTTATTGTGATCCACACAGTCAAAGGCTTTGGCATAGTCAATAAAGCAGAAATAGATATTTTTCTGGAACTCTCTGCTTTTTCCATGATCCAGTGGATGTTGGCAATTTGATCTCTGGTTCCTCTGCCTTTCCTAAAACCAGCTTGAACATCTGGAAGTTCACAGTTCACATTTTGCTGAAGCCTGGCTTGGAGAATTTTGAGCATTACTTTACTAGCGTGTGAGATGTGTGCAATTGTGCGGTAGTTTAAGCAGCTGTTTGGCATTGCCTTTCTTTGGGATTGGAATGAAAACTGACCTGTTCCAGTCCTGTGGCCACTGCTGAGCTTTCCAAATTTGTTGACATATTGAGTGCAGCACTTTCACAACATCATCTTTCAGGATTAGAGATCATATAATATACAGTGCATGATAAATCATTCCACGTCCACACTTGTAAGTATTCAGCATACAGCGAAAACCTCTGCATAAGGTCTGTTGATAAAGGCTTTTTGTTATTTTTATTACAGTAATAATTTATGCATATATTTTAGTACCTATCACATTTATTGTTTATAACACAGTTATAATATTAATGATAAGACCAACATGTGTTGTATGGTTATTATGTCAGGTATTAAGCAACATGCTTTTATATACTTTATTTTATTTGATTCTCATAGCAATGCTAAGATACTGTTACTACTATTTTAAATTTTCAAGTAAGAAATGCAGTTTATAAATTGTAAAATATCTCTCTCTCTCTATGTATATATATATATATATATATATATCCAAATCATGTAAGTGATCAAAACACTGAAAAGATATCAAGATCTTATTTGTCACACAAGTTAATTCTCTATGCATAAGAAAAAAGATTGTTTTAAATGTAAATGCTCTTAATTACCTAACCTAGACAAACAAAAAATTTAAATCTTCAAAATGAAAATGAAAATCACAGCTTTCAGTTTCAACAATTTATGGATGAGGCATCTAAGATGGGATAACTAATTATATTGGAATAGTTTAATTCATAGACACATGAATAATAATAAAAAACCTTTAGCATTTCTTATGACTATATATATATGTACATATATACATATATACACTCAAATTAAGTTTTCATATTATTCTCCAACAGAACTCAAATGTAAGAATGGACCATATGTCTCATTAAACCAGTAGAAGTATAGTTGATATACAATATTAGTTTTAGGTGTATAATATATTGACAATATTTTTATAAACTGTATTCTAGGAAAAGGAAGTAAGACACAAAATGGCATTATTGATAGCTAATGAGAGACTATATAGAAAGTAGGTTAAAAAAAACTCCCCTAAAGCTTAACTATTGTAATAGATTTTCTCAAAATATTATTCTATATTTTATCAAAATATTGTTCTGTTTAAGTAAATAATTATATGATTTTCCCTTTTGTTTGCTTATATAAATGCCATTGATTTTTTAAATAGTAAATATTTCCTATTGTTATTATTTTGTTTTACATGTGAAATTTAATAATTTATTCAAATAACTATCAATAGCCTACTATGGAAAAATTTAAATTAGCATTAGTGTGGTGTAGATAACATGTGACAAATACAAAAACTGTGATGAGATTCTAAAATTGTTGCTAATTGGTATTATAATTTAATTGCTTTAATTTGATTTATAAATCTTCATGTTTGTGATACACTGAGTATTAATTTTCCAGTTTAGAGATGTTCTTATTGTTCGGCCGCTAAGTTGTGTCCAAATCTTTGCAGCCACATGGAATGTAACCCTCCAGACTCCTCTGTCCTTCACTATCTCCAGGAGTTTGCTCAAATTCATGTTCACTGATGCTATCTAACAATCTCATCCTCTGGTGTCATCTTCTGCTTTGCCTTCAACCTTTCCAACAAAATATCTCTGATTTTAACGTATTAAAAATCTGAGTTCTATTATGTGGAAATTTTCATCGTGGTTTTCTTAATGAACTGCCTTATCACAAACAAATATTTTCTGTATGTGTTCTCCCTACGACAGCATGGGAGTTCTTGTGTGTTGCTGATATATTTTATTACTATTAAAAGAAGAAAATACAACTATACAAAAAAGACTTCTTAAACTATCCCAATTATTGCAAATTTTTTGGTTTTATACATTTCATAGTCAGAAGTAAAATAAGTTGAAATTTTGAACTAGAATAAAAAATAGAGTTAGGGCTCATAAAATTTTATCGAGTCTGATGATTCTATCAAATCTCTCAAGGAGAAAAATCAAGTCTGGTAAAAATCAGTATCCAGTAATTTAATGTAGCACTCCAAACACTTTATTGGGACTAGATATTGTTAGTGTGCAAGCTGTTATGCTGACATTTGATTACATTTTTATATAGCTGTGAAACTAAACATGACAGGATTTACTTTCCAGTTTGTTTTTCTCATCCAAGGTCATTTAAGCTTTTGTAGAATACCAGAAAAATGTTCTATCAGCAAGAATTACAAAATAAAATCTTATGGCTTAACTAATTCTTTAATCATGTATTTTCTTGTCACTTATTTTGATTTTGATACCATATTGTACCATAGAAATATAATCTGCCTGTTTGTGCATTTTAGGATTAATATATTAGATATTAAATCTTAGCTTGAGATAGAAAAATATTAAAATATGTATGCCTACATGTAGACAAGTATACAAGAATACAATTATTTTTCTATGCATACATAGGTATATATTCATTTTAAGTGTTAACTACATCTCTTAATATTTAATTTTAAAAATAATATAGTGTAAACCTTTCTCAGACAATATAGGGTAATTATTAATAATCCAAAGTTCACCCTTACACTTTTATTTCCTTTATTAACATTTTGGTTTGCACTCAAATAACTGCATTTTTAGTAGTCAGGAATAAGGAATAATATTTCTCCATATAAATTATGATAAATAAAGTAAAATAAAATTGTTAAAAATAAAAGGCATTAGTAATATATACTATTCTATAACTTAATTGAGAAAAATGTTGTTAACCTTAAAGTTTCAGATGATGAAACTATCCAGATATGTTAACATTTTAAAGTTTATTTTTAAATTCGAGCATACACATACTCTATAAACATTTGCTTTGCTATTGCTATTCATATGATATAACTATTTTGTGGTATTCTACATTAAATCATTAAATTTATACTTTTTTTGGAGGGGAAGGGAGTATCTGTATCTGATTTTTCAACTTTCAGATAGATTTTTGTGTTTGATTGTTTTGGTTTCTGTAATATAACATCAAGCACGTCAACTAAAACATGGAGCATCAGGAAAACCTCTGTCAGCAAAGTTGGGTTTATAAAAATTACTTCAGCTTGGAAAAACAACACTTTGACAATCTTAGTAGTTTTTCAAATGAACTAATATAGGAAAGGGTGTTCATAAGATTTTGAGACCTTGGCATGACGAAGAGAAACCTTTCAAGGAAGGGCTTAAGAATTGGTAAAGTTCATAGGATAATTAGAAATGGTAAAATGAGGGTCTTGATGAATATCTGATAACAGAACAATTTGCCAGCTGTGAAAATTTTTGCATGGATAATCTTGTATGAAAAAAATCTCAAATAAGTAAACAGTAATGTTATTTATTGGTTTTGTGTCTCATCTACTGGGTATGAATTTCCTGGAGCCAACGTTTAAATTCATTCCCAACAACTGAGTTGTGTTGAAGCAAGTGTTCTTTGTTCTCACCATTTTTTTTCAGTGATATATAAGAATTTAAAGGAAATCTTCAGATGAATTTCACACAACAGAGGTAATCCAAACTTCTGCGGGGTGTGTTTGGCAAGTATTTATGTTTATGATATAATAAGAGGAGGGGCTGTCAACAGAACTACAAATGGTCCAGAAACTCTAGTCCAGGTACACATTTTAAGCCAAAAAAATTGGAAAATATGTATATTCTTATTTAGAACTCTTTGTGGTAACTGGGATCTCTACAGTCTTCAAAATAAAATGCTTTTCCTCAAGACTCATTTTCTCTTTGTGTTGCAGAGTGAAGTAGTCTATGCCAGAGTTCAATTGTGTCTGACCTTTTGCAACCCTATGGACTCTAGCCATGGTGCTACGTCGCTTCAGTCGTGCCTGACTCAGTGTGACCGCATAGACGGCAGCCGACAAGTCTCCCCTGTCCCTAGGATTCTCCAGGCAATAACACTGGAGTGGGTTGCCATTGCCTTCTCCAATGCATGAAAGTGAAAAGTGAAAGTGAAGATGTTCAGTCGTGTCCAACTCTTAGCAACCCCATGGACTGCAGCCTACCAGGCTCCTTGGTCCCTGGAATTTTCCAGGCAAGAGTACTGGAGTGGGTTGCCATTGCCTTCTCTGAATTTTTGTTGAAAGCTGTATTGGAAACAGCTGTGTGTGTGTGTGTGTGTGTGTGTGTGTGTGTGTGTGTGTGTGTGTGTGTGCACTCTCAGTCACTCTTGTCCAGCTCTTTGCAACACTATGGACTGTAGCCCAATAGGTTCCTTTGTCCATGGGATTTTTCAGGCAAGCATAGTTGTGTTGGTTGCCATTTCCTCTTCCAGGGGATCTTCCTGACCCAGGGATTGAACCTGTGTCTCTTAGGTCTCCCGCATGACAGATGGATTCTTTACTGCTGAGCCACTGGGAAGCTTGGAGTAGTCCATAGGTGGTAATTATATGCAGTTGATTGATGTGCTGTTGAATTCAACTGTGTCCATATCTTATTTTTACCTGCCTAATGTAAGAAACGCTACGGGAAGAAAGAGCCACCTCTAGGGGACATATGCCCGGGCAGGATTGGCAGATAGACTTCACCCACATGCCCAGACATTGAACCTACCGCTATCTGCTGGTCTTGGTGGACACCTTTTCAGGATGGGTCGAGGCCTTCCCCACAGCCCGGGAGACGGCAGCGGCGGTGGCGGAGGTCTTGATGGCCCATCTCATTCCCAGATTTGGGTTGCCAAACTCTCTCCAGTCTGACAATGGGCCTGCATTTATCTCACAGATCTCTCAGCAGGTGGCTACGGCCCTAGGTATCGGCTGGCATCTTCACATCCCCTATCGACCCCAATCGTCAGGCAAGGTAGAGCGGGTGAACGGCATCATCAAGACACATCTGGCCAAGCTAGCCTCAGAACTGCAGCTATCTTGGGTCGACCTCCTTCCTCTGGCGCTCACTCGCATTCGCACCACACCACACTCCAAAACAGGTTTGACCCCTTTTGAACTGCTCTACGGCAGGCCCTATCTCCTGACTCACCTCCCTGAGGGAGAGGCTCCCCCACTCGCGGGGTACCTCCCCCTCTTCTCCCTCCTATGATCCTTGCTGAGGGAACACGCAGACTGGGTCCTGCCATGACCGACAGACGAAGAGGGGCCCACCCGGCCTCTAGCACCAGGAGACCAGGTACTGCTAAAAACCCTGAGTCCCCGCCCACTACAGCCTCGCTGGACGGGACCGCATACTGTAATCCTCACCACTCCTACAGCAGCCAAACTCCTGGGACACGAGCCCTGGTACCACCTGACCCGACTCAAACGAGCTCCCCTGGGTCTCCGGGAGACAGGGGTGGCCCTGGCCCCGACCCCTCCTCCTGGTCACTCCTACCGCTCCACCCTCACAGAGCCGACCAAACTGACCATTACCCGAACCCCTCTGTCGCCGATTCCTGAGTGACTGAGAAACCACCGTCCAAATCTTTTATTAAGAGGAGAGGGAGGAAGACATTAGGGAGAGCAACAGAGAGAGGACAGAAGAAATAGGACAGAGAGGAGGAGACGCAGAAAAAGGAAGGAAGACAAGGGAAGGAAAGAACCAGGGAAAATGGAACCAGAGAAGGAAAGCAAAAGAAAGTCAGAGAAAGGAAAGAGAAGAGTTGAAGAGCGAAAAGGAGAGAAAGCAAAAGAAAGTAGGAGAGAGAGATAGAGTGGCGGAGAGAGTGAGGGAAGGAAGGAAGAGAAAGACTGAAACTGAAAGAGTGAGAGACAGAAAGGAATTAGAGAGTGTGACAGAAGAGAAAGGAAAGCAAGGCAGAGAAGCAGAAAAGAGAGACAGAATCGAAGGAAAAGAGAGAGAGATGAAGGCGGAAACTGCCAGGAAGGAAGGCAAAAGGCGAGAGAGAGAGAGGCCCAGCAGGGCTGGTTCGAATCCTGGTTCCAGAGCTCCCAGAGCTCCCCTTGGCTGACAACTTTGCTATCTTCCCTAGTGGGACTGATCATCATTCTCCTGCTGCTCCTGACTTTCGGGCCCTGTATCCTAAATAAGCTTTTGGCCTTCATCAAACAACGGCTCAACACGGTCCAGCTGATGGTGCTGTGACAGCAGTACCAAGGGCTCCCAACAAGCACTCCCTCGCAAGATTAACGGCAGATGCCCCCTGTCATCCCGGCCATACCCTACCCCTCGTCGCCCCCGTTCAGCAGGAAGTAGCCAGAGAGAATCGGCGCCCCTTGTCCTATATCAAAAAGGCTGGGATGAAAGGTAAGGTCAAGGTCGGACATGTTGGGACATGTCCGGGCAGAGAGCCGCAGACAAGCCCAGGAGGCGGGCCGACAACCAAGCCATCCAATCAGGAAACCGACACAGAGCCCTTAGACACTGCTGAAACCCGCACTTTCTTCCTTATATGGGAACCCGGCCCTAGCTATAAAATCTTTCCTCACCCCTCCTACCTTGCAGACTCCCTTTGTCTCCTTGCTCACCCGCCCCCGGGAGTTCTGCCCGAGAGCGACCGCCCAATAAAGGCCTTCACCAACGGTCCATAGAGGTGGCTCTTTCTTCCCACGGCGTTTCTTACACCTAATAGGAAAAGGGGTACGTCAAGGCTGAATATTGTCACCTTGCTTATTTAACTTTTATGCAGAGTACATCATGAGAAATGCTGGGCTGGAAGAAGCACAAGCTGGAATCAAGATTGCCAGGAGAAATATTAATAACCTCATATATGCAGATGACACCACCCTTATGGCAGAAAGTGAAGAGGAACTAAGAAGCCTCTTGATGAAAGTGAAAGAAGAGGGTGGAAAAATTGGCTTAAAGCTCAACATTCAGAAAACGAAGATCATGGCATCTGGTCCCATCACTTCATGGGGAGTAGATGGGGAAACAGTGGAAACAGTGTCAGACTTTATTTTGGGGGGCTCCAAAATCACTGCAGATGGTGACTGCAGCCATGAAATTAAAATATGCTTACTCCTTGGAAGAAAAGTCATGACCAACCTAGATAGCATATTCAAAAACAGAGACATTACTTTGCCAACAAAGGTCCATCTAGTCAAGGCTATGGTTTTTCCAGTGGTCATGTATGGATGTGAGAGTTGGGCTGTGAAGAAAGCTGAGCACTGAAGAATTGATGCTTTTGAGTTGTGGTGTTGGAGAAGACTCTTGAGAGTCCCTTGGACTGCAAGGAGATCCAACCAATCCATCCTAAAGGAGATCAGTCCTGGGTGTTCATTGGAAGGACTGATGCTAAAGCTGAAACTCCAATACTTTGGCCACCTCATGCGAAGAGTTGACTCATTGGGAGGGATTGGGGGCAGGAGAAGGGGACGACAGAGGATGAGATGGCTGGATGGCATCACTGACTCGATGGACATGAGTTTTAGTGAACTCCGGGAGTTGGTGATGGACAGGGAGGCCTGGCGTGCTGCAATTCATGAGGTTGAAAAGAGTCAAACACAACTGAGAGACTGAACTGAACTGAATTTGTCTATTATTGATAGTGGATATTGGAATCATCAGCTTTAATATTTGATTCATCTATTTCTCCTTGCCATTATATTTGTTTTTCCCTCTCATATTTTGATCCTTGTTTGTTAGTCAAATATGCATAAGGATTTTTATGCCTCCTCGAAGAACTGACTCCTTATCATTAAAGTATGCTACACTTTACCCCTGAAAACTTTCCTTGCTCTGAAGTCTTCTCAGTCTAAAATTAATATAGCTATTCCTGCTTTCTTTTGATTGTGTTAGTATGGCATGACTTTCTCCTTTACTTTACTTATAATTTATGTGTATTTTTATATTTAAAGTGGGTTTCTTGTAGACAGTATATGTTTGGGTTTTGTTTATTGATCCACTCTGACAGCCAGTCTTTTAATTGGTATATTTGAACAACTGAAAGTTAGATGATTATTAATATATTGAACTAATATCAACCATTTTTATTACTCTTTTAAATTTATTGCCCTTATCATTTGTTCCTATTTTTACATTTCACTTATTTTCTATTTTTTTCAATTAAATTAATAATCTTATATGATTCAATTTTCTCTCCTCTGTTAGCATATTATATTTTTTCTTAATATATATTTTTGAAGTGTAGTTGACTTACAATGTTTCAGGTGCACAGCAAGGTCACTCAGTTACGCATATACATATATATTATTTTTGAGATTATTTTCCATTATAGGTTATTACAAGATGCTAGCTATACTTCCCTGTGCTATACAGTAAACCTTTATTGCTTGTTGCATATCTACTTTTGATTAGGAATCTAGCATTCTATTCATAAGTGGAATCAAAATGTCACAAACAAGTGGAATCAAAATGTCATACAATTTTTTAGTTGGGCAAAAATTCATGTTTTCTAACATATATATAATATATATTATTTATATATGTATACAAAAGCTTTTCTACTATTGTTGATAAAGGCTTGAAAAAGGGCATTAAAAAAGAGGAGGTATAGAAATTGGAAAACACAAACTAATGAAATGGGAGCCATGATCTTAACTTTCTGAATGTTGAATTTTAAGCAAGCTTTTTCACTCTCGACTCTTTTACTTTCATCAAAAGGCTCTTTAGTTTCTCTTCACTTTCTACCGTTAAAGTGATATCATCTGCATATCTGAGGTTGTTGCTACTTCTCCCAGACATCTTCATTTCAGCTTGGGTGAGCTGAATAATTATCATAAATTGCACTCTAGTATTCTTGCCTGTAGAATCCCATGGACAGAAGAGCTTGGTGGACTACATTCCATAGGATCACAAAGAGCTGGACACACCTGAAGTTACTGAGCGTGCATATCTACCATTCTTAGACTAAAGAGCCACAATCTAAAGTGGACTGAATTTTGCTGAAGCATGGTAGTTGACTAGTGTGTTTGCTTCAATCTTGGTGGACAGGAGTAGGTTCTTGAGGTAACCACTATACACCTAGTAACTTGGTTTAAACAACAGGCCAAAAAATATTTAACTGGTAGGGAAAACTAAGAGAAGCAGGTATTATAGAAAATATTGTATAAATTGTAGGTGCAATATATTTTAACTTAGAAAACCATATTAGCTATCAAGTAGATTGTTTGAGATGAAATGTGCAAATCTGCAGTTCAGGAAAGCATTCAGAGAAGTCCAGATAACCCAGGCATCTTTGACATGTGAATTATATCTATAGCCTATTTTATAGCAAGCAGTGAGGATACAGGAGAGGAGGGAACCAGAAAGTGAACTTGTGTCAGAAGCTAGGTGAATTCTTCTCTCTGCAGAAGCAGAGTTCCTGAGGGAAGCTTGAGTTTAGAAACTCACAGTGGCATGTAAGTACTGGTGATTGTGGCTCATGGTGGCTCGTGATCATGGTGGGTGTGAAAAACCCAAACCCACCAGGAAGTCTGCTCTACTCTCCTTATTTGTTCAGAACAGTAAGATAAAGCAGCTAGGCTGGCTTTGGTTGTTAGCCATGCAGTCGTGTCTGACTGTTTACGACCCCATGAACTGTAGCCTGCCAAGCTCCTCTGTCCATGGAATTTTCCAGGCAAGAATACTACAGTGGGTTGCCATGACTTTCTCCAGGGAATCTTCCTGACCCAGAGATTGAACCTGGGTAACCTGCATTGCAGGCAGATGTAACTTTTATCCTTGCAATTCTATAGGTAAGGTGTCCCTCCTACCACCCCCCCCACCTTTCTTCATGCTTCTATTGCTTATCTTTGATTTTCTGTAATTTGAATGTGATAAGCTTAGGCTTAGGTTTTGAATGAGGGGGTGGGGCAAGGAGTGGGTGGAGAGGTTTTTATGTGGCTTTCATTTCCTGAACATCTTGAATCCCTTATTTGGTGTTTGATGTTCATTTGGAAAATTCTCACTCACTATTACTTCAAATAATTCCTCTGTTCCTTTTTTTTTTCTTCCCCTTCTGACACTCCCATTATATGTATGATATACCTATCCAGAGGTCCTACAGTCCTTGGATATTCTATTTGTTTTTTGTTTATTTCAGTCTTTTTATCCTTGCTTTTATTTTTTTTTAATTTAAATTTCATTTTTTTACTTTACAATACTGTACTGGTTTTGCCATACATTGACATGAAACCACCACAGGCGTACATGAGTTCCCAACCCTAAACCCCTCTCCCACCTCCCTCCCCATATCATCTATCTGGGTCATCCCAGTGTACCAGCCCCAAGCATCCTAAATTTGTCAGTGTCTCCTGGATGTACTTAAGCTCAAGGATTCTTTCTTGAGATGGTCTGGTCTACCATAAGCCCTAAGAAGTCACTCTCCATTTCTATTACAGCATTTCTTTTAGTACTTTCTTAGTGTTTCTATCCCTCTACTTACATCTGTTTTTGCACACTGTCTGCTTTATCCATTAGAGTTTCTATCATATTAATAAAAGCTGTTCTAAATTCTCAGTCTGGTAACTCCAACAACCCTGCTTTATCTGGTTGTAATGGTTGTTCTGTCTCTTCAAACTGTTTCTCTCCCCCCACACACACTTCTTTTTTCTTCAGGTTTTAGTATGCTTGCAATTTTGTTGAAAGCTGTACTGGGTACATGGAGAAGTTGCCTGGAAAATCCCATGGACGGAGGAGCCTGGTAAGCTGCAGTCCATGGGGTTACAAAGAGTCAGACACGACTGAGCAACTTCACTTTTTTCACTTTCATGCATTGGAGAAGGCAATGGCAACCCACTCCAGTGTCCTTGCCTGGACAATCCCAGGGACGGGGGAGCCTGATGGGCAGCCATCTATGGGGTCACATTGAGTCAGACACGACTGAAGCGACTTAGCAGCAGCAGCAGTACTGGGTACAGCTGTGTGTGTTTGTGTGTGTGTGCACATGTGTGTGTGTGTGCGTGTGTGTGTGTGTGCATGTATATGACCTCAGTTGTTCAGTTGTGCCCAACTCTTTGCAACCCCATGGACTGCAGCCTGATAGGCTTCATTGTCCATGGGATTTCCCAGGCAAGAATACTGAAGTGGGTTGCCATTTCCTTCTCCAAGGGAAGCTCTCAACCCAGAATCAAACCTGCCTCTCTTGTGTCTCCAGGCATTGGCAGGCAGATTCTTTACCACTAATGCCACCTAGGAAGTTCAACTACAGCTAGATACTGAATAAAAGAGCTTCTCTAAGTAGGCTTTTGTAATGTGGTTGTAAGGTATGGAGGGAGGTGAAGCAGTCTATAATCTGATTCAGTTCAGTTCAGTTCAGTCGCTCAGTCGTGTCCGACTCTTTGTGACCCCATGAATCGCAGCATGCCAGGCCTCCCTGTCCATCACCAACTCCTGGAGTTCATTCAGACTCATGTCCATCAAGTCAGTGATGCCATCTAGCCGTTGCATCCTCTGTCGTCCCCTTCTCCTCCTGCCCCCAATCCCTCTCAGCAATAATCTGATTAAGTCTTAGTATTTCAAAGAGGTTGTGCCTATCGACTGTGAACTTCACAAGAGTTTCTCAATTTTCTTTTTTGCTACCACATCCCCCACATCAATGTGATGATTGGAATGGGTTGTAGCTGAGTAACTCACACCTCTCCTCTGAGTGGAAAAGTGTTATTTGAAAGAAAATTGGATGTGTTTTAAATGTGTATTGCAAACTCTATGTCATCACTCAATTCAGTTCAGTTGCTCAGTCATGTCCGATTCTTTGTGACCCCATGAACCACAGTACACCAGGCCTCCCTATCCATCACCAACTGCCGGAGTCTACAGAAACCCATCTCCATTGAGTCGCTGATGCCGTCCAACCATAATCTCATCCTCTGTTGTCCCATCTCCTCTTGCTCTCAATCTTTCCCAGCATCAGGGTCTTTTCCAATGAGTCAGCTCTTCACATCAGGTGGCCAAAGTATTGGAGTTTTCAGCTTCAGCATCAGTCTTTCCTATGAACACCCAGGACAGATATCCTATAGGATAGAATAGTTGGATCTCCTTGCAGTCCAAGGGACACTCAAGAGTCTTCTCCTACACCACAGTTCAAAGGAATCAATTCTTCAGCTCTGTTTTCTTTATAGTCCAACTCTCACATCTATACATGACTACTGGAAAAACCATAGCCTTGACTAGACTGACCTTTGTCGACAAAATAATGTCTCTGCTTTTAAATATGATGTCTAAGTTGGTCATAACTTTCCTTCCAAGGAGTAAGCATCTTTTAATTTCATGGCTACAATCACCATCTGGAGTGGTTTCGGAGCCCCCAAAATAAATTCAGCCACTGTTTCCACAGTTTGTCCATCTATTTCCCATGAAGTGATGGGACCAGATGCCATAATCTTCGTTTTCTGAATGTTGAGCTTTAAGCCAACTTTTTCACTCTATTTCACTTTCATCAAGAGTCTCTATAGTTCTTCACTTTTTGCCAGAAGGGTGATGTCATCTGCATATCTGAGGTTATCGATATTTTTTCCAGCCATCTTGATTCCAGCTTGTGCTTCATCTAGCCCAGCATTTCCCATGACATACTCTGCAAATAAGATAAACAAGCAGGGTGACAATATACAGCCTTGACGTATTCCTTTTCCTATTTGGAACCAGTCTGTTGTTCTATGTCCAGTTCTAACTGTAGTTTCCTGACCTGCATATAGGTTTCTCAAGAGGCAGGTCAGGTGGTCTGGTATTCCCATATCTCTGAGAATTTTCCACAGTTTCTTGTGATCCACACAGTCAAAGGCTTTGGCATAGTCAATAAAGCAGAAATAGATGTTTCTCTGGACCTCTCTTGTTTTTTCCATGATCCAGAGGATGTTGGCAATTTGATCTCTGGTTCCTCTGCCTTTTCTAAAATCAGCTTGAGCATCTGGAAGTTCACAATTCATGTATTGTTGAAGACTAGCTTGGAGAATTTTGAGCATTACTTACTAGTGTGTGAGATGAGTGCAATTGTGTGGCAGTTTGAGCATTCTTTGGCATTGCCTTTCTTGGGGATTGGAATGAAAACTGACCTTTTCCAGTCCTGTGGCCACTGATGAGTTTTCCACATTTGCTGGCATATTGAGTGCAGCACTTTCACAGCATCATCTTTCAGGATTTGAAATAGCTCAACTGGAATTCCATCACCTCCACTAGCTTTGTTTGTAATGATGCTTCCTAAGGCCCACTTGACTTCACATTCCATTATATCTGGCTCTAGATGAGTGACCACAACATTGTGGTTATCTGGATCATTAAGACTTTTTTGTATAGTTCTTCTCTGTATACTTGCCCCCTATTCTTAATATCCTCTGCTTCTGTTAGGTCTATACCATTTCTGTCCTTTATTGTGCCCATCTTTGCATGAAAGTTGTAGTTACCTCAAGAACTTACTCCTATCCACCAACATCAAAGTGGACACACTAGTCCACTACCATGCTTTGGCAAAGTTCAGTTAACTTAACAGTGTGGCTCTTGCAGCCTAAGGATGGTAGATATATGTGTGTGCATGTTCAATCACTTCAGTCATGCCCAACTCTTTGTGACCCTGTGGACAAATATGGATAGCATATTAAAAAGCAGAGACATCACTTTGCTGACAAAGGTCTGAATAGTCAAACCTTTGGTTTTTCCAATAGTCATGTACAGATGTGAGAGTTGGACACTAAAGAAGGCTAAGCACCAAAGGATTGATGCTTTTAAACTGTGGTGTTGGAGAAGACTCTTGAGAGTCCCTTGGACTGCAAGGAGATCAAACCAGTCAATCCTAAAGGATATGTGTCCTGGGTGTTCATTGGAAGGTCTGATGCTGAAGCTGAAGCTCCAATACTTTGGTCACCTGATGTGAAAAGCTGACTCATTGAGAAGACCCTGATGCTGGGAAAGATTGAAGGCAGGAGGAGAAGGGGACAATAGAGGAAGAGATGGTTGGATGGCATCACTGACTCGATGGACATGAGTTTGAGAAAACTCCAGGAGATAGTGAATACCTGGGAAGCCTTGTGTGCCACAGTTATGATATCACAAAGAATTGGACATGACTTAGTGACTGAACAACATTGATATTATAACTTTTTAATTTGTCTATAGTTATACATGGAGAAGGCAATAGCAACCCACTCCAGTACTCTTGCCCGGAAAATCCCATGGACAGAGGAGCCTGATGGATTTCTGTCTATGGCGTTGCACAGAGTCAGACACTACTGAAGTGACTTAGGAGCAGCAGCAGCATAGTTTACAAGTGATGACAGATGGAAATCAGAATGGAATAAGTTCAGGCATACAAAGTGGATTTGGGCAGCCTTTGAGAATTTGGCCTCAGACCCCTTCCTACACTAATGAAAACTTTCAGACTTGCACCATAGCTCTCAAGAACAGGCTAAGCCATTTTTTTTTTTTTTAGAAGATTGTCTTCTAGCTTCAATCTTGTGGTCTCAAAGTCCCCCTTGAAACTATGTAACCATTCAGACCTTAACCAAACCTTTTTTAACAAGTACTCTTACGTACTACCAGCTCCAATCATGATTATTGACAAAAAGCTCATATAACTAGCTGTGGCCTTGAGGTTTTGCATTTGTAAGATTACTGTGTTTTGTAGTCTGGTGGAAATATGATTCAAGTGTTTCTGGAATCTGTGTTTCTTTCCTGAGCTGCAATCTTAACAATAAACAAATAAGCATTTCTTTATCTCCATAAAGATATGGAGAAAATTTTTTCAGAAAAAATTTGGTTAACAAAAGTATTTCTAATACTATTAATAGAAAATATTTGCTATATCATGTTAGCAATGTTTTCTTCTATTAGTAAGACTTATAAAGAAAATAACTGAAAATTAAGTCTTTCAAAATTATGTTAAATAAAACTGGTAACGTATCTGCATATACGACTAGCTTAACTCTTTTGATCAAATAGTGTAACTAGTCCATTAACAGCACCAAATAGGTTGTTGTTTGAATAATCATTCATAAATAGATGCATTTATGAAATATGAAAAAATATTAAAAATTTTGGAAACTTAGTGCCTGAGAACTTTTCTGTTATATCTTCACTTTCTAGTTAGACAGAGATGAAATGTGTTATTTTTGAAGATCTAAAATAAGTATAGAGTTAGAAGCACCAATATACATAAGAAATTTAGATGAAAGCAACTAATATTTTAGAGAGCTTTCAAATACTCAAACTATTCATAGGTTTGTATTATATAACTTACTGCACCCAATGGATCTTTAAGTGAAAGGTATATTAAATGTGCCCAAATTGTATATAAGGAAAAATAAGACCAAAATTGTAGATCACCTTGCCCAGCTTCCTTCAAGTAGGAAGGGATTTAGCCTAGGCCTCTGATGCTCAATGAACTACTCCTCCTTTTCTGCTGCAACCATTAGCTCAGTCTTCCAAAAGAGAATGTCTTGTGAAGTCTTCTCAAAAAATAACTTGAGGGTTTCGCAATATTAGACCTGCTGAAAACGCTATAAGTTCAAAACAGAAATCTGTAGAAGCCAAAACCAAAATAAAAAGACAAATAAATACGTAAAAGTACTTAGAGCTATTTAACTTCACACTATGAAACTATAAAGCAGCTATTCAAAAAAGAAAATAATCAAGTAAATATGCAAGAGCTGACTCATTTGAAAAGACCCTGATGTTGGGAAAGATTGAGGGCAAGAAGAGAAGGGAACGACAGAGGATGAGATGGTTGGATGGCATCACCAACTCAATGGATATGGGTTTGGGTGGACTCCAGGAGTTGGTAATGGAGAGAGAGGCCTAGCATGCTGCAGTTCATGGGGTCACAAAGAGTCAGACACGACTGAGCGACTGAACTGAACTGAACCGAACTGAAATATGCAAGAAGTTTACTAAAAATTAGGAATCACTATAGATCGAGTTAGTATGGAATTTGTAGTGATGTATGAAAACTCACATAATAAGCAATTCTTTGTAGCTCTGATATTACTACAAGAGTACAAATTTGAAAACCTCAGTGTAACACACACATAAATATTAATATAAACATAAATCAAGTAGTAAATGACCGCTATATGTAATACACTAATATATGGAAATTCATTCTTAAACTTTTGCCAGTTTTACCTATTTTATTTAAATGTAGGTGCATCAGACTAAAGTATTCATGAATGGCACCTCATGGGACCTTCTGCAATGACAGATCTTTAGATCTGAAACTTTCCCAAATGATAGCCAACTGCCACCTGTGACCACTGAGCACTTGAAATGTGACTTTTGTTTCTGAGGAGGAATTTTAAATTATTTAAATTAAGTTTAATTTTTCAATAGCCACATGTAGACAGCAAATGTTTAAAGAGCTGTCCTACTGGACAATGCAGTTTTTGTATTACATGAAGCAAAAATCAAAAATTCCAAATGAAATCTTTTGTTTAGATTGATTGTCTTTCCTCCCTATTTTAACAAAATCAGATATAAATGACTTTAGAAATTGGAAAAAATAACAATTTATTCCTTTTAAAGCCACAGATTTTCAGTTTAAGGCAGGCTATATTTGCAACAAATAGAATTATGTAATGGAAATGGTTCTGTTTCTGTGTTTATTGATTGTCAGAAGGAGCTGGTGCGTGCCACTGGTACTTACCATTTCCATATGTATGACCATATATTCATTTACATGTACATGAACTGTACTTTTAGAAATAGGTTGCTAACTATGTTTCTTATGCAGTTTGTGAGGTTTATCTTAACATACTGAGGCTAGTTCATTTAAGATAAAAATGGTGTTTAATTTTCCGTAAACTATATTTTTAATTCTCTCATAGCACATTGAACAGAGGTTATATTCTACATATATTTAATAACTTATCTTAAATGACTAGCAGATACTGGCACATAGTTGATGTTCAATAAATATAAGTTTTTCTACATTTCACTCCTTATTTCTTTCTCAATATAGTGCAAAATGTTTAAAAATGTAGTAGATATTATAAAACTATAAAGAAAATTATCAACTTGGACAAAATTAAATGGATCAAAGAATATAACAAATACCTAAACATGAAAGAGTAGAAATATGAGTTTGTTTCTTTTGTTTTATTTTTGAAAAAGAGAATCCAGTCTAAGATTTAAATGTTAGTTCATCTTGCTAAAATAAGTTTTATATATATATATATTATGAAAATATAGGATGTTGGGAAAGATTGAGGGCAAGAGGAGAAGGGGACGACAGAGGATGAGATGGTTGGATGGCATCACCGACTCAATGGATATGGGTTTGGGTGGACTCTAGGAGTTGGTGATGGACAGGGAGGCCTGGCATGCTGTGGTTCATGGGGTCGCAAAGAGTCAGACACGACTGAGCGACTGACCTGAACTGAACTAAACAGAACTGAACAGAATAAGCTTCTCTCTTATTACAACCATAATTTTTCTTTTGGTAGAATTTCATGTCAGAAATAGTGAGGAAACACAAGATCATTCTACTGCTAAATATGTCCTATAGATTTTCAGCAATGATGAATACAAGCTGCCAGAGAGGTATTCTTTTCTATTATTAGTGATTAGATAGAGCAGATTATCTAAATAAAATTTATGAACAGACTTGAATCACATCTAAAAAAGAAAATTGAAAAAATATTAAAATCATTTTTCTATATTTTGGTGAATTTTACCTTTTCTTACAAGACAAAGTTTCTAAAAGTAAGACAACTTAAAGTCAAATTTTTTAGAGCTTGTGACACTTTAATGATGACTAATTTAGGTAGTTATCTAAACTCACTTAAGACAACCCTGGTTTAGATAAAAGAGGTCAACTTGAAATGGCAATTTTCTTTTTCATCTATCAATGCCATATGTTGTAAGCACTCCTAAATGACATTTAAACCTGGCTCAGCCATCTAAACAATAAGAGCTATGCATGCTCTGTTTGTTTAATAATGATTTCACTTACACAGAAAGAATATAAAAAGCCAGTTCCATCAGGGTTTTAAAACTAACCAGCATTTACTCTCTGTACTTATTTTCTTATTGTAATAATATCTAATTCATCATCGGCCCCAAATTCTCATATTTAAAGATATTTGTGAAGAATACAAAGAATATTCTATTTGAGTGATTTTTCTATTGGCACTAGGATCAGATATTTTTTTATTCATGTCATAGAAGATACAATAATTTTACCTTCTCCCTTTGATGTATTTTCAAAGTAAAACAAAGCAGTAGCAAGTTGGTTGATGCAAAATAATGTCTTTTTTTTTTAAGCAGCCTAATTTTAAGTTTTATAAATGATTGATGAGTAATTTTTCATACAACTGGCAGCTGGAGTTCACCCATTAATAAGCTTTCTGGGATGATGAGATAAGGCTGAATTTCACAGCACTTCTATGGATAGGCCTATCCTTTTGCCTGTGAGCTTCCCATGTCTTGCAGAGGTAAAGAGTCTGCCTGCCAATGCAGGAGATGCAGGTTCAATCCCGGGTTGAGAAGATCCCATGGAGTAGGAAAATGTAACTCACTCCAATATTCTTGCCTGTAAAGTCCATGGACAGAGGAGCCTGGCAGAAAACGCAGTCCATGGGATCACTAAGAGTGGATACAGCTTAGCAACAGAACAATGTATTTCCCTTGCTTCTCTGATTAGACCATTATATTAAAAATACACAAACACATAACTGTACTTCAGTTACGCAGTTTTTCATTAGATGAAAGATCACAGGGACAAGGATCCTTTACCCTGCATGGTTCTGAGTAATAGAGGGAAAGTATAGAAATTCCAGCTCTTCATTTAGACAATACAGCTTCGAAGATTTATTTTTTCAATCTTTTCACACATCTATTTAGGAGACATAGTTTAACCTCCATCAGCTTTTGATTCTTATTCTTCTTGTTATGTGCATAACAATGTTTTGTAAACAGAAAGAACTAAATTTCAATATTTACTTTATTAAAGTAAATTATATAGTAATTATAATACACAATATTTAGGGGTGAATGGGCTTCCCTTGTGGCTCAGATGGTAAAGAATGTGCCTGCAATGCAGAAGACCTGGGTGCGATCTCTGGGTTGGGAAGATCTCCTGGAGAGGGGGATGGCAACCCATTCCAGTATTCTTGCCTGAAGAATCCCCATAGACAGAGGAGCCTGGTGGGCCACAGTCCATCAGGTAGCAGAGTCAGACACGACTGAGCAACTAAACACACACACATATAGGGGTGAATATATCATTATGTGTGCTTTTTTGTCCTAAAGTTAAATGTAATTTTATATTTTATATTAAGTAACCCCAGAGTGGTAGCTCAACAGATATAAAATAATAAGTTTCAGCTGGTTAATGAAGGTGTTCTTAAAGGGAAAGGATGCATCTACTATTCCCCTGTTGCAGTATACACAATTTATTGTTGATTATTTGCTATAGATACTGAGACATTGAGTGGACACACCAGAGATGCTAAGACATTTAGAACTTTTAATCTTTAGGAAGGAAAATGGCAGAAATTGTAGGCGTGTTTTGATAGGTAAGGAAAAAAGCTATTATCCAGAAACCTTTGATATATTAAGATTGATTTTAGTAGTTAAATATAGGTGAACAGAGAAAAATATGAAGTGTTTTCTTTGTCTCACATCTGCCTAAGTATTACCATATATGATGAACTTTACTATTATTAATTTAATGATAGCCTATAAATATAACTTAAAGATTCCACCAAAACAAATGCTATAAAACACAAAGTAATTGGTCCTAAGTAAATTGTCTTAGATCTATGTAACTTTAAATGTAATGAGATAGATGGAACTTCATGACACCCGATTACATAGAATTTGCATGCTTTCTGTTTCAGAGGAGAAGGGGACATACAATACCTGGTCTTTCAAATTTTGATGATTTCCCTATTCCGTTATATCTTGATGTTTCATATCATCACACAGAGTTCTGCTTCATAATTTATAATGATTTTTGAGGTAATACCAGGAATCAGATTCACAAGATTCTTATACCATATAAATCTTATGAAGGATTTCAAGGATGAAATTCATCTCAAGATACAGGTGAAACAAGGATTAATTCAGTACTGTCAAGATCACTCCAGAGACATGCATTTACTGCATTAGGATGCACTCCTGCCCAGGTTTAACTTATGATTTCATGAAGTAATACATGCAGTTTTATCATTTATGCAGATGTGAATTGTTTTAGAGGTGAACAACCTTTATTTCCTACTCCAGTACATATTTCAGGAAACTATAACAACCCACAAATCCATAAATTCCAATCAGTTGTTATTATTAATTATTATTATTATTATATGAAACCCTAGCCAGCCAAATATATCTGGTCAAAATTATTGCATGGTAAAGGATTCTTCTGCTGGTAAATTCCATCAGTGTGTTGGTCAGAAGGTCTATCATTAGCATATATGTATTAGATGTTTGAACAAGTCATATCCTTTACTAATTTACTATTGGTTTATAGGTTTTAAAAAAATATTTGAAAATATTCAGAAATAAGATGACTATCTAATGCCTGTGTGGTGCAGGGTACAACTGTATAGAATTTTAGAGATTTCTGTCGACTATTAAAAACTTAATGCAACTGAAGCTGTTTTTCTCTATGTGATATTTTTACTAGAGCAAAGAAATAGAATTCATGACAATTTCTAGAAAGCTACTTATCTGGAAAATACTGTTGTTGGTGTCATTTCTATATAACAATTTTCAATAACCACCACAAATTAATTTTTTATCTAATATAGTCAATAATATAATTTTAAAATTTTGTCTCAGTTCCATGCCAACTTTTTGCTCTCTGGCATTCTAGTCTGAAAAGATAATGATGCATCACATAAAATATCACAGTGATACCCTATATCAACAGCATAAAGCTGAATATTCTAGATAAGCATAAGTTACCAAACATCTTAGAATTATTTGAGAAACATTCCTTGAAAATATAGAATTGAATACAAGAAATTTCTTAAGCTGTGATTGAAGAAATAAACAGTAAAAAAGAGTGAATAGGCAAATGCTGAAATAATACCTCCATATGCCTCTGGGACTGTAGGACCAAGAAGAGGAGGAAGATTAGAGTTATCAGAACATTAGAATCTTAGGAGAAATTTCCTGAGATCTGGGACTCCAGCCTCTGAGAATGATATTGTGGCAGTATCTCAACAACTTTTAGAATGTATCAGTGCCAAATGTTGTTAGGATGCAGAAATCTGAAAAAGGGTTTCTAACCAGTTGGTGCAGGAATTTCTTAAGGTGCATGATAAAGTCGGTTCTATGAGTGCTAAAGAAAAGTAGGTACTTAGGTGAATAGAATCAATTGTCATATACATTACTAAAACAATGATAACATGATTGAGCAATAATTTCACAAAGGAAGAATTGAGTCTCTTTGCTCCTACTCATCCCTCCAGCCTCCCTTTATTGAACTCAAAGGGGATCAACAGACTACGAGAAATAAGATTTTCAGCGTCTTGGCCTCCCAGCATTTCTAAACAGAATATAAAAAGATGTATTTAAGAATGATAGACAAAAGCATAATGATTAGTACTTCATTAAAAATTGGGTTACTGACCTTGTACTTCTGATAACAAGGGATTAAGATCCTACTGGGTGAATACCCTCATAAAACTATCATATAATCCAAAAGCAAAGCAAAAGGCAAGTCTGAAGTTGCAGGAGAAAGAACATGAACTGACAGGCTCTAGTTAGCAGCACACACTCAAAGGATGTGAGCAGGAGAGCTATATGAAATAAGTGTCCATTTTGGCAGCTAGTCTTGCCTATGTGTCATTAACAAGACACAGGTGATGAGATGTTGA
The DNA here is from genome assembly GCF_001704415.2 of Capra hircus. Lineage (NCBI taxonomy): Eukaryota > Metazoa > Chordata > Mammalia > Artiodactyla > Bovidae > Capra > Capra hircus. Next base: position 33,985,706 of record NC_030816.1, on the reverse strand, counting down.
GGCCAATAATAATAATAAAAAAATATTTCTGGACAGAAAATCAAGAAACTAAAGTTGGAAAACTTTGTCTACTACAGAGAATAGGAAAGTCTATAAGAGAAAGAACCAGAAATGAGATTCCCATATCCTGTCTGTTCTCATTTCTGACTCATAGTTGAATGTGTGAAATACACACTAACCATGATAAAGACAAAAAGTCTGAACTGAAGCTGCTGCCCAAGATAAAGAGTTTTCAGCGTTGAGAGTTTTAAAAGGCAGTTAGGATAACTGCCTGATAAAAGCCAACACTTAATCAGATGAAAAAGAACAGAATCTAGAATCTCCACAATTTTGCACCCATAATTTCCAGGAAACAATCCCAATTAAACCAACCCATGAAGAACCAAGAAAATAAAACATATTCTCAAAATAAATAAATAAATAAATAAATAAAAATTCAACCAAGAGTGATTCTGCTATGAACCCGGTGTTGAATTCAGCAAAGAAAAAGTATTTTTTTTTTTAGAAAAAGTATTTTTAAGAGACTCTTACCTTTGCCTTCTGTTAAGATAAACAAAATAAGAATGTAATAAAATCATATACATATATTTGTATATGTAATATTTTATGTCCATTTATTTGTGTATGTTGGAATACTAAAGGTAGTATAAAAATTACAAGAAATAGAAATTCTAGAAATTAAAATTAAAATGGTTGAAATAAGATAATCACAAAATAATCTTAATAGCTGAATAGAGATAACATAAGAATGAATAAGTGCATTTGAAGACAGATCAATTAAAATAATTTAATCTGAAAAATAAAGAAAAGAAAAAGCATGAAAAAAGATAAGCTGACCCACAGGACCTATTAAAGAATGTTAAATCACCCCAAATTTGAAGGGTGATATTACATATATGAGATACGTTATATCCAAGCTATTGAAAGCCAAAAATAAGAAATAAAGTTGTTAAAGTCGTATTGGAGAAAAACAGCTCACTACAAATAAGGGTGTAGTGATAAAAAGAATAATTGAATCCTCATAAGCAACCATGAAAGCTGTAAGAAAGTAGACCATCTTTAAAATGATTAAAGGGAAAACAAAATAAACCAACACAAAGCCCCCCAAAATGTCTGATCACTAACCAAAGAACAGGAAATGGGTGGCTGGCAAGACAGAAAATTTTCACATACAACCATTATATTTCAGCCAAACATGATGGAAAAAACTGTGGCCACATGCCCGTCACACCAGAAACGGTTATGTAGAGGTTATATATGTTTATATTCCCAAAATAGCAAGGCTGTGTTGAGATCTCTCAACACTCTTGCCAAGGTGGTAGCAGAAAAGACCAAGCTGAGAATTGGAACTTTCATCCCAAAGACCGTTAATGAAACTATTCCCCAAAATGGCTTCAATAGAGACCATGCTGTGATCCTGGAATTCCACCCAAACCCCCAAATAAAAGGCTGCCCTCCCCATGCCTGCTGTGATAGTGTCAGAGGAGGAGATTCAGGAATTTTACCTTGGCCCATTAGTAAGGAGCTCAGTCCCCCCAAAGAATCAGTAGAGAAACCATGTAGATAGCCAGAACTGTTACCTTCACCCAGACATAAAGAGGAGCTCCCCACTTTGGTGTCAGTGGAAGTCAGAAGGGGACCCTGGACCTTTATCTTTGTCTGATAATAACGAGATAGAGACTCTCTTTGCGACCCCATGGATAGTAGCCTGCCCCAAGCTTCCCTGTCCATGGATTTTCAAGGCAAGAGTACTGGAGCGGGTTGCCATTTTTTTAGGGAATCTTCCCAACCCAGGGATAGAACCCAGGTCTCTCACATTTTAGACAGATGCTTTACCATCTGAGCCATGAGGGAAGTCCAATATGAAATTTTAATTAATATCTAATCTTACAACATGATACAAAAATATATGTTTCAGTTGGAAATCATCTGCCATTCTAAAGCCAGAAATCTCTCAAACTGAATATGAGACAATTAATAGATATTAAATATAATAACTGCAATGAAATTGCATAAATGAGAAGAAACTTACTCAAGCATTGGGAAAATTAAGTCTTATATCCTGACTAGAAATTTAAATGGCAGAAAAGAGGATTAGGAGAAGGACATTTCACTTAAAGAAAGTGCCATAAGCAACAGTAAATGAATATGAATGAGAGAAAGAGAATGGAAAACTAATGGGTTTTATTTAGCTTATTTAAATTTTGCTTTCATCTGACTCGAGGGCAGTTTTGGAGACTAGGTGTAAGTAATTAAAATTAAACTGACAAAAATGGAATCGAATCAGTTATGCATAGATTGAAGGCTGTACTTAGGAAAACTAAAGGGGAATAGTGAACCATAAGATTGTTTGAAGCAGGACAGGAGTTCTTTATGCAAAATGAATGTCTTCAAAAGATTATTCTGGCAATAATACAGAAGATAGATTGAAGGGGTGTTGCATTGCGGTCCATAAGAACAATTATATTTAGCTAATATAGTTATAGCTGATGAGAAGAGAAGCCTTGAGAATGGCATTGGGAATGGAAAAGAGGAAAATTGTTCAATTGTGTTTTAATTTTGTGCATAGTGCCTAAAATGTAAATCAACTAGAGATTATCATTTAGGGAGATACATGCTTTGACAAAGACATGATACCCTTCCGAGGAAACGATGCTTTCTCCCTGAGCTCTTCAGCAGTTATCAGGACATTACCCCATCCATGGCCATCTATGCAGATATGCACTACTTGACTTTGGGGTGTAGGCCCCCTGTGAAGAGATGATTCTTATATCTAGGGAATATGTGGGCTTTCATCTGACACAAATGTTAATGAGACAGCCACCTTATTTCAGGTAGCTTGAGCTGTTCTAAGTCTTCTTGACAACTTTTGCCTGTGATGAGAAGTGTCTTTTACTGAAAATAGAGAGCACTAGCCCCTTGCCAATTCCACTTCTCATATGTCCTCTAGAGATTGAAAAATGAATAGCAATGTGTTCTGTCTGTAAGGCTTCACTTCTAGAACCCTTTGCGTAAAAAAGCAGCTGCAGCAGGTTTTAAGTTCATAGCTTAGGACTTACATAAAGTAGACTTGGCAGGATTTTGCTTAGAAGCTGAGGAATCAAACTTACTGACCTGTGTGAAATTTGATTAACTAAAATCTCATCAGTCCTCATGCTGACCACATTCCCAGAAACAGGCAGCTGGACTCCTGGGCAGCTATGTGACCAAGCAGAACTGAGCCAGATGTCAGCTTGTTCACAGAAAGGAGCCTCTGGAGTGGAGCACAGCTCATTCAGCAAAAGCAGCAGTGCCTTGGAGTGCACATCCAGCTTTAACTGCTCCATAGGTCAGCATCTCGTTGATCTCTTATTCAGTGCTTAAACATCTGATGAAGGTATTTTGACTTTGAAAAGGAAATTGTCAATATTAGCTTGATTTTCAGATATTTTGAATAGGCACACCTTCTTTCAGAGCCTGAAGATGTTACATGTGTAAATCACACACAAAAAGATCTGCTAAAAGTATCTTATCCTATTAGAATGCTCTCAGAGAGACTCCTCTGAACCTGTACTTCATTCTGACAGTCAAATTATAGGCACGGATAGTTGAACTGGGGATATGGATGTATGACACTCAGCAATGTTTGTCAAAGACCTTTAAAAGGATGACTTGTTTGAAATCAGAGCTCATTTGAATAGTTGGTCAACAATGAAAGTATCATTTTAAAGGCGGTTAAACTTAACCCCTCAAGTCACAAATTTCAATTATCATCGCTTATTTGGAGGAAAAGAAATTATTCAGTGTGAGTCATTATCTTTATTTCAGTAAGATTTTTTTTTCCCTTTGAATCTAATCAAGTCTCAAAAATTACAGGATAAAACACATAAAATTAGTAGAGGATTAAACTTCATGGAGTTTTCACTACTGGTTTTTATTATAAGTAGTTTCCATATTATATTTAAATTGGTTTGCATTTCTTTAAGGAATCATTAACATGCTGAGAGCCAAATCATGTGGCTATAAACAGTCACTGTGACTTTTACTAGTTGCTAATGTTTTAACCATTATAAAATATTTCTAATCAACACTTGGAAGGAAAAGACATTATCATAAACTCAAAACCAGCTGATTTAATAACTATTTTAACAGGAAATATAACCAAAATATAATGTCATAAGCTTTACTTAATGACATAGTAGGTTACCTTTTATTCTGAGATCACTGAAACAAAATTAAGAATCAGACTTGATCTATTTACTTAGGGTTTCAATATTATAACATTAAAAAACAAAGGAACAGGAAGCAAGCTAAGAAATAAGTTCCAAGTCCAATATTAAGAATTATTTCACTTTTTTTACTAATTTAAAATTAATTAGTATATGTTGTATCTGTTATAAATTTGCAAATATAAGATGTTAGGGAAAAATGTTTTGCCCACTGTTTTACTTTGGTTAAATTTAAAGTGTTATTTCACATATTCAGAAGATTCCTATCTTAGGGTATCAATTGTATTAGTATATATATATATATTTATTACTGCCAATTCAGCAGGTACCTGTATGCTGCCAAATTGCATGTGTCTCTAATTAGATTAATTATACATCTTTTAACTAACAATATTCAAAGCTAACTCATGTTAATGACTTACCTCACACCAAGAAATATTCAAAATTTTGAGTGTGTATCTTCGTGTGTGTGTGTGTATTAAGCACAATTTAATCCTCACAAAAAATCTTACAAGGTCTTGGTCTTGCTATTATTATAATTTGATAGAATTAAAAACCAAGATAAAGAAAGGTTATGTAACTTGTCAACCACTTCACAACTAGTTAATGGTGGAGCCAAACACCCAACTATGTAGGTTTGACTACAGCCAAGGTACCTTCTCATGAAGCTCATGGAAGACTGGAAATTTTCTTCCTTCTCCACAGCAATTTGGTGGTCAGTGAGAATATGTGTGAGAGTCAGATTTAGACTCCTACCAGAAATTCCCTCCTTTTGCTCTTACTGTCTTACAAGCCAACCTCTGGGCATGACTTTGCATTTTGGGGAATGGAAATTCTTAATTTTTTTGAAGCAATATTATTGTTTTCAATACAATTCAGGCTCATTATTATTTGCAAAATGAACATATTAAAATAGATTAAATAATACATATCTGAGGAACTTCAGAGGAGGAAAATAAAGTCATATGAAATACCAAACTCATGCATAAAAATTAGAAGGGTCAGGGATCGAACCCAGGTCTCCCACATTGTAGACAGACGCTTTACCATCTGAGCCACCAGGGAAGTCCTACAATTTCCTAAAGACAGAGTCAAACATAATCAAATATAAGATTCTCAGTTAATAGGATGAACAAAAACGAGTGCTTAGAAGATAAATTTTTACTAGAACTGAACAATGCCTCATAAGTATGGTAAAGTATCATGTTCATGTACATGTACTATAAAAATAGTATGTGTTATTCAACTCTGTCACAAAGTTACTGTATAACTTCCAAGTATAATTCCATTAAATTCATCCCACAAAAGAAGAAAGTAATTCATAACTTTCTGTTTTCATTTCTGAAGTTATAAACATGTAATGTATGATTTAAACTCTTTCAAAAATATTCCAGCAATATGATTCTTAAACTTTTATATTAAGAATGGGTCATTGGAGTGTAAATGTCTAAAATTTCTTTGATGAACTTGAGGAGGAGATAGTTTTCATTATTAACTAGGAGAAGATAAAAATGTTTTGACAGTTAACAGAAGAACTGGTGTGTCATTTTATGAAAATAAATAGAATAGTTAAGGGTGTCTCTCAGTATATGGCTGCTGTTTCATCTCACATAAATTTGTGAGATATAATAATGTGGAAAGGGACAAAATATGCCTGGGAAATAGTTGCTCATCTAATCTGACACAGATAAAGATGGATACACTTTTGTAGCAAAGCATCAAAGAATATTTTTTGCCCAGATAGTTTTAAAAACAATGTGCTACAAATTACTATCCATCGCAGTACATTTGGTTTTTTATCTATTGTACACTATATAATTTAATAGGATGAATCTTTTAATGCCATCTCAACTTTTTTCAGTTTGAAAAAAGTTTTGTTGAAAACTGATGTGTGTCTGAACAACTCAGAGTTTACTATCTGCATTTAGTTTCCTGAACTGCAAAGTTCAAATTCTTCTTCAATTGTGATTCTACAAAATAACGAACTACTAATGAAATTGTGCTTCAGTCTTTAGCTGAATAAACTCCTGGCCTACTTCATGGAACTTTTTTGTATTTGTAGTTTCTAACTATTTACTTGAAAGTTTGGAAAATATAGGCTCTATACACAGCATACCTGAATACTATAAAAGTTATTAGCTTTCATTAGATATTAGTTGCATGTCTTAAGAAAAAAATGGAAGAAGTAAAAGAAAAAAAAATCTTAAAGCTATTTGGTTTTTTAAAAAGCTAAAAAGACATATAGTAGATGAAAGTATTTCTAAAATATATTAAATTATTATAAGAAGTAAACCAGAAAATGTGAATACAGTTGGTAAAATTTCAATTTAATTTTTAATTTAACTTATTTTAAAATCTTTGAATTAAATAAGTATTTCTTATATAAAAATATTCTTTTAGATTTTCATAAAACATAATCCCACTTTTCACAAGATTTTCACAAAACATAATCCCACTTTTCACATTCACTCCATCTTGTGATGGAGAATATTTCTTTCTTGACACATAGAAGAAAGAGTCAAGTGAACAAATAATTTTGATATAACAGATTAAGTACTATTCAAGAAGTATTCACAGGATAGGATTACATACAAGAGACATACAGTCAACAAGGAGGAGATGGTATCTACATTTAGTGTAGTAAATAGTATTCACATAAGGAGAATTCCAAACTAGCCTCTAAGAGTATTGAATCCTCACATTTTACAAATGAAAAAATGAGCAGAAATATAATTGTCCCCCCTCCCTCGCCCCACCTGCACTGATCATGTATTTAGTTAAGGGCAAGCAAAGACTAAAACTCAGATTATCTGCCATGTTCTTTCCATGTCCTTCATTTAAAAGTTGGAAAATATTTTAATATAATCACATTGTTTTATGAGAATTTTTTTTTTCAGAAATTTTGACTGAACAGCATTATAAAACAGAAAAGCAGTCAAAGAAGGCTATTTGATTCTACTGACCTTTACTTTGATTGATATAGCCAATTTAAGCACACATTCAAATAATTTTGCCTGCAGACAAAATTTAAAAGAGCTATTTAAGGACTAAACAACTCTCTTATGCACTGTGTCCCAAAGTATCAATGGTTATTTTTTTTCTGTATATTATGAACTAATTCTTTAAATACAGTAAAAATAAATGTCTAGGATTCCTACCTCTGTGAGCTGGTGAGGAGCTTTATGGACCTACTCCCCAGGGCAACTGTTGAAAATTACAAAGTAAAAACAGCCTGTAGAAATGGCCCTGAGGACATATAACAAATAAAGGAAATGTATTCAGGACTACCTGCTAAAATTGGCTTAGAACTGAGTCCTGAAATTATTTTCCATTATAGGTTGTTACAAGATATACACCATAGTTCCCTGTGTTCCCTTGCTGTGCACCAGAAACACTGCAAGTCAACTATACTTCAATAAAATATATATATATTTTAAAAAATGTACAATGGAAAAAAACTAAGAAATAAATCTTCATTGAGAAAAAAAGAAAACAAACAGTTGTGATATTTGAACCAAGAATCATGCCTTCCCAACCCCGTCCCAGCTCAATGAGGTAAAAACACTCTAGACTAGTTCAACAAAGAACATGGGGCTCCCTTTCCCAAATTCTCTGTCATAGGTATTATGCTTATGCTTGGTCCATAATTATGTGACATGCTAAAAATATTTAATGCAAAGTTGTTCAACTGGAGAAAGGAAATGTAAAAAGAGTTTGGTTAAAATAATTTTAATAACTTGTTATAATATATTTTGATTTAAAAAGAAAGGACTGGGAACTCATGTACACCTGTGGCAGATTCATGTCAATGTATGGCAAAACCAATACAGTATTGTAAAGTAAAATAAAGTAAAAATAACAATTAAAAAATAAATAAATAAAATTAAAACTTAAAAAAAGAAAGGAAATAAAAACCTTTGAGGCAAAATAAGGTTGTTATGGGTATAAAATTTAGCTAATGTTATATGAAGATGTGACTGAATCAAGAATCAAATTTTAGGTAATGTAGTTCCTGTAAAGCATAGTCTGTAAAAGAAATAATATAGAATTACTCATATCATACATTGGAGTAATATAGTTTAAGCTGCCCAGGGTGACTTAATTGTTGAGAAATATAAGTAATTCTAAAGAATATAGTGAGAAGCCACAATAGAGAAAGTTGGTTTAATAGCTAGTTAACTGGTTTCTAACTAGTTAACAGTGTTTAAATCTGGCAAACAGTAGTGACAGGAATTAGGAATATTCAAAAGCCAGAAGCATTGTTAAAATCCAGGTAAGAAGTGGTTATCAAATTTAGGTGGCAATAACAAATATGGAAAAAGAACACATCCACATCCAAGAGATAGTTTTTATACTAATAATGAGAAAGTAGAAAAAAAAAATTAAGGAAGCAATTCCATTCACCGTTGCAATGAAAAGAATAAAAAACACTTAGGAATATATCTACCTAAAGAAACTAAAGACCTATATATAGAAAACTATAAAACACTGATGAAAGAAATTAAAGAGGACACTAATAGATGGAGAAATATACCATGTTCATGGATCAGAAGAATCAATATAGTGAAAATGAGTATACTACCCAAAGCAATCTACAGATTCAACGCAATCCCTATCAAGCTACCAGCGGTATTTTTCACAGAGCTAGAACAAATAATTTCACAATTTGTATGGAAATACAAAAAACTTGAATAGCCAAAGCAATCTTGAGAAAGAAGAATGGAACTGGAGGAATCAACCTGCCTGACTTCAGGCTCTACTACAAAGCCACAGTCATCAAGACAGTATGGTACTGGTGCAAAGACAGAAACATAGATCAATGGAACAAAATAGAAAGCCCAGAGATAAATCCACGCACCTATGGACACCTTATCTTTGACAAAGGAGGCAAGACTATACAATGGAGAAAAGACAATCTCTTTAGCAAGTGGTGCTGGGAAAACTTGTCAACCACTTGTAAAAGAATGAAACTAGAACACTTTCTAACACCATTCACAAAAATAAACTCAAAATGGATTAAAGATCTAAATGTAAGACCAGAAACCATAAAACTCCTAGAGGAGAACATAGGCAAAACACTCTCCAACATAAATCACAGCAGGATCCTCTATGATCCACCTCCCAGAATACTGGAAATAAAAGCAAAAATAAACAAATGGGATCTAATTAAAATTAAAAGCTTCTGCACATCAAAGGAAACTATAAGCAAGGTGAAAAGACAGCCTTCTGAATGGGAGAAAATAATAGCAAAGGAAACAACTGACAACTACTCTCAAAAATATACAAGCAACTTATGCAGCTCAATTCCAGAAAAATAAATGACCCAATCAAAAAATGGACCAAAGAACTAAATAGACATTTCTCCAAAGAAGACATACAGATGGCTAACAAACACATGAAAAGATGCTCAACATCACTTATTATCAGAGAAATGCAAATCAAGACAATAAAGTACCATTTCACACCAGTCAGAGTGGCTGAGATCCAAAAGTCCACAAGCAATAAATGCTAGAGAGGGTGTGGAGAAAAAGGAACCCTCTTACACTGTTGATGGGAATGCAAACTAGTACAGCCACTATGGAGAACAGTGTGGAGATTCCTTAAAAAACTGGAAATAGAACTGCCTTATGACCCAGCAATCCCACTTCTGGGCATACACACTGAGGAAACCAGAATTGAAAGAGACACGTGTACCCCAATGTTCATTGCAGCACTGTTTATAATAGCCAGGACATGGAAGCAACCTAGATGTCCATCAGCAGAAGAATGCATAAGAAAGCTGTGGTACATATACACAATGGAGTATTACTCAGCCATTAAAAAGAATACATTTGAATCAGTTCTAATGAGGTAGATGAAACTGGAGCCAATCATACAGAGTGAAGTAAGCCAGAAAGAAAAACACCAATACAGTATACTAACACATATATATGGAATTTATAAAGATGATATGGTAATGATAATCCTGTATGTGAGACAGCAAAAGAGACACAGATGTATAAAACAGACTTTTGGACTCTGTGAGAGAGGGAGAGGGTGGGATGATTAGGGAGAATGACATTGAAACATGTATACTATCATGTAAGAAACAAATCACCAGTCTAGGCTCGATGCAGGATACAGAATGCTTGGGGCTGGTGCACTGGTATGACCCAGAGAGATGATATGGGGAGGGTGGTTGGAGGGGGGGTTCAGGGTTGGGAACTCATGTACACCTGTGGCAGATTCATGTCAATGTATGGCAAAACTAATACAGTATTGTAAAGTAAAATAAATAAATAAAATAAAATAAAACACTGTCAACATGGGCAAATATCTCAGAGTATTTAAAATATGGATTCAGCCAGAACAGTTAAATGTATATACCAACAATAAGATTAGATTCATCTTTAAATATTGGTTTCTTTGCAGGTCTAGCTAAAGGATTTCTCAGGAATTTTATTTCTGTCAGTTAATAGAATAATAGAAACATTAACTTTTGTAATTCAAATCTAAAAACATTTGATAATTTATAACAAAATTTTTCAACTCTCAAAAAATATTAAAGGCCTTTCTAGACTTCTTTCTCAAAGAAAATTATTAATGCTCACCTAAAATTTTAGGTTACTTTGCCAACAAAGAGATTAGTCCTGAGTGTTCATTGGAAGGACTGATGTTTAAGTTGAAACTCCAATATATTCAGTATTAGTTAAAAGCCTTAAAACAGCAGAAAATTAACCTTCTAATAATAATTCAAGCTGAAATAACAAGAGAAAGATTTAGAAAGCCATTGTCCTTATTTTTCAGTTTTCCTGGTGGAGATGGTGAAGAATCCACCTACAATGCAGGAGACCTGGGTTCAATCCTTGGCTTGGAAGATCCCTGGGAGAAGAGAACGGCAACCCACTCCAGTATTCTTGCCTGGAGAATTCCCTGGTCAGAGGAGCTGGTGGGCCCACAGGGCCACAAAGAGTCAGACATGACTAGAGACTTTCACTTTAATTTCTTTGCTTTTACAAGATGTATTATCTTGTCATGTTTATATTGAATTGACTTCACAGGTGTCTTTGAATATTCTACTGTCTCCTTGTCCATGATGTCTGTTGTAATTCCTGGCTTGTGACCCTGTCTAATTACTTCTGAAGGGAACTGCTATAAGGTGGTAAGTGAAATATAAAAATAGCCAAATCCCTTGATAACTCCCTAAGGCAATCTAATTTGTAAATAGAGCATTGATTCAGCTCACTAATAGTTCCTGCAGGAGGATAAATGTTTTTGAGAAGGGTATTTCAGAGTTCATGGAAGCATGAGAATTAGGAAAGGAAAGAAAGAAGTGCTATAGTAGAGGGAAGCTATATGAATTGTATACATATATATGTGTTTTTAAATAGCTTGCTGTGATTATATTTTGCTTAAATAATGTTTTTTTTTTCTTTTCTATATGTCCAGTACACAGGTCTAATTTAGCACTTAACCATGAAGGCTCTGAGAGAACATAAACCAAAATTATACTATTATTTTTCTATGTGTTCTGGTGCAGAATATCTAATGCAAACAGGCTCTTTATAACTGCTTTATGATCGTGATTACTCCTTAAAAGTTTCAGAAAAAGATTTTGGTGGTAAAATTCCAGTTTCTTTAAGACATATCAGCATGATTTTTTAGCAATTTAATTTCACTTAAGAAGCGCTGGCATTTTGGATTTCTTGAAATTCAAATTATGTTTCATCTAGAACAAGACTTTAAATCTGAGTCTCTTCAATTAGTACTAATGTGATATAGTGACAAAATTAGTCCAAAGGATGTTCAAAATTTGAGAAATAAATCATGCTAGGAGTTTCACACTTAAAAACACTAATTCCTCCCTCTTATCTACTCAAGTAAATGCTAGCAAAATCACAGAGCAAATTCATGCTCTCAATAATTGATTACAAATCCAGGTCAACTGTATGTTTTACAACATTAAAAATAATTAGTCATATGATCAGAGAGATTATTTGTCTTCATTTTTAATCAATTCCAAAATGCTAATAATTAAATGAAGTAAAATGTGAAAATAATTTGCTTTAAACTTAATGGTGATCTTGGAACTGCTTGCAATCTAAATTTAGGGAAGCAGAAAATAAAAGTTAGCTAAAACTTTGATAATCAAAAATCACTAATTCAGTTTAATGATATGCATTTTTGTATCATGGCAATCAGCAGATATTTAATAAGTGTATATTATGTGGTCTTTCATTTTCTTAATCAATAAGCACAGTATAATATAAAAACATATCAAATCTCCAGTCCTCAAATCACAGCAGTGTGTTCATATTTTTAATATCTATTCTGGCCTAATTTTCTTCACTACTGATCCATAAGTACAAGAGCTATCACATTACTTACTCTCTCTTTACATAAAATGGCTTTCTTTTTTTTTTTTTTTTAATTGCTACATGCTTGAGTGCATGGGTGCTAAGTCACTTCAGTCATGTCAGATTCTTTGAAACCCTATGGATTGTAGTCCACTAGGCTCTTCTGTCCATGGAATTCATTCTCCAGGCAAGAATACTGGAGTCGATTGCCTGTGCCCTCCTCCAGGGAATCTTCTCCACCCAGGGGTGCAATCATGTCTCCTGCATTGGCAGGCTGGTTCTTTACCACCAGCACTATCTGGGAATCCCTTTTGTTACATGTGCTCTGCAAAATCACCATCACTACAAATAATCTAACCAGTATAGATTTTCAGCACTTTTCTCAAGCCACAGGAACACAAATAAAACACAGAAATCTATGTACTGGGTTCACTACAGTTCAAATCCCTTCTCTACCTCCTAGATTAGCCTTAAAAGTGGCCTGTAATTTTTTTTATACTTCCTTGCCAGCTCTCTTTTCCTTAATTTGTACTCTAAGTTCATCATTCTGTTTGAACTGCCTCTATCCTCTTCAATCCAAGAAGAGAAATTTACATTGTAAATCATTGACATAAATCTTACCCACTTGATAAAAACTCTCTCAACTTCCTTCTGTACTACTTTTAGATTTATTTATATCACTGCTCTTACATTTTATAATTATAAATGCCCCATTGGGGGTATCTTTTAAAAATCAGGATAACACTTGATAGCTAGTCTTGGTGTTTTTTCTTGTTTATCTGTTTGTTTTCAGCAGGGGGAGGGTAGACTTTTGGAGCTTTATTTGGAAATTAACTCAGGGAACATCTTGATACACAGAAGTATTCAAATATGAAATTCAAATGTTGGCAAATTGAGAACCATTGAGCTTCTTTAAGCATTCCACAGAGAAAGTACACTTCTAAAAACACTATTGGAACCATTTGGATATAATTTTAGTTGGCTGTTTAGTTCCTATAAGAACAGATGATATAAATATGAAAATGAAAATAGGGTGGAGAGAAGTGAAGTAGCCTAGGTGTCAATTTGCAAGACACATTCATCTCTAACTCTCTAAGTAATTTTTCAATTTTAATAACTGTAGAACAGTTTTATATTTGTAGGTAGTTTTTGGAAACTAGGTTATTTGAACTGATCTATCCACAAAAAAGGAAGTAAAAATGCTGAGTGAAACATTTTTTCAAAAAAATCTTCAAATGTATCAAATAAGTGGAAAAATAAGAAGTCCTACCATATCAAATTAACAAAAATAGGAGCCCACAGTAACAAGACTAATAATTACTGAGGCCACTTTTATCCCAAAGGCCTTTGTTAATACAAATGAATTTAAGCTTGAATGTTGAGGACTACATTGGAGAAGGAAATGGCAACCCACTTCAGTGTTCTTGCCTGGAGAATCCCAGGGACGGGGGAGCCTGGTGGGCTGCCATCTCTGGGGTTGCACAGAGTCAGACACGACTAAAGTGACTTAGCAGCAGCAGCAGTTGAGGACTACACGGAGAAAAGTAAATGGGTCCAGCATCCACAGTGCAGAGTAAAGAAGTAGCCTCCCTAGTAAATGGAACGAACAAAAAGCAATATCCTCAAGATAAAGGTAAACAGGAATTGCACTATCCTCATTCCAAGAACATCCCTCTGCACCTCCAAATTCAATACATATACTTCAACCTTGAGCCAAAAAAGAGAACAAAATCTTCCTGAGAAGTTGCAAACATGCATCAGCTCATTTACCAGTCTGTAAATCCTAAAAGACAATGCTGTTAAAGTGCTGCACTCAATATGCCAGCAAAATTGGAAAACTCAGCCTCATAGCTCCTGTGGCCTAGGCCACAGGACTGGAAAGGGTCAGTTTTCATTCCAACCCCAAAGAAAGGCAATGCCAAAGAAAGTTCAAAGTACCACACAATTGCTCTCGTCTCACACATTAGCAAAGTGATGCTCAACATTCTCCAAGCCAGGGTTCAACAGTACATGAACTGTGAAATTCCAGATGTTCAAGCTGGATTTAGAAAAGGCAAAGGAACAAGACATCAAATTGTCAGCATGAATTGGATCATCAAGAAAGCAAGAAAGTTAGAGGAAAACATCTATTTCTGCTTTATTGACTATATGAAAGCTTTTGACTGTGTGCATTACAAAAAACTGTGGAAAATACTTAGAGAGATGGGAACACCAGACCACCTTGCCTGCCTCTGGAGAAATCCATATGCAGGTCAAGAAGCAACAGTTAGAATCAGACATGGAACAACAGACTGGTTCCAAATCAGGAAAGGTGTATGTCAAGGCTATGTATTGTCACCCTGTTTATTTAACTTATATGCAGAGTTCAGTTCAGTCACTCAGTCGTGTCCAACTATTTGTGACCCCATGAATTAGAGCACGCCAGGCCTCCCTGTCCATCACCAACTCCCAGAGTTACTCAGATTCATGTCCATCAAGTCAGTGATGCCATCCAGCCATCTCATCCTCTGTCGTCCCCTTTTCCTCCTGTTCCCAATCCCTCCCAGCATCAGACTCTTTTCCAATGAGTCAACTCTTCGCATGAGGTGGCCAAAGTACTGGAGTTTCAGCTTTAGCATCAGTCCTTCCAATGAACACCCAGGGCTGATCTCCTTTAGGATGGACTGGTTGAATGTCCTTGCAGTCCAAGGGACTCTCAAGAGTCTTCTCCAACACCACAGTTCAAAAGCATCAATTCTTTGGCCCTCAGCTTTCTTCACAGTCCAACTCTAACATCCATACATGACCACTAGAAAAAACCATAGCCTTGACTAGATGGACCTTGTTGGCAAAGTAATGTTTCTGCTTTTGAATATATTATCTAGGTTGGTCATAACTTTCATTCCAAGGCATAAGCATCTTTTAATTTCATGGCTGCAGTCACCATCTGCAGTGATTTTGGAGCCCCCCAAAATAAAGTCTGAAACTGTTTCCACTGTTTCCCCATCTATTTCCCATTAAGTGATGAGACCAGATGTCATGATCTTCATTTTCTGAATGTTGAGCTTTAAGTCAAATTTTTCACTCTCCTCTTTCACTTTCATCAAGAGGCTTTTAGTTCCTCTTCACTTTCTGCCATAAGGGTGGTATCATCTGCATATCTGAGGTTATTGATATTTCTTCCGGCAAAGTACATCATGTGAAATGCCCAGCTGGATGAAGCACAAGCTGGAATCAAGATTGCTGGAAGAAATATCAGTAACCTCAGATACGCAGATGACAACACCCTTATGCAGAAAGCAAAGAGCTAAAGAGCCTCTTGAAAAAAGTAAAAGAGGAGAGTGAAAAAGTTGGCTTAAACCTCAACTTTCAGAAAACGAAGATCGTGGCATCTGGTCCCACCACTTCATGGCAAATAGATGGGGAAACAATAGAAACAGTGAGATACTTTATTTTGAGTTCTCCAAAATCTTTGCAGATGGTGATTGCAGCCATGAAGTTAAAAGACGCTTGCTCCCTAGAAGAAAAGCTATGACCAACCGAGACAGCATATTGAAAAGCAGAGACATTACTTTGCCAACAAAGGTCCATCTAGTCAAAGCTATGGTTTTTCCAGTAGTCATGTATGGATGTGAGAGCTGACTATAAAGAAAGTTGAGTGCTGATGAGCTGATGCTTTTGATCTGTGGTGTGGATAAGATATTTGAGAGATCCTTGGACTGCAAGAAGATCAAACCAGTCCATCCTAAAGGAAATCAGTCCTGAATATTCACTGAATAGACTGATGCTGAAGTTGAAATTCCAATACTTTGGCCACCTGATGCGAAGAACTGACTTATTAGAAAAGTCCCTGATGCTGGGAAAGTTTGAAGGCATGAGGAGAAGCGGACGGCAGAGGATGAGATGGTTAGATGGTATTACCAAGTCAATGGACATGAGTTTGAAAAAGCTCCAGGAGTTGATGAAGGACAGGGAAGCCTGGCATGCTGCAGTCCATGAGGTTGCAAAGAGTCAGACATGACTGAATGACTGAATTGAACTGAACTGAACTACTTGTGATAAATCAAAAACTTTAAACTATAAATTTAGTAATTTATATAGTTAACTTTTTTCTCAGAGCTACATTTTATTGCTTATGTGAATACTATTATAATAATATTAATATTAATATGTATAATTAATATTATTAATATTATGTATTATATTAGTTGGCCTTCCTTGGTAGTTCAGCTTGTAAAGAATTGACATGCAACATGGAGACCTGGGTTTGATCCCTGGGTTTGGACTATCACCTGGAGAAAGAATCAGCTACCAATTCCAGTATTCTTGCCTGGAGAATTCTATGGACAGAGGAGTTGGCAGATGATAGTGAATGGGTTTGCAAAGAGTCAGCCACAACTGAACCACTTTCACATTATATTAGTTATTCTAAAGTCCATTTGATTATGCATTTTTTGTTTTTATTTTTCATCAGCATTTTGAAGGCATTACTGCATTGTCTCTAGCTTTTAATGTTGGGGATGCAAAGTCTGATGCCAATATGACTGCTACCTTTAAGGTAATCATCTACTTTTTCCTTATCAAAATTTTGTTCTTTTTTGTTGTTGGTTTTATCCATTGGTTTTGTTAAATTTCATTAAATTGTGTCTATTTTTAAGTCTTTTTTTAACTCTTATTTATGGACACTTGCAGACACTATTATATATGAAGACGGGATTTTCTGATGTTATTCTAATCTGTCATTTCCTTATTGATGTATTTTTAAATTTCCACCTTGCTTTTTGTTTCCTAAAATCATTGTTAGTTATATGATATAATTTCCAGAATGTATTATCTTTGAATATTATCTTTTCATATTTTAAATTGAGTGATGTTTGCCCTAACAGGAGAGTCTTATCAATGTTTTCTTTTGATCATACTTATTTCAGGAACTGAACTTTTTCATAGTATTAAGCTAACTTCCATATTTTTTCAAATTTCCTTTTTAAAAAAAATTTTTTTTTGTTTTTTCCTAATGCCATAGTTCTGTTACAGTGTCCCATCAAATATACCACATTATTTTTTGTCATTATATCTCTTTAGTGTCTTCTTGGCTGTGACAGTTTCTCAGACTTTCCTTGTTTTGATGACCTTGGTAACTTTGTGGAATATTGGTCAGGTATTGTGCAGAATGTCCCTCTATTGAGATTTATTTAAGATTTGTTCTCATGATCAGACTTTAATTATGTCTTTACCACTGAGGTAAATTGCCCTTCCTCATATATAAAGAGTACAAACTATGAACATGACATCATTATTTATACTAACCTTGATCAATGGAATCAGTGTTTGTGAGGTTTCTCCACTGTTAAATTCCTTTATTATCACCACTTCCATACCGTATTATTTGGAAGTCCTCTTTAGAAGGAAGACCCTTTGTGTGGCCCATTGTTAAGGGGTGAGGGTCTTCCTTCTACATCCTCCTCAAGATATAGCATCTACTAAATTATTTGGAATTCTCCCATATGGAAGTTTTGTCTCTCTCTCTCCCACTCAGGAGATTTTCAAATAATTCATTAGGTATATATTTAGATATATGTACACACACACACACACACACACACATGCATTCACACATGCTCAGCTGCTCCAGTCTTGTCCAACTCTATGACTCCATTGACTGTAGCCCACCAGGCTCCTCTGTCCATGGGGTTTCCCAGGCAAGAATACTGGAGTGGGTTGCCATTTCCTCCTACAGAGGATCTTCCCAACCGAGGGATCAAACCCATATCACCTGCACCTCCGACATTGGCAGGCAGATTCTTTACCACTGAGACACCAGGGAAGCCCATATATGTATGCTGCTGCTGCTACTGCTAAGTCGCTTCAGTCATATTCAACTCTGTGTGACCCTGTATTTGGCAGCCCACATATTTAATTATTCATTTGTTTATACTAGTGTTGCTTCCATCTTTATTTATCATTTATTTATTCATCAGGGTGTTGCTTCCATCTTTGGTTGATTAAGGAGACGTTTGCTTGCTATAAGCATATATATACAGTTTTTTTCATGGACACACATTTTCAAGTTAATTCAGTAAATATTTAGAAAATTGAGTTAATAATGAGATATTCAAGGAAAGATGCAACTCCATAACCAGATATTTGCTTCAAGATTTCATCAGTTGAATCAGTTCTTAAAACATGTTTTTTCAGAGTCAATAGTTGAAAATCTTGATGTGAAAGACCTAACAAATCACAAAGTTAGTAGTTATCTTTAATAAATTCAAAATGGAAAACTGAATAAATGGTGATGGAATAAGGAGGATGATAGGAGTAATTGTAAATGAATTTGTATTCGGTCTATTTTTTCATTCTCTTAGTAAAAATTATCTACAGGTCATGTTGACTTCTGTTTCCTCTATAAGGCATAATGAAATAATTTTAAAATTATTAAGTAACTTACTCTATTCATACGACAAATTAATAGAATAAATAGATGTATCATGTCCCAAAACTTGTTTTTTCCATGAAGACTCACTACTGTTATGTTATATATATATAAAGAGTTTCAAGATGGATATATCAATGGTTGATTTTTGAAACTTGTTTTTTTCTTCTAGTTTTCCTAATATTCCTAGCTATGAAATATATTGAAGACAACCAAGAGCAAATAGATACAGTGATTATTAGTAACAGCAATTCATACACCTAATAATTTATAAGAATTATAGATGATACTGCCACTTTTTATGTCACTTTTTATTTTTATTTATTCAAATGTAAGCTAGCATTAAATTGAATATGTTGTTTTGTAAATTTCAGTTTAAAGAGAAAGTGAAAATTGCTTAGTAGTGTCCAACTCTGTGATCTCATGAACTGGCTGTAGCCTGCCAGGCTCCTCTGTCCATGGAATTCTCTAGGCAAGAATGCTGGAGTGGGTAGCTGTTCCCTTCTCCAGGGGATCTTCTGGACCCAGGAATTGAACCAGGATCTCTAACATTGCAGGGGGATTCGTTATCAGCTGAATTACCACGGAAGATCAGGTTTAAATATTTCCTCAAAAATTATAAACTTAAATTTAAAAAATAAGCAACATTTTTATGTATTCCCTGTGGTGTTAAAGCATATATCAGTCATCTAATATGGAAGTGCTGTTCTGGAAACATTTTGCTGACAAATATGCATATGATTGTCAGGAAAATCTGTGTGTAAAATTATATACTTTACTCTTAGTAAAAGGTGTGTCTGCATTTTTTTTATAATTGTCATTGTTTGATAATTTAATTTACAGTAGCCTGAAACTTGGTGTTCAAATGCTTCAAGCAAATATTTTCACACTTAATGACTTTAGTTCACCTCTACAGTATTCTAGACAAAGAATAGAAGAAAGTAAAATAGCATGCAATGTCTTATTCATCTAAAGTAACTTAAATGTCTAGCTCACAACATGAAGACGGTATATCATTTACGATAACTCAAGCAGTTTTTTCAGTCAGTAAGGAAAACAATCAGAATTATGTGGATGTTATGAGAGATGAAAAGGAATAAGATAGTCAGTAAAAAGAAAAGAAATAGAGCATTAAAAAGTGGGAAAAAGAAAGATCACTGCCTGTGTAACCTTTAATAACAGTATGGGGTAAAATTGAGAATGAT
The DNA here is from genome assembly GCF_001704415.2 of Capra hircus. Lineage (NCBI taxonomy): Eukaryota > Metazoa > Chordata > Mammalia > Artiodactyla > Bovidae > Capra > Capra hircus. The sequence goes on along the minus strand of NC_030816.1, from coordinate 33,965,548 downwards.
GGCTTTCTTATTTCCCTCCAGTATAATCTCCCTATTTAAAGTTCACTCTGCTTCATGTGAATAATGTATGTGGGCTGACATTCCAGAGAGGAAGAAATAACATGAGCCATAGTTTAATAAGCTTTAAGTGAACAATACTATCTCTCAATATACTAGAAAAGTGGAAGTAGAGTTCATCAAATCAGGTACAGTAATTATTCAGCTTTTTAAAATATCAGTACTTGGATGAAGTGGAGCCAACATTTTGCCATTGTATTTAAGTATGAGGAAAGATATAAAATATTATTCTTTAAATGGCCATTTTTGGTTTACCTGTTTTCAAAAAACTGTTTTGTTGAGCATATGCAGGAAAACTGCTTCATTTACAGAAGTCCTGTGCTCTAGGTAAAACTGATTATTAACACCTAGAAAAAAAATCACAGGATAGTTTCAAATACAAAAGACACTTAGGAAGTTAGGGCTGTAACACCTCATGTATCAAGCCTCATGAAGCAATAGGAATACTTAACACAGACAAATTTTCTAAATAACTGAGGCTTCTAACTTCTATGGAGTGTGCATTGAAACTGTAATTTAGGTTAGAAGCCTCAGGTAAAAAAGAAAATTTGTCTGTGTGAAGTATTTCTATTGCTATATAGTCCTTAATACTTGTATATTATATTAAGTTTTGCTATCTTACATTTCTATACTTGCAACTCTTTTTCAAATTATTAGCTAGTCTTGACAATTGAATTTCCATATATATTTCAAAGTCAGCTTTCCTATTTCCACTAAAAACATGCTGTCCTTTTTATTATGATAGCATTTAGTCTATCATAATAGGAAGGAAATTGACATTTTTTATAGTATTAAGTTTTTCATTACATGAATGCATACGAATATTTTAAACAATTCAAGCAATTCATAATTTACACCTATAATAGTTCACTGCTCTCTGTATACATGCCTTGTGTATCTTTCACTTGATACAAAAATTTTTTAAAGTTTTATTTATTACCGTTCTAGACTTATCAGTCTTTCCCATTCTGTTCTTTTCCTCTATTTCTTTGCATTGATTGCTGAGGAGGGCTTTCTTATCTCTGATGCTGGGAGGGGTTGGGGGCAGGAGGAAAAGGGGACGACAGAGGGTGAGATGGCTGGATGGCATCGCTGACTCAATGGACGTGAATTTGAGTGAACTCTGGGAGTTGGTGATGGACAGGGAGGCCTAGCATGCTGCAGTTCATGGGGTCACAAAGAGTCGGACATGACTGAGCGACTGAACTGAACTGAACTGAGACTTATCAGTAAAAGGTCTTCTGGTGAGATCCCATGACGCTTTCCAGTGTAGGTATTTTCCTATCCCGCGAAAGATGGAGATATGATGTTGAACATTGGAAAAGGAGAGCAGATCACTGTACAATCGCTCTTTTCTCATCCTACCAAAAAAGTATCTTCCTATAGGAGTAATATAGATTAAAGTCACCTTGATAAAAATCCAGATATTTGAAATAAAACAGAAACAAGAGTTCTTTAAAAGAACCTTCAACACTTGATTTAAACATAGTTTTTTTTTAAATAATTCTTGCTCCTGTTATGTACAATATTGTATTAAAATTTCTTTTCTGCCATTTATGACATGCTATTATTGTTTTATGCTTCAAATTGATACTTTATTAATGTCAAAAAACCTATCTTACACTCTTCTGCATCTATTTTTTTATAAATAAAATTCCTGGCCCTGTGTGATCACCAGGTAGTGTTACTTCTAATCCTTTCAGTGACTGCAGACATGCTCCTCAGTACCTTCTTCACCTATATTTTCTGATCAGCATTAAACTCAATACATAAGGGAACCCTCTGTAGGCCTCCAGAGTTCTCTTGCTGTTCTGCTTTCTCCTTTATGGTGCTCTCCCCTGTAAACTCTAAGTGCCTTGTTTTGTTGTTGTTCATTCGCTACGTCATGTCCGACTCTTTGAAATCCCAGGGACTGCAGCACACTAGGCTCCTCTGTCCTCCACTGTCTCCCGGGGTTTGCTCAAATTCACGTCCATTGAGTCTGTGATGCTATCTAACCATCCTCTGCTGCTTTCTCTCTTTACCTTTCCCAGCATCAATGTCTTTTCCAGTGAGTCAGCTCTTTTGCATCAGGCTGTCAAAGATTTGGAGCTTCAGCTTCAGAAATGGTCCTTCCAATGAATATTCAGGGTTGATTTCCTTTAGGATGGACTGGCTTGATCTGCTTGCATTTGAAGAGATTCTTAAGAGTCTCCTCCATCGCCACAATTGGAAAGCATCAATTCTTTAGCACTCAGCCTTCTTTATGGAACAACTCTCACAACCATAGATGGCTACTGAAAAAACCATAGCTTTGACTATATGGACCTTTATTGGCAAAATGATGTCTCTGCTTTTTATTTTTTTTTTATTATTTTTTTTTTCAGTTAGTGGTGGTGGTGGTTTTTATTTTTTTTTATTTTTTTACTTTTTTAAATTTTAAAATCTTTAATTCTTACATGCGTTCCCAAACATGAACCCCCCTCCCACCTCCCTCCCCACAACATCTCTCTGGGTCATCCCCATGTACCAGCCCCAAGCAAGCTGCACCCTACGTCAGACATGGACTGGCGATTCAATTCTTACATGACAGTATACATGTTAGAATTCCCATTCTCCCAAATCATCCCACCCTCTCCCTCTCCCTCTGAGTCCAAAAGTCCATTATACACAGCTGTGTCTTTTTTCCTGTCTTGCATACAGGGTCGTCGTTGCCATCTTCCTAAATTCCATATATATGTGTTAGTATACTATATTGGTGTTTTTCTTTCTGGCTTTCTTCACTCTGTATAAATGGCTCCAGTTTCATCCATCTCATCAGAACTGATTCAAATGAATTCTTTTTAATGGCTGAGTAATACTCCATTGTGTATATGTACCACAGCTTTCTTATCCATTCATCTGCTGATGGACATCTAGGTTGTTTCCATGTCCTGGCTATTATAAACAGTGCTGCGATGAACATTGGGGTACATGTGTCTCTTTCAATTCTGGTTTCCTCAGTGTGTATGCCCAGCAGTGGGATTGCTGGGTCATAAGGTAGTTCTATTTGCAATTTTTTAAGGAATCTCCACACTGTTCTCCATAGTGGCTGTACTAGTTTGCATTCCCACCAACAGTGTAGGAGGGTTCCCTTTTCTCCACACCCTCTCCAGCATTTATTGCTTGCAGATTTATGGATCGCAGCCATTCTGACTGGTGTGAAGTGGTACCTCATTGTGGTTTTGGTATGGTACTGGCATAAAGACAGACATATAGATCAATGGAACAAAATAGAAAGCCCAGAGATAAATCCACACACATATGGACACCTTATCTTTGACAAAGGAGGCAAGAATATACAATGGAGTAAAGACAATCTCTTTAACAAGTGGTGCTGGGAAAACTGGTCAACCACTTGTAAAAGAATGAAACTAGATCACTTTCTAACACCGTACACAAAAATAAACTCAAAATGGATTAAAGATCTACATGTAAGATCAGAAACTATAAAACTCCTAGAGGAGAACATAGGCAAAACACTCTCAGACATAAATCACAGCAGGATCCTCTATGATCCACCTCCCAGAATTCTGGAAATAAAAGCAAAAATAAACAAATGGGATCTAATTAAAATTAAAAGCTTCTGTACAACAAAGGAAAATATAAGCAAGGTGAAAAGACAGCCTTCTGAATGGGAGAAAATAATAGCAAATGAAGCAACTGACAAATAACTAATCTCAAAAATATACAAGCAACTTCTGCAGCTCAATTCCAGAAAAATAAACGACCCAATCAAAAAATGGGCCAAAGAACTAAATAGACATTTCTCCAAAGAAGACATACGGATGGCTAACAAACACATGAAAAGATGCTCAACATCACTCATTATTAGAGAAATGCAAATCTCTGCTTTTTAATATGTTCTCTGGGTTTATCACAGCTTTTCCCCCAAGATGCAAGCATCTTTAATTTCATGGCTACAGTCACAATCCACAATGATTTTGGAGCACACAAAAATAAAATCTGTCACTGTTTCCACTTTTTCCCCTTCTATTTGCCATGAAGTGATGGAACCGGATGTGATGATATTAGTGTTTTGAATGTTAAGTTTTAAGCCGACTTTTTCACTGTCTTCTTTCAACGTCATAAAGATTCTCTTTAGTTCCTCTTTATTTTCTACCATCTTCACGTCTGAGGTTGTCGATATTTCTCCTGGCAATTGATTCCAGCTTGTGATTCGTCCAGACTGGTATTTTGCATGATGCACTCTGCATATAATTTAACAAAGCTGGGCGACAGTATGCAACCTTGTTGTACTCCTTTCCCAATTTTGAACTATTTAGTTTTTCCATGTCTGGTTCTAACTTTTGCTTCTTGGCCCACATAGAGGTTTCTCAGGAGACAGGTAAGTTGGTCTGATACTCTTATCTCTTTAAGAATTTTTCACAGTTTGTTGTGATCTACATAGTCAAATGTTTCAGCATAGTCAATGAAGCAGAAGTAGATGTTTTTCTGGAATCCCTTTGCTTTCTCCATGATCCCAGGAATATTGGCAATTTGATTTCTGGTTCCTCTGCCTCTTTGAAACCCATCTTGTACATCTGGAAGTTCACAGTTCACATGCTGCTGAAGTCTAGCTTGAAGCATTTTGAGCATAGCCTTTCTAGTATGTGAAATGATTGCAGTTGTACAATAGTTTGAACATTCTTTGCATTGCCTTTATTTGGGATTGGAATGAAAGCTGACCTTTTCCAGTCCAGTGGCCACTGCTGAGTTATCCAAATTTGCTGGCGTATTGAATGTAGCACTTTAACAGCATCATCTTTTAGGACTTTACATAATTCAGCTCCAATGTTGTCACCTTGTTTACTCAGAACCCAAGCTTTGCTTTCTAGCCTCAGGGTATCTACTGGATTCAGCCTTGTTTCCCATTCTCTCCCACTTGTCTTGGAAATTCTTTCACAGTAGTCATCAGTGAAGAAACCTTTGTCTTAAGAGGAAACCAGGGGTTGACGTAGGAGCAGATATGTGAAGGGGATTAAGAGGTACAAAGTACTAGGTACAAAATAATAATAAATAAGTAACAGGATATACTATACAACAGAGGAACTATAGCTACTATTTTTAATAACTTTAAGTAGAGTATAATCTACAAATAATATCAAATCACTATGATATACACCTTAAACTAATATAATATTGTAACTCAAATATAATTCAATTAAAAATTACCTTATAAATATTTTTAACATTTATAATTATCTTTCAAGAATGGTAAGGTAAGAACATATCTTAAGTTTCTTTAAATCCTAAAACAAGTTCCTAAAACACATGTTCATAACATGGAATAACATGAAATCCTAAGACAGGCTAACAATATTGTAAACATTATATGATGTTATTCACAAAAATTTAGTGGTAAAATTACTAAAATATTTAAGGACAAAAATAGGGATAATTTGAAGGTAGGATGGCCTTGATTGATAACTCTAATATATAAACCAGCACTGTAACTATGTAAAAGTAGAGCTTTAATGAGCCTGTTTTCACACAATAAATAAGGAGAAAAAAATGGTAATATTACCAAAGTGTGTAATGTTTAGTACTCAGAGGAAGTGATTAAAGCACTTGTGATATATACTGTGATATCTGTGTTATGAACTAAATAAAGCCTTAATTATATCTTTTGAAATTCTTTAATAGTCTTTTAATTTAAACTTTTAAAGTGATTATTGAAATTGAAAATAAACTTATTTTTCAACAAGTTATTTAAATTTACTCATGTTTATTTAAATTAAGTATCAGAAAAGTTTCTTCCTTATGACAGTCCCAAAACCATCATCACCCTGTGAATGTGGGAAGATTTATGGATTTGAGAATGTATTGGTATAATTTGGTTATGGCTCAAGAAACAAAAGTGATAGAACAGAGATGTGGAACACGGAACAGAGTATAACTGGAGAAAATGCAGATAAAAATTGGGTAGATGTCATCTACACAAAGGGCAGAGTGTCAGAATGAGAAGTAGGGAGTGAGAAGGGAAAACACCAGACGGTGAGCAAGTAAGCAGGAGAAACGAAGAAACAACCAACAGATTGAATAAGGATGATACCAAATACAGGGGGTGAAATGTTGAGGTGTGAATGTACTCTAGCCAGTATTATGAAGTGGAAATGCAAAATATCTGATAAATAACTTAAATAATAAAATGTTACAGGAAAGTGTTACAGTGGAAGGAAACTATTTTAAAAAGCAAATAAGAATTAAACATTTTGTAAAAACTGTTTCTCATTTAGTTGAGTCCAGTGAGAATTATATACCTGTTAAATACAGATATTTATTTAAGCAAAAGTAAAACTGCATCCCTTACAGAGTGGGTTAAGTCTAAAACATCTTTGGTAACTAAAGTCAAATATTAATAAAAATTATTCATTACATACATTTTTACTTTTTGTTTCCCTTTTGTTAACTCTAGATTAGTAAACATATATAACACCTCTTTTAGTTCAGAAAGCTATATATTGACTCATAAAACTTGAAGGGAATTTAAAGGTCAACATAAATGCTCACTTATTTAAATATGAATATATTAATTATAATACACAGTAAAAATTAACTGGTACTAAAAATCCCTACTGAGGCAAAGGGACTATTAACATTCCCACTCATCATTTATGCAGTCACCAATGAGGTGTTCTTACACTTTTTAATTGCTTTATCTTTTGAGCCCCACACTAATTACTTACATTTATAAAAGTATATTCATTTCATGCATAATTAAATTTTATTGGCCATGTTTTTCACTTAAAATAAAATTAACTTATAAATAATTTGAAAAATTATCAAAATACAATCAAAGTCACAATATGTTTGTTCTGGGCGTAGGGGGTGCACTGTGGTACATGTGAAACTTCCCGGACCAGAAATGTATCAATCCCCCTCCCCCTGCTGTGGAAACACAAGATCCTAACCACTGAGCCACCAGGAAGTCCACAATATTCTTTCTATATATATAAAGACAAGACAATGTTAAATGAGATATGCTAGTATATTTATATTTTTTCTAAGTAATCTCTTTGAGTATCCTTATAATTGTGTAATTTGAGGGAAATAGTTCTCACTTTTGAGTAACATCATTTAAATCAATTCATACTGCCTTTATATTGATCTAAAAGAATCATGGGATCACTCTTTCCTATCTCTAGATCAGATCTACACACTGAATATAACCTCCACATTCAAGCAGAGCTACAAATTCTAGCTAAGGCAATGGCATCCCACTCCAGTACTCTTGCCTAGAAAATCTCATGGACAGAGGAGCCTGGTAAGCTGCAGTCCATGGGGTCGCTAAGAGCCGGACATGACTGAGCGACTTCACTTTCACTTTTCACTTTCCTGCATTGGAGAAGGAAATGGCAACCCACTCCAGTGTTCTTGCCTGGAGAATCCCGGGGACGGGGAAGCCTGGTGGGCTGCCGTCTATGGGGTCGGACAGAGTCGGACATGACTGAAGCGACTTAGCAGCAGCAACAGCAAAGACTGCATATAAGATATCATTTCAACAAATGTTTATTGATGATAATTTGCAGTTTATTTGTAGTTCAAAAACTTCGGAGAAGTCAATGGCGACCCACTCCAGTACTCTTGCCTGGAAAATCCCATGGGCAGAGGAGTCTGGTAGGCTACAGTCCATGGGATCGCTAAGAGTTGGACACTACTGAGCGATTTCACTTTCACTCTTCACTTTCATGCATTACAGAAGGACATGGCAACCCACTCTAGTGTTCTCGCCTGGAGAATTCCAGGGACGGTGGAGCCTGGTGGGCTGCCATCTATGGGGTCGCACAGAGTTGGACATGACTGAAGAGACTTTGCAGCAACAGCAGCAGTTTAAAAACTTATCATTTACACTTCAGTTCAGTTCAGTCGCTCAGTCGTATCCGACTCTTTGCTACCCCATGAATCGCAGCACGCCAGGCGTCCCTATCCATTACCATCTCCCGGAGTTCACTCAGACTCATGTCCATCGAGTCCATGATGCCATACAGCCATCTCATCCTCGGTCGTCCCCTTCTCCTCCTGCCCCCAATCCCTCCCAGCATCAGAGTCTTCTCCAATAAGTCAACTCTTTGCATGAAGTGGTCAAAGTACTGTAGTTTCAGCTTTAGCATCATTCCTTCCAAAGAAATCCCAGGGCCGATCTCCTTCAGAATGGACTGGTTGGATCTCCTTGCAGTCCAAGGGACTCCCAAAAGTCTTTTCCAACACCACAGTTCAAAAGCATCAATTCTTCGGTGCTCAGCCTTCTTCACAGTCCAAATCTCACATCCATGCATGACTACAGGAAAAACCATAGCCTTGACTAGACGGACCTTAGTTGGCAAAGTAATGTCTCTGCTTTTGAATATACTGTCTAGGTTGGTCATAACTTTTCTTCCAAGGAGTAAGCGTCTTTTAATTTCATGGCTGCAGTCACCATCTGCAGTGATTTTGGAGCCCCAAAAAATAAAGTCTGACTCTGTTTCCACTGTTTCCCCATCTATTTCCCATGAAGTGATGGGACCAGATGCCATGATCTTCGTTTTCGGAATGTTGAGCTTTAAGCCAACTTTTTCACTCTCCTCTTTCACTTTCATCAAGAGTCTTTTAGTTCCTCTTCACTTTCTGCCATAAAGGTGGTGTCATCTGCATATCTGAGGTTATTGATATTTCTCCTGGCAATCTTGATTCCAGCTTGTGTTTCTTCCAGCCCAGCGTTTCTCATGATGTACTCTGCATATAAGTTAAATAAGCAGGGTGACCTTGTTGTACCCCTTTTCCTATTTGGAACCAGTCTGTTGTTCCATGTCCAGTTCTAACTGTTGCTTCCTTACCTGTATACAGATTTCTCAAGAGGCAGGTTAGGTGGTCTGGTATTCCCATCTCTTTCAGAATTTTCCACAGTTTATTTTGATCCACACAGTCAATTTACACACATGTTGTATATTTTTTCAGTTACAGCAATTACAAAATTAAGACCAAGGTAGATTTGAGAGTTATTGATAGAACAGTTCATTTATAAACTCACACAAACCAGATCAACATAGTTGACTTCACTTACTTATGTATCTTATAAGCTTCTGGATATTCCAGTTTTTGTATATCTCCAAGGATTCAAGGCACCATAAATTCCCTATTTTGTACTTGATTTATACTTTTCTGTTATTAATTTTATGAATCCTTCTATTTAACTTTTGATTACTTAATTTTTGTTGAGTTTATTTCATATCATTTTGATTTTTATTACCTAATCTGATTATTTATGGGTAGATTAAAATCAACATTTACTGAAATAACAGGATAGTTTGGGTCTCAGTTCTGTTATTTTGTATTGTGATTTATATTTCATATACACCCGAAGTATTTTATTACCAGCTTTTTTGCTGTTCACCTTTTAAGCTTTCTACTGTTAGAAAGAAAGGCCTTATGTGCCCAGCAGTTTCTTTGGCATCATGTCATTATGTAATATGCTTGGGTCTCTCCTTCTTTAGGCACTATTTATTAATTTTTCAGTAAATAGTAATAAGCTTGTATCCTATACTTTAACCATGATTTTCTCTTTTTCACAACTTGATTTTGTCTATAGCATTATTTTCATTGTATTCATTTGTATTCCTTAGATACATATATGTTGATTGATGTTTCCATTTAAGTGAGATCTCTGATATCCAGCTTTTATAAAACAATAATCAGCAAGCTTATTGTTCTTCCCAACTTTTCACCATCTTCTCCTGTTTTCATTTACTTGGGTTATTTCCAAAATTGTCAGACATTATATGAATTACATTCCCTTATGTCATACTTATCCTCACCAATATGTTTCCCTGACATCTAAAATTACCTATATTCAGTGTTAATGTCCAGTTTGTTGATAAAGACATCATCTTTTAGTGGAGGCAGCTTTTCTAAAAAGATATCTGAACCCCTGTGTTCACAGTAACATTATTCACAACAGCCAATATACATATAAACATACTGTCTGTTGATGGATGAATGGATAAAAACAATATGGTTGTCTCCATACATATACAGTGGAACAATATTCAGCCATTAAAAAGGAGGAAAGCCTATGATGTGTTACAACATGGATGAACCTTGAGGCCATTAGCCTAAGTGAAATAAGTGAGATATGAAAAAAAAAATACTATATGACCTCATTAAATGAGGAAAAAACTCAAAATCATAGAAACAGACAGTATATTGTTGGTTATCAGAGTACATGGGCTGATAGAAATGGGGAGACACTGGTCAAAATATGAACACTTTCAGTTATAAGATGAATATATTCTGGGGATCTGCTATACAGCATGGTGGTGAGAATGAACATTACTGTATTGTCTATTTGAAATTTCCTAACTGAGTAGATCTTAAATGTTTTCCTCCTGATATTTTTGCCTGGGAGTTTTTCCTTACACTGTACACAATAATCATAACTGGTGCGACCATTCACCTAGAGCAAGACATCCTGGAATGAGAAGTCAAGTGGAGGTGATGAATTTCAGTTAAGTTATTTCACATCCTAAAAGATGATGCTGTGAAAGTAATATGATCAGCAATAATTATCATTTGATACTTATATTGAAAGAATGCCCATAAGTAACTAGAAATGAATAGAAGGGCAATCAAATTATATGTTATAAAGATTACAGTTAGCTTTGAGTGGCATATTTTAGATGGTAATATAGTGCCATTTTGAAGTTGTTGATACAAATTTGAGGAATATTCCTGAATATTTTACTGTATAATTTTTACTTTTTTTCTTTTGATATCCTTTACTCTAGAAACTACTTTACAATATATCTCCTAAATTAATTTTAGCAAAGTGTAAGTTATATGCTAGATTTATATAGTTCATAAATGCAATCTTTTATGTATTTTATGTGTGATTTACTAATGAAGTGTATGAGTAATACTAGTAACATCATTGAATATGCAATTTTTAATCAATGGAACACTTAAAAATAAAAGCTAAATGCAAATCTGATGTTATTCTCCACAATTTATTCAATAATTTATTCAAACTATGTAGATTTTTATGGAAAATTACCCTCAGAAAACAAATAAAAAGAAGCTGATTCAATAAAAAGATTATTTATGCAAGACTTTTCTAACTTTTAATGATTTAAAATGATTTTAATAAATCAATTTTAAGAAAAACTAACTTGGAAAATATAATAATAGTAATTGAAATAATTATAATTGAATAATTACTGAAATAATTGTTGGAACAATAATTTATGGTCTTAACCAGGTTAAATTCAATGTATTGTTATGACTTTAAAAAGAAATATAACAAAGCAAGTAGTTTGTTACTAAAATACACGCATCAAAATATTAAAGCATCAAATGCACTTGTTATAACTATACTATTCAGGATAAATTTATTTTGCTTCCTATTGTTAATGTTACTATGGCTTCTTTTCTCATGGTACTAAACTACTGAGAATATGTGAATGATAAATGAATGAATCTAGAGATAAAAATCCACACACACTAGTTCAAATGGAAAGCAATTTCAGTTTAAGTGTCTAGAGGACTCTAAATTTAATGATAAACTAAACAACATGATTCAGGAAAATAGAAAATATGAAAACCCTAACAGTGTAAGTATCCAGACATGTAGCCCTTTATTCACAGGCTTTACTTTTACTATTACCATTAATCAGTAATTCAAATGTGTGCTTCCAGCCCAGAGAATTTTAAACCTCCAAGAAGAACATCTTACTGCTACAAATAACCAAAATATACAAGGCAGTGACTGGAAGCAAATTCTCCGAGTAAAAGTTTTTCTTTTGACATATAGACAATTTCATTATTTCTTCCAAAATTTGGTTGCATAATGGCTTGGAATAATTCAGTTTTATGTTTTCCTTTTAAAAGGCCAGTTACAATAGTTTTAATAGTTTACCTTTTACTCATCAGCTTACTCTAATAAGTCTATCATCTATCACATGTTCTGCTTCTGGTCTATGTTCCATTGGGTTTACATATTGTATATATATATATATATATATATATATATATATATATATATATATAATCTCCCAGTGTCATATTTTCCTTAGTGATGTAACGACAATAAACCTTGTTATCTGCAAGGATAGTTTTCCCTACAGAACTTTTTCACTGAAAATTTTCTTTGTTATTATTAGCCTTTGTTTTTCCAAATAATTTTAATAGACTTATTTCTTGAAAAATTAAGTCAAGATTTAACTGAAATTGAGTAAACTTGATAAAGCTGGAGAAACTTTATGAAATATCATCTTGTTAAATAAAACCAATTAATTTCTCTATATATTTATAATTTTCATTATGTTTTGAAATATTTTATGATATTCTTTATAAACTTCCTGCTCATCTTTTATTATATTCATCTTATAGTTTTCTTACTATAGTTTAAATAATAATTTAAACCAATATTTTTCATATTATTTGTTGCTAGCATGTAAAGTTCAGTTGATTTTCTTTTTTAACTGGTATGTCTAGCAAATCAAATGAACTTTATAATTCTAGTCCACTTTGTTTCCCTTCATTTCTTTTAATATTTACATTAATGTTAGCTGTGAACACTAATTTAATATTTTTCTTCACTATTTCTATTGTCTTTTCTTTACTTAACATGCTGGCTAGGAATTTAATGGTGGGGTTAACCCCCTATGTTGCTGAATCAGAAGTCCAATAACTTATTTAAAGAGTGGTCCTATATACTAGTAAGTTTCCTAGGTACCTGTGACATAGCTTTGCCACCCATATAATTGAACATATTTTATGCAGTAGTGAAACCCTGAAGCTGACTGATCTTCAAAAGAATGGAGAAAATTTTGCTTCTTGGTATATTTTTCCCAAAATAAACTGTGTTGACAATTTCCCAGGATTGTTCTTAGGCCTTGTATCAACTGACTCTGATTTCAGACCATCTTAACTCTACAGAAGCCCTTATCTAATGCTTTAAGTGTGATTTTTTTTTCCCTAATCTACTTATTTAGAGATTACATCAGAGAATATAATAGAGATTATATTCAATTCTGACTGTGCTTTTCATAATTCACCAAAACTTCTGCTCTATTAATGGTAATTTTCTTATTTACAGTACTGCTACTATTTATTTTACTTTCATCCTAGAGCATTTTATGTGGGAGAAGATGTAGAAACGGTTTTGTTCTTTCACAGTGGTCAATTCTCACAATGTACTCTTAAAACCACTGAAGTACCATAATCAATCTGTGTATAGAATGGACTATGCTGACACAGGAAATAATTTGTCAGGGCATGCAATCTGAATCCCTCCAAGTTTGTGAGTAAAAGTTTTCACTTCAGCCAAATTTTAACAAATAAATAATTTAAAACAAAAACACATTTTAATTTTCTTTAGATATATTAATAAGTACCATAAATTTTGAATTATCAATGATAGTACTTATATTAAGAAAATTTTAGATGTTTAGAACTTTCCTAAAATAATACTACCTCATTTATTTGTCATAAAAACCTCAAGAGGGAGGCATCATGATTATTCCCATTTTTCAGATGACAAAATGAAGCAATCTGTGTTATGTAATTTGCCCAGACCACATCATTTACCTCAGCCTTCTCATTTCCTAAAAATGCAATGACATACCAGAAAAGCTAGTATTGCATCCACAGTCACACTGTCAGGGAAGAGCTCCTGATCTTGCACTTAGTAAGCTGAATCACCCTAGGAACTTACAATATGGTCTGTGTCAGAATGTGTTCCGTTGCCAAGTCATGTCCGACTCTTTGTGATCCCGTGAACTGTAGCACACCAGGCTTCCCTGTCCTTTGCTACCTCCTGGAGTTTGCTCAGATTCATGTCCATTGAGTCAGTGATGGCATCTAACCATTTCATTCTCTGTCACTGCCTTCTCCTTTAGCCTTCGATATTTCCCAGCATCAGAATCTTTTCCATTGAGTCTAAATGAGTCTCATTTTCCCCATCTTACTTCCTTTATTTTGTTGAATCTTATTCTTGATATCCTCCATGAAATAAAGAACACTGTATGTAGGCAATGCTGATATGTTCACCATTCTTTCACAAACAGGAATTCTATAGCAGTCAGTTCAGTTGCTCAGTCATGTCCAACTCTTTGCGATTCCATGGACTGCAGCACGCCAGGCTTTCCTGTCCATCACCAACTCCCAAAGCCTACTCAAACTCATGTCCATCATGACAATGATGCCATAAAACCATCTCATTCTCTGTTGTCCCCTTCTCCCCCTGCCTTCAATCTTTCTCAGCATCAGGGTCTTTTCCAATGAGTTAGCTCTTTGCATCAGGTGGCCAAAGTACTGGAGTTTCAGCTTCAGCATCGGTCCTTCCAATGCACCAGTTCTAATTTAAAGCATGAAGAGCATACAAAATAGGTAATGTCAGTGCCTAGTGTTCTTTTCCTTCCATGAAATGAAGCAGATTAAGAGTTTCAGGCATTATAAAATATAATGTTTTTGCTTTTTAATTCTTTGTAAAAAGGGTGTGAGATCTACCTGAGATTTGACTTTCACCTCTTAAGGTAAGTCTTCCTGCTACTTCCATGCCAAGTTATACCGCATGTGTGTGCTAAGTCACTTTAGTCATGTCCAAATCTTTGCAGCCCTAGGGACCATAGCCTGTCAGACTCCTCTGTCCATGGGATTCTCCAGACAAGAATACTGGAATCTGTTGCCATGCCCTCCTCCAGGAGCTCTTCTCAACTCAGGATCGAACTTGTGTCTCTTACATCTCCTTCATTGGCAGGCAGGTCCTTTTACCACTAGTGCCACCTTGGAAGCCCATTATATTGCATATGACCCTTCTAATATCCAGCAATATTCTCTCACTTATACTACAACCACAACATTGGGTTATATGCATTTATTGTTATGTATAATGTTCCCATTAACTTTGTATCATTTTTAACATAAATTATATTTGTATTGAATCTCTGTTGCCTAGAACAGCACTTAATATTTGGCAAGTGTACAAAACATATTTGTTCATTTTAATTTTGGGTAGCTTCTTTATTCACTTATGTAATATTTACTAAGTAGCTATAACTTTAGAAAGCAAACTGGTGTTGCTGGAATGGGTTGCCATGCCTCCTCCAGGTGATTTTCTGGGTCCAGGGATCAAATCCACATGTTTTATGTCTCCCGCACTAGCAGACAGGATCTTTACCGCTAGCAGCACCAGTAAGCATGAAAATAGTAAACTAATCAAATCTAAACATAATTATAAGTGTACTCATTTAAACAGATTATTTATCTAAAACCTTCAGTTTTTAAGGTGGCTTTATATTTGTAGAAACTTTTAGGAAGCATATAAATGTTTACTTTTTTATTTATAATTTTTTAAAAAATCTTAATTCTCTGTATTTTTAATCCTTTATGATTAATGAACTCAGTTTGTATCTACATGAACAAAGCATAAATAGTTTGCAGAATTGATTTTATACTTAAATTGCACTAAAAATTGATTTACAAGGGTAAGTGGTCTTCAGTGGGCCATTAAGATTGATAACATTCATCAGTCTGTTGCTGGGATAAATAGAGATTTATATTTTTCTTAATAAGGAAAAATTACTTGCATTACACATAACAAAAGATTATGGATTAGCACATGCACACATATAAAGTCACATAATTTTTACAACCCTGCTGGTTTATTTTATTTTAAACATCTCACTCTATAATGACTAACTTTGTTCCTTCAATAAACAAAGGAGTTTGGGGGTATAAAATTAAGGAACCACCACATGTAAATCCCAATTATTTTATTAAATAGAATTAATAAATTTATTATTATATTTTATAGTTACTTATCCTTTATTTATTAGTTCCTCCAATTTGTTTCACTGATAAATCTGAGAAATACTTTTTTTTTGGTCTATGTGAAATATTTTTTCTAGTCTCTACTTCCCAAATAGTTGAATAGTTTGACAAATCACTAGACATCTTAACTTTAAGATCCCTAAAATAAACTGGTCTTGTGCTTTAATATCCTTCATCTTCCCCATAAATACTCCTAAAAGCAAGAAAAGATATTCCAAAAACTTATGTAATTGTCCACTTGTTAAATTGTATGTAAATTTTACTCCTGCTGAAGATTATTATACAATTCTCAAAGTAGATGTTTGCACATTGAAAAGAGAATTCCTAAGAGCTTTTAACTATGATCTTACACAAAGAATCATTGTATTCTCTTGATATAAACTTTTCATTATTTAAATCACTTATAATTTTATTTTCAAATGAAATATATAAATAAAATCCTTTGTTAAAGGAGGTTAACATAATGTCAACACCTGTTACAGATTAGTCATTCTAGACCTTTGTAACAAGAGATAATGAATGGCATTAATATTTTTAATGTTATATACAAGAGCCAATAAAAATGGAGTTCCTCAACATTCTTAGAGCAATAGTAACCCTGTCATAAGACTAAAAGAAAATTAACCAGACAATTGTTAAGCATAAATTTTTAATCTAAAAAATGCAATGTGAGACTAACTCAGAGCTGTTAAAGAAAACCCAGAACTTAATAGTAATTGATGTGGTAAAAATAGATTTTATTTAGGAACTATTGCAAATGTGGGAAAGAAACCTCAAAATAGAAGTGGCTTGATTCCAAATACAACCAAAACAAGTGAAAATTTATAGCGAATGAGTAGATTCAAGGAATGAGAGTCAGTGGATGGAAAAGGAGATTTTAAGAGGAGGGATATTTTTGCTAAATTGACTTAAAAGGATTTTTACTGAAGGTAGGCCAAGGTGATCATATTGAGGATGATCAAATGTTCTTGCTAGGGAATTTTTTGTAAACTGACTTAGAAGGATTCTTGCTGAAACTGTGCAATGCAGACCCATTGATGAAGGTGAAAAAGGAGAATGAAAAAGCTGGCTTAAAATTCAACATTCAAAAAACTAAAAAAATGACATCCAGTCCCATCATTTCTTGGTAAGTAGATGGGGAAACAATGGAAACAGTGTCAGATTTTATTTTCCTGGGGCCCCCAAATCACTGCAGATGGTGACTGCAGCCAAGAAATTAAAAGACAGTTGCTTCTTCAAAGAAAAGCCATGACACACCTAGACAGTATATTACCTGCCAACCAAGGTCCGTCTAGTCAAAGCTATGGTTTTTCCAATAGTCATGTATGGATATGAGAGTTGGACCATAAAGAAGGCAGGGTGCCAAAGAATTGATGCTTTTAAACTGTGTTGTTGGAGAAGACTCTTGAGACTCCCTTGAATGGTAAGGAGATCAAACCAGTCAATCCTAAGGGAAATCAACCCTGAATATTCCCCGGAAGGACTGGTGCTGAAGCTCCAATACTTTGGCCACCTGATGCAAAGAGCGACTCATTGGAAAAACACTCTGATGCTCAGAAAGTTTGAAGGCAGGAGGAGAAAGGGATGACAGAGGATGAAATGGTTGGATGGTATCACCAACTCAATGGACATGAGTTTGAGCAAGCTCTGGGAGATGATGAAAGACAGGGAAGCCTGGAGTGCTGCAGTCCATAGGGTCACAAGAGTTGGACATGAATGAGCAACTGAACAACAACAGACCCCACAAAGATATACACCAAAGCCCAAGGATGAGAACTAGTTGAAAAGAGGACTTAGAAAAGCCAACTAAAGTTTGATCAACAGAAGTAAGTTTCTTTGTTAAGGGATGTTTTCCCTTGGGGAAGTGCCGGAGTCCAGCCCTGGTGGATCCAGTGTAATTCGAAGGTGGGGACGGAATCGGCATCCTGGAAAAAACTTATTTAATTACAGATAAAGAGGGAGATTAGAAGCAGATAGTGTAGTAAGAGAATTAGTGGAGAAAAGAGGCTGAATAGCTGGTTTACATGGAATACCAATCACCACCTACGTAGGCCACAGGCATCTTTCCATTCTCCCAAAGAAGAGGAGGCACTGAGGCCTCCCCGGTCCGATCTCAGAAGCCCAGGCAGAATTAGCAGGCTTGATGAGTACCCATATTGCAGATGGGAATTCAGCCAGGAAAATGGGGAGCAAGAAAGAAACAACACAGGGGAGTCAGTCTTTCCAGAAACTGATCCAATTTCTTTATTTTTCAGGTTTGTTTATATACCTTTTTGTTATACATAGGGATGAATACAAAGTCACGTGGGGGTCAGCAGACCTGACCCTTGTCACAATCAGGTGCTTCATATAAAATTATACAAAGGTCATGGATTTTTACATCATCTTCTAGCCATGAGGTCTGCTGACATTATATGGCTCTTTCTGATACCGGTCAGTTAACCAGAAAACTTATTTTTCCAGGGGTGATTTTTTCTTAAATCAGGCGCCACCCTCCAAATAAAGTTGCATTCCTATAGGGTGAGGGTGTAGTGAGTTACAATCAAGGAAGGAATTTACTTAACCTAAGGTTTAACATGATTAATCTTAAAGGTTAATACTTATTTCTCCTATATGCTGTTATATTCATTATAAGGGCAGGAATATGGAGATTTAGCAGCAAATATTGGCTCAACAAATGTAAACCCTTCACCAATGTTCCCCTTAAGATCTATTTTGTCTTAAGATAGTGATAAAGTTACATTTTTACATAGCAAGGACACAGTGATTTATAACAAAGTACAGTGATCTATAACAAAAGAGAAAACTCATTAACTCAAAAAGTCTAATATTGCTGACATCAAAAACTACTATATTTCCTTTTCCATATTCCAAATACATTGATTAATATATTTCCAGGTGCCTAAGGATATGGAGGCCTGATGGCAATCATTGACTCATCAAAGAAAAAAGCCCTGTGCTAATACTCCAAACTCTTTGTGCTGTTTATGATTGAGAGGTTGTCACACAAGCTAGTCTGTCAACAGAGAGGTTTGACCTGAGACATCCTTGTCACACCCAGGGCATGGAATTAGCAGTAATTATTGTCACGACAAATGAAGAAAAACCCTTCACCAATATAGTTCCTAATCGACCCACTAATACTATACTAATGATTTTCTAACTTCTCAGAAGAGTCTGTATTTAGAAAGTTTTAAAACATCCCATGCCTCTCAAGGTTGGGAGGCTGTAAAAAAATCACATGTGGCCTGATGAACCTGATCAGGCAGGCCAGAGAAACTTCAGAGTTCATAAGTTGAAACAGTCTTGTCACGCCCACAAATTTTTATTAACTGGAGCTGCAAGTTAACTCCTTCTCTGTGAGAAATGGTTATGGGGGAGAGCTCCCCGTACAGTACTCTGGTTTTGGGGGTAGATGCTTGGGAACAGGGGGTTTCCTGAGGCTTGATCACCCCTTTGCGTATGCCAAGCTTCCTTCCTCATGATCTTTGCCATGGATGGAGTTCCTCACGCTGGCTCCCAACAGGGAAGGAAAGAAAAGTTTTTACAGAGATTTAGTGGCAATAGTGTCAGACTTTATTTTTTGCTCCAAAAATAAAAGTCTGCTCCAAAATCATTGCAGATGGTGATTGCAGCCATGAAATTAAAAGAAGCTTACTCCTTGGAAGGAAAGTTATGACCAACCTAGATAACATATTCAAAAGCAGAGACATTACCTTGCCAACAAAAATCCATCTAGTCAAGGCTATGGTTTTACCAGTGGTAATGTATGGATGTGAGAGTTGGACTGTGAAGAAAGCTGAGCGCCAAAGAATTGATGCTTTTGAACTGTGGTGTTGGAGAAGACTCTTAAGAGTCCCTTGGACTGCAAGGACATTCAACCAGTCCATCCTAAAGGAGAATGGTCCTGTGTGTTCATTGGAAGGACTGATGCTAAAGCTGAAATTCCAGTACTTTGGCCACCTCATGCGAAGAGTTGACTCATTGGAAAAGACTCTGATGCTGGGAGGGATTGGGGGCAGGAGGAAAAGGGGACGACAGAAGATGAAATGGTTGGGTAGCATCACCGACTCAATGGACATGAATTTGAGTGAACTCTGGGAGTTGGTGATGGACAGGGAGGCCTGGCATGCTGCGATTCTTGGGGCGCAAAGAGTCGGACATGACTGAACGACTGAACTGAACTGAACTGAACTGAGGGGCAATAGTTCAGCTGGTTTTTATTGAATGGTTAATTGCTAAGTTGTGTCTGTTAAGTTGTTAGAATAGGAAAAAGGAATCCAAAATGGTGGTAGCCAAAACATAAGGAAGGGAAAAGCCCGTGAAAATAGAACAAAGGAAGGTCTGAGGACTGAAGTGAGGACCTCAGGTAGAATAAACAGCACTCCTGGCTAGCCCAATTTACATAGGACACAGCCAGGGGGAGGAGAAGGTAACATATGAAAAGAGGAGCCAAAGGACTGGGGGTTTCTCTTTTCGTGTCTTTTGAGTTGGTATGCCCTCACACCTCAAGGATGTATTTTCCTTTACTTTCGAAATAAAACTGAGCTGTAACATGGAGTTGTAACACTGGTCTGTCGTTTCAAATTATTGTGATGAGACAGAGATGAGGAAATTACATATTCCCCCTACATCTATGGTGCCATTTCTCAGATTTAACCTTGTTGAAACAACTTCAGTGTGGCCCTCACAAGGAGGAGGCCAAGCACATTAGGAGCCCAACTCAGTGAAAGCTCCCACAGTGGAAGCTGAACATGAAGCAAACCCAGTGTGGGGTAAGTGACAAGAAGCCCAGGGCTCTGGAAACTGGGACAGTGAAAAGTGAACTCAGCAGAAAGCTCACGTGGCTCAGTCTCAGATTCTAGAAGACCTCTGTTTAATGTAGGAGGTCCTTATTCCTATGGCTGGAAGGACATATGCCTAACAAAATCTTAATTCCTTTGCAATCTTTCATTTCTTGTTTCCTTGAATGCCCCATGAACAGCTGAGTGGGAGTGGGTGCTATTGAGGGACTCTGGCAGGACTTACTCCTCAGTGTGTCCCCAAAGCTTCAATATCCACTGGGCTGCAGTAGCTGATAGCCAAGCTGGTGGAAGTTCTTCTGTCCTTAATTTTCTTTGTGCCAAGGATCAGGCCAATGAAAATTGTGAGCATAGGTCAGGTATTTAGCAGAGTTTGGCAGGTTATGAAGGGGATTCCTCGGCATGTTTTTCCCACTGCTTTTTTCTCCTATCCTTCAGCTCTTGTTATGCCCAAGTCACGAAACCTCCCAATGACCACCAGGGAGCCGATATCCGATGCAAAAGCAAAAGAGTTTTTATTACCAAGCTCAAGCTGGGGCTCCCACCGATACCGACGCAGCACCTATAGGGAGGAGCCCCGAGCTCTGGGTTTCATTGCTTATATAGGGTATTCTCAAGCAAAAAATTTGAAAAATGGGAGTTTCTGGGTTGGGAGACTTCTAATTGGTTACCTTCTGTGGAAGGGTTAGGTGTTGGGTTCTGATTGGTTTTCATTTCCCGGGCTTGCCACGGGTTCTGATTGGTCCCAGGGTGGCGGGGTGAGGTTAAGGGATTTCCAAAAAGCTCTTTTCTGGGAATTTTTACAAAATGGAGTCTTCTTTAACAAAATGGAGTAGCTTAGGTCCTTCACTCTCTCCCAAGATTGAGCCTGGCCAAAACCTATGATGCCTGGCTTCAGGATCTAATGAGGCTCAGGCTCTGATGTCTCATTGCAAAAAATCAGTTAGAGACACAGCAATAGGTAGGAAGTAGCTTTGTTCAGATCCAGAGAGAGTAGAGTGTGGGCCATTGCGGAGGGCAAGTTCTATGGCCATGGAATGTGGTGTGGCTAGGTTTTGCAAGCTGGGTAAATTCATATGCTAATGAATGGAAGGATCATCCCAACCATTGGGGAACCACCCATTCCTCCATTTTTTGACAGTGCCTTGAAACTGTCCTGACACCTGTGTGTGTCATTCAGCTTGCAGATTGGGAATCAAGGTTTAGTTGAATTTGACTTGTTGTCTTGGACCCATTTGATTTTAATCTGTTATGTTATGCCCTTGGGCTATGTCATTCAGTCAAAAGTTGTGCCCTGCCCCCTTCCCTCCTGTTTCATGCTCTTTTCCTGAGACCTGTCCAGGCCCACAATGTTGCCTCTACAATCTTCTGGAGGGACAACCAGAAAATAGCTAGCCCCTGGGAGGGAAACACTGTATAAAATCCAATCCCTCTAGATATGCAGGCCTTCATTTTCCATGTTTCCTACAACATGTGCAACAACAGCATCTCTCAGTGAACCCACTAGGGCGGGAGACAGGCACACAATGCCTGCTAGAAGTCCATCTGCTGACATCCCTTCAAAGGCAATTGGGCTTCCAGGGATAATGTTTGCCACTTTGGGAGTTAGCCCTGCAGGCCATTTGGGCCCAAAGCCTTACCACCCTTCTCCTAAAGTTACAAACATATCCCTGGATCAAATCTCCACTCCACTTTTATGGAACATCTGGCCTATTGCCTCTTATCAATTTGTTCTGAAGCCAATTACTAACTTCTACAACCAGGACCCTGCCACCTTGTAGGTAACATTGCTCCACCCCGCCTATTATTTAAATAATTTAATGCCCTTAACAGGACCAGATAACCCACTTCTTTGTCATTAATTCTGTTATTACCTAAAGTGGGTCTATGATAATTAAATGTTTCCCATTGGAAACACCCTAAGCTGCTCTTATGGAGGACTAGGGGAGGAAATCAGTGACTTACAGTCTGTCAGAGCAATAAGAGGATAAGGTTTATGGCTGTTTCACCAGATTTCCAATTTCAGGGCACAGGCTTTGATTGGCTTACATCTTGACATCTATTCCATCTGCAGTGAACAAACTGGCAGTGAGTTAAAATTACAACCCCTTAATCCTACCCAGCGCTAGTCACGCTGGAGACCTTGCTGCTGCTAAGTCGCGTCAGTTGAGTCCGACTCTGTGTGACCCCATAGATGGCAGCCCAGCAAGCTTCTCTGTCCCTGGGATTCTCCAGGCAAAAATACTGGAGTGGGTTGCCATTTCCCAAGGGAGACCTCAGGGATGCCGAACTCCAGACCAGGAGTCCCGGGAGATTAACCTGCCTTGACCTGCCTAGGGATTTGGTCCTTGAAAAGTTGTCATGCCCCAACCTGCTCAGGGATCCACCAGTCCAGGGGTCCCAGGAGGTTGACATACCTCGACCTGCCCGGGAATTTGATCTCCAGGAGGCTGTCATGCCTCAGCTTGCCTGGGGATCTGTACCCTGACCTGGGGATGCCTGGCTCTCAGGTTACAACAGTACTGGGTAGGATAAGCTTCAGAAAGACTCACCCCTAAGGAAGTCCACCCATGGAAATAGAAGGAAGCTTATTACTTGTGGGACTGTGCCCAGTCTCAGCAATAACTCAAAAGCCCAATGAGAACCCAATTGCCTTTCTGGAAAGGCTAAAAGAGGCCCTCCAAAAGTTTACCAGTCTGTACTTAGACTCTTATGAGGAACAGGTGATTTTAAAGGACAAATTATTGTCCCAATGGGCATCAGACATCAGGATAAAGTTACAACAGCTACAGCAACAGGACCCTGCTGCCTCTTTAGATGAGAAGGTCCAGACAGCCATCAACACCTTTTATAACAGAGAACAGGAGAGGGAGGCCAAGGCCCAGGAAAGGGAGAAAAGGAAAGAGACAAGGCATGCCCAGATGTTGACTGCCTTCCAGGGAAGCTCTGTGGCAAACCCTGAGTCCTTGAAGGACAAGGCACTAGACAAATGCCTAATCTGTAGACAGGCGGGACATTGGGCCAGAGTGTCCAAACCATGACAAGTTTCTTAAAATGGCTTGCTACAAATGCCATCGATTGGGACATTGGGTGGCACTGTGCCTTCGGGACCCAAGAGCCTGAAGGTCAAGTGCCAAGCCTTCCCTCAGAGGTTCAAAAGGACTGAAGCAGCCCACTTCAGTTAGCCCACCTGTCTCAGATAACCATCATGGGGCTGGAGCCAAAGGTACAACTGGATGTGGCAGGTAGGTCTGAGAATTTCTTGATTCACACAGGGTCTACCTACTCTGTTCTGACCTCCTACTCTGGAGGCTTTTCCTCCCAAACCTGTACTATTTTGGGTGCTACAGGAAAAACAATTACTAAAAGATTCATCTGAGAAGTTTGTTGCTGGGATGGACAAATATTTTCCCTCCAGTTTCTAGTGGTCCTTGACTATCCTCCTCCCTTATTGGAAAGAAATTTCTCCCTTCTTTCAAAACCTTGCAGCTATTTCAGTCCTGATAGAAGATGCTTTAAAACTCTCTTTTGGGGACAAAATAACTGTTAGCTACCAAGTGAAACAACTCCTGAATGGGAGAGGCCACTTATGGATGTCTGATCAAAGAATCCTCAGATATCAAGTATTGCTGATGGAAAATTCAGGGCTGACTATATCCCCTTGTGAGGTTCTTAACCCGGCCAGCCTCCTGCCTACCCCCAAGGACTCTCTTCTCCTTTCACTCTTGCCTAGAAACCTTGGACCACTGGACAAAACCCTGAGAGGGATTGTTGGAAGATCTTCTGACCAATCCTGAGGAAATCTGGTACGCTGATGGAATCAGCTTTGTCATGGATGGAAAAAGAAGAGCCGGATATTCAGTAGTCTCCAAATTTGAGACCATAGAGGCTAAAGCTTTGCTACAAGGTATTTCAGCCCATTTAGCCCTGACTCGAGCTTCAGGCCTGGGAAAAAAGAATAGCCATTTACATTGACTCCAAGTATGCCTTTCTGGTGCTGCGTGCATATGCTTCTATTTGGAAAGAAAGAGGCCACTTGACCATCCGAGGATCCCCAATTAAATATGGTGATCAAATCCTTAGACTCTTGGAAGCAGTCCATCTGCCCGCTGAAGTTTCAGTTTCCCACTGTAAAGGACACCAAAAAGGGAGCACAGAAGTAGCAGGAGGGAACAGGGCAGCCGATCAGGCAGCTAAGAGAGCAGCATTACAGAACAATGACCTAACAGGGATTTCCACCTTGGTTCCACAGGCTAATTTGCCAGAAATTCCTTCATATATTGCAGGTGAGACTCTTAAAGCTAAGAGTGAGGGCTTTCAAGAAGATCATATGATTCCAAAGGAAGGAACTCTCTTTTCTCCCTGGGAACTTCCAATGAAAGTTAGTTAACTACTTACATGCCACCACTCATTTAGGGGGAAAGGCCCTCCAAAGATTACTAGAAAGATCCTTCAGAGGAACAGGCCTCCAAACAACTGTAAGGCAAGTGGTCTCCTCTTGTCCCACTTGACAATTAAACAACCCCCAAGGAGCTCAAAGACCCCAACTGGCCCAGGGACCTACCCAGGAGAGGACTAACAGAAGTCCTTCACCCAGATGCCAGTTTCTCAAGGATATAGATACCGATTAGTCATGATAGATATATTCATGGGATGGATTGAAGGCTTTCCCACCTGGACTGAGAAGGCTGAGGAGGTAGTAAAAAAAATTGCTGCATGAAATTATTCCAAGATTTGGTCTGCCCAGGTCATTACAACGTGACAATAGGACATCATTTCCTTCTAAGGTCACCTAAGGGGTCTCTAAAGCTTTGGGCATTACTTACTATCTCCATTGTTCCTGGAGGCCTCAGTCTTCAGGAAAAGTAGAAAGAGCCAACCAATTCTTAAAATCAGTCATAAAAAAGATAACCCAGGAGACCTCTCTGGGATGGAAGGAGGCTTTACCAATAGCTCTCCTCTGCACCCGTATTGTCCTTATGAGATGCTATATGGGAGACCTTTTGTTTATGTCAATGACCTCTTCCTAGATTCAGAGGCTCAAACCCTCTGGTCTTATACCATGGCCACTGGGCAATTCCAACAGGATATACACTTGTGGGGTATCAACCAGGATCCAAAAGATTCTAAAGATTCACCACTATACACTCCAGGGACTCAAGTCCTAATTAAAATCTGGAAAAATGAGCACCCAAAGGCTTAACTCCAGCCCACATGGAAGAGTCCTTACTCTGTAATACTTTCTACTCCCACAGCAGTCAAAGTACCAGGACTCGACTCCTGGATTCACTACTCATGAGTCACGCCATGGAATAAAACAGAAGAGGACACTCAATACACCTGTGAGCCCCTGGGAGATCTCAGATACCTATTCAGAACTACAAATGAGTGCCATTCTAATGAACACCCCCTAAATTAGGTTTCTGAGGATAAGATTTTTCGGGAAAGCTCTAAAAAGCCAACACAGCTTGGATGGGTTGTACTCCAAAACAGACAGGAGATAGATCTTCTGATCTCTGAACAAGGATGGACTTTAGCCATCTTGAATGAGACTTGTTGTTTCTAGGTAAATAGTTCCAGATAAGTTAAAGAAAATCTCACAGTCCTCAGAAAAACATTCAGACCCTACAGGATATCAAAGAATGAGCTGGAGGGTTCTCAGGGTGGCTACAATCTCTTTTTGGGGGATCTTCCTGGCAATGGGAATTTGGATTTGGCTAAGAAGAGTCAGACACAACTGAGCAACTGAACCAAACTGAACTAAACTGAATGTCCCTACTAGTCCTGTTATCACAGTATTGAAGCTGCTTATGATTGCTCCATGTATTATCAATTGTCTAACCCATTTTGTCTCTGCCCAGGTCAACAAACTACAATACGCAGTGCCAGTTCAACAAGGATATATAAAACTATAGCTGACCGCAAAAAAAATATTACTCACCTTTAGATGAACACCACTGTAAGGACTCTGAGGCCTGAGACTAGAAAGAGTGGGAGGGCCAATGCCCCTCACTGTCCCAGCTCAGCAGCAAGTAGCCAGAAAGACCTCAGCTCACCTATTCCCAAAGAATTGGGCCTCCCATCTCATGAGAGGGGAATGTTAGGTAGTTAGAATAGGAAAAAGGAGTCCAGAATGGTGGTGGCTAAAAGACAAGGAAGGGAAAAGCCCTCAAAAATAAGGAAGGTCCAAGGACCAGAGTGAAGACCTCAGGTAAAACAAACAGCACTCCTTGCTAGCCCAATTTACATAGGGCAAGCCCATGGGGACCCACTCCAGTGTTCTTGCCTGGAGAATCCCAGGGACGGGGGAGCCTGGTGGGCTGCCGTCTATGGGGTCTCACAGAGTTGGACACGACTGAAGTGACAGCAGCAGCAGCCCATGGGGAGGAGAAAAAAAAAACATATAGAAAGAGGAATCAAATGACCGGGGGTTTCTTTCTCTCTCTCTCTCACTCTCTCTGTGTCCTCTTCATGTCTTTTGGGTCAGCACGCCCTCATGTCTCAAGGATGTATTTTCCTTTACTTTCTAAATAAAACTGAGCTGTAACACAGAGCTGTAACACTGGTCCGTTGCTTCAAATTTTTGTTGTGATGAGACAGAACCAAGGAAATTACACACTCCACTGACATGTCTGACTCTTGTTACCCCTTGAACTAGGGTAGCCCCCCATGTTACTCTGTCCATTGGATTTCCCAGGCAAGAGTACTAGAGTAGGTTCATGAATAGATGGGCAAAAAGAGTTCTCAGAAGAGGAAATTTTTCTTGAGGGTTAGGAGCCACTTGCTATGCAGTTTTTGTTGAACAAGAGAACTGAAGAGAAAGTTGGAGATTAAGTTCATGTATGGGTTGCAGTGGAAAATGCTTTTCAGGGCCTTTCTCATGAAACTTCCTTAAAAATAATGAAAGAAATAATGAGATATTTCTTTGTAAACTCTAAATTGTTCTTAAATTATTAAAAGATTAAGTGATGAATGCAGGGTTTGCAAAATAAAAGAAGTTGCATTTAAATATGAATAGAGGAATGAGCTTTACAGAGACAGTGTAATTCTGAAGAAACAGAATCATATAGGGCCAAGTTATACAGACAATCACATAGACAAGGGAATTCACAATCAGCTCTTTATTTTTGTGGAAGGATTAGTGGGTTAGTTTGTCAAAGTTGGGAGTATGAACAGAAAATTAAGAATTCTAGCATTCAATTTATACAAGTATTTGGTTTAAAGCACACAACTTTATGTGTTATATTGTTTATGAAAGTTTTAAAATTTTGAATGTGAGTGTGTGTGTGTGTGTGTGTGTGTGCGCGCGCGCGCGCGCGCTAGTCGTTCAGTCGTGTCCGATTCTTAGAGATCCCAAGGACTGTAGCTCTCCAGGCTCCTCTGTCCATGGAATTCTCCAGGCAAGAATACTGGAAGTGAAGTGAAGTGAAGTCGCTCAGTCATGCCTGACTCTTTGTGACCCAATGGACTGTAACCTATGAGGCTTCTCTGTCCATGGGATTTTCCAGGCAAGAGTACTGGAGTGGATTGCCATTTCCTTCTCCAGCGAATCTTCCCGACCCAGGGATTGAACCCAGGTCTCCCGCATTGTAGACAGACGCTTTACAGTCTGAGCCACCAGAGAATACTGGAGTGGGTTGCAATTCCCTTCTCCAGGAGATCTTCCCAAACCAGGGATCTAACCTGAGTCTCCCACATTGCAGGCAGATTCTTTACCATCTGATATTATTTCAAGTTGGGGGTCTATATATCTACAAGCACTATCTAAACTATTAAACTATGGGACACTGCAACTAAATACATATTTAAAACTAACCTGTCTTTATATATCAAAAGGAATTTTATTTAGTCATAGAAATTATTTATGAATAGGAAAAAAATCATCAAACTCTATTTTTCTACTTTTGTGAAAGTAAATAATTTAAGTATCTGCCATTTAAAATCAATGCTCTGTACTCTTGAAAAAGAACCAAAGGTTAAGCTATTTTGCATTTAAATGGCAAGATGTAACTCTTTTACATGATTATGATGCAGCAGAAAAGGTCACTTTAAATAGACTTGATATAAAAAGTAAATATACTCAGATATAATACCTGATTAGAAAATAAATCTTTAAAGTTAAATGTATTGCAAAAATCCTGTCTGTATTATTCAAATTAGAGTTTGTAAAGTGTCCAGATGTCATGATACCTAAATCTGAAGACTAGTAGTTAAATTTTGGTAGCTTTTTAATTCAAAATTGTCAAATATTTGCAATCAGAAATAGCTCAGGGTGGTGAATCCCGTAAATCACTTAAATATATTCTGAAGTTCAGATCCTTATTCACTGACCTCAGGGCAATATGTTTGCACATGAAGTTTTCTATCCTCTATAACAACTGTGTCATTTAATTTTGGTTTTCAGGTTTTTTGGTTTTTTGTTTGTTTGTTTGATTGTTTTTAACAAATATTCAGGTATCAGTCTCCTATTGAATACTGAATAGTCACAAGTTTGAGTAGATTTGCGTAGACCATTATTTATCTTTTTGGCAGTCACTTTATTTAAATAATATTGAACAAGGAAAAACATATTTATATGGTAAACACAAACTCAATAGCTGCACAAGTGAATATAAAAAGCAGTATTTGTTTGTTTCTTATGTTTAGAATTTTGAAATATGAAACAAAAAGCAAACGTGTTATAGAAAGTCGCACGAGAGTAGAAGATGGAAGCTGATTTTGCACCAGCATTATTGTAAGTCATGTCACATACACAATTGAATGAGTTAAACTGTTTATGGTCCTTGATGCTATTTCCTCACATATTAGGTTTCCAGAAAATCTCCCTATAGACACTTTTGCCCTTTGATGATATAAAATATAAAGTAATAACACATGCTTAAATATATTAAATAACGCCTGCAGTAAGTGGTGGCAAGTAAATGGACTTGAAAAAATTAGCTCAAATAATTTAGATTAAAATATACACTTGCTGTTTTCTAACGTGCATTTTTCATACAGTCATTTTCGGTACTGCCGGCCAAAGTTTAGAAAATAGTTATAAGTATCAATTTATTGATCTCTGATCAGCCTAAGGCTACTGTAAGGCATGAGCTAGAAAAATTCTGATAAAAAGTCAGTAAGAAAGGAAATACGCATTTTTAGTGCTTGAAAATCAAAATTTCTGAAATTATAGTCTGGCGTAAGTTTTAAATGATATCATGTATATGCTTGCTGAAATGTATTCCAACATATAAAATGTGCTCTAAAATCGTCTTTATTTGCAAATTTATCTGTTAAATGAGCCATTTTATATCATTTGGTCAAGGAAATCTATTTAAATATAGAATTGTGTTGTGTCAAGTTCCATACTTAATACTTTGTTTCTTGATCAAATAGGATATATAATAATAATATTTATAATATATTAAATGCTTATTGAATACATGCCACCCACCACAATTGTTATTCATTCTTTTTTATATTAATTTCATGTATGCCAAACCAATGACAAATACCGTTATTTACATTTCACCAGTGGGAAAATTATGTATAAGAACACATAGTATGAGGAACCAAAATAAAGATCTGAGCCCAGTACTAACTGAAATGATTACCTTACACTGTCTAATAATAATTTTTTAAAAAGCCCAAACTCAAAGGACTTCACTGGTAAATTATATCAAATATTTAAAGACTAATTGATATCAATTCTTCCAAATCTCTTCCTGAAAGGAAAGAAAAAATAATCTTATACACAGATGTTTTCAGCAATATTATCCATGATAGCCAAAAGGTGGAAAAACCCAAATGTTCATAAACTAATGAGTAAACAATATACAATTTATGAAAAAAAAATGAAATATTGTTTGGCAATAATAATGACTACTGATGAAAATTTGTAACCTTATGCTAAGTGGAACAAATTCAACTACAAATGGCCACCTACCATATTAATCCATTTGTATGAACTCTGCAGAATAGACAAATCTATTGAGATTGGGATTAATTTACTTGTTGCCTAGTAGGAGGGAATGGAGACTACTTAATGGAAACAGAGCTTCCTTTTGGGGTGATAAAAATGTTCTAAAATTATATTGTGATGATGGTCATACATTTGTGTGACTATACAAAAAAAAAAGAAGTCTGCACTATTTAAGTGGGGAAATTTCTTTAAAGTTAATTAGATATCAATATAATTAAGCCAAAAAGTAAAGCAATCTCTTTTGATAGACAATAAGATTTTGAAAATAGAAAATTTTAATGAATCTAAAGTGTATTAGAACTAATATTTAAATTTAGAGAAAGATAATCACCATCACTAATTATTAGGAAAATGCAGATTAAAATCACAATGAGATTATGCTGCACACTTATTATAACGGTTAAAAATATAGGTGAAACCTACTAAATGTTAGAGAGGATGTGGAGCAGTCAATCTTTAATACATTGCCAGTGGGAATGTTCAGTTCAGTTCAGTTCAGTTCAGTCGCTCAGTTGTGTCCGACTCTTTGCAACCTCAAGAACTGCCACACGCCAGGCCTCCCTGTCCATCACCAATTCCTGGGGTCCACCCAAACTCATATCCATTGAGTTGGTGATGACATTCAACCATCTCATCCTTTGTCATCCCCTTCTCCTCCTGCCCTCAATCTTTCCCAGCATCAGGGTCTTTACCAATGAGTCAGCTCTTTGCATTAGGTGACCAAAGTATTGGAGTTTCAGCTTCAACATCAGTGCTTCCAATGAACACCCAGGACTGATCCTCTTTAGGATGGAATGGTTGGACCTTTTTGCAGTCCAAGGGACTCTCAAGAGTCTTCTCCAACACCACAGTTCAAAAGCATCAATTCTTTGGCGCTCAGATTTCTTCACAGTTCAACTCTCACATCCATACATGACCACTGGAAAAACCATAGCCTTGACTAGATGGACCTTTGCTGGCAAAGTAATGTCTCTGCTTTTGAATATGCTATCTAGGTTTGTCATAGCTTTTCTTCCAAGGAGTAAGCATCTTTTAAGTTCATGGTTGCAATCACCATCTGCAGTGATTTTGGAGCCCAGAAAAATAAAGTCTGACACTGTTTCCACTGTTTCCCCATCTATTTCCCATGATGTGATGGAACCATGATCTTCGTTTTCTGAATGTTGAGCTTTAAGTCAACCTTTTCACTCTCCTCTTTCACTTTCATCAGAGGCTCTTTACAACTACTTTGGAATATATATTTTTTAATGTTAAATATGTATATACTATAAAATGCTGTCATAGTGTATACACTCAAGATAAAAGAAAGCTAATGTCCTTAAAATAATTGTCCACAAAGTTTATAGTATGTTTGCAACAGTAAAAAATTGAGAAAAATTAAAATATCCATAAACAAATTAATAGATTAAAAGTAATATCTATACAGTGAAATACTCTTGAACTATTAATATTCATAACAACACAGATGACTCAAAATATACAAAAGTAGTGGAAATAAGTCAGGCAGAAAGAATCATAAGCTATATGATTCATTTATATCAAATGCTAGAACATATAAACTTATCTGTAGTGCCATAAAACAGATATGTGATTACTTTGAAATGGACAGGAAGGATGAGAGATGAACATGGAGCACAAGGAAATTTGAGGGGATGGTTTTGTTCATTCTCTTGATTCTAGTGATGGTTTTGCAACTTACGCACATATAGAAACGTATGAAAATGTATACTCTATGCTCAACATATTGTATTTTAAATTATGCTTCAATAAAGTATTTAAAAAGCATGGAAGTATGCCACAATAAACCTGTTTAAAAAAAAAAAACAGTGGGAAGATATAGGTGGGGAAGGTCTTAAAAAAATAAAAAAGACTAACAATACAAAATGTCTTTGCAGATACAGCATTTAGAACATTCATACATTTATAATTCTAAATGGTACAATTAAAGATAACCATTTGATATTTCTTTCAAAACTAGTCATTTTCCTGGTTTATGATTCAACATTTAAATGAATATTAGGTATTTATCCAAAAGCAGGAAAACATCTTTAAAAAAAATGAGAAAGATTTACAGTAGTCCTAGTATTACCAAAAGCATTAAAAATAATTCCAATAGTCATCAACAAAAAAGTAATGAAGCTGTGACATATTTATAGAATAGAATAGTACCCAACAATTTAAAAGAGGAACTGCAGATAAACACAATATTATAACTAATCTCAAAAATACTAAATGAAGCCAGAATATCATACGAAATACCATAAAAGCACAACAAATCTATGGTTTGTTTTGGAATGAAAGAGGGATTTGAATGGGAGGGTATAATAATGAGTTTTCTGGGATGATAGATGTGTTCTGTACCCTGTGTAGTGTGCAGGTTACAAGGATTTTTGTAATTTTCAAAATTCAATGAATTAACCACTTAAGCTTGCTATATTTTATTTTATGCACATTGTATCTTCATTTAAAAGAATTATAACTGCATATACTATATAAAGTTAACTGTATATATTCAAGTATATGGGGCTTCCCTGGTGGCTTAGCGGTAAAGAATCCACCTGCCAACACAGGAGACGTGAGTTCAGTCCCTAGGTCATGAAGATCCTCTGAAGAAGGAAATGGCATCCCACTCCTGTATTCTTACCTGGAGAATTCCATGGACAGAGGAGCCTGGCGGACTATGGTCCATAGGGTTGCAAGAGTCAGACACAACTTAATGACTAAACAACAACAAAACGCAAATATATATTAATATTTCTTAATTTTTATTTTGCGCAGAAAATTTGCCATTGTAGAAGACACCTCAATCTATTTACTCTGCAGCCCTTCCTTTTCTCTTGCTGCTGCTGCTGCTGCTGCTAAGTCGCTTCAGTCGTGTCCGACTCTGTGCGACCCCATAGACGGCAGCCCACCAGGCTCCCCCGTCCCTGGGATTCTCAGGCAAGAACACTGGAATGGATTGCCTTTTCCTTCTCCAATGCGTGAAAGTGAAAAGTGAAAGTGAAGTCGCTCAATCGTCTGACTCTTCACGACCCCATGGACTGCAGCCCACCAGGCTCCTCCGTCCATGGGATTTTCCAGGCAAGAGTACTGGAGTGGGGTGCCATTGCCTTCTCCGTCCTTTTCTCTTAGTTTCATCTATATTTTGGACTTCAAATGTTTCACTGCACCAGTTTCAAAGACCTTTCCACTGCTACTTTGTTTCTTTGTTACTGCAGAAGCACCACAATTATTCTTTTCCTGTGCCATCCTAGGTCTTAGAAATTTCTGTGAAGCTAAGACTCTTTTTCTAAATATGCCACACAGCTGTTTCTCTCCTCTGGGTCTGCTAGTTCTTTCAGGTTTTGATCAGGAAATTGAGCATATATCTTTTCTGGATACAGATGAACAAACATATTTACCCGGCTACCTCCCTGAAACATAAATCATGAAGCTGGCTTCATGTTTCCTCACCTTGTAAGCCACCCTTCTTCTAAACATACACAGATACACACAAATGTATGTTCTCCTTAAGACAGTCGCAATGACTACCTTAATCCATTATGAAGAAAATACAATGGACTGGGTGGCTTATAAACAATGGGATTTTTTTTTTTTCCTCTCTCTCTCTCACAATTCTGGAGACTGGAAAGTCCAAGATACAAGAGGCCAGAAAATTTAATGTCTGATAAGAGCCCGTTTCCTGGTTCATAGAGAGCAGTCTTTTTGTTGTGTCCTCATATGGCAGAAGGGAAAAGTGATCTCTCTGGGGTCTGTTTGCTGTTTGGTCGCTAAGTCATGTCCTACTCTTTGTGACCCCCATGGACTGTAGCCCACCAGGTTCCCGTCTATAACAATGATTTTCCTTCACCCATAAAAAAATATAATAATTTTTTACTGCCATACCAGTGAATTGGAGATTACCTCTTATTCATTATATTTTGCCTAAAACTTTTCTGTCTGCCATGAACCCTTTCCATTTTCTGACTGAGAATTAGATGACACCTAAAAATGTCAAGAAGTGAGTCATCTTTATCTTTGATTGAACTGTCATACACCTCCATAGAACACTGAGACTGGCTGCTCAAAAATAAGAAAAATGTTAAAAGAAGAATATAAAATCATTCCTCTCCCACAGTCATATGTAATTGTTTCCCAGAAATCTTTCCTGTGTTCCAGAATTCATTCCCAAGAGACTAATCACTGCTTACCAGACCTCTACATACATTTTTCAGTATATTATTGATTGGATGATTGTTTTTTATTTATTTCAAATTACTATGTGCAAAACTCCATTCAGTCTTCTAGAAAATCATTAACTGATTTTGCTTAACTTCCATTCATTTCTTCTTATTCTTATTTTCACTGTTTTGGTCAAGTAGTGATTCTCTCTGACTTAAATTGAATCCAGAGCTGCTAAATTTCTCTCTTGTTATGACCATTACAGTATCATTCTCACACCACCACAATTTCTAATCTGTCCTCTCCATGTTTAAAACCTCATGATTCTTTGAAGATGCCATACCCATCATCTCCTCTGGAACTTTACATATTCAATTCGTTCTACATAGAATGTTCTTTCCTTCTCTCATTGATTCTACTAATTTTTTAGTCTTATCTTAGAGATCACTTTCACTATAAAGTTTTCCTAGATTATATACCCTATCTATGGGTCACTTTATCCTCTTGAAGTAAGCTTTGTATGAGATTGCACTTTAATTACATACTTACTTATCTGTCTCTCCCATGAGAAACTTGAGGGCAACTCATTTTTTGTAGTATTCCTAATATTTTAAAATGACATCCATAATTAATGTTTCATAATATTTGTTGAAGAAATAAATGAATAAGAAAAATACTATTAATAAATGGATATAGAAGTTAGAATTCAAGGTTACTAATGTGATATAGACTTCAATAAGTATAATACTGTAGATTAAGGTAAAACATGACTATGCTTTTTTCAGAATATATTGCAAGACAAGTTATGTATTTGCTTTATATAAATGCACTTTTAACCTTGTCTGATCACTTAGGTAGATGGTAGAGATTTCTGACAATTTAACATGCAGAATTTCATGTTTCAATATATAGATTATTTTCTATCAAGGACTAAGGATATCAAGGTGTTCTGTTACAAGGAGACACCATATGGACCACTTGTGGAGGACTGTTATAATTTACCGTTATATCTGCTGGCTCAGTGGTAAAGAATCTGCCTCCCATGCAGGAGACCACTTGTAATGCAGGAGACACAAATTTAATCCCTGGGTAGGGAGGATCCCCTGGAGAAGGAAATGGCAACCCACTCCAGTATTCTCGCCTAGGAAATTTCATGGACAGAGGAGCCTGGCAAGCTACTCTCCATGGTGTCACAAGAGTTGGTCACAACTTAGTGACTAAACTACCACCATCACATCCAGAATATAGTGTGAAGCCCCCTTCCCACACTTAAAAATGTATATAATTACAGAGTCCTTACAAGTTATCCATAAAAAATGTAAATACTATTCTTACAAACTTTTTACTATATAGATTCAACTAATTGAATTCTTTTCAGGTCAGTTAAATTATTGTTAAATGTAAAATAGGATTTGACATAGTTGTTTGAGACGAATCATTCAGATTTTAATTGGATAATTTTATATTCGCAGCAAAATAACTTTGGTACAGATTTAGCCAAACAAAAAGTGTGTTGGCTTTTTCTTTTTCTTTTTTAAACTGCCAGGACTGAATTTTGCCTTTAGTTTCATGACCTAAGGCAAACCTCTCATTTTGCATATTTACCATAGGGTTGATGGATGAACAGATGGATCAAGTACACCATGGGGGGTGCTATCAGCTGTCTCCAGTTCTCTAAATGGTGATGGGATGAGTGAACATGTTTCATGAAAATGGAAATGTTAGAGTTTTGTGCATCCAAGTTAAACAATGTCTTATTCTACCTCTTCAGAAGTTAACTTTAAGAACTCCTACTGCAAATTCTTATACTTCAGTGTATTTGTAAATACATCATTAGTCCTCTTTTGTATGTAATCATGTATAGAGCAAAACATCTCAGAATAACTAAATGTCATATGGATGTATTCCAGCTATTTATTTAAAAGTTTTAAATGTCTGAATAGAGGGTTGACACTGAATGACTTAATTATCCTAATTATTGATTTGAAGCTTTAAAATATCAC
This sequence comes from Capra hircus, assembly GCF_001704415.2. NCBI lineage: Eukaryota > Metazoa > Chordata > Mammalia > Artiodactyla > Bovidae > Capra > Capra hircus. The sequence goes on along the minus strand of NC_030816.1, from coordinate 33,928,736 downwards.
GGCAATCAGCAATAAGAAACTGAGACTACTTATTGCTCTTAATGTATTCACCTGTTATCAAGCTTTGATTGGGCAAAACGAATCAACAGAACTAAACTTAACTTTTGTCATAACTGGAATTAACAGTTTCACAAACTCCTTCTGTCATTAATGCCAAGGCCAGTCTTCACTTTTAGAACTAAAATTACAAACCTACAAAACCATTTCCAGGGACAATATTATCATAGTATAGAACACACAAAAACGTAATTTTATGTATTTTATAACTATGCCTTAGTCCCTATATCAGATTATTCCCATTCTTTCTTCCAATTTATATACTTTTTATATATCATTTCATGTTCATATGGAATGCATAATACTTACAATATATATATTTGTAAGTATATAATTTGGTAATTTTTAACATAGTCACATATAGATGGTATAAAACATGTGAATAAGCAATAATCATAGTCTTTCAAAACGGTTAGAAATTATGAACAGGGAGTACTGGGTCCAAGCAAACCTGAGTTTTATATTGTTCTGCCACTTGTATTGCAGTCCATGAAGTTGCAGAGTCGGACACGACTGAGCAACTGAACTGAACTGATGCTGAAACTGAAACTCTGATATCTTGGCCACCTGATGTGAAGAACTGACTCACTGGGAAAGACCCTGATGCTGGGAAAGATTGAGGGCAGGAAGAGAAGGGGACGACAGAGGATGAGATGGTTGGATGGTATCACTCACTCGATAGACATCAGTTGAGCAAGCCCCCAGGAGTTGGTGATGGACAGGGAAGCCTGCTGTGCTGCAGTCCATGGAGTCGCCAAGAGTCGGACATGACTGAGCAACTGAATTGAACTGCCACTTAATAACTATGACCATAAGCAATTACTTGACATGTACATATATAAACATATATGTCTATACAAATGTAGATGAAGATGTAGCTATAAACAGGGGTATGGTATAGAATGGGCTTCCCAAGTGGCACAGTGGTAAAGAGTCCACCTGCTGGTGCAGGAGATGCAAGGGATATGAGCTCAATCTTGAGTTAGGAAGATCCCCTGGAGGAGGAAATGGCAACCCACTACAGTATTCTTGCCTGGAAAATTCCATGGGCAGTGGAGCCTGGCAGGTTTCATAGAGTTGAAAAGAGTTGGACATGACCAAGCAACTGAGCACACATACCACACACACACATAGATATAAATATAGATAGAATGGAGATATCAATGTAATCTCCTCTGTAAACTTATGTTCTGCTCACTTATTTATAGTTGGTATTATAGTGTTTCTAGCTCTGCCCTTCCCAGATATATTGTATAAATTTGTCTGGAACTCATGGGAACCCTACTTGTCCCAACGATATGCCTCCATTCACATATTGGACCAGAAGATTGAAACATTCCTCATGATCAGATTGTTAAAGAAAATAAACAGCTAATCAAACAAGTAAATAAGTTTTGGCCTTTTCTATACATTTTCCATCACCAGGACCAGTTAAGTACACTTGCTTCTTGATTTTCCTAACTGGTTAATTTTGCACTGGGTATACAGAAGTGTCTGTTGCACACTAAGAACTAGCCTTGCTGTGTTCTGTCTCAAATAGTCCTATCAGAAAATATTCATCAACAGAGCTGATTCATCTAAAACGAGGAAATGTGATCATTCACATGACTTGTGGAACAGTCTTACATGCATTTAGTTTTCTGACTTTGTTTTCTAGAAACAAATTTGTTGATGTGAAAAGAGGTTTGCTTCTAACATCATCATGGGAAGACTCTGTTATTGCTGTTTAAATTTTCTGAACATAAGGGCTGATCAGTTTGTGGATAAGTTAGCTAGTACCAGAGATATATGTAAGTATCCAGAAATCTCAGTTGTATGTGAGGGGTTTGTGGGAAGAGAGAGAGAGGTTCGGTTCAGTTCAGTCACTTAGTCCTGTCCGACTCTTTGCGACCACATGGACTGCTGCCTCTGCCCAGCATCTTGAGTATTGTAATGCATATTGAAAACCCAAGAAAAAATCAAAATTCACAATTTAAAGTATAGTTTCTACAGAATGTGTAGATGATCATTTTTGCACCATCATAAAGCTGGGAAAATCTTGAGTCGAATCAAATTAAGACAAAGATTGTCTGTACATTAGAAACATCTCACTAACAACAGGAGCCCTTTTCTTTCTACCTTGACTCATATAATTATTTTTTGGTGATTTTAAAATCTGCATAAAATATCAATTCAACGATCTGTTCTCTCAGTTCCTTAACCAACCCAGCTTCAGATATCATGTTTTTCATATGACTTCAAACAAACATTCTCATTGGCATGCCATAGGCTTATGCTGTTACATTTTTCACATTACCTGTATAACAATTTCAAATATCCTAATAAGTGAATAATTTACATTAGGAGACTAACTACATGTGTAGCTGAATAATTATTCTAAGTTCCCTTGATATTTTCCACATCCTCTAAAACCTATCAACAAAATATCTTATAATTACTTGTTCTATCAGCCTTGTGTCTATAGCAAATCATTTTAAAAAACTGTATCATCTGTTCATACTCCTGGTCCCTGAACCTGGGTCACTAGTCAGCTGAGTGTTATACATTTTCAAAATCTGTGTCTTCTCTATGGAATGTAGCCCTTTCAATGTCTCTTCCTACATAAAGAAACTTCTTGATTCCTAGGGAGCTGAAAGTCATACATTTTACCACCTTCAGTCCTTTTACATCCACTCCGTTGTTTTTGATTCCCATAGATCTGAAAGAGGGTCTTATGAAAATGCTGTCTTAATTGTGCTTACTCGTCTCACTACCATTCTGAGTCTTTTTGTTTTATTTTGTTTTTATTTCTCAAAATTCTAATTGTCAGAATGGGTTACTTCCAGTCACCACCAACATACTTTATCTCTTGCATCTGTTTTTGCCCTTAATTTTCAGGGCTGTATTTGATCTAGATGAGTATCCTTGCATTCGTATTTTCTTTGCTTGTTGTTCCCGCTAATTTGGTGTATACCTGGCATAACTGTGCTTTGTCTTTGTTTCCGCTTTTTCTGTGTGTGTGCCCTTTAATGATAGGAAAATATCCTTCTCTGTATTCACCTTTGCTTTCTAATTTATCTGTATCAATATCTATATATACCAATTATCTATGTTTTTTCTTAAATAGAGTGAGTCTAAATTCTCTATTTCAATTTCTGACATCAACAGCAGGTTGATTTTTTTTCTCATCTCAGGATAATTTTAAGTTTCCTTATACACTGTTTCCTTTCAGATCTCAGTGGACCATTTTATCTTCTACTTCAGAGAGAAAAGAGAAGTTAAGTGACAGCAAGTAATTGAATCTTTGCTTTACTCTATTTTAAAACTTTTCACTTCAGTTTTATTTCTTACTCTTGTTCATTCCTTTCCAAGAATATGAGATGTTCCTTTTCATTTACCCTAGTGATTTATCATACATATTTTCTCTTATGTCAAAACATATTTATTAGAAACTTATAAAAACAGTGACATATAAAAAAATAAAATGAATAAGCATCTCTGCCAACCTAAAAATAACTGGTATTTACAATTTTATCAGTTTCTTTACAGGGCTTACTAAAATACGTGTTTCAACAGTAAATTTAATTAAAAGTTTATACATGCTTTTCTGTCCTGTTATTGTCATTTAAGATAATTGTCTTATGCTCTAGAGGCCATTCAGTCTGGTCAGACTTGCTTCACTTATTCAATTCATTGTTTAATCTTCACAAGAGCCCTGTGGGATAACTACCGCACATGAGAGTTTTGAGGTTCAGTGAGGGAAGTGCTTTAGAATTAGCAGAACTAGCATTCAGATTCTAGATCTCACAACTGGATCAGCACTCTTTCCACTATTCCATACAAAACAAAAGGCAAGATATGGGCAAGGGGTTCATGGGGAAAGAAACAAGAAAACTACAAATTAGGAAATCACTGGGAAGTGAATGGTCGGAGCTGAGCTCAAGAATCAATGACATAGATGACACAGGGTATGATACTTGAAACAAAGGATGGAACATCAACAATTTAATATACCACTGCTAATGGAGTGATATAAATTGTGTTTTTGTAGTACATTATAAAATTTGTGTGTGTGTGTGTATGTGTGTGTGTGTGTGTGTATGCCATCATGTGGCAATTGCCAATTGCCAGTTTGAGTCAGTAATTGGAAATATATAGTGATAGGTCAAGTGACTGTATATGAGATAAGTAGAAAGAAAGTCTAACAGAAAAACAACTTCCCTCATCAAACTCTACGAATACTCCTGAGAATAGCTCTCTCATTATCACTCTCCCATCTCTTCCTCTCTTCCTCCTATATCTTGTCCTGGAAAAGTACTCTTATTTGTGCTCTTTTTTGGAGGTGTGTTTGTATATATTGATACAAACTTTATAATGTAAACTAAAGCTCCAAGATTACATAATTAATTCTTTCAAATATTAATACTGGTAAATCCAAAGCACTGAGGTAGAAATTCAGCTTTCATTTTCTAAATCATGGATCCAGGATTCCAGATACCATGGAGCCACAGAAATTGAGCAGATGGTACTTTGCAATTAATAGGAATTTAAACATCAAATGCTGAGTGTTTAATAGCATTTGCTTTGCTTATTATTAAGTATTGAATTTTATTCATGTACTGCTTTAAAAAAAATTACTCTACACTCTGCTACATTTGACCTTACAGGAGATTAGGAAATTGAGAAGTTATTGAGTGAGGAGATCCAACAAAATTACAATTACAGAAACCTCTGAATGCTGCATGTAATTGAATTTATCCACAAGCCGAAAATCAATGCAGTCATCCAGAAACACACCAAATGTGACATTTGGCTTTTTCTGCTTTATCAAGCCTAATTGATGTTAGAGGAAATAAATGAGAGAAATAAGTAGTCTTATAGTAGGAGTCTCTGTTCAGTTCAGTTCAATTCTCAGTTGTGTTCAACTCTTTGTGACCCCATGGACTGCATCATGCCAGGCTTCCCTGTCCATCGCCACCTCCCAGAGCTTACTCAACTCATGTCAATTGAGTCAGTGATGCCATCCAACAATCTCATCCTCTGTCATCCCCTTATATTCCTGCCCTCAATCTGTCCCAGCATTAAGGTCTTTTCAAATGAGTCAGGTTTTCACATCAGGCAGCCAAGGTATTGAAGTTTCAGCTTCAGCATCAGTCTTTCCAAAGAATATTCAGGACTGATTTCCTTTAGGATGGACTGATAGGCTCTCCTTGCAGTCCAAGGTACTCTAAAGAATCTTCAGGGAGTCTCTGAGGATATAGCAGATAGTCATTCATAAGAGCTAAGGGCAGCTCATAATTCTGAGTGTACATTGATATCAGCAAGTGAGACTAATTCTGCTCTTAAAATTTCTCCCTGGCTTCCTATGGGGAGTGATAAAAGGAAGACATCTATGTAGAGGCTGATCATTGATATAAGATTGCTTTTTAAAAAATGAACTTATTTTTAATGGAGAATAGTTGTTTAATAGTATTGTGTTGGCTTCTTCCATACAACATGAACCCACCATAAGTATATATATATGACACATTTCTCTTTAACTTGCCCACCCCTATACTCACCCCATTCCACTCCTCCAAGCTGCTTTGCGACTAAATTTTTTTTTAAATATATGATAGCTAAAGGAGATTTTTTAAAGATTTAAGGATATGTTGACATCTCCATTGCAACAAAATAATTATTTTTTAATAATCTAAAAATAATATCAAAAAGTCATAACATCTTATTTCTTTGCTTTGTCGATATAATACTTTTGCTCATTTCCTATAGATCATTACTCTGTACACACATATCTACACGTCTGTAGTCATACATTTCTACATTGTACCAACGCTGAAAGGCTATTTTATCCAGTCCACCAAGCTGGCTGTTCCCTCAGAAACAACCTCCCTTGTTTAACAGCAATCTAATTTTCTGATGACATGTTATAGAGAGCATTTTCTCAGTCTTTCCGGCATACATGTAAGGGATATAACCAAGTCTCCTTGCAAATGTTGCTTTTAATATCAATTCTACTTTTTTTCAACCGCTCCCCCGAGTTTTTAATAAAATATAAGATCAGCCTTTCCAAGAACATACATCTGTGTCAACAGAAGTAAATTATAAGACTTTTGAGGCAAAAATCTGCCATATTATCACTGCTTATAAATTTCATAATGCAACTGAATGAAGTAATAATCTAGAAATTTACTAAAATCTTACTCATGTGGTTTATATCTATTTCTGTCAAAGCCCCCAAGATTCCTACTTGGAAGAAACAAGATGCTCACAAGTTCCTTCTTTAGGTATTCCATATATCATGCTTTAAAGTAGAGAAGTGTATATTGCTAAGGAACCTGCAGCAGAAACTACACAGATGAACAAACTCAAATGATAACTTTCTGGAACCTGTGGAATTTGAAATGTAATTCCTAAAACTCACTTTTTTAGCTTTCTAATAGTAATTAGGTCTTAGGAGCATGAAAGAATTTAGACAATCTTCAAGGTGGATGTGCAATTCAATTCACTACAATATGTAAAATAGCACTCTAATTGCACAGTAATAGATAACACTGAACATGCCATTTACATGTAACTATGCATTGCTTTATTTAAAAAGAAGGTATATATTGAACAAAAATTAAAGATTAATCCTCATCTCTTACATCTCCAGCATTGGTAGGTGGGTTCTTTACCACTAGTGCCACTTGGGAAGTCCTAAACCCTAACTCTGAGTTTATTTTTAAGTAAATGATTTCATGACTAACTTATGTTAGTTAAAAAATTGGTACCCAGGAAATAATTCCAGTTTTTCTTAATAATGTGATAAATAGACTACTTTTAGAGCAATTTTAAGTTCATAGTAAACCTGAGCAGAATATACAGGAATCCCCATACACCCACTGGCTCCCTGGGTTCTCTATTCTGTTCAGTTGGTTAATTGATCTACTCTTTCATGAGCACTGCAATATCATGTAAGTGTTGAAGTTAGTCTGAGTCTTTTGTCTCTACATACAACATTAATATCAGTTTCTCATATTCTACAAAATAAATTGCCAGGATCTTGAGTAGGATTGCATTGACTTTATAGATCATGATAGGAATAAAAAACATCTTGACAACGTTGAGTCTTTTTATGTATGAGTATGTAAATCAAATCACTTATGATTATACAGTGGAAGTGACAAATAGATTTTAGGGACTAGATCTGATAGACAGAGTGCCTGATGAACTATGGACTGAGGTTCGTGACATGGTACAGGAGACAGGGATCAAGACCATCCCCAAGAAAAAGAAATGCAAAAAAGCAAAATGGCTGTCTGAAGAAGCCTTACAAATATCTTTGAAAAGAAGAGAGGTGAAAAGCAAAGGAGAAAAAGAAAGATACACCCATTTGAATGCATAGTTCCAAAGAATAGCAAGGAGAGATAAGAAAGCCTTTCTCAGCGACCAGTGCAAAGAAATAGAGGAAAACAGTAGAATGGGAAAGACTAGAGATCTCGTCAAGAAAATTAGAGATACCAAGGGAATATTTCATGCAAAGATGGGCTCAATAAAGGGCAGAAATGGGATGGACCTAACAGAACCAGAAGATATTAAGAAGAGGTGGCAAGAATACACAGAAGAACTGTACAAAAAAGATCTTCATGACCCAGTTAATTGCGATGGTATGACCACTCACCTAGAGCCTGGAATGTGAAGTCAAGTGGGCCTTAGGAAACGTCACTACAAACACAGCTAGTGGAGGTGATGGAATTCCAGCTGAGTTATTTCAAATCCTGAAAGATGATGCTGTGAAAGTGCCGCACAATATGGCAGCAAATTTGGAAAACAGCAGTGGCCACAGGACTGGAAAAGGTCAGTTTTCCTTCCAATCCCAAAGAAAGAATGCTCAAACTACCACACAATTGCAATCATCTCACATTCTAGTAAAGTAATCCTCAAAATTCTCCAAGCCAGACTTCAGCAATACATGAACCGTGAACTTCCAGATGTTCAAGCTGGTTTTATAAAAGGCAGAGGAACCAGAGATCAAATTGGTAACATCTGCTGGATCATGGAAAAAGCAAGAGAGTTCCAGAAAAACATCTATTTCTGCATAGTCAAAGACTATGTCAAAGCCTTTGACTATGTGGATCACATTAAACTGTGGAAAATTCTGAAAGAGATAGAAATACCATACCACCTGACCTGTCTCTTGAGAAACCTATATGCAGGTCAGGAATCAACAGTTAGAACTGGACATGGAACAACAGACTGGTTCCAAATAGGAAAAGGAGTACGTCAGGCTGTATATTGTCACCCTGCTTATTTAACTTCTATGCAGAGTACATCATGAGAAATGCTGGGCTGAAGGAAGCACAAGCTGGAATCAAGACTGCTGGGAGAAATATCAGTAACCTCAGATATGCAGATGATACCACCCTTATGACAGAAAGTGAAGAAGAACTAAAGGGCCTCTTGATGAACGTGAAAGAGGAGAGTGAAAAAGTTGGCTTAAAGCTCAACATTGAGAAAACTAAGATCATGGCATCTGGTCCCATCACTTCATGGCAAAAACAAGGGGAAACAGTGGAAACAGTGTCAGACTTTATTTTGGGGTGCTCCAAAATCACTGCAGATGGTGACTGCAGCCATGAAATTAAAATATACTTACTCCTTCGAAGGAAAGTTATGACCAACCTAGATAGCATATTAAAAAGCAGAGACGTTGCTCTGCCAACAAAGGTCCATCTAGTCAAGGCTATGGTTTTTCCTGTGATCGTGTATGGATGTGAGAGTTGGACTATGAAGAAAGCTGAACACTGAAGAATTGATGCTTTTGAACTGTGGTGTTGGAGAAGACTCTTGCAAGTCCCTTGGACTGCAAGGAGATCCAACCAATCCATCCTAAAGGAGATCAGTCCCGGGTGTTCATTGGAAGGACTGATGTTGAAGCTGAGCATCCAATACTTTGGCCATCTGATGTGAAGAGCAGACTCATTGGAAAAGACCCTGATGCTGGGAAAGATTGAGGGTAGAGAAGAAGGGGACAACAGAGGATGAGATGGTTGGATGGCATCACCGACTCAATGGACATGAGTTTGGGTAAACTCCTGGAGTTGGTGTTGCACAAGGAGGCCTGGTGTGCTGCGGTTCATGGGGTCACAAAGAATCAGACACAACTGAGAGACTGAACTGATCTGAATGCAATATCTATTTATTTAGTCATCAGTTTTGTAGCTTTCTACATATAGATCTTAAACATATACTTTGTTAGATTTGTATTGAAATGTTTCATTTATTTGGGTGCTAATGTAAATGGTATCATGATTTTTATTTCAAATTCCACTTATTCACTGATGGTATATAAGAAAGTAATTAGTTTTTGTATATTAACCTTATCTCCTGAAAATTTTCTATATAATTAATTAGGAGCTTTATTGAGGATCTTTTCAGGTTCTGCATAATCACATTCTATCTGCAAACAAAGACAGTTTTATTCCTACCTTGTCAAATATCTCAATAATGAACACAAGTCTCCTACATTGCAAGTGGATTCTTTACTGTCTGATCCACCAGGGAAGCCCCATATTTGGATTCATATCTAACATGTTTGTTACTGTTTCTGTTTATTACCCTTGTTCTTCTTATGTTTGTATTCCATTCTTTTCTTTGCCCTTTTTGGTTTTAACTGACCATTTTATATGATTCTGTTTTCCTTTTTAGCATACCAATTATTCCTCTTTTTTTTTTAAACCCTGGTGTTTGCCCTATAATTTTCAATATAAAATTAATATAAGTTCACTTTAAATAACACTGTACCAGTTAACAGAAAGCTCAAGTACTTATAATAACAATATTCCAAATTTTTCCTTCTCACTCATTGTAAGATTTCTATCATTCATTTCACTTACACATAACTATAATCATCAAATACATTTTTGCTATTTTAATTTTGAATAAACTTGTATCTGCTAGATAAATTAAGAATAATGAAAATTAAAGTTTTGATGTTTCCTTCACTTACTCCTCTAATTGTCTTTCTTTCTTGATGTAGAACTGAATTTTAGCCCTATTTCCCTTCTTTCTAAAAATTTCTTTTAATTTTTTTTCAAGATAAGTTTACTGACCACATATTCCCTCAATTTTTTTTGTCTTAGAAGATTTTTATTTAACTTACATTTTTGAAGGATATATTTATGATATAAAGTTGAATCTTTTTTTTTCTTTTTCTCAACAATTTAAAATTTTCACCCCACTCTGTTCTTGCTTGCATGATTTCTGAAGAGATGTGAAATATAATTATTCTCTTTTTCCTTCATAGATGAGTTAGTTTTCCTTGGTCTTCTCCAAGATTGTTTCTTCATCTTTGATTTCTGCAGTTTCAATATGGCATGACTTAGTGCAGATTTTCTTTTGGCATGGATCCTTCCTAGTATTATCTGAGACTCCTCTGTCTATAGTCTGGTGTCCAATATCAATTTGTGGAAATTCTCCATCATTATTGCTTCTAATTTTCCTTCTTTTCCTTTTTCCCTTCCTGCTCTTGGTTTTCTCATTATGTGTATGTAATACATTTGTATTTGTTCCACAGTTCTTGGATATTCTATTTCATTTATTGCAGTATTTGTTTTTTCCTCTTTGTGTTCCATTTTGGAAGTTTCCATTAACAGATCCTCAAGCTCATATGTGTTTTTCCTCATCCATGTTCAGTACACTTTAAGCCCATCAAAAGCATTCTTCTCTGTTACAGTGATTTTGAGTACCAACTTTTCTTTCTGATTCTTTCTCAGAATTTCCATCTCTCTACTTACATTACCCGTATGTTCTTGAAAGCTGTCTACTTTTTCCACTAGAGCTGTTAGCATATTATTCATATAATTTTATTTTTTTTCAAATGCCTAGTCTGATAATTCCAACATCATTTCTTTATCTGAGTATGCTCCTGATGCCTAGCTTGCTCTGTCTCTTCAAACTGTACTTTTCACCTTTTGTTGCATCTTGTAACTTTTTTTCTCTTGATAACTACACAAAGTATACTGGATAAAAGGCATTGCTCTAAATAGGCTTTTGGTAATGTGGTAAAGTGTGGAGTGAGGAGAAAAGGTATATAGACCAATTGATAGGTCTCAGTCTCTTAGTATGCCTATGCCCATAGGCTGTGAACTTCACAATGTCACTCAGGATTTTTTTCCTGCTTTAAGTAGGACAGAAAGACTGAAGGTGTCTAGAGTCAGATATTTTCCTTTGCTGACATGGAAGGCTAGTGTGGGGTGAAATTGAGTATTGCTTTCCCTCTAGGTCAGTTAGGCTCTGTTAAAATTCCAACAGGCTAGGCTTTGGTAAACAGTTACTCTTGAGAGCAGGCCTTATTATGAACAGAATGGTCTTATGTATTTCAAGATGGCTATTTCAAAAAAAAAAAAACAAAAAAACAAAAACAAAAAAAAACACAAAAGTCTACTTTGATCCTCTACAGGATTTTTATCTAATATTCACTGAGAGACCCTGCAGAACTCCAGCAGATAAAACTAACAATAAGGAATCCCTATGATTTGTTTTCCTGAAGTGTTTTTTTTTCAGATTTTTATTGAAATGTAGTTGATTTACAATGTTGTGTTAGTTTTTGCTATATGCAAAAAGAATCAGTTATACATATCTGTATAGCCACTCTTTTTTAGATTCTATTCCCATATAGGCCATTATAGAATATTGAGTAGAGTCCCCTGTGCTATCCAGTAGGTCTCTTATTAATATTTATTTTAAATATAATAGTGTGTATATGTTAATCCCAATACCCAATTTATCCTTCTCCCCTCTACTTTCCCCCATGGGTAACCATAAGTTTGTTGTCTACATCTGTGACTCTATTTATGTTTTATAAATAAACTCATTGATACCACCTTTTTTAGATTTCTTATATAGATAATGTCATATATTTGTCTTTTTCCCCTGAAGTTTTAAACTGACATATTTTTCCATACTGTGCCTGCAGCAATTCCTTAGTTACAATTCAGGTTTTTCTATACTGGCACTGGTTCCCAAGGAGATGTATGCTTGGGGATTTCTGCTATACCAAATTGTGATTTTCTTCTGCATCTGCCTGTCTGTCACTTTAATGTTGAGACCAGCAATTTGCTGTGACATCATTGCTCTAATGTATTTACAAACAGTTGTTGAGTTTTCAAATGTTAAACCTTATACTTGTGAGGACAGAGTATCCATATCTAAGATCTTTATCTGTTGGACTTGAAATGGGAAGTAATAAGTTGTTTTGTTGCTTTGCCTTTTTCTCATTTATCTATTTAATTCTTTGAAATTTATTTGTTTACATGCTTATATGTAACTAAAATTAGACTTTTATTTATTCTTAAATTTGTTAGTTTATATGTATTTTTCCCTCAAGATTTTAAAGCTTCAAAGTATTTTTCTTATTATTTCATAGACTACATTTTAATTGATTATTTGTGAAAAATAAAGCAATAACAAGTTTTAATTAAAATTGAAACTTAAATACAAAATTAATAATTAATGCTATTTAAAGAACCCCACTACTTTCTGGTAAATGTTTTATAAGCTGCACATGCACCATAAGATCTTATTGTTCTCTTATTTCATCCACTTTATTTTATTTTAATGTTTATGCAATGTGTATATCATCTTTGTTATCATTTATATTTAAATTTGTTAAACTACTGTTTGAATCTAGGTACTAGCAAGAAGAAATTTCACTCAGATTATTAAGTAAAGAAGTACTAGTAAGGAATCACTTATAAAAGTATGGCTATCTTAAAAGATCAAATAAAGGAGGATAAAATATCCAAGAATTAACAACATTAGGAAGTGGCAAAGTCCCAGAAAATTAGGGAAAAATTATTAGTGGGGCAATGTGAGAGTAGAAAAAGTACATCAGTCTGAATCTGGGGTATGGAAGAATTCAGCTTCTTCAAGGAAAGCACTAAGGAAAACACCTTTCACTAGTCCTGCTCTTTAATCTTTTAGAGTTTAATCTGACTGCTTCCTTCTGCTGGCTATAGTCAACCAGCATTTTCCTCATAACACATTGGCTCAGATGATGCATTCCTTAGGATCAGAAAGGAGGACAAAAAGAGGCTGGTAATGGATTGGGGATGAGGGGGCCGGGGAGGGGGCGCTGAGTAGGGAGCAGCAGACAATGACAGATGCAATTATTCTGCTTTTGGAGAGATTTAATTCATAAATGTGGGTGAATGTCTGAAAAATATTCCATGAACTGAAAAAGCACTTAGGTATTAAATAATAACACACATAATTTAGAGAGATGCCACGTCATTTCAAAATGAAAAGAACTCCAATTCTAGGTGGTATTGACACATAGTAGCATGAAACCATAAATGCTTTCATTTAATTTTCCAAAATAGTACTGATTTTTTTCTGGGAAATAAATAGAGTCTTCAACATAAAAACCTCAAGGTAATGTTTGAAAGTATGAAATAGAAAATTTTTGTAGGTAAATACTTAGAAAAGAACCAAAAACATAAATATTTCTTTCAACATTGATGAAGTCCTCACAATAAAAAATAGGAAAATGTAATAAAACTGACATAAACTTTTAAAATCAGTATAAATTTAGTGGCAATCATTATACTCTAAGAAGAAATGTGTTTTATCCACACTTCCATATGGAAAGATTATGCCACATTATATGTCACTGGTACTAAAAGTATTAGAGCAATTATGTTCACAATATTGATATGCCTTGCTGTACATTTTAAGAAACTATTTAATGTGTTGAATGAATTAATGCTCTTTGTATATACTATACACACTTTATGAGACAATAGCAAGGCAACTTTTTATTTTGCCTTAATAATGCCTGCTTATTTAACTTATATGCAGAGTACATCATGAGAAACATTGGGCTGAAAGAAGCACAAGCTGAAATCAAGATTGCCGGGAGAAATATCAATAACCTCAGATATGCAGATGACACCACCCTTATGGCAGAAAGTGAAGAGGAACTAAAAAGCCTCTTGATGAAAGTGAAAGAGGAGAGTGAAAAAGTTGGCTTAAAGCTCAACATTCAGAAAACGAAGATCATGGCATCTGGTCCCATCACCTCATGGCAAATAGATGGGGAAACAGTGGAAACAGTATCAGACTTTATTTTTGTAGGCTCCAAAATCACCGCAGATGGTGACTGCAGCCATGGAATTAAAAGACGTTTACTCCTTGGAAGGAAAGTTATGACCAACCTAGATAGCACATTCAGAAGCAGAGACATTACTTTGGCAACAAAGGTCCATTTAGTCAAGACTATGGTTTTTCCAGTAGTCATGTATGGATGTGAGAGTTGGACTGTGAAGAAGGCTGGGCCCCAAAGCATTGATGATTTTGAACTGTGGTGTTGGAGACAACTATTGAGAGTCCCTTGGACTGCAAGAGATCCAACCATTCCATCCTAAGGGAGATCAGTCCTGGGTGTTCTTTGGAAGGACTGATGCTTAAGCTGAAACTCCAATATTTTGGCCACCTCATGCGAAGAGTTGACTCATTGGAAAAGACTTTGATGCTGGGAGGGATTGGGGGCAGGAGGAGAAAGGGATGACAGAGGATGAGATGGATGGATGGCATCATCGACTCGATGGGCATGAATTTGAGTGATCTCTGGGAGTTGATGATGGACAGGGAGGCCTGGCATGCTGCAATTCATGGGGTCACAAAGCGTTGGACACAACTGAGTGACTGAACTGAACTGAACTGAATTCGTGTACCAAAAAAGTACATGTTTTTGGTTTAGGTAATTATTATGCTATAGGTTATAATATATACTAGAAAATGCATTGGTATCAGTTCTGATAATGTTTCAGCTCTCTGTGTACAATAGGGGAAGATATTTGTATACAAGAAAAAGAAATCATATCTGAAATCAATAATATCCTGTTTTATTCTTAGAGAGAAATAAACAACCATCACCAGTGTGCTTCCTCTTTCTTCATTTGAGTTGAAAAAACAACAAATGTTGTAAATGAATTCAAGTCATGGTCACTGAGCTCACACTTTCACCACTCTTGACATAAACTTGATTTATTTGTATACTTCTCTGCTACGTTATACTTCTTCCTGCTAAATATTCTTAGAAAATCAATGGGAGATTTGAAGTTGTGAGGTGAGATTAAAAGATCTTTTCCTGACATGAGTAATGCCACTAAAAATCAGTTTTATGATATTCAAGTGCTTCTCAATTGGCAAATCTCAATGAGGCTTTCATTATCCATATTTGCCTAAACCCTAAGGCCTGAAATATCATGATTTCTTAATGTTGATAAGACAGCAAGATAATATCTTCAGATGATTGAACTGAGGTCTAAACAGATTGATAACCCACAGTTTTAATCTTTCTCAATGTGTCTCCTATTATTGGTCAAAGAAATGGATAAAGTATTAAGTATATTTTAAAATCACTCTAAAGGCCACCACAAATAGTGAAGAAATAAATATCAAAGGCCAGAGCAACAGGAGTGAGTTGGAAACACTAATCTGTCTGCCAAGTTAAAAGTTTTCAAGACCAGTTTTTGAATGAAATTTGTCCTTTTTATTGTTGTTTTTTTTTTTTTTTTTTTTTTGTCTTCTGGAGACAGGATATAGTCTTCAGAACCAAACGTCAGTGAAAGTTGCTCAGTTGTGTCCGACTATGTGCGACCCCACAGACAGCAGCCCACCAGGTTCCTCTGCCTATGGAATTCTCCAGGCAAGAATACTGGAGTGGGAAGAATGCTAAAGTGACGCTGGTTCTGTTAGTTGAATATATGTAAATATCTGACACATTCATTTCAATCTCGGATGCCATTTTCAATGACTTCTAATGACATTTAGTAAAGACACATTTAGGAGATGAAACTGACAGTGGAATTTGACCAAACCGTGGTCTTTAGAAATCAATCTGAATAGATAACTTTATTGAAGCTTGTAAAATAACACTTTATGTGATATAATTATTAAATAGTAATTATTATTAGATAAGATCAGTGACAATGATTTTTTTTTAATCTGGTGATTGGTGGTAGTTAAAAGATGACATTTGAGAAATATTGTTGCAAAGAACATAACCTAGAATTTTTTAATGCCATTACAATGTATAAAATTAACTAGGTGGAGATTTGACGAAACTGGTTCTAAAAGTATCAGAGTAGTGGAAACTACTATCACAAGTATTAGTTTGCTTTTTTAATCAATAAAGCTGGAAAATGGATGAAATTTAGCTTAGTATATCCCAAAATGTGTTCCAGGGGACTCTAGTTCTCTGATTTATTAAGTTTGGGAAATTTTACATCATGCTACCCTCAAATGAAGAGTTAAAGTACATATAAAAAGTTTGTAGGATCAAATTAATAATCATCACCATTTCATTTAGCTAAGGATTTCCAACATATAGCTGATGTGTTTTTTTTTAATCACATGTAATAGTTTATTAGTAGAATTGGTGTTCAGTGGAAGATAGTTTACGAAAAATGGTCTAGATCATTGATTTCCTAATAATGGAATTTAAAAGTGTACAGTTTAAAACAAAACAGATTAGAAAAGCCATTCTTACAGACAATATGGCAATAATTATTAGGTCATTAAATACTAACATTTGCTTATTTGTCAGTCTATGCATCTTCTTAATTCAATCCACTGAATAAATGAGTTGGTATAATAAAACTAAACTACTAATTACAGCATAAGTATTCAGCATATTTATTTATTTTATATAAAATTTGAAATACAGTGCTTTCCTTTTCATTGATTCTTAAAGTGCAGTTACATTCCGTCCTCTAGATTTGGAAGCTTTCATAAGGGTAGAAAACAACCTTATTAAAATGTTAAAATGAAAAACTTATTTCACCTTTATTTTCCATCCCTATAATTAGCAGCTAATCTTATCCACATATAGCTGCAGGCTCAGAACCAGTAAATGCTTCTTGACTGTAGGATTGATTGGGGAACTTTACTTTCTGATAATTACAAGATATAATTACTTTGGAGCTTTCAAAGACCTTTCAGTGATTACAGAAGCTTTTCTAATTCAGTCATAACATTTGTATTACTAATAAACTTAGAAGTCCTACACTCTAATAGATGACAAATTTGAAAGAAGCACCAGTTCTAAAAATGGTACCGCATGCTAGAGGGAAATTATATAAATAGTTAAAATATTCCTTTTTAAGAATCTAACTTCATAATTTTTCTGTTATAAGTACTATTTAATCAAGATATATAAATTCAGTGTTATGGGCATCTTTGTATCCAAAAATATAGAATAATTAATATGAAAACATTCAAAAATTAAAATGCTTTCTTTCTTGGCGGCATTCAATATCCTGAGACAAACAGAAGAAAACTGTTAGAAAACTGATTTCCAGGATAATTCACACAAGATTCTGTGACTAAAGATTTGAACACCTTAGGAAGGTAGGAGTAGTTTTAATTTTCTATATGACAGTGAAATTGTTGCTGACTTGTAATCTGAATACAAGAAAAACTAGAATTGGAAAACTCATGCTTAAAACTTGTGGAAAAATAAGTAATTTTGATAACATTTCAACTCAGGTCTACTTTTTTTTATTCTGGAAGCAGTTTTTTTTTTTTTTTTTTCACTGTCACTGCAACTTAAATGTATATATAAATAACAGTGAGATGGGATACACTAGTGTAAAGTAAGATGTGATGAAAATCAATTCACTTTTAGAAGCTGAAATGTATGTTAGTTTCTTATAGAAACATGAGATAAAAAATGTTATGCATATTTTATTACCACTCCACGAACATGTATAACTAGAATATGTTTGCATGTACAAGAACCTCAGCCAAATCATACAGAAGAATTCTTCCTTAGAGACAGTCAGATACTTTAGATTTAAAAAAAAAATAGAATTTATACAAAGATGTTAAAGAATTCCTCAAGTCACCCTCAGAGAACAAGAACTTTTACTATATTATTAGACATTGTGTGTTACATACTTCCTATGATTAGTCTTGCATTTTATTAACTGAAACATACAAGTGTAGATCTATACTAAAGCTTCTATAGGACAGAAATTGGTTTGAGAATTAGGTATCTTCAACAATGCTTAGTAGAAAGACCTTTGGGCCTGAATTCCTAATCACTGAAATTTTGCTCTCCTTTTACTCACCTAGGAGTTATGTGACCTTATTATCAACACATACTAACTTCACAATTGATGTGAAGTATTGTTAATATTTCAAGAAATATATGTTATCTGTACTCTTCATAAGAATTGTCAATATTACAAATCATCCTCACTTTATAGATAGTGAAATTGAAGTTCAAGTTTAAATACTTGTCCAAGATCACAAAACTAGTGTATGGCAGAAGCCAGGATTCAAATGTGGTAGCGCTGGTGGTTTAGTGGCTCAGCTGTGTCCAGCTGTTTGGGACACCATGGACTATAGCCTGCCAAGCTCCTCTATTCATGGGCTTTCCCAGCCAAGAATACTGGAGTGAATTGCCATTTCCTCCTCCAGAGGATCTTCCTGACCTAGGGATCAAACCCTGGTCTCCTGTGTTGCAGGCGGACTCTTTACCAAATGAGCTACCAAGAAAACCTTGACTCAAATGTATGTTTAACTAATGCTAAAGGCTGAAGAATTAATCCATGACCATCAGATTTATTCATTAACTTGTTTAAACTGACTAAATTTCTTAATCCCTCTGATTTAGAACATTAAATTTCTTAACTCTTTGAATTTGAATCTCTTTATGTACTAAAGGCTGTGGTCCATGTGATTAATAAGTGAGAAACAGATTTAAGGGACTAGATCTGATAGACAGAGTGCCTGATGAACTATGGATGGAAGTTTGTGACATTGTACTGGAGACATGGATCAAGAAGATCCCCAAGAAAAAGAAATGCAAAAAAGCAAAATGGACATCTGAGGAGGTCTTACAAATATCTGTGAAAAGAAAAGAAGTAAAAATCAAAGGAGAAAAGGAAAGATATACCCATCTGAATGCAGAGTACCAAAGAAGAGCAAAGAGAGATAAGAAAGCCTTCCTCAGCAATCAGTACAAAGAAATAGAGGAAAACAATAGAATGGGAAAGACTAGAGATCTCTTGAAGAAAATTAGCTTCCCTAGTGGCTCAGAGGGTAAAGTGCCTGCCTGCAACGCGGGAGACCCGGGTTTGATCCCTGGGTAGGGAAAGTTCCCCTGGAGAAGGAAATGGCAACCCACTCCAGTGTTCTTGCCTGGAGAATCCCATGGATGGAGGAGCTTGGTGGGCTACAGTCCATGGGGTTGCAAAGAGTCGGACACGACTGAGCGAGCTCACTTCACTTCACTTCACCTCAAGGGAACATTTCATGCAAGTTCAGTTCAGTTCAGTCACTCAGTCGTGTCCTACTCTTTGCGACCCCATGAATCATAGCATGCCAGGGCTGCCTGTATATCACCAACTCCCGGAATTCACTCAGACTCATGTTCATCGAGTAGGTGATGCCATCCAGCCATCTCATCCTCTGTCATCCCCTTCTCCTCCTGCCCCCAATCCCTCCCAGCATCAGTGTCTTTTCCAATGAGTCAAGTCTTCGCATGAGGTGGCCAAATTATTGGAGTTTCAGCTTCAGCATCAGTCCTTCCAATGAAAAGTCATCTGCAACACCACAATTCAAAAGCATCAATTCTTCAGCACTCAGCTTTCTTTACAGTCCAACTCTCACATCCATACATGACCACTGGAAAAACCATAGCCTTGACTAAACGTACCTTTGTTGGCAAGGTAATATCTCTGCTTTTCAATATGCTATCTAGGTTGGTCATAACTTTTCTTCCAAGAAGTAAGCTTCTTTTAATTTCATGGCTGAAATCACCATCTGCAGTGATTTTGGAGCCCCCAAAAATAAAGTCTGACACTGTTTCCACTGTTTCCCTATCTATTTCCCATGAAGTGATGGGACAAGATGCCATGATCTTAGTTTTCTCAATGTTGAGCTTTAAGCCAACTTTTTCACTCTCCTCTTTCACTTTCATCAAGAGGCTTTGTAGTTCCTCTTCACTTTCTGCCATAATGGTGGTGTTATCTGCATATTTGAGGTTATTGATATTTTCCTGGCAATCTTGATTCCAGCTTGTGCTTCTTCCAGCCCAGCATTTCTCATGATGTACTCTGCATATAGGTTAAATAAGCAGGGTGACAATATACAGCCTTGACGTACTCCTTTTCCTATTTGGAACCAGTCTGTTGTTCCATGTCCAGTTCTAACTGTTGCTTCTTGACCTGCATATAACTTTCTCAAGACACAAGTCAGGTGGTCTGATATTCCCATCTCTTTCATAATTTTCCACAGTTTATTGTGATCCACACAGTCAAAGGCTTTGGTGTAGAGATGGGCTCAATAAAGAATAAATGGCATGGACCCAACAGAAGCAGCATATTAAGAAGATGTGGCAGGAATATGCAGAAGAACTGTACAAAAAAGATCTCCATGACTTAGATAATCACACGATGGTGTGATCAGTCACCTAGAGCCAGACATCCTGGAATGTGAAGTCAAGTGGGCCTTAGGAAGCATCACTATGAACAAAGCTAGTGGAGGTGATGGAATTTCAGTTCTGCTATTTCAAATCCTAAAAGATGATGCTGTGAAAGTGCTGCATTGTATAAGCCAGAAAATTTGGAAAACTCAGCAGTGGCCACAGGACTGGAAAAGGTCAGTTTTCATTCTAATCCCAAAGAAAGGCAATGCCAAAGAATGCTCAAACTGCCCCACAATTGCACTCATCTCAAACGCTAGTAAAGTAATGCTCAAAAGTCTCCAAGCCAGGCTTCAACAATACATGAACCATGAACTTCCAGATGTTCAAGCTGGATTTAGAAAAGGCAGAGGAACCAGAGATCAAATCACCAACATCTGCTGGATCATCAAAAAAGCAGAGAGTTCCAGAAAAAACATCTATTTCTGCTTTATTAACTATACACAGAAAGCGATTATGTGTGCATCATAATAAATTGTGGAAAATTCTGAAAGAGATGGGAATACCAGACCACCTGACCTGTCTCTTGAGAAGTCTGTATGCCGGTCAGGAAGCAGCAGTTTGAACTGGACATGGAACAACAGACTGGTTCCAAATAGGAAAAGGAGTATATCAAGGCTGTATATTGTCACCCTGCCTATTTAACTTCTATGCAGAGTACATCATGAGGAATGCTGGGCTGGATGAAGCACAAGCTGAAATCAAATTTGAGGGGGAAATAACAATAACCTCAGATATGCAGATGACACCATCCTTATGGCAGAAAGTGAAGAACTAAAGATCCTCTTGATGAAAGTGAAAGAGGAGAGTGAAAAAGTTGGCTTAAAGTTCAACATTCAGAAAACTAAGATCATGGCATCTGGTCCCATCACTTGGTGGCAAATAGATGGGGAAACAGTGGAGACAGTGGCAGACTTTATTTATTTATTTATTTATTTATTTATTTATTTATTTAGGCTCCAAAATGAATGCAGATGGTAACTTCAGCCATGAAATTTAAAGACGCTTGCTCCTGGTAAGAAAAGTTATGATCAACCTAGATAGCATATTAAAAAACACAGACATTACTTTGCCAACAAAGATCCATCTAGTCAAAGCTATGTATGGATGTGAGAATTGGACTATAAAGAAAGCTGAGCACCACAAAATTGATGCTTTTGAACTGTGGTGTTGGAGAAGATTCTTGAGAGTCCCTTGGATGGCAAGGAGATACAACCAGTCCATCGTGAAGGAAATCAGTCCTGAATATTCATTGTAAAGACTGATGTTGAAGCTGAAACGCCAATACTTTGGCCACCTGATGCAAAGAACTGACTCATTTGAAAAGACCCTGATGCTGGGAAAGATTGAAGGTAGGAAGAGAAGGGGATGACAGAGGATGAGATGACTGGATGGCATTACCAAGTCAATGGACATTAGTTTGGGTAAACTCCAGGACGTGGTGATGGACAGGGAGGCCTCGCATGCTGCAGTCCATCGGGTCACAAAGAGTCGGATATGACTGAGTGACTGAACTGAACTGAACTGATGTACTACAGGAGGTAAACCATTTTTATTATACCTTATCCAATTGTTGGATTAGTTTGAAAGAACACAAAAATATGAATATGTTTTATAAACCAAAGTGTTGAACAAATATCTCATTTTTTCCATCCTAATCTTAGGTCATTTTAAGTAGAAGTAGTACTTGGTTTTCATCAATTTCCTGAAAAAAATAGTACTAAAAATATGAAATACAAGGCTCATTGTGTAAAAATATCTTCATAAAATTACTGTATCATAAATTTGAAATTAAACACGCACTTTTATGATCCTACTACAAAATATAAGATAATGTTGTTCTTTAAAGTGACTAATTTGAATTCAGTTACATATAAAAAATATTCCTAAAAATAATTTATTTGATTAAAATCAAGATTAGCCTGAAAACTTTGAATTTTCTTAAAACTTTTTATTGTGTTTGGGGCCTATCTGATTAACATACAACGTTTTGGTAGTTTCAGGTGAATTGCAAAGAGACTCAGCAATTCATATACATGTATCCATTCTCCCTCAAACTCTCAAACTCCCCTCCCATCCATGCTGCCACATAACATTGAGCACAGTTCCATGTGTTATACAGTAGATCCTTGTTGGTTATCCATTTTAAATATAGCAGTGTTTACATGACCATCTCAAACTCCTTAACTCTCACTTTCCTCCATCCTTTCCCCTCACCCCCTTGCCTGGCAACCATAAGTTCATTCTCTAAGTCTGTGAGTCTCTGTTTTGTGAGTAAGTTCATTAGTATCAGTTCTTCTTAGATTCCACATATAAGAGATGCCAAATAATATTTTTCCTCTCTGTCTGACTTGTTTCACTCACTTAGACACTCTCTAGGTCCATCCATGTTGCCGGGGGTGGGGGGAGGGGGAAGGTTGACTTTTAATGAAACTCTTGACTATATTCATAGATAGTGAAAATTCTCACATCACCAAACATAGACAAGCCTATATCCTCAATAGGTAAAGTAGTAAATAGTATCTAATTATTTCTTGCATTTCAATATTGTAAACTTGACATTTATATTACTGTTTTAATAATTCCATAAACGTCTTCAAATTGTAAAAAAATAATCTAAAATTTTATACTAATAGAATTCAGAAGGAACAATACGGTCTGCTATTTAAATTTCTGTGTTTAAAGCAAAAATTGGAGTAAGACTAGTGTTTAGCAGTTCAATAAAATGAGCCACTCTTTGAATTTCTGAAATATGAGCTGTAATGTTCAATTACTTACATAAAGAAAAAAGGCATAAGCTTGGCAGTCACAGATACTATTTCAATCCTGTTTTTGTAACTTACTAGCTGGGAAATCTGAATTCTGAATAAATTTAGTTTTTACCTCCTAGGTTTGCTCTAAGGAAAATGAGTTTATGCATAAGGAGCATTTAGCACAGTTTCAGAAAGATATTAAATGCTAGTAATGTATAAAATTTCACATCACTTTGAAAGTATTCTAAATAAAATTTATATTAAAGTGAATATTTTTTCTGCACTGTAAATTGTGGCATGCTAGGTGATTGTGAGCTTGCTTTATACTTTTGTTAGATATTAGAATATTAACAATATATCTTTTGATATTCTAATAAGGATTGATAGAATATGTCTTCATTTTTATATAAAATGAACACCTATCATTAGTTATAAACTTCTAGACATTTATATCACTTTTAAAATATTGTTCCACAAGCCAACTCTAAAAATAACTGGTGTCCATGGATTCACTTACTCAAGTGTATTTTTTTCATCAAACACAAATTGATCCACTCACTTTTAGGACATTTCCTAAATCTCCTACTTTAAATGCACACATATATTTTAGAAAATATGTAAGTTGGCTCAAAAGCAGACTTGTGGGGTGATTACTTCATCAAATAAAGAGGTGGGACTTTGATTTAAGATTTAATTCTAAGTAGATTGGGAAGTCATTGGAAGATTTCATGCTAGAGCACTGCATTGTGTGAAATGGCTATAAGCTGGCTGCCATGTGAGGAAGGGATTTTAGAGGGGCAAGAGGGATGGTTCAGGGGCAATTTTGGGAATAGAGGCAAGAAACAAACATGGTAGTATAGGCTTTATGTAGTAGTATAGGTAGTTGTAGTTAAGCAGGAGTATAGTCTGTGTGTGTGTATACACACACACACACATATATAAGGTATACTTTAGTAGTATAGATAATTATCCATAGGCAGATTTTCAAATAGTGAAGGACAGATAACCATTAAGTGCAGTCTGAATGTTCCCTGCAGCAAGTGAGCATTGCCCTCCTCCATTAAATTAAGAACACAAGAAAAGAGTGCAAAACACAAATACGATCACTGTAGCCATTAAAATTTCTCGGTAAGGATGGTAGTGACATTCTTATGATGATGGTAGTGACATTGAATTGCTCCACCTGGATCTCCCTTCGGGAATGAAGGATTTATTTTGCCAGCTGCTCAGAAATCTTCCATAAGACAGCCCTCAGCTATCAGCTCTCTGCTAAAGAAACTGATCATGACCACAAGTCCTCCCAGGGTAGCCTGCATCCACTGACTGATCCATATGGTGGATATAAAGGTATAGTCCACTACTTAGCTCATGACCGTTATAAAGGGCTATCTTAAGTCCATGCTTCCAGTGAAGTTGGAAAAGGCCTTCACTGAGATTGCAGTACAGCTCCATTGCCAGTACTTGCTACTTTCCCCCCCCTTCCACAGGTAGTAATCCCAAGAGCACTTTCTAATAAATTTTCTGACCATTATGTGGTTTCAGTTTAACTTCAGACCCTCACCTTTCACTTGTTTCATGCAAATCCTGCCACATTTATCTTGCCCTTTCCAGCACTTCTCATGCTTCTTGTCATTTGAGGAAATTTGAGTACTCTGAAGAGGTGATAGAATTCCAGTAGAGCTATCCAAAATCCAGAAGATGATGCTATTAAAGTGTTGCATTACTATGTCAGCAAATTTGGAAAACCCAGCAGTGACCACAGGACTGGACAAGGTCAATCTTCATCCCAATTGAATTACCCATCCCAAGAAGGGCAGAACTAAAGAATGTTCAAACTACTGGACAATTGCACTCCTCTCTCTGGTGGCTCAGTGGGCAAAGCATCTGCCTACAATGCAGAAGACCCAGGTTTGATCCCTGGGTCGGGAAGATCCCCTGGAGAAGGAAATGGCAACCCCCTCCAGTACTCTTGCCTGGAAAATCCCATGGACTGAGAAGCCTGGTAGGCTACAGTCCATGGGGTCACAAAGAGTCAGACACAACTGAGCGACATCCGCCCCCTGCCCCCCATGCTAGTAAGGTTTTGCTCAAAATCCTTCAAAATAGGCTTCAGCATTACATGATCAGAGAATTTCCAGATGTTCAAGCAGGGTTCAGAAAGGCAGAGGAATTAGAGATCAAATTGCCAACATTTTCTGGATCATACAGAAAGTGAGGGAATTCCAGAAAAACATCTACCTTTGTTTCACTGACAATGCTAAAGCCTTTGATTCTGTGGATCATAACAAACTGTGGAAAACTTTTAAAGAGATTGAATACCAGACCACATTACTTGTCTCCTGAGAAACCTGTACACAGGTCAAGAAGCAGTAGTTACAACCTTATATGGAACATCAGACTTGTTCAAAATTGAGAAAGCAATATGGCAAGCTGTTTATTGTTGCCCTGTTTATTTAACTTATATGCAGAGCACATCATGAGAAATGCTGGGCTGGGTGAATTACAAGCTGGAATCAAGATTGCCAGGGTAAATATCAACAATCTCAGACATGATGATACTACTTTAATGGCAGAAAGTGAAGAGGAATTAAAGAGGCTCTTGATGAGAGGGAAAGAGGAAAGTGAAAAAGCCGGCTTAAAACTCAATATTAAAAACAAAAACAACACAACTAAGATCATGACAGCCAGCCCCATCACTTCATGACAAATAAAAGGGGGAAAGGTGGAAGCAGTGGCAGATTTCCTCTTATTGGGCTCTAAAATCACTACAGATGGTGACTGCAGCTATGAAATTAGAATATTACTGCTTCTTGACAGGAAAGCTATGACAAACCTAGACAGCATGTTAAAAAGCAGAGACATCACTTTTCCAACAAACATCTGTATAGTCACAGCTATAGTTTTTCCAGTTGTCATATACAGATATGAGAGTTGGGCCATAAAGAAGGTTGAGAGCCAAAGAATTGGTGCTTTTGAATTGTGGTGCTGGAGAAGTCTCTTGAGAATCCCTTGTACAGGAAGGAGGTCAAACCAGTCAATCCTAAAGGAAATCAACCCTGAATGCTCATGGGAAGGACTGAGGCTGAAGCTGAAGCTCCAGTACTTCAGCCACCTGATGAGAGGAGCTGATTCGTTAGAAAAGACCTGATGCCAGGAAAGATGGAGGACAAGAGAAAAGGAGGCAACAGAGGGTGAAGTGGGTGAATGGCATCTCTGATTCAATGGACATGCACTTTGGCAAACTCCAGGAGAAGGTGAGGGACAGGGAAGCCTGGCTTCCTGCAGTCCATGGGGTTGCAAGAGTAGGATACAACTTGGTGACTGAACACTGTCTTTGTTCCCTTCAGTGCCTGCCTAGTCAAATGTTAGCCCAATTCCAAACTGGTCACTTCTGAGAGAATTTCCCCAAACCCTTCACCCTGAATTACAGGATTTGCTCTGAGCTCACCTGATGATATGTGAAGATTAATCTATTATTACATATTTCTCCAGAATAATTTTTTCTTATTTATATTTGAAATAAAACCTTTGAGTTAAAAAATCTCAATTTTTTTCTGCTTTTTGAATATGTAGCATTCTACCTGACATAAAATTAGTGTCTAATAAATACTTGCCAGTTACATAAAGTGAGGAAGAAGTTTGTGAATGCATGAAATAATAAATGAAATTGAGAAAAAGTGATTCAAAGTGACTAGAGCTATATTCCAGAATTTTTTTCTATTATTTTCATGTAGTTTGTTAAACATGAATTCAAGTAATAATTATATAGTAATAAATTATAAAAAATAATATTAATATCTAAGAGTGATAAAGCTCTAAGTGTCAGGAGATATGCTAAGTGATTTAAATGGATTATGTATTTTCTCCTAGTAGCTTTGCTGTGTGGTTACTACAGTCGTACTTGACCTTATTTTACAGATAAGATACAAAAATAATTTGTCCTGGATATCAAAGGAAAAAGATGGAGAAGTTAAATGTATCCATCTAAAATGCATGTCAGCTTAAGGAAGTCATTTCAAATATACTATTCTTTGCTGCATTTTTTTATTATAGTTATAAAACTAAGGAAATAAATTGGAGGCAAAAGTCAGAGATTAAGAATCAAATTTTGGAATAACTAACCAAATGACTGGGCAAATAATAAAAATTCTCATTTTCTTATTTCTCATATTTTCAAAAATTCAAAATCAGTGTCTGATTGAGTGACACAATTAAATAAGACATTTCATGAATATGCAATAAATATTCATTTTCCCCCTCTTCCTCTCCTCTTACACTCCATAATGATTTATCTTTTTCATAAATTATTAATTTGGAAATATATTTTGTTTTTGACACTAAAACAATGCAGATGTTAATTATATCCTTTGATAGAAATTATTATGCTCTGTCCTTATGAAATGTTAATTAAAACAAAATTAAAGATAACTTTAAGCTTCATCTAAATTTGTCTTTCATAGCATGATTTTGTATCTTTTCATAAATGATTCTAAACCATACCATTGCAAAAAATCATGCTTAAATAAAGGCTTTAAGATTCTAGAGAGAGAGAGAGAAATTAGAGTGACATAGCACAGATTATTTTATATAATGAGCTTAGAAGATCAAAGCATCCTCTATTTTTCCCTTACAGCCAAACACAGAGAATATACACAGGGAAAGTTCAGCTAAAACTGTCCAGGTCAAAGGTTGCAATTAACTTGTGAGAAAAGTTTAATATTAACCTATGAGGAAAGTAACATTAAGGAGGCCATTAAAAAGCATTCTAAAAGTTGATCTGGGCCATTATCTTCAAATGGTGTATTACCATGTTACCTAAAATGTCATCACTGATGAGTAGCTTTTGTGATAGATAAACCTTCTTAGTTAATATGCTCATCTAACTGGTTCAAAATTCACTTATGTGGGCTGCTCTTGTGGTCCAGTTAAGACTCTGCTTCCAGTGCAGGAGGTATGGGTGTGATCCCTGGTTGGGGAACCAAGGTACCACATGCTGCAGAATGAGCCCAATTTGTTTTTTTTTTTTTTTTAATTCTCTGAAGAATGTCGAGAGATGGCTACTCTCTTAGCCAACAATATTTTGTAAATACACTCTAGCATCTCCAGTTCAGATCAATTCAGTCGCTCAGTTGTGTTTGACTCTTTGTGAACCCATGAATCGCAGCCCGCCAGGCCTCCCTGTCCATCACCAACTCCTGGAGTTTACCCAAATTCATGTCCATTGAGTTGGAGATACAATCCAGCCATCTCATCCTCTGTCATCCCCTTCCCTCCTACCTTCAATCTTTCCCAGCATCAGGGTCTTTTCAAATGAGTCAGTTTTCTGCATCACACAGCCAAAGTATTGGAGTTTCAGCTTCAACATCAGTCCTTACAAAGAATATTCAGGACTGATTTCCTTCAGGATGGACTTGTTGTATCTCCATGCAGCCCAGTTCAGTTCAGTCGCTCAGTCGTGTCCGACTTTTTGTGACCCATGAACACAGCACACCAGGCCTCCCTGTCCATCACCATCTCCCAAAGTTCACTCAGACTCAGGTCCATCGAGTCCGTGATGCCATCCAGCCATCTCATCCTGGGTCGTCCTCTTCTCCTCCTGCCCCCAATCCCTCCCAGCATCAGAGTCTTTTCCAATGAGTCAACTCTTCCCATGAGGTGGCCAAAGTACTGGAGTTTCAGCTTTAGCATCATTCCTTCCAAAGGAATCCCAGGGTTGATCTCCTTCAGATTGGACTGCTTGGATCTCCTTGCAGTCCAAGGGACTTTCAAGAGTCTTCTCCAACACCACACTTCAAATGCATCAACTCTTCGGTGCTCAGCCTTCTTCACAGTCCAGCTCTCACATCCACACATGACTACTGGAGAAACCATAGCCTTGACTAGACGGACCTTAGTTGGCAAAGTAATGTCTCTGCTTTTGAATAAATTATCTAGTTTGGTCATAACTTTTCTTCCAAGGAGTAATCGTCTTTTAATTATATGGCTGCAGGTACCATCTGCAGTGATTTTGGAGCACAAGAAAATAAAGTCTGACACCGTTTCTACTGTTTCCCCATCTATTTCCCATGAAGTGATGGGACCGGATGCCATGATGTTCGTTTTCTGAATGTAGAGCTTTAAGCCAACTTTTGCACTCTCCTCTTTCACTTTCATCAGGAGGCTTTTTAGTTCCTCTTCACTTTCTGCCATAAGGGTGGTGTCATCTGCATATCTGAGGTGATTGATATTTCTCCTGGCAATCTTGATTCCAGCTTGTGTTTCTTCCAGTCCAGCATTTCTCATGATGTACTCTGCATAGAAGTTAAATAAGCAGGGTGACAATATACAGCCTTGACGTACTCCTTTTCCTATTTGGAACCAGTCTGTTGTTCCATGTCCAGTTCTAACTGTTGCTTCCTGACCTGCATACAGATTTCTCAAGAGGCAGGTTAGGTGGTCTTGTATTCCCATCTCTTTCAGAATTTTCCACAGTTTATTGTGATCCACACAGTCAAAGGCTTTGGCATAGTCAATAAAGCAGAAATAGATGTTTTTCTGGAACTCTCTTGCTTTTTCCATGATCCAGTAGATGTTGGCAATTTAACCACAGGCTCCTCTGCCTTTTCTAAAACCACTTTGAACATCAGGGAGTTCACGGTTCATGTATTGCTGAAGCCTGGCTTGGAGACTTTTGAGCATTACTTTACTAGCATGTGAGATGAGTGCAATTGTGCAGTAGTTTGAGCATTCTTTTGCACTGCCTTTCTTTGGCATTGAAATGAAAACTGACCTTTTCCAGTCCTGTGGCCACTGCTGAGTTTTCCAAATTTCCTGGCATATTGAGTGCAGCACTTTCACAGCATCATCTTTCAGGATTTGAAACAGCTCAACTGGAATTCCATCACCTCTACTAGCTTTGTTCATAGTGATGCTTTCTAAGGCCCACTTGACTTCAGATTCCAAGATGTCTGGCTCTAGATTAGTGATCACATCATCATGATTATCCGGGTCATGAAGATCTTTTTTGAATAATTCTTCCGTGTATTCTTGCACCTCTTCTTAATATCTTCTGCTTCTGTTAGGTCCAGACCATTTCTGTCTTTTATCGAGCCCATCTTTTCATGAAATGTTCCCTTGGTATCTCTAATTTTCTTGAAGAGATCTCTAGTCTTTCCCATTCTGTTGTTTTCTTCTATTTCTTGCATTGATTGCTGAAGAAGGCTTTCTTATCTCTTCTTGCTATTCTTTGGAACTCTGCATTCAGATGCTTATATCTTTCCTTTTCTTCTTTGCTTTTTGCCTCTCTTCTTTTCACAGCTATTTGTAAGGCCTCCCCAGACAGCCATTTTGCTTTTTTGCATTTCTTTTCCATGGGGATGGTCTTGATCCCTGTCTCCTGTACAATGTCACGAACCTCAGTCCATAGTTCATCAGGCACTCTATCTATCAGATCTAGGAACTGAAATCTATTTCTCACTTCCACTGTAAAATCATAAGGGATTTGATTTAGGTCATACCTGAATGGTCTAGCGGTTTTCCCTACTTTCTTCAATTTGAGTCTCAAAATGGTAATAAGGAGTTCCTGATCTGAGCCACAGTCAGCTCCTGGTCTTGTTTTTGTTGACTGTGTAGAGCTTCTCCATCTTTGGCTGCAAAGAATATAATCAATCTGATTTCAGTGTTGACCATTTGGTGATGTCCATGTGTAGAGTCTTCTCTTGTGTTGTTGGAAGAGGGTGTTTGCTATGACCAGTGCATTTTCTTGGCGAAAGTCTATTAGTCTTTGCCCTGCTTCATCCATATTCCAAGGCCAAATTTGCCTGTTACTCCAGGTGTTTGTTGACTTCCTACCTTTGCATTCCAGTCCCCTATAATGAAAAGGATTTTTTTTGGGTGTTAGTTCTAAAAGGTCTTGTAGGTCTTCATAAAACCGTTCAGCTTCAGCTTCTTCAGTGTTACTGGTTGGGGCATAGACTTGGATAACTGCAATATTGAATGGTGTGCCTTGGAGACAAACGGTGATCATTCTGCTGTTTTTGAGACTGCATCCAAGTACTGCATTTCGGATTCCTTTTTTGACCATAATGGCTACTCCATTTCTTCTGAGGGATTTCTGCCCGCAGTAGTAGATATAATGGTCATCTGAGTTAAATTCACTCATTCCAGTCCATTTCAGTTTGCTGATTCCTAGAATGTCAACATTCAGCCTTGGCATCTCTTGTTTTACCACTTCCAATTTGCCTTGCTTCATGGACCTGACATTCCAGGTTCCTATGCAATATTGCTCTTTACAGCATCGGATCTTGCTTCTGTCACCAGTCACATCCACAACTGGTTATTGTTTTTGCTTTGGCTCCATCCTTTCATTCTTTCTGGAGTTATTTCTCCACTGATCTCCAGTAGCATATTGGGCACCTACTGACCTGGGGAGTTCCTCTTTCAGTATCCTATCATTTTGCCTTTTCATACTGTTCATGGGGTTCTCTAGGCAAGAATATTGAAGTGGCTTGCCATTCCCTTCTCCAGTGGGCCACATTCTGTCAGACATCTCCACCATGACCCGCCTGTCTTGGGTTTCCTTGCCACTGAGTGCAGGCGGCCAAGAGGAGCTACCCCACTTCTGAGGTCAGGGGCAGCAGCCTAGAGTGCCAGGCTGCGATGGCGCAGGAACGGCTGAGAGGAACTACCCTGCGTCCGAGGTCAGTGGAGGCTGGGAGAAGCTACCTTGTGTCCAAGGTCAGGGGTGGCAGCCGGGAGGAACTACCCTGCGTCCGAGGCCAGTGGTGGCCAGGAGGAGACACCCCATGTCCGAAGTCAGGGGCAGCAGCTGGGTGGAGCCACCCATGCCCAAGGCCAGGGCTGGCGACCGGGAGGAGCAACCCGAGGAGCGGTGGCTGCACTGGCACAGGAGGGCCTAGAGGAACTATCCCACGTTGAAGGTCAAGAACAGCAGCGGTAAGGAGATACCCCTTGTCCAAGGTAAGGAGCAGCAGCTGTGCTTTGCTGGAGCAGCCGTGAAGAGATACCCCACGCCCAAGGTAAGAGAAACCCAAGTAAGACGGTAGGTGTTGCAAGAGGGCATCAGAGAGCAGACACACTGAAACCATACTCAGAGAAATCTAGTCAATCTAATCACACTAGGACCACAGCCTTGTCTAACTCAATGAAACCATGCAGTCCAAGGGACTCTCAAGAGTCTTCTCCAACACCACAGTTCAAAAGCATCAATTCTTTGGTGCTCAGCTTTCTTTATTGTCCAACTCTCATATCCACACATGACCACTGTAAAAAACCATAGCCTTCACTAGATGAACCTTTGTTGGCAAAGTAATGTCTCTGCTTTTTAATATGCTGGCTAGGTTGGTCATAACTTTCCTTCCAAGGAGTAAGCGCCTTGTTTAGCATTTTCACCCTTCTTTATATCACCATTCTGATACTCAAACTGATTTTACATGGGAGTGAGCAAATAGTGACTCACTGCTAGTATATATTCCAATTTAAAATTCCATATTTTATCGCTACTAGGAAAATCACATAAGGCTCAGTTCAGTTCAGTTCAGTTCAGTTCAGTCGCTCAGTCATGTCTGACTGTTTGTGATCCCCTGAATCGCAGCATGCCAGGCCTCCCTGTCCATCACCAACTCCCGGAGCTCACTCAGATTCACATCCGTTGAGTCCGTGATGCCATCCAGCCATCTCATCCTCTGTCATCCCCTTCTCCTCCTGCCCCCAATCCCTCCCAGCATCAGAATCTTTTCCAATGAGTCAACTCTTCACATGAAGTGGCCAAGGTACTGGAGTTTCAGCTTTAGCATCATTCCTTCCAAAGAATACCCAGAGCTGATCTCTTTAGAATAAGATTAGTTCAGCAAAAAGAGGAACTTATAATACTGATCTAGAAAATGAAGAAAAATAACTCTGCAGCCACAATCTTGGACTAAGTATAGCTGTGATTATTATAGCTAAAATTTATGAGAGATATTACTTTTGAAGTTCGGAATGATAATGTGGTAAGCAGAACATTCAGTTAAGACAGGCTCAAAACTGTTATCTATATTAGGAACATTTTGCAGAAGCTTTCATAATTTTGCTTTTCTATTTCATATAATATTGATTCTTTGTGCTTTTGTGTTTGAGAAAAAAGATAATTTTAATACTTTAAAAATATTGTTTCATCAAAGTACATAAACAACAAAAGCAGTACCTTTTTTTCCTACCCAACTTCAAATTTTTAGATAATCAGTAGGCAACATTGACAGATATTATTTTAATTTATGTATGTACATGTACATGCATATATGGCAAAATTAATGCCAGTACTTTCTAAAGAAAGTATTTCTTTTTAATTGTAGTAAAAATATTCAACATGAGATACACACTCAATAAAATTTTAAGTACAGATATATAGTATTGCTAACTATAGGCAAAGTGTGGTACAATGATCTCAGTTGTTAAAAGCATGCACAGTAGGGATTATAAAGCCTTTTTTGGAAAAATGATCAAAAGGCTTTTAAGCTCCTCTTCACTTTCTGACATAAGGGTGTTGTCATCTGCATATCTGAGGTTATTGATATTTCTCCCGGGAATCTTGATTCCAGCTTGTGTTTCTTCCAGTCCAGCGTGTCTCATGATGTACTCTGCATATAAGTTAAATAAGCAGAGTGACAATATACAGCCTTGATGTACTCCTTTTCCTATTTGGAACCAGTCTGTTGTTCCATGCCCAGTTCTAACTGTTGCTTCCTGACCTACATACAGATTTCTCAAGAGGCAGGTCAGGTGGTCTGGTATTCCCATCTCTTTCAGAATTTTCCACAGTTTATTGCTATCCACACAGTCAAAGGCTTTGGCATAGTCAATCTTGATGAAAGTGAAAGAAGAGAGTGAAAAAGTTGGCTTAAAGCTCAACATTCAGAAGACAAAGATCATGGCATCCGGTCCCATCACTTCATGGGAAATAGATGAGGAAACAGTAGAAACAGTGTCAGACTTTATTTTGGGGGGCTCCAAAATCACTGCAGATGGTGACTGCAGCCATGAAATTAAAAGACGCTTACTTCTTGGAAGAAAAGTTATGACCAAACTAGATAGTATATTCAAAAGCAAAGACATTACTTTGCCGACTAAGGTCCATCTAGTCAAGGGTATGGTTTTTCCTATGGTCATGTATGGATGTGAGAGTTGGACTGTGAAGAAGGCTTAGCGCCGAAGAATTGATGCGTTTGAATTGTGGTGTTGGAGAAGACTCTTGAGAGTCCCTTGTACTGCAAGGAGATCCAACCAGTCCATTCTGAAGGAGATCGGCCCTGGGATTCCTTTGGAAGGAATGATGCTAAAGCTGAAGCTCCAGTACTTTGGCCACCTCATGGGAAG
Source organism: Capra hircus (assembly GCF_001704415.2). NCBI lineage: Eukaryota > Metazoa > Chordata > Mammalia > Artiodactyla > Bovidae > Capra > Capra hircus. The sequence goes on along the minus strand of NC_030816.1, from coordinate 33,894,119 downwards.
AGTTGACTCATTGGAAAAGACTCTGATGCCGGGAGAGATTGGGGGCAGGAGGAGAAAGGGGCGACCCAGGATGAGATGGCTGGATGGCATCACGGACTCGATGGACGTGAGTCTGAGTGAACCCCCGGAGATGATGATGGACAGGGAGGCCTGGCGTGCTGCGATTCATGGGGTGGCAAAGAGTCGGACACAACTGAGCGACTGAAGTGAAATGAACTGAACTGAACTGAACTGATCCTTTATTAATGATGTCATGCCACCTCTGTCCCTGATAATTTTCCTTGCTGAAAAATCTGCTCTATCTGAAATTACTATAGTTTCTACAGCCCTTTTGATTAGTGTCAGCATGGCATATCTTTATTGATCCTGCCTCTAATCTATCTTTTTCTTATAGACAGTATATAGTTAGATCATGTTTTTTGACTCATCTTGACAATATCTTTTAATTAATGTCTTCACATCATGATGTTTAAATTGATTATTGATGTATTTGTGTTCATATCTGCTGTATTCATTCCTGTTTCTGTTTGTTGCCCTTGTGCCTTGACTCTTTTTTGCCATTTGGGGTTTTAATTTATCATTTTATGTGATTCCGTTTTTTCTCCTTTCTCAGAATATCAATTATACCTCTTTTCTTTAATCAGTTTTTTTTTGTTTTTGTTTTTGTTTTTGTTTTTGTTTTGCTATTGAGTTATATATGAGTTCCTTATATATTTTGGATGTTAGTCACACAATCGGTTTTGACTCTTTGTGACCCCATGCACTGTAACCTGCCAGGTTCCTCTTCCAAGGCATTCTCCAGGCAAGAATACTGGAGTGAGTTGCCATTCCCTTCTCCAGAGGATCTTGATTCAAAGATTGAACCTGGGTCTCCTGTATTGAGGGAGATTCTTTATTGTCTGAAACACCAAGGATACTAACCTCTTATTGGATATATGATTGGCAAATATTTCCTTCTAGTTCATAGGTTGTCTTGTCACTCTGTTTCTTTTTCTGAGCAGAATCATTTCAATTTGATGCAGTTCAACTGTCTTTTTTGTTTCTTTTGCTTGTATTTGGATGTCTTGTATCATTTCCAAAAACAATGTCATGAAGCTTTCCCTCTGTTTTCTTCTACGAGTTTATACTTTCAGACCATTTCAAAATAAAAACTAGTCTATTTTAATATTAGGATTCAAATGTGCCAGTATAACTATATTAAACACCAGAAAACTGTTTATGCTTCTTTTAAAACTGAAGTTACATTTTAAATTGAAAGTAAAAACTGTACAGAATTTAATACATGATAACTCACTATAAAGAACTTGAATTATAAACTGTTTTAAGTTTGCACATAAACTAGAATTTAAATATCTGTTACATACAATACTATATTTGATTATCATGAACTGGTGAAAGAATACTCTAGGACGGGAAAAGTTTTCCCAGTACTTTAACACTTTTACAAATGAAGAGATAATATACTACAGATAAGAGAAATACTCTAAAGGTAGTTCTTGGGAGCCTAGGAAATAGAAACGTGGAAGACTTACAAAATTATAACCGCTGTGGTGAAAACAATGAGACTAACTGTTCATATTTGCATAAGGCATTTACTATAAAATCAATGTAGATGAATAAATTAAGGATTTATTATCTTGTACTTGATTATTTGTTTCAGCTCAGCTCAGCAGGAAAAAGATCAGTTATAATACCCTTTACTTATTTTTCCTCCCATTTCAAATCACTTTTCTTGGCAAACATTTCAGTTTTATGGAAGCATGTTTGAAATTGACACATGTTGTGAGTAGCTATATATTAACCAAATAGAATTTATGTAAGTATATTTTAAGGCAGATCTTATCAACCAAATGTCAGAATCATTCCACTGATATTTATACTACTGAGGCATGCTCACTAGAGAAATAAAGCAAGCTATTCACCAGCAATTCAAACTTTAAGCAGAAGTAGAAATATTATTCGTTCTGTGCATTTCCTGATAAACAAAGCAACTTCCTTGGGTATTCTCTGTTTAAACAGATATAGGTTGTACACATTTGATATCAGCACTGTTAGAACAAAAAAAAAAGAAAATACCAATGATATAGTCACTTCTCAAAGAAATTCTTTCTTAAAATTTTTCATAAATTTCTTTCTCTTTTTTATTGATGCCAACTTATATCTTCTGTGGTAAAGATTAGGTAATACAATATCTTGAAGATAGAATGCATGTATTTTAAAAAGTGGGAGGAATAAAATATTTAGATATCTGAAGTCATTCAAAGACAAAATAATATTTATAGCATCGTGAGGCAGATTTACTCAGAATATAACAAAATAGTAGCCTACTTTTATTTTTGACTTTCTAGTTTTATGTCCTTAAAGTGCTTGTGTTATACATCTACTCTCATTTTAATTTTTAAACTCAGTTGTAGGGTACAAAGAACTTGTTTAAAATTAAATTTTAAGGTACTACAATACGTGTTGAAAAGTTTCTTTAGGTTATATTAGTTGTAAACTAGGCCACTGACTTTAAAGAAATTGTACATGTCAAGAGATATTATCAGAGTCTATAATTAATAGTAGGTAAATATTTTATCTAAATACATGGTTTCAAACACCTTTAATCAGGTCTAAGAAGAAATTGCATGAAGTGAATAGTATTTCTTTATTACTTTCCTCACATTTTGAACTCTGAAAGGCAGTTAAAATTGCTTTAAATTACGTATTTGTTAGACAAGAAAAAATGTTTCCATTTCATTCTTTAACATTTACTCCACAGCAAATGACAAAATAATTTGATAGTTTCCTATGATATTTCATAATATTAAAGAACATCTGCAGTTAAGCCAAATTTTTCATATTAGGTTTACCTTTTTATAAAAAAAGAAATTATTGGCTTTCCCATAACTTCTTTTAAAATGGTATCTATTACTAAGCTTGTCAGCTAAATTAAACATAAAATAACTGTAAATTGCATGAGTGCTACATTTCATGTATTAAATCCTGAATATAGAGTCTATTTTAAGAAGTCTCACTTCTAATAGAAGTGAGAAATCCTACAATAATATATTTTTTCCAACTTCATATTACAGGAAAAATTATGGTCATAAATATGACAAATGATTTATTTTTTCATTGTAATACTGTATATGTTATTTCATAAACAGTATTAATAAATTAGAATGAATTTATAATGAATTACAATAAAACAAATTTTAATAAATTAGAATAACAATAAATTAGATGGTGTCCATATTAAATTATCATTTTAGTATTTAATAATCAATATCACCCCCAAATATGGCTATCTTTTTAAAACAACTTTAGAGAACTTTATTTGTAAATTTCTATCAATGTTTGTAAGACTATATTTTTAACAGCCCTAAAAACATTCAGCTTTTTAAAATAAGAGTTTCTACTTCAATCCTTACTTAAGCTATTTACATATTTCTTGCTATGTTATATAGCCAGAACGGTTTGTAGATTTGTTTTTTTAATTCTGAGTTGGAAAATAAACAAATAAACCTATATCTGAAGTTAATATTTAAGAAATATCTCAAAATAAGAAAATAAGCTGAGAACCAAAAAGCAATTTAAGAAAACAATGCTGACTTGTATGTTAACTCACACTAAATTATATCTTACAAGCTACTCTTTTAATTAACAATCAAGTGAGGAGGAAAAAAGAAAATGTGATGCCACTAATTTAAGAACAAAAAACAAGTTTTGAAACATGATTATTAGGAATATATTCAGTAGCATCCAAGATAAATAAACTCACTTTTATTTTAGAGATACCATGAAGACCAATGAATCCAGCACTCTAGTCTTGCTAATTGAGGTCTCAAAAGCTAAGTCATTTATCAAAACTCATAGCTGGATTTGAATCTTGGATATTCACTTAAATAATCTTTCAAATACTATGAACCAAATTCAATCATTTATTCACATTTTACCTCATCAATATCTATCTATCAGTCTCCTCTGTATATAAAACACTCTATAGGCACAAGTTATATAGAAGTAAGGAAATTAAAATGTTCCTATAAATATGGAACTTGCTTTTTATAAAGTAATGAATACACTTTAAAATGATGATTATTTTATTAAAAGTAAGCAGCTAAATGAACAATATTCATTTGCATATTTAAACTATCAATAATATCCCAATCACAAGCCTAAGTCCTCGACAGCTGCCTCAAATTTTCATAGAATATTTTTTAAGTACTAAAGTTGGCAAAGTTTTTGGCAGGTACAAATATCATAAAGATGAAACAAGAACATTAATTCATTATCTAGTCTGATGAATGATACCTCACATTTACATTGTTTAAGTGCTAACTGTGGTGACCCAACAGAAGAACCAGATGCACTTCACTGACCAAAATTTTGAATGTGTGAAAAATGATAAATGTCTATAATGATGCTTTATTTCTGTCCAAATGAATTTAGAAGCAATGAATTCCACTTCTCTTCTGACAGTATATCATGGCATTGGGCAAAATATTTCAAAGATTAATAGCTTGTCAAGGAAAGCTCAAACTGATAAGAATTATCTGTTAAATTAGATATCCTTATGTATAAAATTATTTCATGCAAAATGTGAAGAAATGCAGAGGGTGCATATAATATTTTACATGAATATAGAAAGTGTCAATATTTCACTTAAAGCTTTCATGAGGAATGACGGTGGGAAGTTAAAATAGAACTCTGTAAGCAAGTAATATTTTAAATATTGCAAGCCAAGTGTAGCAGTTTGGAATCACCAGCTGACAAACTGGCAAGAAGAATCAAAGGAGATCTTAGAAAAAGTATGACAATCTTGTAGATTGGTTAAATCAAAATCTATCAACATGTAAAAATGAAGAGAAGAGGAAGATTTTTCTTGACTCTAATGGAGGGAGACTACTGGTGAATTTAGAAAGTTAAAAAAGCTGATATAAGCAGAAAAGTCTCAGAAACTGCTATAGGACATTGATCCAGATTGCTTGGAATCTGAGAATTACCTGGGCACTAGAATATTTCATAAGAATGTGAAAAACAATAATACTAACTTTATTCACTCCAACTTTACAGAAGCAGAACAGGGTTTCAGAACATTGTTCTTCGCTCATCCCTGTAATCACTTATTGGAAGTAAGAAACTTGCTGCATCTGGAGGCAATGGAAATACACGCATAATAAGTGCTGGACTAATGTATGAGTTCAGCATTCTCTGTGTTATGCTTTGTAAAATAAGTATATGAGATAACCCAAAGTCAAAGAAAAGTCTTAATTATCCTCCAAAATGCCTTCTAAATTTTTGTTGTTGTTTTTCTCATTACTTTTTTAACACCATGATTACTGCAAGGCCAAAGTTGATATAGAGCAAACTACAATTCAAAATATATCAATTGTCTTAGTCTAGGCCACTATAACAAATATAATACAAATTAGATGGTTTAAACAACAGAAATTTATTTCTCAAAGTTCTGGAGACTGGCTGAAAAGTCCAAAGTCAAGGTACCAGCAGATCTAATGTCTGGTGACGTCACTCTTCGTAGTTTTTAGAGCCACTTCCCATTATGTTCTCATATGATATAAATGGGGGGGTGGAGGCAGGGGACAGTCCTGGAGAGAGACAGAAATAGAAACAGAGGAAACACACATTAAACAGTTGATAACTTCAAAATGTCCCATACCTTTTATGAAGAATCAAATAAGAAACCTGCAAAAAAGATGAATGCGAAGAAATGTTTTTAAATTAATGAGAATGCCTGAAAAAGGAAGAAACAAATTAGAGTTCACATCAAAAGAGTCTATAGAAAATCAAACCAAAAAGTGAGGGGAGATAAATAATTTCCTCTTCATGCTATCAAAAAGCAGCTGATAGAAATGTACTCACTAAAAATTAGTCCTAACCACTGGATAAAAATGTTAGAACCTTAACCTTAATTGGATTGTGTTTCTGCATATCAGTACAAAGAACAAGAGTGAGCGTCACAGTTTTACCACAATAACAAAGCAACAGGCAAACTGCACATTCACAGCTTCTCTTGAACCCATCAACAAGCTGAGGTAACAGTACAACCAATCAGCCCATGATCTATGGATAGGTAAGCCCCTAATGAGAAATGCTGGACTGGAAGAAACACAAGCTGGAATCAACATTGCAGGGAGAAATATCAATAACCTCAGATATGCAGATGACACCACCCTCATGGCAGAAAGTGAAGAGGAACTAAAAAGCCTCTTGATGAAGGTGAAAGTGGAAAGTGAAAAAGCTGGCTTAAAGTTCAACATTCAGAAAACGAAGATCATGGCATCTGGTCCCATCACTTCATGGGAAATAGATGGGGAAACAGTGGAAACAGTGTCAGAATTTATTTTGGGGGGCTCCAAAATCACTGCAGATGGTGATTGCAGCCATGAAATAAAAGGACACTTACTCCTTGGAAGAAAAGTTATGACCAACCTAGATAGCATATTCAAAGCAGAGACATTACTTTGCTGACTAAGGTCTGTCTAGTCAGGGCTCTGGTTTTTCCTGTGGTCATGTATGGATGTGAGAGTTGGACTGTAAAGAAGGCTGAGCACCAAAGAACTGATGCTTTTGAACTGTGGTGTTGGAGAAGACTCTTGCGAGTCCCTTGGACTGCAAGGAGATCCAACCAGTCCATTCTGAAGGAGATCAGCCCTGGGATTTCTTTGGAAGGAATGATGCTAAAGCTGAAACTTCAGTAATTTGGCCACCTCATGCGAAGAGTTGACTCATTGGAAAAGACTTTGATGCTGGGAGGGATTGGGGGCAGGAGGAGAAGGGGATGACAGAGGATGAGATGGCTGGATGGCATCACTGACTCAATGGACATGAGTCTGAATGAACCCCGGGAGATGTTGATGGATAGGGAGGCCTGGCATGCTGCGATTCATGGGGTCGCAAAGAGTCGGACACGACTGAGCGACTGAACTGAACTGAACTGAAGCCCTTAATAAAATGCAGGATGATGTAAATATTTGCTTATTTGGAACAGACAGAGCCAGGCTCACAAATGAATAATTCAGACAAGAAAACCTGGTGAAGTCCTGGAATGGGTTTTCCTTTTGGGTTGCCCTTCTGTTGGAAATGTCCATGGAGACAACCAGGTACTCCCGGAGTACCTAATAGTGGGCATGAGATACCTAATGGTGGGCATGAAGGGTGTCTGTATTCTTAAACCTCAGTCCTATATAGACACTACTGTGTTCCTGTGTCCCAGAGGACTGAAAGTTTCTGGACAGAAGAAATATTACAGGGTAACTTCCTTCACCAAAATCCTCCCAATACTCAGGGCTGTGGGTTTTCTCTTTACTCAATCATCATAAATAAAATATACTTCTGATCTCAAATTCCCAAATACTTATCATATGTCACAATGTTGTATAAACTGATTGTTCTTTCTCCCAAACTTTGACCATCTTAACAGAGTGAACACTACTGTTTTAAATTTAAGATTATTACATTTCTACTATATTCTCTTGCTATTCCACTGGGGCATAAACTACTATTTATGGATCACAGTTTTTCTTCATACACATTTAATTTTATATTGATGTGGCATAACAGAAATCTATACGTCCAATTTCAAAATTCTTGCAACCAAATAAATCTAAAAATTCAGCAATTTTCAGATTTTGTAAGCATAATACAATGTATATGCTTTTATTATAAAATCACAAAAGAAGTTGGAAACAGCATCACAGTGAAGTATATTAAAATCACTGTATTAAAATCTTATGAATATTTAGTGGTATCAGTTCAGTTCAGTTCAGTCACTCAGTCGTGTCCAACTCTTTGTGACCCCATGAATCACAGCACGCCAGGCCTCCCTGTCCATCACCATCTCCCAGAGTTCACTCAAATTCATGTCCATCGAGTCGGTGATGCCATCCAGCCATCTCATCCTCAGTCATCCCCTCTTCCTCCTACCCCCAATCCCTTCCAACATCAGAGTCTTTTCCAAAATATTATAAATAATTATGTCAGTTGAGATAGTATTTCATTTTTCAAAAACAAACCAATATAACTGTTTTCCAAACTCTTTTGATTTCTGAATTGTGAATGAAACTCTTCATATTAAATACCACTTTATATTTTACCAAGCATAATGCACAGTTTTATATTTGTTCAGTTCAGTTCAGTTCATTCGCTCAGTTGTGTCTGACGCTTTGCGACACCATGAACTGCAGCACACAGGCCTTCCTGTCCATCACCAACTCCCAGAGTTTACCCAAATTCATGTCCATTGAGTCAGTGATGCCACCCAACCATCTCATCCTCTGTCATCCCCTTCTCCTCCTGCCTTCAATCTTTCCCAGCATCAGGGTCTTTTCCAATGAGTCAGTTCTTCACATCAGGTGGCCAAAGTATTGGAGTTTCAGCTTCAACATCAGTCCTTCCAATGAACACCCAGGAGTGATCTCCTTTAGGATGGACTGGTTGGATCTCCCTGCAGTCCAAGGGACTCTCAAGAGTCTTCTCTAACACCACAGTTCAAAATCATCAATTCTTCGGCACTCAGCTTTCTTTGACTACTGGAAAAACCATAGCATTTACTAGACAGACCTTTGTTGGCAAGGTAATACCTCTGGTTCCTTCCAAGGTGTAAGTGTCTTTCGATTTCATGGCTGCAGTCACCATCTGCAGTAATTTTGGAGCCCCCAAAAAGTAACATCTGCCACTGTTTCCAATGTTTCCCCATCTATTGCCATGAAGTGATGGGACCGGATGGCATAATCTTACTTTTCTGAATGTTGAGCTTTAAGCCAACTTTTTCACTCTCCTCTTTCACTTTCATCAAGAGGCTTTTTAGTTCCTCTTCACTTTCTGCCATAATGGTGGTGTCATCTGCATATCTGAGGTTACTGATATTTCTCCCGGCAATCTTGATTTCAGCTTGTTCTTCATCCAGCCCCACGTTTCTCATGATGTCCTCTGCATATAAGTTAAATATTTTTTTATTTCTTTGCAAATATTTCCCCTCTACCTAAAAGCCAGTGCTCTCACCATACAGCTATATCAAAACATAAAGAAAACACACATTTTCTTCAAGAATTCAGAATTTAGTTCCTTGTGGAATTATTTCCTAGTCTCTAGAAAAATCAATTATATTAACTAATAGTCAGTGATGCTTACATTATGTCCCCTACTTGGAAAACATGCTATCTTCCCCCCACGTTCTCACATTATAAAAGTGATCTATTTTTGCAAATCAATATTTAAATCAATACATATTTAGCATAGTACATTGTGGCTGCTGAATATATAGGCAGAGAATGAGTACACATTTTATTAAATATTCTAAATAAATACTTAAGAATGTTTCAAATGGTTTCAGGAAATGTAATTAATGTGTTTGATATCACATTCATAGAGAGTAATAGATGGATATCAAACTATGGATCTAGAACTATGATACAATTTTCCTTCCAATAAAACCTGAGAACTTTACAGTTCAATTAATAACATTTCTACACAATTGCACAGATTTTTCTAGAGAAGAAAATGATACCTAACAAAATAGCATCATAAGGTGTTTAACTAAAGTGCAAATATTTTGTTTTGAAATGGTTTATATGTAAATAATGCCATTGAAAAACCAAAACAAAAACAATTAATGTCAATATTATTATTTTTTAAGTTTCTTATAAACATCTGAATTTATTTTCTAATGCAATAAATATTATGGGTAAAAGTCATACAGTTTATCCCAAAGGAAGCCAGTATATATATACATTTTTTCCTTCATAGTCTTAAATATAAATAACATTCCCAAGCTTTTAATCCTTTTAAATATGTAAAAGTGTAATAATGGATTGGCAATTATATGGTAACAAGGTAGAATGAAATATGAGAAATTATGTTAAATCTTATTTAAAATATTGTTTTCTTCTTAAATAATCTAAATTGCTTCAGTAATATTCTCTAACTATAAATCTCACTTTCTGAAGAAAAATTATATAGAAGTGTGAGTAGATAGCACTGGCAAAACATGAATAATTCACTAAAGAGCACTAAGAAGAATTCCCTTTGTTATACAGTAGGTTCTCATTAGTCATCTGTTTTATCCATAGTAATGCATGTGTGTGAGTGTGCTCAGTTGCATAAATCCTGTCTGATTCTTTGAGACCCCATGGGCTGTAGCCCGCCAGGCTCCTCTGTCCATGGGATTCTCCAGGCAAGAATACTGGAATAGGTTGCCATTCACTTCTCCAGGGCACCTTCCTGACCCAGAGATTGAACCCATGTCTCCTGCATTGGCAGGCGGATTCTTTACCAACTGAGCCACCAGGGAAGCTATGTCACTGAAAAGGAGAGGATATATGTATATGTATAACTGATTCACTTTGTTGTACTGTAGAATCTAATGCAACATTGTAAAGCAACTATACTACAAAAAATTTATCTAAGAAAACAAAAATTTATAAATAAATTTAGATTCTATTTGCAATTTTTAAAGGAATCTCCACACTATTCTCCATAGTGGCTATACTAGTTTGCATTCCCACCAACTGCCTTATGATCCAGCAATCCCACTGCTTGGCATACACACCAAGGAAACCAGAATAGAAAGAGACATATGTACCCCAATGTTCATCACAGCACTGTTTATAATAGCCAGGACATGGCAACAACCTAGATGTCCATCAGCAGATGAATGGATAAGCTGTGGTACATATGCACAATGGAGTATTACTCAGCCATTAAAAAGAATACATTTGAATCAGTTCTAATGAGATGGATGAAACTGGAGCCTATTATACAGAGTGAAGTAAGCCAGAAAGAAAAACACCAATACAGTATACTAACACATATATATGGAATTTAGAAAGATGGTAATGATGACCCTGTATGCAAGACAGCAAATGAGACACAGATGTGTATAATGGACTTTTGGACTCTGAGGGAGAGGGTGAGGGTGGGATGATTTGGGAGAATGGCGTTGAAACATGTATACTATCATGTAAGAAACGAATCGCCAGTCTATGTTTGATGCAGGATACAGGATGGTTGGTGCACGGGGATAATCCAGAGAGATGATATGGGGTGGGAGGTGGGAGGGGGGTTCATGTTTGGGAACTCATGTACACCCGTGGTGGATTCATGTCAATGTATGGAAAAACCAATACAGTATTGTAAAGTAAAATAAAGTAAAAATAAAAATTAAAAAAATTTAAGTATTAAAAAAATACATAATTAATTTAGAGTTCAACATATTTAAAAAGAAAACAAATAATTTTGAATATCTTAGACCCATATTTTAAAATTCTACTCAGGAATTGAATTTAACATTGTTTCAAGCAATATTTTTTACTTCACATGGTTCAGTTCAGTTCATTTTTTCAGGAGTGTCTGACTCTTCACAACCCCATGGACTACAGCATGCCAGGCCTCCCTGTCAATCACCAACTTCTGGAGTTTACTCAGATTCATTTCCATTGAGTAGGTGATGCCATCCAACCATCTCATTCTCTGTAGTCCCCTTCTCCTACCGCCTTCAATTTTTCCCATATCAGTTCGGTTGAGTTCAGTTGCTCAGTCATGTCCAACTCTTTGTGACCCCATGAATTGCTGCACGCCAGGCCTCCCTGTCCATCACAACTCCTGGAGTTCACTCAAACTCATGTCCATTGAGTCACTGATGCCATCCAGCCATCTCATCCTCGGTCGTCCCCTTCTCCTCCTGCCCCCAATCCCTCCCAGCATCAGTCTTTTCCAATGAGTCAGCTCTTCGCATGAGGTGGCCAAAGTACTGGAGTTTCAGCTTTAGCATCATTCCTTCCAAAGAACACTGATCTCCAGGACTGATCTCCTTTAGAATGGACTGGTTGGATGTCCTTGAAGTTCAAGGGACTCTCAAGAGTCTTCTCCAACACCACACTTCAAAAGCATCAATTCTCCAGCGCTCAGGTTTCTTCACAGTCTAACTCTTACATCCATACATGACTACTGGAAAAACCATAGCCTTGACTAGATGGACCTTTGTTGGCAAAGTAATGTCTCTGCTTCTGAATATGCTATCTAGGTTGGTCATAACTTTCCTTCCAAGGAGTAAGCATCTTTTAATTTCATGGCTGCAGTCACCATCTGCAGTGATTTTGGAGACCAAAAAATAAAGTCAGCCACTGTTTCCACTGTTTCCCCATCTATTTCCCATGAAGTGATGGGACCAGATGCCATGATCTTCGTTTTTCTGAATGTTTAGCTTTAAGCCAAGTTTTTCATTCTCTTCTTTCACTTTCATCAAGAGGCTCCTTAGTTCTTCTTCATTTTCTGCCATAAGGGTGGTGTCATCTGCATATCTGAGGTTACTGATATTTCTCCCTCAAATCTTGATTTCAGCTTGTGTTTCATCCAGCCCAGCATTTCTCATGATGTACTGTGCATATATGTTAAATAAGTAGTGTGATAAAATACAGCCTTGATATACTCCATTTCCTGTTTGGAACCAGTCTGTTACACCATGTCCAGTTCTAGCTGCTGCTTCCTGACTTGCATACGGATTTCTCAAGAGGCAGGTCAGGTAGTCTGGCATTCTCATATTTTTCAGAATTTTCCACAGTTTATTATGATCCACATAGTCAAAAGCTTTGGCATAGTCAATAAAGCAGAAATACATGTTTTTCTGGAACTCTCTTGTTTTTTCCATGATCTAGCAGATGTTGCCTATTTGATCTCTGGTTCCTCTGCCTTTTCTAAAACTAGCTTGAACATCTAAAAGTTCATGGTTAACATACTATTGAAGTCTATTTTGGAGAATTCTGAGCATTACCTTACTAGTGTGTGAGATGAGTGCAATTGTGCGGCAGTTTGAGCATTCTTTTGTATGGCCTTTCTTTGGGATTGGAATGAAAACTGACCTTTTCCAGTCCTGTAGCCACTGCTGAGTTTTCCAAATTTGCCTGCACATCATCTTTTAGGATTTGAAATAGCTCAACTGGAATTCCATCACCTCCACTAGCTTTGTTCGTAGTGATGCTTCCTAAAACCCACTTGACTTCACATTCCACGATGTCTGGCTATAGGCGAGTGATCATACCATCGTGATTATCTGGGTCATGAAGATCTTTTCTGTATCAGTTCAGTTCAGTTCAGTCACTCAGTCATGTCCGACTTGGTGACCCCATGAGTTGCAGCACACCAGGCCTCCCTGTCCATCACCATCTCCCGGAGTTCACTCAGACTCACGTCCTTCGAGTCAGTGATGCCATCCAGCCATCTCATCCTCTGTCGTCCCCTTCTCCTCCTGCCCCCAATCCCTCCCAGCATCAGAGTCTTTTCCAATGAGTCAACTCTTCGCATGAGGTGGTCAAAGTATTGGAGTTTCAGCTTTAGCATCATTCCCTCCAAAGAAATCCCAGGGCTGATCTCTTTCAGAATGGACTGGTTGGATCTCCTTGCAGTCCAAGGGACTCTCAAGAGTCTTCTCCAACACTGCAGTTCAAAAGCATCAATTCTTTGGCGCTCAGCCTTTTTCACAGTCCAACTCTCACAACCATACATGACTACTGGAAAAATCATAGCCTTAGTTCTGTGTATTCTTGCCACCTCTTCTTAATATCTTTTGCTTCTGTTAGGTCCATACCAAAGATATTAGCCTATCTTTACATGAAATGTTCCCCTGGTATCTCCAATTTTCTTGAAGAGATCTCTAGTCTTTCCCACTCTATTGTTTTCCTCTATTTCTTTACACTGATCACTGAGGGAGGCTTTCTTACCTCTCCTTGCTATTCTTTGAAACTCTGCATTCAAGTGGCTATATCTTTCCTTTTCTCCTTTGCTTTTCACTTCTTTTCACCGCTATTTGTCAGGCCTCCTCCGACAACCATTTTTCTTTTTTGCATTTCTTTTTTTTGTGGGTGGTCTTACTCCCTCTCTCCTGTACAATGTCATGAACCTCCATCCCTAGTTCATCAGGTTCTCTGTCGATTATATCTAGTCCCTTAAATCTATTTCTCACTTCTGCTGTATAATTGTAGGGGATTTGATTTAGGTCATAACTGAATGATCTAGTGGTTTTCCCTACTTTCTTCAATTTAGTTCTGAATTTGGCAATAAGGAATTCATGATCTGAGCCATAGTCAGCTCCTGGTCTTGTTTTTGCTGACTGTATAGAGCGTTTCCATTTTTGGCTGCAAAGAATATAATCAATCTGATTTCAGTGTTGGCCATCTGGTGATGTCCATGTATTAGAGTCTTCTCTTATGTTGATGGAAGAGGGTGTTTGCTATGACCTGTGAGTTCTCTTGGCAAAACTCTATTAGCCTATTCCCTGCTTCATTCTGTACTTCAAGGCCAAACTTACCTGTCACTCCAGGTGTTTCTTGACTTCCTACGTTTGCATTCCAGTCCCCTATAATGAAAAGGACATCTTTTTTGGGTGTTAGTTCTAAAAGGTCTTATAGGTCTTCATAGAACTGTTCAACTTCAGCTTCTTCAGCATTACTGTTTGGGACATAGACTTGGCTTACTATGATATTGAATGGTTTGCTTTGAAAACAAACAGAGATTCCTTGTCATTTTGAGATTGCATCCAAGTATTGCCGTTCAGACTCTTTTGTTTACTATGAAGGCTACTATTTCTTCTAAGGGATTCTTGCCCACAGTAGTAGATATAGTGGGCATCTGAGTTAAATTCACCCATTCCAGTCCATTTTAGTTCATTCGCTGATTCCTAAAATGTCGACGTTCACTCTTGCCATCTCCTGTTTGACCACATCCAATTTGCCTTGATTCATGGACCTAACATTCCATGTTCCTGTGTAATATTGCTCTTTAGGGCATTGGACCTTGCTTCTATCACCGGTCATACCCGCAACTTGGTGTTGGTTTTGCTTTGGCTCTGTATCTTCATTCTTTCTGTAGTTATTTCTCCACTGATCTCCAGTAGCATATTGGGTACCTATCGACCTGGGGAGTTCACTTTTCAGTGTCCTATTTTTTTGTCTTTTCATAGTTTTCACACAATGATGACTATAATGCCAGTTTGGGAAAGTTGTAACTTCACACAGTGAAGACTATAATGGTTTTCTGAAGCTAGTTCAGAAAAGTTGTTTTTATAACCTGATCCAAATAATATTTATATATCAATTCATATGCATGCAATTTCCACTTCAAAGTTACCTAAGGGTAAACACATATCACACGCACAGGCACAGGCACTTCAAAGGGTAAAAACTACTAAATTCAGTTCAAATCAAGTTGATTCAATATCAAGTTATCTTTCTACTATAAATAAGTATATTTGACTTAAACTACAAAAAACCTTAACAAATGGAAATGTTTTGTCTTAGATCATTCCTGAATTAAATATTCTTCATCTTTCAGTGAAAATAGGCTAATGTTATGTGTGTGTCTTATATGTGACTGTAATTGTATCTATATGAATCAATGTAAATTTTTGAAGAATTTTGTGAGCAGCATAATCAGACAAGGCAGATAGAGAAGCAGGAAGATAATATAGTCTTGAAAACAGTGAATTTTAAATGACATTTGAATTAAAATACAAATTATATCTGATATTCATGTTCATGGACTAATAGTTAAAAAAACTATGTTAATAGAAGTTATCACTGTAGGAGAAACCATATAATGATCAAAGAAGCTCTGACAAATAACTTATGGGTCATCAAATTTTGTTTGGTGGTGAACAGATGATAACTAGAGAAGAGTATTTAGGATGATCAAAATGAAGACAATATAAAATTAAGATAAAGATAGGTATCTTTAATGAGGAAATATATAAATTTTGTTATATTTTGCTATATGATGTTTTTGTGATAATCATATGTCTCTTCTAACAAAACAGAGGAACATAAAATACAGAATAAAACTCTCCTTATACTGTTGTCTAAAGACTAGAAAACTCGATATGTTAATAGGTGGTATTTCTAAACCTATATCATTGATTGAAAGCAGATGTAAGGGACATTCTTTTAGCACTCTAATAGCTGAAGCCATACAGGATTGATGATTCTAATATAGCACGCTGCTGAAAAAGAAATCTTGATTTGCTTATCCAGTTAATCATAAGAACTCATGTTTAAAAAATAAGATATGTCAGTCCAGCAGTTCACAATAAATGGCTGCCTGCTGGGCACTACAAAATTTATTTCAATTTATTATATATATTCAAGTGTGAATACAGCTGATCTCATACCACAACTCTTAATTTTGAACACAAGACCTTAAATGTTTATTTTTCACTGAGCTCACCAATTATGTAGCCAGGCTTCCCTGGTGACTCAGCTGGTAAAGAATCTGCCTGCAATGCAGGAGACCTGGGTTTGATCCCTGGGTTGGGAGGATTCCCTTTGAGAAGAGAACAGCTAACCACTCCAGTATTCTGGCCTGGATGGAGAACTACATAGACTACTCCATGGGGTTGCAAGGAGTCAGACACGACTGAGAGACTTTCACTTTCACAGTTTAATAAATCATACATCCTAACTCTATAGATTAAATTGATAAAAATAGAAAATGCCAACACAACAAAAGAAAGGTGATATTATTAGATATATGTGCCCATTTCTCTTTCTGAAATCTAGAATTCTCCAAAATAAATCAACAGTAGAGATGTTTGTGAAATCCAACTCAAGGGCAGAGAGGAACAGATCAATTAAAATAGAATCATACAATACCTGAAGTTCTCTCTCACCCAGATACCAGGAAGGGTCTTCATAAAATCTTTGCAAAACATTCAAGAATTGGTCCTGAAACAGATGAAATCTTAGTTCTCCTTCAGTTTTGGAAAATGGTCCCTAGCCATAGGCAAATAATTTATTATAATAGCAAAAACAAGAATAAGAAATAGCCCCATTTTCATACTGCCAACTTGTCATTGAAAAATATGAGAGTAACTTAGAACAAAAGCAGAAAATACTTAGAAAAAAATAATGGCTTTACAGACAAAACAGTTCAATGTTCCTACATAACAGAAAGAGTCTCTTTAAAATGACCCTTGTAGATATAATGTGTTTTTTTAAAAAAGATATTGGGGGGAAACAAAAGTGTTAACTGAGAAACTGATGGAGAGAAAAGGAAAAAAAAAAAGCAGTGGATAGGCAATAAATGTGCTTCTTGTAGAAAACAACTTCTCTTCCTCTTAAACTCCCAAGAAATGTCCCTATATATTAGAAAAGGCTTGATGTTTTGATTGATAAAGTGCTAGAATATCAGCCTTAAATTCTACTACAGTTACTAAAAACCATCCTATTGTGTCAGAAGACTGCTCAGGTAGAATTAATAATCTGTCCTTCAGTTTGAGTTGAATAATAATGAAAGAATTGGAAATTGAGACCATATAAGTGATTTAAATGTTAAAATTAGGGCATAGGGATATTTGTGTCAACTGCTTGACAATTATTTGTTTCAGGAGTTTTTTTCTTTGTGGGGTCAGGAAGAGAAGGCTGTGAAATGAAACAACAACCACAACAAAAACTTTTTTAAGAAAAATTTTAAAATTCAAACCAATTCTGTATCAAAAATATCAGCTTTCTTGCTTAAGCAAAAGGTCATTTTCATATTAAAATTTATTTTCCAAACTCAGTTCAAATTTTTTGCGAAAGGGCTTCCAAGGTGGCACCGTGGTAAAGAATCTCCCTGCCTATGCAGGAGATGGCTCCATCCCTCGGTTGGGAAGATCTCCTGGAGGAGGAAATGGCAACCCACTCCAGTATTCTTGACTGGAAAATTCCATGGACAAAGGAGCCCGGTGAGTAGACTACAAACCACGAGTCGGAAAGAGTTAGACGCAATTGAGCAACTGAGCACACACATATACAAAACCTGATTTACCATTTCACAAACTAGAGCTTGTCTCATGTGTTCATTTGTTCTTTTTGAATAAAATATTTAGAGGTACCTGAAGGACCTATACTTTATTATACTGATAACCGATTGCAGATATCTTAAGGGGTTCCGTCTAACTCTCCTACCCAAGTTTTGTTGTTGAAAAATGCATATGCAGAAGTAGCCAAGATGGAAGAGTAGGGAGCCCCTAACCGCACCTCCTCCCATGAGCACACCAAAACTGTAACTATTTACATAGCAACTGCCAACTAGAATGGCCTGCACACGTGGAGAAAAGATCTGAGCTAAAGATACAAAGAAGGAACCTTCACACATGAGACAGGCAAGAGGAAACATAGCATACTCAAGACCCATACCCTCAGGTTGGTGAACCCTAAAAGAGAGATAATTACACTCCCAGAGATTCTCCCCTAGGGAGACAGGGGACCAAGTCCCACATCAGGCTACCCCCACTCAGGGATCCTGCACTGGGAACACAAGCCCTCAGATGTAGAGCTTTGAAGACCAGTGGGGTCTTACTTTTGGGAGACCCAGAGAACTGAGGAGAATAGAGATTCCACTCTTAATGGGCTCACGCAAAATTTGACATGATCCAGGACACAAGACAGGCAATAATTTGAAAGAACCCTGGGCAAATCCACCTTCTGATCTCAGAGAGTCTCCTGGAGAGACAGAAGGCAACTGGAGCTCACCTGGGGGAAAAAGACACTGGCAGGAGGCATTTGGGGAAGCTTGCTCTACCATGTGGACACTGGCGGGGGCAAGAACCGTTTTGGCATCCTCTCTCTAGCTTATTAGCACTAGGAGCCAGCTGTGTAGAAGTAGTCATTTGAAAGGACCATGGGTCAGAGCAACTGGCTGATCATGGAGAGCCTCCCAGAGACAGAGAAAAACACCATATTATACCATACAAACTTACAGTTATAAGATAAGTAATAATGTTCATCATGATTAATATAATTAATATTGCTGTGTGTTATTTATGAAAGTTGTTAACATCTAAAAGTTCTCATAACAAGGAGAAACATTTTTGTTTTTTTTTCTTTTGTATCTATATGAGATAATGTTCATAAAACTTACAGTGCTGATTATTTCATGATATATGTAAGTCAAATCATTATGCTTATGTACCTTAAGCTTATGCAATTCTATATGTCAATTGTATTGCAGTAAAACTGGAGGAAAAAAACAGTATTATGATTACAGATAATATGTAATGTAATAAAGAGAAAGTTTCATTGCAATTCATTCTCATAAACCTATACATTCTACCAATTTAAATTAGTACTTGAGACTCACAGCTTCCTCAGAGAGTTAGGAACTAGTGCATCAGAACATTTTAAGTATTGATAGTATGTAGATAGAGTGAATAGCTTAATTACATAATGAAAGTAACAAATAAAGCAATTAATCATTTAATCTAATGTCATACCTTTAAACAACTAGCTATCCAAATACCCAAGACTTCATTTGGAATATAAATCACTCTTTAATGTATCCAGAAATAATAAAAAATAGTTGAGGTAGAGAAAAGATAGTGATTGACAGAAAAAATATTTTGATGATAGGAACTAAGTAATTTTACTGAAAATGACGACCTGATAACCTGTCTCTGAAATCTAGCTGCATGGTAGGTCCATTTCATCTCTGGCAGAGAACTAAGAATTCATGTTTCTTAAATTCAAGCTATCAATATATACCTTAAGGCATACAGATATCTGACTCTTCTGACTACTTCTTTGATAAAAAGCAGTAGGAAACAATGCTGCTCATATACTACCATTGTTGGTTAGTTGCTCAGTTGTGTCCAACGCTTTATGTTCCCATGGACTGTTGCTCATCAGGCTCCTCTGTCCATGGGATTTTCCAGGCAAGAATACTGGAGTGGGTTGCCATTTCTTTCTCCATATACTGCCATGGTTTAGTCTAAATAAGAAAGTCAGAGCAGGGTGAAGAGTGAATTGTCGAACTTACCACAGTAGGAATTTCAGCTAACGAGTTCCCACATTTATGGCTAAATTTTGAAAGGAATCATTGACCTCTTTAGAATTTATTTATGGGGATGTTTTTAAACTTAGTTATAGTTTTATCTTAAAACTATTGCTCTTCATAGTATGTTGTTGATTTCATCTTAAAATTAACGACTAATCTGCTTTCTGTCACTATAATGTTTTCCACAGTTTCCTACAATGGGATTCCTACAATATGCAGCCTTTACTATCTGAATCTTTGTCATTTCATAGATTGCCTTTGAGATTCATGTGTATTGTTGGATTTATCATTCCTTTGAACTGTTTGATGTTACTCTATTTAATGTATATAGAAAGGTTTTATCTAATATTTTGAAATGTGCAGCTACTTGAATGAAGTCAAAATAGATATTCATGTGAGTAAGGTTTATCAGTGCCATTTTTCCAACAACATCTATTCACTTTCTGTCTCTGTGTCATATTTTGGCAATTCCTGCCATATTTGAAACTTTTTCATCTTTATTATATGTATTATGGTGATCTGTGATCAGTGATTTTTAACATTATTCTTATAAATAACACAAAATTATCTCTTCAAAAACCATTTTTCATTGTTTACAACTTCTCACTTTTTGCTTGCCTATTTTTAATTTTTTATTTTTTATTTAGGCTCTTCTGATATACATTTTTAATTATTTATATGAAATAACTATAAAGTCCTTATTTTCTAATACAAATGCTTAACAATATGAATATCTCTATAAGTATAACTTTGTTGACACTTGATATTTTTTATATCTGCTGTGGCTACTTTTATTGTCTACAAAATAACTGACTGCATTACTTATTGACCTGATACATGTTTTTATCTTTTAGAAAATATTTGCTTATAAATTCTGTTTAATTTTATTATAATAAGAGAATATGCCTCATGTAATTATTGTTATTTGAAATGGTGGGTCATTTACTAGTTTAAATTTTTCTCAGAATTCTTTTGCTAATTGTAGAAAAACTTATTATTGACACACCACAGACAGTTTTGATAACTATATTTTCTTTCCCATCTTACTTTTAAAAATTCTGGTCACTATTATCTCTTATTAGAATGTATCAATAAGCATATGTCCTTACCTCAGTCCTTAATACCTTTAAGTCATGTTCTATACCATAATAAATAGGCATTTTAATATCAGTAGGATGAAATATTTCAATGTCCCTCATAAAGGCAGTAAAGTGATTTGTTATCAAGCAATATTCTTTTAAAATAAAGTGATATACAAGGAATTTAATGTAAGACAGTAATATTCTTCATATTAGCATTCATTCTCAAAATTAAAACATGTGGCATTACTAATACAGTCTTCAGATGTACATCATAGTCACTTAATTAATCTGTCATATCTTATTAGAATCTGCTTTCAAAAACTGAGTTGCTCCTAGTAGGAAATATGATATTGATTATACAGTGATAAAATAAACCAGTTGTAATGGGGTAAGTGATGACCACACACCCCCCACCCCCCAACAAAGACATCCATCTCCTAATCCCTGGAAACAGTGAATGTTAACTTACTGGATAAAAGAATATTGACAGAAATGGAGAGATCATTCTGGATTATCCAGTGAGCCCTAGATTCAATGTCAAGTCAGATGTCTTGACATTCAATGTCAATGTCCTATCAGAGACACAGGGAAGATAGACGAACAGAGGAGGAGGAGACAGCGTGACTGCAAAATCGGAGGCTGGAGTGATTTAAGTACATTCCCAGGAACTCTGACAGCCTACAGAAACCAGAAAGGCAAGGAATGGGATCTCTCCTAGAATCTTTGAAGGGACTGAGGCCCTGTCAACATCTTGATTTCAGATTCTTTCCCTTCAGAACTGTAAGAGAATAAACATCTGTTGTTTTCAGCCACTTCATTATAGCAGCCATAGGAAACTAATAATACAACAGTATTTAAAAGGTTATTTTTTCAAGATTAGTTATTTTGAAACAATATGAATGATAAGACCTGCAAAAAGATCTCCTTTTAAACAAATAGGTTATAATTTGTATTTAATAAATTATAAATAGTTGCATGTCTTATGTGCTACCACAAATTTGAAGTAAAGTTGTAGTCAAATCCATGTTATGTTATAATAATAAACACTTGACAAGTTACTAAAATAAATTACACAAGATGAAATAAACTTCCTTTAACAAATAGGATTTTATTTTTCATACAAAATACTGTGTTTCTTTTTCAGAAATACTTAGGCAAGTAATAGTGAGGTTTGAATTTGGAATTTGCAGAGTAAGACAAATTAATTTAGTCATATAGTGAGCTATCCTAACTGATAGTTATGTGTTTCCATACCCTCTTACATGTTGCAAGTGTTAATCCAGACATCCTCTTATACTTTCAATGCCAGTACTACAACTTGTCACCTAAATAACTGTAATTAAGCATTCTCTCTAGTTGCTGATTAAAGTATGCTGATGAACATTCCCACTGGATTTAAGAGCCTCTCTCATAACATCTAGAGTAATCACCACATATTATAATGTCTTTTTTGCTGAAGGCTTCTTAAATAATCTAAAATTTAAATTGAACAAGTCTTTGATTATTGCAATCTAAAGTTCAACAGGCACTTAATCAGAAAGGTGTAAGTATCATATCATTGACATCTACTCAGCAATAGGATAATATATATCCAGGGAAATAAATACTTAAACCCTTTGGTCATTGATTCATGTCACTTTAAAAATTAACATCAATATATAAACCAGAAATTTTTTTCTCAAAAGGGAGCAGCCTAACAAGAGGTGGTATTTTTAAATTGAGCATTTACAACATTCAAATGATCCATTTCTGAGGACTTTAAGATGCACATACTTACCATGCAGACCACTAAAATTCAAATCAAGTAAAAGTTCAAAAAACACATATTAAAGTTATTATTTAATTAGGTACATATTATTCATAAATAGAGAAGAAGAATGATATACTAATTCAAGTTCAGATTTTCGAAATATGTATGTCTTCAAACCTGGGGAGAAGAAACTGGTCCATGAGCTCCATGATTTGTAATGTGGTTTAAGCACACACACACACACACACACACACACACACACACACACAATCATCACTATAAAATACATATGATCCTCTATCACTTAGGATCCAGAGTATAGGGAGTATATTCTGTACTATATGTGTGTATATATATACTCTATACACTCTCTGTATAGAAAGTATATATCCAGAGTACCCAGAGTGCTGTGAATACAGCATGATCCTAGCCCTAAACATCCATTCTTCTGACTCATACATCTCAGTCTTTAGAGAAATGCCTCTTCACAACCTTTGCTTTATGGATATGAAACAAAAGATGGCTGAGTTCTAATGCTAACATGATTTGTGGTTTTCCACTGCCAATAAGAGACATGAACATTTATTTGTAGGGTAAGAACAAGAAATTTAACTAAAAACCATTTAGATTTGAAATCGTTTTTATAAAGTATTCATGAAGCACCTCTCTTCTTCGCAGATTTTTAAATCTGGATAATTCCTTAATGTGTGCTATTCTGAAAGTTTCTATTGACCCTTAAGAGCCAGAGAGTACAGAGGTTTACCTTTTGTAGGTTTGCCCACATGACTGACTATGGGGTTGTGAGGGACTCAGTTCATTTCAGTCCTTTAATTTCCCATAATACAACAGAAAAGAGTGATGGCAGAAGAAATCAATCCCAACTTATCCCTTGTCGAATATCAGCAAACACAATGTCACAAAACCAATGTGAAGAAATGGAATATAGATTTTCTGCTGACATTTGTAAAGTGTTTGTGTCAAAGTATTTTTCTAATACAGAAAAGGTTAGAACTTAACAAATTATAGCACATGTTTCTTCTAAACTGCTATGTTGGCTCTTTGGACTAATTTTAATAGCTTTTTTCCTTATAAAAATATTTAACCCAATGTGATCAGATGCATTCCTTTAATTATTCATCATTCACACACAAATTTGCATATCATAAGCATATAAAAAATTTGTAAAAACCTGTTTTTCAGATTATAGATTTATCTACTGGAACTAAAAATAGACCCATGTATCAAAAATTTAGTTTTTGCCAACTATGTTTAGCTTCCCATGCATATATCAAAGAGGTGTACCTTACTTTCATCTCACAGTGTTACAGGTGTTATAGGTAATTTATATTTTAATATACATTAAAATCAAATATGTAAATGATATCATTTGCATAATAAGAGATTATATTGTTTTAAATATGCAAAACTTTAAAATATTTTATTTATATTCATCAATAATTATATCAAAATAATTTTCCACATGTTTAATTCCACCAATATTTATTAAGGACATAATCAATGACACTTCAGTATCAAACAGTATACATAGTGCCTATTTACAGGGATTAGAAATTCTTTTTTTAATATATTTCTTAGATTTTTAGTTGATTTACAATGTACCAGCTTCAGGTGTATAGCAAGGTGAATCAGTTATACATATACATATATCCACATCTTTTTCTTAGATTCTTTTCCCATATAGGCCATTACAGAATATTGAGTAGATTTCTCTGTTATTAGTTGTCTATTATGTATATATAATAATGTCTATGTATCAATCCCCACCTCTGAATTTATCCTTCCCCCTTACCCTGAAGGACAGGGAGGACTAGGGTGTTGCAGTCCATGAGGTCTCAGAGTTGGACACAACATAGCACTGAACAGCAACCCACCCCGTGATAACCATGTTTGTTTTCTCATCTGTGACTCTACTTCTATTTTGGAAATAAGTTCATCTGTACCCTGTTTTTAGATTCCAAATATAAATGATATCATGATATTTGTCTTTCAACGTTACTTTATTTAGTACGACAATATCTAAGTCTGTCTATGTTACTACAAATGGCATTATTTTATTCTTTTTTATGGCTGAGCAACATTCTCTTTTAAAATGTATCACATGTTTTAATTCATTCTTCTGTTGGTGGACATTTAGGTTACTTCTTTGTCCTGGCTATTGTAAATAGTGCTGCAATGAAATGGGGGTTCATGCATCTTTTTGAATTATGGCTTTCTCCAGGTATATGCCCAACAGTGCAACTACTGGATCATATGGTAGTTCTACCTTTAGTTTTATTGTTTTAAGGAGCCTCCATATTATTCTATATAGTAGCAAAGCAATTTACATTTCCACCAACAGCATAGGAGGGTTTCCTTTTCTCCACACCCTCTCCAGGATTTATTGTTTGTAGATTTTTTTTTTTTTTTTTTTTGATGACCGACATTCTGACCAGTCTGAGATGATACCTTCTTGTAGTTTTGATTTGCATTTCTCTAACAATTAACGGTGTTGAGCATCTTTTCATGTGCTATTTGGCCATCTGTATGTCTTCTTTGAGGAAAGGTTATTTAGATCTTCTGCCAATTTTTTGGTTTGTGTTTTTTTTTTTTTTTTTAATATTGAGCTGCATGAACTGTTTGTGTTTTGGAGATTAATCCTTTAAGAGTTGTTTTATTTGCAAATATTCCCTCCCATTCTAACGGTTGTCTTTTCATCTTGTTTACAGTTTATTTTACCATAGGAAACCTTTTAAGTTTCATAGGTACCATTTGTAATTTTTTGTTTTATTTTCATTACTCTAGGAGGTGACTCCAAAAAATAATGCTTTGATTTATGTCAACGAGAGTTCTGCCTATGTTTTCTTTTAAGAGTTTTACAGTGTCTAGAAATCACTGTATCAGAGAAGACAATGGCACCCCACTCCAGTATTCTTGCCTGGAAAATCCCATGGACTGAGGACCCTGGTAGGCTGCAGTCCATGGGGTTGCTACGAGTCGGACATAACTGACCGACTTCACTTTCACTTTTCACTTTCATGCATTGGAGGAGGAAATGGCAACCAACTCCAGTGTTCTTGCCGGGAGAGTCCTAGGGACAGGGGAGCCTGGTGGGCTGCCATCTACGGGGTCGCACAAGTCAGCCATGACTGAAGAGACTTAGCAGCAGTAATCACTGTAGATGGTGACTGCAGCCATAAAATTAAAAGATGCTTACTCCTTGGAAGAAATGTTATCACCAACCTAGAGAGCAAATTAAAAAGCAGAGACATTACTTTGCCAACAAAGGTCCATCTAGTCAAGTCTATGGTTTTTCCAGTAGTCATGTATGGATGTGAGAGTTGGACTATAAAGAAAGCTGAGTGCAGAAGAATTGGCACTTTTGAACTGTGGTGTTGGAGAAGACTCTTGAGAGTCCCTTGGACTGCAAGGAGATCCAACCAGTCCATCCTAAAGGAGATCAGTCCTGAATGTTCATTGGAAGGACTGATGTTGAAGCTGATACTCCAATACTTCGGCCACCTGATGTGAAGAGCTGACTCACTGGAAAAGACCCTGATGCTGGGAAAGATTGAAATCAAGAGGAGAAGGGTATGACAGAAGATGATGGCATCACCGACTCAAAGGAGATGAGTTTGGGTAAACTCCGGGAGTTGGTGATGGACAGGAAGGCCTGGTGTGCTGCAGTCCATGGGGTCGCAAAGAGTCAGACCCGACTGAGTGACTGAACTGAACTGAAACATCACATTTAGGCCTTTAGTTCATTTTGAGTTTATTTTTGTGTGTGGTGTTAGGGATGTTCTAATTTCATTATTTTACATGTAGTTGACCAGTTTTCTAGCACCAATTATTCAAGAGACTGCCTTTTCTTCATTATATATTATTGCCTCCTTTGTCCTGAATTAGGTGATGATAGGAGGGTAGGTTTCTCTCTGGGTTTTATATCCTATGCCATTGACTTATATTTCTACTTTTGTGCCATACTGTTTTGATTACAGTTGTTATTGTTCACTCAAAAAATTGTGTTCAACTCTTTGTGACCTCATGGACTACAGCATGCCAGACTCCTCTGTCCTCCACTGTTGGCCCAGGGCTTGCTCAAATTCATGTCCACTGAGACACTGACACTATCTAGCAATCTCATCCTCTGCCAACCCTTTCTCTTTTTGCCTTCAATCTTTCCCAGCATCAAGATCTTTTCCAATGAGTCAGCTCTTCGCATCAAGTGCTCAAAACTTTGGAGCTTCAGCTTCAGCAACAGTCCTTCCAATAAATATTCAGGATTGATTTCATTTAGGAGTGTCTGGTTTGATCTCCTTGCCATCCAATATACTCTCAAGAGTCTTCTCCACCTCCACAATTCAAAAGCAATGAGTCTTTGGCACTAAGCCTTCTTTGGAGTATCCCTTGTGGCTCAGTCAGTAAAGAACCTGCCTGCAATGAAGGAGATCACCTACAATGAAGGAGACCAGGGTTCAATCCCTGGGTCAGGAAAATCCCCTGGAGAAGGAAATGGCAACCCACTCTAGTATTCCTGCATAGGAATTTCTATAGACAGAGGAGCCTGGTGGGCTACAATTCATGAAGTTGGAAGAGCTAGACACAACTTAGCAGCTAAATCACCACCACCACCATGCCTTCTTAATGGTTCAACTCTCACATCTATATATGACTACTGTAAAAAACATAGCTTTGTCTATATGGACCTTTGTAAGCAAAGTGATGCATATGTATGTGTTAGCCACTCTACTTTTTAATATGCTGTCTAGGCTTGGCATGTTTTTCCTTTCAAGAAGCAAGCATCTTTAAATCTAGTGGCTACAGTCACCATCTGCACTGATATTGGGGCCCAAGGAAATAATATCTGTCACTGCTTCTACTTTTCCCCTTCTATTTGCCATGAAGTGATGGGACCATATGAATCATATTAGATTTTTGAATGTTGCGTTTCAAGCCAGCCTTTTCACCCTCCTCTTTCACCTTCATCGAGAGACTCTTTAGTTTCTCTTCACTTTCTGCCATTAGAGTAGTATTATCTGCATATCTGAAGTTGTTGATATTTCTCCCAGCAATCTTGATTCCAGCTTGTGATTCACCATCCCAGCATTTTGCATGATGCACTCTGCATAGAAGTTAAATAAACAGAGTGACAATAAACAGTCTTCTTGTACTCCTTTCCCAATTTCGAGCTTTTTCATTATTTCAGTCCAGTTCTAATTGTTGCTTCTTGACCCACATATAGGGTTTTTAGGAGACAGATAAGATGGTGTGGTACTCATATCTCTTTAAGAATTTTCTAGTTTGTTGTGATCTACACTGTCAAAGACTTTAGCATTGTCAATGAAGCAGAAATAGATGTTTCTTCTGGAACTCCCCTGCTTTCTCCAAGATCCAACAGATGTTGGCAATTTGATCTCAGGTTCCTCTGCCTCTCTAAAATCCAGCTTGTACATCAGGAAGTTCTTGGTTCATGTACTGTTGAAGCCTACCTTGAAGGAGTTTGACCATAACCTTGTTAGCATGTGAAATGAGAACAATTGTACAGTAGGTTGAACATTCTTTAGCATTGCCCTTCTTTTCAATTGAAATAAATACTGACCTTTTCCAGTCCTATAACCACTGCTTTGTTTTCTAAATTTGCTGATGTATTGAATGCAGCACTTTAACAACATCATCTTTTAGGATTTTAAAAACTCAGCTGGAATTCCATCAGCTCCACTGCTTTGTTTATATAATGCTTCATAAGTCCCACTTGACAGCATAGGTGAAGATGCCTGGCTCTTGGTGAGTGACCACACCATCATTATCTGGTTCATTAAGACCTTTTTAATACAGTTCTGTGCGTTCTTGCCACCTCTTCTTAATCATTTCCTCCTGTTAGGTCCTTACTCTTTCTGTCCTTTATTGTGCCCATCTTTGTGTGAAATATTCCCTTGATATCTCAATTTTCTTGAAGATAGCTCTAGTCTTCCTATTCTATGCTTTCCCTCTATTTATTTGCATTGTCCATTTAAGAAGGCTTTCTTATATCTTCTTAGTATTCTCTGAACTCTGCATTCAGTCAGGTATTTCTTTCCCTTTCTCCCATGCCTTTCATTTCTTCTCACCTCTCCTCAGCTATCTGAAATCCTCCTCAGGCAACCACTTTGTCTGTTGAATTTCTTTTTCTTGGGGCTGGTTTTGGTCACTGCCTCCTATACAATATTATGAACCTCCATCCATATTTCTTCAGGCAGTCTGTCTACCAGATCTAATCCTTTAAATCTATTTGTCACCTTCACTGTGCATTCATAAGATATCTGATTTAGGTCATACCTGAATGGCCTAGTGGTTTTCCCTACCTTCTTCAATTAAGCAAGAATTTTGCAGTAAGGTTCTCATTATCGCAGTCAGCTCCAGGTCTTGGTTTTACTGACTGTATAGAGCTTCTCCATCTTTGGCTGCAAAGAACATAATCTGTTTGATTTTGGCATTGAACATCTGGTGATGTCCATGTGTAGAGTCATCTCTTGGGTTGTTGGGAAAGAGTGTATGCTATGACTAGCACACTCTCTTGAGAAAACCCTGTGAGCCTTTGCCCTGCTTTATTTTGTACTCCGAGATCAAACTTGCATATTATTCCAGGAATCTCTTGATTTCTTATTTATGCATTCCTATTCCCTATGACGAAAAGCATATCTGTTTTGGGTGTTAGTTCTAGAAGGTCTTATAGGTCTTCATTGCATAGGTCAACTTCAGCTTCTTCAGCATCAGTGACTGGGACTTGGATTACTGTGAAGTTGAATGCTTTGCCTTAGAAATGAACTGAGATTAATCTGTCGTTTTTGAGGTTGCACCCAAGTACTGCATTTTGGACTCTTGGTGACTCTGAGGGCTACTCCATTTCTTTTAAGGGATTATTGCCTACAGTAGCAGATATAATGGTCATCTGAATTAAATTTGCCTATTCTGGTCCATGTTATTAGTTCACTGGTTCATAAGATGTCTATGTTCAGTCTTGCCATCTCCTACTTCACCATGTCCAATTTACCTTGATTCATGGACCTAATAGCCTAGGCTCCTCTGCAATATTATTCTTGGCAGCACTGGACTTTACTTTCACTACCAGGCATATCCACAGCTGAGCACTGTAATGCTTTCTCCCAGTTACTTCATTCTTTCTGGGATTACTAGTAATTGCCCTCTACTCTTCCCTAGTAGCATACTGGACACATTTGGACCTGGGGAGCTCATCTTCTGGAGTCATATCTGTTTGCTTTTCCACACTGCTCATGGAGTTCTCCAGGCAAGAATACTGGAGTGGGTTGCCATTTCCTTCTCCAGTGGACCACATTTTGTCAGATCTCTTCACTATGTATGAATCCATCTTTCTTGAGTGGCCCTGCACAGCATGGCTCTTGGCTTATAGCTTCTTTGAGTTATGCCAGCCCCTTTGCCACAACAAAGCTGTAATCCATGAAGAAGTTTGCTACTGTAGCTTTGTAGTATAGCCTAAAGTCATGGACCCTGATTACTCCAGTTCCATTTTTCTTTCTCAAGATTGCTTTGGCCATTTGAAGTCTTTTATGTTTCCATACAAATTATGTTTTGTTATAGTTCTGTGAAAAATGACTTTAGTAAATTGATAAGGATTGCATCAAAACTGCAGATTGCTTTGGGCAGTGTAGTCATTTTCACAATATGAATTGTTCCAGTCCAAGAACATGGTATATCTCTCCATCTGTTTGTATTATCTTTGATTTCTTTCAGTATCTTTTAGTTTTCTGAGTAAGAGTCTTTTGCCTCCTCAGGTAGGTTTATCCCTAGGTATTCTGTTCTTTTCCTTATGATAGTAAATGGAATTGTTTCATTAGTGCCTCTTTCTTGTCTTTCACTATCAGTGTATAGAAAGGCAAGAGATTTCTGTGTATTAACTTTACAATCTGCAACTTTACTGAATTCATTGATGAGCTCTAGTAGTTTTCTGGTAGTGTCTTTAGGATTTTCTATGTATGATGTCATCTGCTAACATGGCCATCTTACTTCTTTCCCAATTTGTATTTCTTTTTCTTCCCTGATTGCCATGGCTAGGACTTCAAAAACTATGTTGAATGGTAGTGGTAAGAGTAGACATCTTGTCTCGTTCCTGATGTTAGAGGAATGCTTTCAGTTTTTCACCATTGAGAACAATGTTAGCTGTGGATTTGTGGTGTTATGATCTTTATTATATTAAGCTAGGTTCCCTTATCGGGCTTCACAGTGGCTCAGAAGTAAAAGAAACTGCCTGCAGTGCAGGAGATGCAGGAGACACAGATTCAGTCTCTAAGTGGAGAAGAACCCCTGGAGGAGGGTATGGCAACTCCTTCTAGTAACCTTGCCAGGAAATCCCATGGACAGAATGGACAGAGCAGCCTGGCACACTAAGGTCTATTAGGTTTCAGAGTCAGACACAACTGAAGCAATGGAAGCACAATCATGAGATTCCCTCTATGCCCACTTTCTGGAGAGTTTTTATCATAAATGTGTGTTGGATTTTGCCAAAATCTTTTTCTGTGTCTTTGGGGGTGATCATACATTCTTTTATTCTTCAATTTGAAAAATATGGTATATCACATTGATTTTTGTGTACTAAAGTATCCTTAGATCCTTGGAATAAATCCCACTTGGTCTTTACTTATGATTCTTTTAATGTGTTGGATTCTGTTTACTAGTATTTTGTTGAGAATTTTTGCATTTTTGTTCATCAGTGACTTGTAATTTTTTTGTGTGATATCTTTGTCTGGTTTTCCTACCAGGGTGATCATAGCCTTGTGGGGTGAGTTTGGGAATGTTTCTTTCTCTGCAATTTTTTTGGAAGAGCTTAAGAAGGATTGATGTTAGCACTTCTCTAAATGTTTGACAGAATTCTCATGTGAAGCCATCTGGTCCTGGACTTTTGTTTGTGGAAGATTTTTAATCACACTTTCAATTTCATTACTTGTGGTTGGTCTGTTCATATTTATTCCTGATTCAGTCGTGGAAGTTTTTCTCTTTCTAAGAATTTGTCTATTTCTTCCAGGTTGTTAATTTTATTGGCATACAGTTGCTAGTGGTAGTCTCATAAGATCCTTTGGATTTTTGTGGTGTTAGTTGTAACATCTCCTTTTTCATTTCTAATTTTATTGATTTGAGTCTTCTACCATTTGTTCCTTAATGAATCTGACTACATGTTTATCAATTTTGTTTATTTTCTCAAAACCAGCTTTTAGTTTCATTGATCTTTGCTATTGCTTTCTTCATCTCTGTTTCATTTGTTTCTTCTAATCTTTATGTTTTTATCCTTCACTGATTTTGGATTTTGTTTATTCTTCTTTCTTTAATTGCTTTAAGTGTATGGTTAGGCTGTTTATTGGAGGTTTTTGTTTTTTTTTTTTTTTCTCTTGAGAAATTCTTGGAAATAGGCTGGTTGCAGAGCTGAGGCAGGAACAGAGTAGGGTAACCCTGAAATATCTTATATGCAGAAAGTAAGAAAATGCTCTAAGAATGATGGGACAGGTGAAAAGAGGATAGAACACTACTAAAATTGGGAAACTTTGATTGTAAGTAATAGTAAGAGTGACAGATTATAAATAATTAAATAAAAAAAGGAATTCAGTAGTCTTTATTAGCCAAAGGGGGAGTCAGAAAGAAACAAGGTAGAACATAAAGAATCAAAAAAAGAAAGATTCTACATTGTTAATAGAATGTCAACTAATAGAAAATAATTAGAAAATCACCATGAAACATCATGAAAATAATTGATTCATGCAAGAATCAAAAGAAATTCTAAAATTAGTTGGTGTGTATTGTGTGAGAAACAGGATATTTATAAAAACTCAAAGTATTACCCTATAAAAATATTTATAATTAACTTTAAATCATAGCTACATTGTAGATGGACTTCACTGGTGGTCGGGTGGTAAAGAATCTGCCTGCCAATGCAGGAGACACAGATTTGAACCCTGGGTCAGGAAGAGTCCTTGGAGAAGAAACTGGCAACCCACTCCAGTATTCTTGCCTGCAAATTCCCACGGACAGAGGAGCCTGGTGGACTATGGTCCGCAGGATGGCAAAAGAGTTGGACATGAAATTAACAACATGCAGAACATGGTCTATGAATGACTCCTGATACATGGGGCATGAATGAAGATGCCCCAAATGACTGCCCCAAATCAACAAAAATCTAAGCTTAAATCATTGAACACAATGCCAGGTGAAAGTGAAAGTTGCTCAGTTGTGTCCAACTCTTTGCAATCCCGTGTGCTTTACAGTCCACGGAATTCTCCAGGCCAGAATACTGGATTGGGCAGTCTATCCCTTCACCAGTGGATCTTTCCACCCAGAAATCAAACCGGGGTCATCTGCATTGCAGGTCAATACTTTACCAACTGAGCTATGAGGGTCAGGAGTACCCTACAAAATCAGTCAGTCAGTTCAGTCACTCAGTCATGTCCGACTCTATGCAACCCCATGGACTGCAGCATGCCAGACTTCCCTGTGCATCACCAACTCCCGAAGCCTACTCAAAGTCACGTCCATTGCATTGGTGATGTCATCCAACCACCTCATCCTCTGTCATCCCCTTCTCCTCCTGCTTTCAATCTTTCCCAGCATCAGGGTCTTTTCCAATGAGTTGGTTCTTCAAATTGTCAAAGAATTGGAGTTTCAGCTTCAGCATCAGTTCTTCCAATGAACATTCAGGACTAATTTCCTTTAGGTGGACTGGCTGGATCTCCTTGCAGTCCAAGGGACTCTCAAGAGTCTTCTTCAACACCACAGTTCAAAAGCATCCATTCTTCAGCACTCAGCTTTCTTTATAGTCTAACTCTCACAACCATACATGACTACTGGAAAAACCATAGCTTTGACTAGATGGACCTTGGTTGGTAAAGTAATGTCTTTGTCTTAATATTCTGTCTAGTTTTTCATAGTTTTTCTTCCAAGGACCAAGTATCTTTTAATTTCTTGGCTGCAGTCACCATCTGCAGTGATTTTGCAGGCCCAAGAAATAGTCTCTCACTGTTTCCATTCTTTCCCCATCAATTTGCCATGAAGTGATGGGACCAGATGCCAATTTTTTCACTCTCCTCTTTCAGTTTCATCAACAGGCTCTTTAGTTCTTCTTCACTTTCTGCCGTAAGGGTGGTGTCATCTGCATATCTGAGGTTATCGATATTTCTCACAGCAATCTTGATCCCAGCTTGTGCTTCATCCAGCCCGGCATTTTGCATGATGTCCTCTGCATATAATTTAAATAAGCAGGGTGACAATATACAGACCTGACGTACTCCTTTCCTGATTTGGAACCACCCTGTTGTTCCATGTCCAGTTCTAACTGTTGCTTCTTGACCTGCAAAGTAACTAGTCTGTAATCCTTCAAAGTGTTCAGTTCATATGAAAGAAAAATGAAGAAAGACTGAGGAACATTTCTAGATTGAAAGAGACTAAAGCATCCTGACACTTAAATGCAACATGTGCTTTTGGGTTTAATCTTGCACCAGAAGTGAATGAGTTCTCTGAAGGTGGTGGTATTTTACCAACATCAATTTCCTGCCTGTGATAGGTTTACCTTGCTTATGTAAGGACTTTCCTTGTTTTCATCAACTAAGGAGGAAATATTTTAAGGATTATTATGGACTGTGATTTCTTATATACTTCAGAAAACTATTAAGCTGCATGGGCAGAAAATTAGAGACATAAATGGAGATTGGCAGAGGGAAAGTGACAGAGACAGAGAATATGGAAAATGTTGACAACTAGGAAGGCTTCCTAAAGGCTGTAGAGGAATTTTGTGTACTTTCTTACAAATTTTCTGCAAATTTGACACAATTCCCAAAAATCAAAGTGTGATAAGAATCAATGAAATTACATGGAGAAATTTTTTAGCCCGCTGTGGAACTCCTGAATCACCATGTGGACTTTTTAGTAAGCAATTTTTATACACATCTATATTTGTGTTAAACTGTCTTAGACATGCCTTAGATGAGGAAACAATGCATAAAATCAACCATGATTGCTAATTTTAGATATGATAATGGAATGGAAATATTCAAGAAAAGGCTTATCATTAAGAGGCATTTGTCCCATCACTTCATGGCAGATAGATGGGGAAACAGTGGAAACAGTGGCTGACTTTATTTTTGGGGGCTCCAAAATCACTGCAGATGGTGACTGCAGCCATGAAATAAAAGACGCTTACTCCTTGGAAGAAATGTTATGACCAACCTAGATAGCATATTAAAAAGCAGAGACATTACTTTGCCAATGAAGTTCTGTCTAGTCAAGGCTATGGTTTTTCCAGTGGTCATGTATGGATGTGAGAGTTGGACTATGAAGAAAGCTGAGCACTGAAGAATTAATGCTTTTGAACTGTGGTGTTAGAGAACACTCTTGAGAGTCCCTTGGACTGCAAGGAGATCCAACCAGTTCATCCTAAAGACCAGTCCTGGGTGTTCCTTGGAAAGACTGATATTGAAGCTGAAACTCCAATACTTTGGCCACCTGGTGCGAAGAGCTGACTCATTTGAAAAGACCCTGATGCTGGGAAAGATTGAGGGCAGGAAGAGAAGGGGATGACAGAGGATGAGATAGTTGGATGGCATCATCAGCTCGATGGACATGGGTTTGGGTGGACTCCGGGAGCTGGTGATGAACAGGAAAGCTTGGCGTGCTGTGGTTCATGGGGTCACAAAGAGTCAGACATGACTGAGCGACTGAACTGAACTGAATGAAATATTTACCAACAAAATGCTATGGTATCTGAAATTTTCTTTGAAATACTGTGAGGTGGGGATGAAGTTGATAAGAGTGTATATTTAACAGGATGTTGAGTACTTTGAGTTCAGTAGGCTACTTGTTCATTTTTCCTGTTTTTAGAAATGGCAGAAGTCTTCCACAACAAAAAGTACATATGAAATATATATATATATATATATATATATATATCTTGAAAATAAAGAACATTAAGAAAAGATGAAAGGAAATTATTAAGTTGTCCAGGAGAGGACTTAAAAACAATTTCCAGAGAAGACAAATTCATTCCTATTTAATTTTGTTTCTATTATTGCCTTCCCTATGTGTCATATGATCTCATTTTTATAATTAAAGACATTACCATAATTATACAATTAAGTTTGCTCAATAAGCAAAACCAAATAAACTGTTAAGCAGACTTAAAACAATATTTTAATTTTTTTAATTTAAAGTAATAACCTGTTATGTTCAATCTATGTTTCATCAGTAAAGCAATGACAACATTAAGGTTTTCCTCAAATGTATGGATTAGAAGGTAATTTCACCATGGCCAATGAAAGATACTAAGTGCTTTAAAGCTTATCGTCTCCCCAGATTTTAACACTTCACTAAATTTTTCTTTCTGGCAATTAAATTTATAAGCCTTTGAATATGAAGGAGCTGGTAAGAGACCCCAGAAGACATCAATTAGCATTTTACCACAGAAGGAGAGGACCTAACACTGAGTGCTAATAAATGAGTATGTTTGAGAAGGGAAAGGGTCAAAGTACCATCAATTAGAGTATTCAAAAGAAAAGAGAGGAAGGTACAGAGAGCCAGAGGTGGCAATCTTTAGAAGGGACCACTTCTGAGAGAGAGAAATTTAAAAAGACATGTCCCTTAGAACTAGCAAATAATGGTAAAAATAAAAATGTAACTAATGATAAGAGTATTACTGAAACATGAGAGAACCAAAAAATCAGAGAAAGCCAGACCAAAAAGAGCATCATTACACTGAGAAATAGAAAAGCCACCCAAACCCATAATCCTCTCTACTGATAATGCACTCAATTATTTTAGGAAAAGTCAACACACTTAAAACAACAGCAACAAAACAAAATCATTAAATCTACAAAAGATGTAAATGGAATAAAAAGAACATGAGAATCAAAAATTTTAGCAGACATAAGTAGGGGAGATCTATGTTAGAAACAGAAGAAAAAATTTAGACAACTTTGCAATTCAAACAAAATTTCTCAGTTTTAATTTCTGAATTGGTATTGATGGTGGATCACTCAGTAAAGAGTCTTCCTGCAGTGCCAGAGACTTAGGTTCAATCCCTGAGTCAGGAGATTCCCCTGGAGAAGGAAATGGCAACCCACTCTAGTATTCTTGCCTGGAGAATTCCATGGACAGAGGAGCCTGATGGGCTACAATCCATAGGGTCACAAAGAGTTGGATATGACTGAGTGACTAACACTTCACTTCTAAGTACACATAAACAAAAACTCTTTGTGCTTCTCAATATATTTTGAGAGTGTAAAGGGATTCTAAGACTAATAATTTAGTGTACATATAACTGGAGATACTGAAGAATAAAAACAAAGTGATAGAAGAGAACCTATATTTAAAACTCTAAGTCAAGGTACCTTTCCTGAGTAAAATAAAACTTGCATCTGCATACCGAAAGAGTATAGAGAAACAAGGACAGTTGACTCCAAACTTCCAGCTCTAAGGAATAAACTAAGAACATGAAAGTCTCTCAGCCGTGTCCAATTCTTTGTGACCCCAGGGACTATATAGGCCAGGAATTCAGCAGGCCAGAACACTGGAGTGGGCAGCCATTCCCTTCTCCAGTAGATCTTCCTGACCCAAGAACTGAACGGGGGTCTCCTGCATTCGTGGGTGTATTCTCTACCAGCTGAGCTATCAGGGAAGCCATAATAAGGGAAGCCATACTAGCACATACTAAGAATATGTGCTCTCTTAATATCAGCTAAGGGAATGTGTTTTTTATTTTATTTTTAATCAAAGGATAATTACTTTACAATATTGTGATGGTTTCTGCCATACATCAACGTGAATCACCCATAGGTATACATATGTGCCCTCACTCTTAAACCCCCCTCCTACCCCCTCTCCATCCCACCCCTCTAGGTTGTCACAGAGCATTAGCTTTGGGTTCCCTTTGTTAAATAGCAAATCCAGTTATACAGTGAGACTTGTGCCTGAGATTTTGATCCATTTTTCAAAAGCAAGATCAACTGTAAGTAAGTGAATTGAGTTCTGGTATCTGTCTTGTAGAGGATGTGGGCAATTTTTTAGCTTCTTTGCATCTTAGTTTCCTCATATGTAAGATAAGATAATAATAGCTCCTATTCTATACAGATTTTGTGATTTTAAAATATTTATATATTTTTAAAATTTAGAAGCATTCAGACATGGATAAATCACTCAATGTTCATTATTATTATTATCAATATTTAAGCAAATATCTTTACAATATAGGTACATACAGACTTCCAGACAAAATTTCCTAGTTCCTAGAAAAATTTCCACTTGTGAAAAATTTCATAGGTTATTCTGATATTCACAATTTTTTGAAATATCATTTCAGTTCCTGTATCTCAAATAATATTTAAGTGTTTTCTTTACTTTTAACCATTAGAATTGATGTTTTCCCAGCAATCCCACTGCTGGGCATACACACCGAGGAAACCAGAATTGAAAGAGACACATGTACCCCAATGTTCATCGCAGCACTGTTTATAATAGCCAGGACATGGAAGCAATCTAGATGTCCATCAGCAGATGAATGGATAAGAAAGCTGTGGTACATATACACAATGGAGTATTACTCAGCTGTTAAAAAGAATACATTTGAATCAGTTCTGATGAGATGGATGAAACTGGAGCCGATTATAGTGAAGTAAGCCAGAAAAAAAAACACCAATACAGTATACTAACACATATATATGGAATTTAGAAAGATGGCAATGATGACCCTGTATGCAAGACAGCAAAAAAGACACAGATGTGTAGAGTAGACTTTTGGACTCAGAGGGAGAGGGAGAGGGTGGGATGATTTGGGAGAATGGCATTGAAACATGTATACTATCATGTAAGAATCGAATCGCCAGTCTATGTCCGATGCAGGATACAGCATGCTTGGGGCTGGTGCATGGGGATGACCCAGAGGGATATTGTGGGGAGGGAGATGGGAGGGGGGTTCATGTTTGGGGTCGCATGTACACCCGTGGTGGATTCATGTCAATGTATGGCAAAACCAATACAGTATTGTAAAGTAAAATAAAGTAAAAATAAAAATTAAAAAAAAAAGAATTGATGTTTTCTGTAGTATTCTAAGACTCTTCTTCATGTTAAGGAAGTTTGCTTTCATTCTACAATTAACATGAAATTTTACACAGAAGAAATAAATTTTTTTATCAAATAACATTTAAGATTTTAAAATTATTATCTGATTTTTCTCATTTGCATAAACGGACACACTAGCAATTATCTTTAGTTTTGATAGCCCTTGCTGACTTGATTCTGTGTTCAAATGTTAATACACAACTTTATATGACTTTTTATTACTTACTCCATCATTTCTATCGATTCCCTTGAATCTACACTTGTTTTTGATACATTTTTGAGGACAATTATTGACATTTCCAGAATTAATTAATTAACCTGGGTTTAAAATATTCAATGGATAGTTATTTTAGAGAATGCTTCTAAAACTTATTTTATACAGGACAAGGCAACACCTTCACTCTCTATAGAGTTCCTATACTCTTTAAAACTTTAATATTTCTGGGGTCATTTAATTTGGTTTTGACAAGGAAAACAGGCAAAAATTAGAGAAATCATCATCTTATAATCACATCAGATTTTTGAAAATGAATCAAAACACTGGCAAATATATAGAAAGTAAACAAATACTTCAGAATTTAAGAACTGTCACTTAACTGTAATTACCTCTCCTAATACCATTGACAGATTTTAGATTTAGTGGTATTCCTAAATTAAAACAATCTACAAAATATGGAAAGTGAAAAATATAGTCTTTTAAAAGCATAATTAATGTAAACATTCCTAGTTATTAAAATTTCTTAATTCTTATCAACTGTTAAATATTAACCTCTTTGTTGTTCAGGAATTTTCTTATAAATACATGTAATAAAATTCCACATATATCATATAAATATATATTGCTTTTGATCAATGAACTATGAGTAATTCATAATTCCAAAAGTAAAAATTTACATTCCATTTCACAGTAAGAGAAGAAAAAATGTATTTTCTTCTATAGCTTTCTATAAGGTTTACCATATATGTTCTCATAAAACAACAAGGAACCTAAATATTTTAGAATTTTCCTGGTTAGTGATGAAAACTCAATAGTGAACATATATATATATATATATATATATATATACACATCAGCTTTTAGAAGTCAGTAACTAAAGGTAATGAGTAATCATCAAGATTTAATTTGCATTTAAGAGTAAAAAAATATTGGGTATCAGCAAGTATTCAGATTTATTTAAGAGTCAAAAATACTGTTATGGCTCATGTGTACATGGAACATTAGTCATTCATTTTGTTAATCTAACATAATATGGAGTATAATTTTTCAGAACATCAAAATAATAGCTTTTACTTCATTTCCTCACTTCTATAAGGACATGCACAATAGACTCTGCAGCTACATATGCACCCTATTAGAGCTAATTGAAAATAGATGGTACAATTAACCTGCTTCTTAGTAAAAAGCATTAACACTTAATGTGAAAGTCTAATCACAATAAAAAGAGGTTCACATTGGAAGAAAATGTGGTGAATAATTCAAAATCATCTGATTTTCTCATATAAAGTAAATTAAAGAAAGAAAAAGTTAATATAACAACACCAAAAGCAGCAATTATATCATTTGCATTTCTAATCTTTGCTTTCCTTCTCAGATGTATTCAATTTCAGAAGACTCTATGAATGAATTAACACAATGACTCATAGTATTAGGTGCAACATAGCAAAAGTGAGCAGGCACTCATAGAACAAAAAAGCAGTAAACCTAACCATTAAAACACAAAGTATGAAAATCATCAGCAAACTCTTATGGAGGCAAAACCACCTGGATTATTTTAACAAATTTCATTAAACACAGATTTTTTTGATGACACTGTAACTCAAAATTCAATAAGCTCTTTAAAGATATCAAATATATTATTCAGTTAATCATTTTTAATTTTGTGTCAAAGTATAGTTGATTTATAAGGTTATACTAGTTTCAGGTATACAGCATAGTGACTCAGCATGTTTATTGATTATACTACATTAAGTTATTAGAAAACAATGGCTATAATTCACTGTGCTGTATGATATATCCTGTTATTTATCTATTTTATGTATAGCAGTTTGTATTTCTTAATCCCATATCCCTGTCTTGCTTGTCTATACAGTCAAGCCACCTCAAGATGGCTGTTCTCTTGCTCTGTGTATGTCCCCTGCTGGACCACTCCCTGCTTCACCTACATACTACTCACATGACCTGCTTGCCCTGATCCAGCTAGTGATCGTTCTCATTCTTAGGCCAGAAGAGCTCCACTTGCTTGTTTATTAAAAGGAAACCTCTGCCCTCTTGAAGCTCCTTAAACTAAGGGGCCTTGAGAGACATGCTGTTCCACCTTCTGGTTTCCCTGGTAACTAATGGGCCAACCAGACATCAATTCTCTATATAAAAAGTAGACGCCTCCTCCCCTGAGTAGCAAAGTTGGCTGCCGTAGCTTGTTGTGTGCTCACACGCCTGCCCGCCAGCCTACATACATTGTGGAGTGTCACTCTAGGAAATTTTGCTTCAGACATGTAAGATTCCCTATCCAATAAGCCGCTGGTGTCTCTGTCACTGTCTCTGGGCTCTTCTGGCTCTCGGCTGGGCAGCTCGAGGCTTGCAGGCCTGTGCAGCCCAATAATTGGTGACCTGGTTAGGAGGCTGAGGAAATTTCCATGAGCCCTCAGTATGTCAGGAAATAAAGTTTAGGGGGTTACCAACTATCATGGTGGTCCCTGTGACAGCTGACCACCATGAGATATCTGTCATACTGATGATATCTTCAGAGTCTCTTTCCAGTTTAAAGGTAGTAGCCCTATCCTCATGGCTCATTTGACTGCAATGGGGGAATGGCTGCTGAATACAGACAAAAGGCAAGGATCTCTATTATCTATCAAATACTTGGATGTTATCTGCTTGGGTAAAATAAGCATATCCCTGACACCCCCTGACCCCGCCCCCCGCCCCGCACCCCACTTAAGTAATTATAGAAACAGGCTTTATTAACTTAGAGACAGGCATGTGAATTGAGCTTGCCCAGTTACCCTGAGGGTTTGGTTTGGGACCTGTGGTGATGGCAAAATAATGAGTACCCTTGGGCTTCTGGTCCTAGCTATGGAAGGGACAGAGCAGTGATATAATGTGATGGAACAACGCAGTTCTAACATGCTATAGCGTGCAGCTCTGTGCAATCTACAGCATGTTACAACAGGTGGAAGACATTACAAAAGACCTACTCAAGTTACTGGCAATGCAAAAACCCAATATCCAGGGTCAGGAACAGATGTGAGGAACATACAGGACCCCCATGGACATCCATAGTGACCGAGGAATACACTTTACCAGCCATAAAGTTCAGGAGTGTCTGACAAAAGTGGCATATGCTGGCATCTCCCCCTGCCCTACAACCAGTCTGCTGCAGGGACAATTGAAAGGATGACTGGGTTACTTAACAACTGAGACAAGAAGCTTGTTCTCTCCACAGGTGTAAATATCCCAGGAGCAATCACTGCAGTGCTTACACTACATTAATCCAAAAATAACAAGTCACCCCAACCTGAATTCAACTGTTTTAGCCCTTGCTGCAGGATCTATCCCCAGAAACACACATGAAAAAACCCTGGGGCTGACAGGCAAGTCCCTGGTGCTTTGGGTTTGTTGCTGCCACATGAGGAATAGGATTAGAAAAGAATAATTGGGATTGACATATGTACACTATTGATATCGTGTATAAAATAGATAACTAATGAGAACCTGCTGTGTAGCACAGAGAACTCTACTCAATGCTCGGTTGTGACCTAAATGGGAAGGAAATGCAAAAAAGAAGGGATATATGTACACATACAGCTGATTCACTTTGCTGTACAGCAGAAACTAATACAACATTGTAAGGCAACTAGTACTTACAATGCAATAAAAATTAAAAGAAAAATCTAGTAAGAAAAAAGTTGCTATATATATAAAACAGAAATGGGTTACATATGTTCATTAAAATATGTGTATAACTTATTCATAATACCACAAATGGAATAATCTAAGTGTTCAGAGTAAGAAAATGGGAAAATAAATTATGGCATAATCACATAACAGATACTACGCAGCAATAAAAATTAATGAACTATAACTACATTTAAAAACAGGTATGAATTGTCACAAACCTAATGCTGTAAAAGACACATTACTGTCTGTATCATATAATTCTATATGTAAAATTCAAAACAAGCAAAATTAATCTATAGTGTTAGAAGTCAGAAGTGCACTTATCCTTGAAGAGGGGTAATTACTTATGAGTAACTTCTGGCACTCTAGTGATGTCTCGGTTCTTGAACCCAGTTTTGCTTATGTGTGTGTGTTCAATTTGCAAAAACTGTTTTGATCTTTATACTCATGATTTGCATGCTTTCTCCCTTGTATGTTATCAATTAAATAATTGCATGCAAAATTTAAAATAAAGAATTTATAGATTTCACCTGTATTCTTCCCTGTCCAAGGTAAGACTACTAAAGTAATTAATCTGATTGCTTACTAAAGAAAGGCACCATTATATTAATGTTGTTGTCTCTTAGACTGAATCTCCAATATATGGCACCAACTATGGGGATGGTCACAGCAGATGGTGACTGCAGGCATGAAATTAAAAGATGCTTACTCTTTGGAAGAAAAGTTATGACCAACCTAGATAGCATATTAAAAAGCAGAGACATTACTTTGCCGACTATGGTCCGTCTAGTTAAGGCTATAGTTTTTCCAGTAGCCATGTATGGATGTGAGAGTTGGACTGTGAAGAAGGCTGAGTGCTGAAGAATTGATGCTTTTGAACTGTGGTGTTGGAGAAGACTCTTGAGAGTCCCTTGGACTGCAAGGAGATCCAACCAGACCATTCTGAAGGAGATCAGCCCTGGGATTCCTTTGGAAGGAATGATGCTAAAGCTGAAACTCCAGTACTTTGGCCACCTCATGCGAAGAGTTGACTCATTGGAAAAGACTTTGGCGCTGGGAGGGATTGGGGGCCGGAGGAGAAGGGGATGACAGAGGATGAGATGGCTGGATGGCATCGCTGACTCGATGGATGTGAGTCTGAGTGAACTCCGGGAGTTGGTGATGGACAGGGAGGCCTGGCGTGCTGCGATTCATGGGGTCGGGGTCACAAAGAGTCAGACACGACTGAGCAACTGAACTGAACTGATGGGGATGGTGGTTAGATGGGTAGTTTTGGTACTGTAGGCCAGGACAAAACTGCAGTCAGATATGGTATTATCTCAGAATGCTATTAATGCTTGTGTTTTGCTTGATAGTCTTGATTTTCCTTTATTTTGCCTGTTATACAGCTTACATTTGATCCCTAGTCTGAGCGACTGGGTGACAAAGGTGGTCTTCTTGTTGAGTTTGATTGTTTGGTCTACAGTGAGATATCTTTGTCTTCTCAACTTCCATGAAAAAATTGACCCAATAAGCACCTGGCTCTAAAGTTTGCCCACTTTCGGGGCTTGGGATTGCATTTTGCTTTTGTATTGTATTTGTTGCCTTATACCTCTACGTACCTGACCC
This sequence comes from Capra hircus, assembly GCF_001704415.2. Taxonomy (NCBI): domain Eukaryota; kingdom Metazoa; phylum Chordata; class Mammalia; order Artiodactyla; family Bovidae; genus Capra; species Capra hircus. Next base: position 33,849,877 of record NC_030816.1, on the reverse strand, counting down.
AGGGATATTATAGAAAAAGAGTAGACCAAGACTGGAAAAGGTCATGAAGGATAATTAGAGATGTATTATAGTCAGGCCACTCAAGATGGCTACTCTCTTGCTCTGTGCATATCCCCTGCTAGACCAGGCTCTGCTTCACTTACATGCTGCTCACATGAACTGCTTGCCACCTGCTCCAGCTAGTGATTGTTCTAATCCTTAGGCCAGAACAGCTCCACCTACAATTTAATAAAGGGAAATCCCTGCCCTCGTGAAGCTCCATAACCTGAGAGTCTGAGAGGGACCCACCCCACCTCCTGATTTCCCTGGTAACTGATGAGCCAACCTGATGTCAATTCCCAATATAAATGGTAGCTGCCTTCTCCTCCTCCCCTGAATAGTGAAGATGGCTGTTGTAGCAGGCCTGCTTGCCAGCCAGCCAGCCAGCCAATGTGGGGTGCTACTCCAAGATGTTTAGCTTCAGAGTTTTATTTTTTATCCAATAAGCTGTTGATATCTCTGTCAGTTTGTGGGCTCTTTCTTTTGTTTCAAGGCTGGGCAACTCCAAGTCTTACATACCTGCATGGTGAAGCCCAACACCTTCCCTCCTTTCCTCTCCCCATTGGTAAACACTAATTTGTTTTCTTTACCTGTGTAGAGTTTGTTTCAGTTTTGTAATATATATTAATTTTTTTTTTAGATTCCACATGTAAGTGATATACAGTATTTGTCTTTTTCTCTGACTTATTTCACTAAGTATAATGTCCTCTAGGTTTATCCATGTTTCTGCAAACGGCTGAATTCCATTCTTTATTTACAACTGAGTGATAAAAAATTGTGGATATATACATTATCTTAATGCATACATCTGATGAACACCTGGGTTGCTTCCACGTACTGGCTATTATAAATAGTGCTGCTATGAATATGGGGTGCATGTATCATTTGAATTAGTGATCTCATAGTTTTTCAGATATGCATCCAGGAATCAGTTGGTGCATTGTGTGATAGTTCTTTTAGTTTGGGGGAGCCTCCATACTGTTTTGCATAGTGGCTGAACCAGTTGACATACCCACCCACAGTGTACAGGGGTTTCCTCTTTTCTCCACATTCTTGCCAGTGTTTGTTGATTTTTTGATAGCCATTCTGACAGGTGTAAGGTGATATCTTGTTTGCATTTGCATTTCCCTGATTAGCGATGCTTTGAGAATCTTTTTATGTGCCTGTTGGCAACATGAAAGTCATATTTGGAAAAGTCTGTTTAGATTTGCTGCTCATTTTTTGATTGGGTGGTCTGCTTTTTTGATATTTGAGTTGTATAAGCTGATATATTTTGGATATTAACCCCTTGTTGGTCATATCATTTGAAAATATTTTCTCTCATTCAGTAGGTTCTTTTTGATGGTTTCCTTTGATGTGCAAAGGCTTAAGTTCAATTAGGTCCCATTTGTTTTGCTTTTCTTTTGCCTTAGGAGACAACAATATTTTTCACCTACAATTTGTCAGTGTTCTGCCTGTTCTCCTTTAGGAGTTATGGTTTCAGTTCTTACACTTCCGTCTCTAATCCATTTTGGGTTTATTGTATGCGATGTGAAGGAACATTCTAGTCTCATTGTCATATTTAGCTGTACAGTTTTCCAAGCACTACTTACTGAAGAGACTTATCCATTGCATATTCTTGCCTCCTTTTCAGATTTTCCCCTTTAAAAAAGTAAATTGTCTATAGTGATCACTTCAAAATCTATAACTTTTAGTTGTCCCATGAGTTTTTAACTGTGTTTGGACTTTTAAAACGTCTTTTAATGTAAGGGAAAAAAAATTTTTTTTAAACTGATTTAAAGAACATTCTGAATACACTTGCTACCTCTCTTGTATACTTGGGGCAGACATCATTAATTAGTTTTCAGACTGTTTGTTGATAAGTCTACATTTAGTTATAGAATGCTTCATAACAGTCTCAAGGCTGCAACTATCAGTTCTTGGGATTTCTATAATAAAAGAATCACTTGACAAACCAAGTTTAAAGCTCTATTTGTTTAGAACTGAGATAAATTAACCAAAATAATTATACAAAACTCCCTTAAAAAGAGGGGGCATGTAGATAACTGCAGGGGCATTACTTTATGACATGAGAAAAATATCATTTGGAGCTTTTAGGGATTGTTTTCTTAAGAGTTGAAATTCCAAATATTAACAGAATTTGAGCTGAACATAAGTGTTATACTAGGATAATAAGACTTCAACTAATTCATTCTGAAGACAAACAATAGAGTTGGGAAGGGAGGAGATAGAGCATTGCTGTTACTATTAACATCCTTTTAACATTTAGTGTTTCAGTTTTGTTCCTGTTATCTCATTCTTCCTGGTTCAATCTGGGGAGGTAATACCTTTCTAAGGATTTGTCCATTTCTTCTAGATTGTCCATCGTATTGGCATACAGTTACTTATAGTAGTCTCTTAGGATTCTTATTTTCAATGGTGTCTGCTCTAACTTCTTTTTTTTATTTATGATTTTATTGAGTTCTCTTTTTTCTTGATGAGTCTGGCTAAAGGTTTATCAGTGTTGTTTATCTTTTCAAAGAATCAGCTTTTACTTGCACTAATCTCTTCTGTTTTCTTCATTTGTGTTTCTGCTCTGAATTTAATGATTTCTTTTCTTCTAACTTTGGATTTGCTATTATTTCCCTAGTTGCTCTAGGTGTAAGACTAGGTTGTTTGAGGTTTTTCTGGTTTCCTGAGGGTCCCTCTTAGAACTGCTTTGGCTATATCCCACAGATTTTAGATTGCCATACTTTCACTGGTCTCTAAGTATTTTTCTGATTTCCTCTGTGATTTCTTCAGTGTAGTTTTTTAAAGTATGTGCAAACATCACTTTTGTGAAAATTTAGATTTATAATGTCTAATAGTATGAGTATGAGGGACTTCCCTGATGGCTCAGATGGTAAAGAATCTGCCCACAATGCAGGAGACCTGGGTTTGATCCCTGGGGCAGGAAGATCCCCTGGAGAAAGGAATGGCTACCCATTTCAATATTCTTGCATGAAGAATTCCATGGACAAAGAAGTCTGGTGGGCTACAGTCCATGGGACCACAAAGAGTCAGACATGAAAGAGCGACTGAGCATGCACACACAGTATGAGTATGATCTCTTTATCTAAAGTAAATGTTTTTCTCAATGTTAATACACACTGCAGCATACTAAGTGGTCCCTAGAACCCTGAGAGAGAAATGTACATCTCTAAATACCTGAAGAGGAAGGAAGATTGAGTTACTGGGGGGCCTCTTGTCTATTAAGCACAAGGAAACAGTACCAAATAAATGGTCTAAAAACTAGAGTTTGTGTGCTCTCTTTGAGACTATTAAAATTATATAGTGGCCTGAACAGATAACTGCACCTGTTACATATTCAAAATTTTGTTTGGAGAGAGAAATTTCTGCAGTAAAGACTCAGATGTGTTATGTCCAGTCACAAATAGCACTGGGAGTTTTTCTGAACCTGTGAATAAATAGACGTTTACTGTCTGCTGAAACTTGTGAAAAGTTATAAGGTAAAGACAATTGTAAATGGAATAAAATAAGAATGAAAAAAGATCCAAGAAATTAATGGACAAGAAAAGGTGTATCCAATTATTGTTTCATATGGTAATCAGCATTAAGTGTTAAATTTAAAATTTATAGGCATTCATATTGCAGTGCAAGAGATGCAGCAGAAGCCATGTGATCGACCCTTGGGTCTGGAAGATCCCCTGGAGAAGGAAATGGCAACCCACCCTGTATTCTTGCCTGGAAAATCCTTTTGACAGGAACTTGGCAGGCTACAGTCCATAGGGTTGCAAAGAGTTTAACTTGACTTAGCAACTAAACAACAATTATTAATCTACTTAAGATACTGGAAACCATATTTAAAATCAAAAGCATTTCACAAGAAAAAGGTACTTTTTTTTTTACTTTTTAAAAAATTTTTATTTTTACTTTATTTTATTTTACAATACTGTATTGGTTTTGCCATACATTGACATGAATCCACCACGGGTGTACATGCGTTCCCAAACATGAACCCCCCTCCCACCTCCCTCCCCATAACATCTCTCTGGGTCATCCCGTGCACCAGCCCCAAGCATGCTGTATTCTGCATCGGACATAGACTGGCGATTCGATTCTTATATGATAGTATACGTGTTTCAATGCCATTCTCCCAAATCATCCCACTCTCTCCCTCTCCCTCAGAGTCCAAAAGTCCGCTCTACACATCTTTGTCTCTTTTGCTGTCTCACATACAGGGTCATCATTGCCATCTTTCTAAATCCCATATATATGTGTTAGTATACTGTATTGGTGTTTTTCTTTCTGTCTTACTTCACTCTGTATAATCGGCTTCAGTTTCATCCATCTCATTAGAACTGATTCAAATGTATTCTTTTTAATGGAAAAAGGTACTTTTATTATTTGACAATGATGTATTGAAAAGTCACACGGAATTACGTGACAAATCTAACATTTCCTTGAAATATCAGACTGACCAACAAATTTTAATACTCTATTTTCTGAAAGTAAGAAATAATCCTACACAGATGAGTTTTATTTCTTCTATTTAATTTGTTTAATCACTAGATAAAGCCACTTTGTCTTTGCTACTGAAAATATTCAACCATACATTGACATATATACTACCATATGTAAAACAGAGCTAGTAGGAACCTGCTGTATAACACAGAGAGCTCAGCTCAGTGCTCTGTGATGTCCTAGAGAGATGTAGTGGGCTGGGGGAGAGAGACTCAAGGAGTGGATATACGTAAACATATAGCTATACATTTCATTGTACAACAGAAACTAACATAACATTGTAAAACAATACTACTCCAATAAAAACAGAAAATACTCAATCATTAAGCAAATAGAAACATGAGCTGACTGACTTTGACAATAAGTTCTTAGCACAAAAAGCCTTCTTAATGGAATGAGCTAGAGCTGGGAAAGGTAATGGCACTATTCAAACTGGGTGGGTATGCACCTCTCAACCCTGCTTTGCCTCTAAACCAGAAGTTATGACAGAAAGCACATACTAGACAAGTCTAATAAATTACATTTATCTATAACACATTTGATGTCTTGGAAAAATACTCAAGACAATCAAGTCCTGCCAAGGTCTGAGTCTTCTCTATAAAATTAAAGAACTTAGATAAGAGCTAAGAGTATATCTAATTTTATATACTACTTGCTTGCATAAAATAAGGAAGCAACTAACAAAAACATACTTAAATAAAAGTGTTATATAGCATTAATTATTTAAGACTAACACAATAAGAATGCTAGATCACAGAGGGAGATTACAGTAACTATTGTGGACTAAATATCTGTGCCCTCAAACACACACACCCAAACCTAACTTTGTACACACAGAAACATATCCACACCATTCCTCCGTCTACACCTCCACCTGAGTCTTTCCATACACACAAACACACCTGTATCTCTACACACATATACCTGTCTCTGCCTACACACACCTTATCTATCCCTCTATATCCAAATCCCAGCTTCTCTACACCCCCCACACAAAAATCCCAGTCTTTGCACAGGCATACACAGACACACACAGACCTACACCACGTTTCTACCTTCACACACACACACAACTCTCCCTCCTTACACACAGCCCCTTCTCTCCCCCCACAACCTCATCTCACCCTCAGCACTCTCAAACACACAACTCTCCACACATACACACATACCTCACCCAATCCTGTTTCTCCCTCCACACTCAGACAATAGTCTCTCTACACACACATCCACACATACCCCAGTAGCTACACACACAAAGAAATATACAGATACACACACTCATTTTTCCACACACTCACATTCACATCTCTAACTCTACACTCACACTCCAGTCTCTCCATACATCCACATGCAAACATACACATACGCATCTCTCCCTCTATACACATACCCCAGTCTATCTACATGTACTTACCCCTGATTCTCCTTTCACACTTACACAGGTTCAGATACACTTCTTTTCCTCCACAGTCAACCCCATCCCTACCTGTCGGCATCCACACACACTCACTCACTCACACAAACCCATCTACACGCACATCTCTTTCCCTCCACAGACGCCTCCTCTCCCTCAACAAAAATACACTTGTCTGTCTCCCTCCACAACCACCTCTAGTCTCTACAAACATAAGCACATAAGTACAAACCCCTCTCGGAGAAGGCAATGGCAACCCACTCCAGTACTCTTGCCTGGAAAATCCCATGTACCAAGGAGCCTGGAGGCTGCAGTCCATGGGGTCGCTAAGAGTCAGACACGACTGAGCGACTTCCCTTTCAATTTTCACTTTCATGCATTGGAGAAGGAAATAGCAACCCACTCCAGTGTTCTTGCCTGGAGAATCCCAGGGACAGAGGAGCCTGGTGGGCTGCCATCTCTGGGGTCGCACAGAGTTGGACACGACTGAAGCGACGCAGCAGCAGCAGCAGCACACACCCCTCTCTCCCTCCACACTCATACCCTAGTCTCTCTCTACATACATGCACATCCCAGTCTCTCCAGACATACATACAACACACACCCCATTTTCTCAAACACAAGCACCCATACTATATCTATCATTCCAACACACAGCCCAAACTCTTCCCATTTCTCCCTTCACAGTCTGACCCCACCTCTCCCTCAACACACACAACCTGTTTCTCCATACCAAACAGCCATCTCTCCCTCCATAACACACCCCTGCCTCTACACCTATATACCTATCTCTACCAACAAACACCCTCTTAACTCTCTCCACACCACCTCATCTCTCCACATACACACAGAAACACACAGAAATCCATCTTTCCAGAGAAATCTATACTCATACCCATCTCAAATTCTATACCCACACCTCAGTGTCTCCATACACAGTCTACACACATATACCTGTCTTTACCTACAACACAGCCTCTCTCCAAAACATCATCTCTACATATATACCACAGTCTCTCCACACATACACCCTAGTATCTCCACACACACAGACATGCACACAACCATCTCTCTACCCAAAACCCAGTCTCTACACACACATACTACTTCCATCTTTCCAAACATCCACACCCATGTCTCTAACCCCACACCCAACCTCAGTTTCTCCATACAGACACATCAGTTCAGTTGCTAAGTCATGTCTGACTCTTTGCGACCCCATGGACTGCAGCACGCCATGCCTCCCTGTCCATCACCAACCCCTGGAGTTTACTCAAACTCATTCCATCCCACTTCTGACAATGTTCTAGTTTTGGGCTCCCCTTGTGGCTCAGCTGGTAAACAATGCACCTGCAATGCAGAAGACCTGGGTTTGATCTCTGGATTGGAAAGTCCCCTGAAGAAGGGAAAGGCTACCCACTCCAGTATTCTGGCCTGAAGAATTCCTTGGACTGTATAAGTCACAGTCACAAAGGGTCACAAAAGAGTCAGACACCACTGAGCGACTTTCACTTTCCAACTTAATGTACACATACATGCAAACACATAAATGCAAGTCTCCCTCCATATGCACCCCAGTCTCTACAACCACACACAGACTCCTGTTTCTCCTTCTATACTTACATCTCAGTCTCTTCACACAAATACACTCACCCATCTTTCCCTCACCTTCTTTTGTCTCCCTCCAAACCCACATCTCTTGCTCCATACCCCAACCCAGTCTCGACACAATCATACATACACCCCTCTCCCCACAAACACCCATACCCCTCTCTCTCCTGCAACACCCCAATCTATGTCTGAACACTCACATGCACATGCACACACTCGTGCACACACACACACATATACATATCTATCTACACATAGACATTCCCTACTCCACTAGTCTCCCTCAAACCCCCTTCTCTCCATCAACTCCCAAACACACCCATCTCTATACACACAGAGTTGTCTCTCCCTTTCCACATCCCTCCAGTTCCCCCTCACACCCCTCCAGTTCTCTCTCTACACCCCCATTGACTGAAATATATGCCGCATCTCTCTGATAAACTCAAAGCCCAGTTTCTAAACACACAAATACATACACATCAATTTCTCCACATGCTCACGTCCCCATCTATCCCTCCACACATCTCTGGTCTCCCACACACACCCCAGTATATCCATACACAGCCCCCACATACCTTTATATATGTGCTCACACACATTCCAGTCTACACACACACACACCCCACATCTATCCCTCCATACACACCATCCCACATTCTCCCGTTTCTTCTTACACAAACAAAATTTTGTCTCCCCCCAGATGCCCCATCTTTCAACACACATATAAATACCTATCCCTCCCTATGAACACACACCATACAACTTCTCCTCTACATTTAAGCTGCAGTCTCTCCCCCAATAATCACACCCCTGATAGTCTCCTCCACATAGACACACACCTGTTTTTCCATCCAAACACACAGCCCAGTCTATCCACACACATATTCTGCTCACCCTCCATGTACACACACACCCAACTCACTGCACACACACACAAGCACACTCATCTCTCTCCACACCCACAAACTAGTCTCTAGAGATACATATGCACACAAAAACAGCCATCTTTCCATAATCACAAACACCCACTCAGTCTCTCTCTCCACACCCCCAGTCTCTTGTTACACTCACAAACACATCTGTTTCAGCTCCCACAGATATATAGAAGTCTCTCCCTGCACACATCTCCAGTCTCTACACACACACACAAACACACCTCTTCCTCAATATCTACACCACAATCTCACCACACACACCTGCAAACACCATCTCTCTACACAAAAACCGCCTCTATTCCCCTCACCACACCACATTAGTCTCTATACACACACACCCCTGCAGCACCCACACATACACCCATCTTGCTCTCCACATGCAACAGCCTCATCTCTATACACAGTCCCACCTTTCCCTCCACAATCTCATCTCCGTCCACACACAACCGTTTCTCCACACACACACAAACATACGTGTATCTCTACCTCTCCATCCCTGCCTCTCCCTCCATGCCCACAGGCCACTTTCTGAACACACACACTCACACTTTTTTCTCCCTCCACACCCTCCCTGTTCCCTCCCTTCGCATGCCTTTCCTCTATCCTACACACACACACACACACACATACACACACATGCATACATATACATGCCTGTCTCTCTCCATTCCCATCCCCAGTCTCTCCTTATACATCAACAAACACAAACCCATCTCTCCCTTCACACAAACACTCCAGTCTCTATATACACAGACCCATACCCTGTCTCACCCTTCTTACAACCATTTCTGTTTCCACAGATGCAAACACAACCCATCTCTGCATACCTGTCTGTACACCCACACACCTGTCTCTTCCTGCACACCATCCCCTCATCTTCCCTTCCACACTGACACCCCAGTCACTCTGCACATGCACATACACATACATGTACATCAGTCTCTGCACACATGTACATACACACACACCCGTCTCTCCCTCCATATTGGTCCCCAATCTACACACACAGAGACCAAAACCTCATCTCCCTCCACACACATGACCCCACATTCTCCTCATGTCCTCCTACACACATACCTGTGTGTCTGTTTAGACCACCCCATCTCTCAACATGCTCATACCCCTGTCTGAACACACACACACACACACACACACACACACACACACACACACTTGTTTCTGCTTGAAAATACATTGTATTCCTTGCTAACCCACCCCATCTCTACCCTTGTCTCTCCAAACACACACATGCAAACATGTACATACCCATTCCTCCCTCTACACACCTACCCCAGTCTCTCTACATATATAGACCCGTTTCTCCTTTCACACTTACGAAGACACAGATACACTTCTGCTCACAGATACACTGCTCTCTCTTCATAGCCAACCCCATCTCTACACACACACACACACACTTGTCTCTGCATCCACACGTTTCCCAGTCTCTCTCTCTTACACACAAACCCATGTAACATTTAACGTGCGCATCTCCTTCTCTCCCTCCACGGCCTCCTCTCCTTCAACACACATACACACACACACCATTTTCCTTCTACATTTTCCCTGTTTTCTCATTCCACCCTACCACCCAACTTCTCCACACACATGCCATTTCTAATACACACACATACACATGCCTGTTTCCCTCTATACTCATCCCCAGTCTCTGCACACATAAAAACACATCCCTCTCTCCCTCAACACTCATACACTCTACACACACACATCCCAGTCTCTCTTGATAAATAAACACACACCCCAGTCTCTCAAAAACACATCACCACACTTTATCTCTCCTTCCAGCATGCACCCCCAGACTCCTCCCTTTTCTCCCTCCACATTCTCACCACATTCCTCCATAAACACCCAGATCCTTTCTCTCCATACAAAATACCCATTTCTCCCTCCTTAACACACTCCTGTATCTGCAACATACACCTCTCTTTACCTACACACACCCTCTTATCTGTCACCACACCTCCTAGTCTCTCTATACACACAAACACAAATCCATTTCCAGAGAAATCCATCAGTCCAGTTCAGTCGCTCAGCCATTTCCGACTCTTTGCAACCCCATGAATTGCAGCATGCCAGGCCTCCCTGTCCATCACCAACTCCTGGAGTTCACCCTAACTCATGTCCATCGAGTCGGTGATGCCATCCAGCCATCTCATCCTCTGGCATCCCCTTCTCCTCCTTTCCCCAACCCCTCCCAGCATCAGAGTCTTTTCCAATGAGTCAACTCTTGGCATGAGGTGGCCAAAGTACTGGAGTTTCAGCTTTAACATCAGTCCTTCCAATAAACACCCAGGACTGATCTCCTTTAGGATGGACTGGTTGGATCTCCTTGCAGTCCAAAGGACTCTCAAGAGTCTTCTCCAACACCACAGTTCAAAAGCATCAATTCTTTGGTGCTCAGCTTTCTTCACAGTCCAACTCTCACATCCATACACGACCACTGGAAAAACCATAGCCCTGACTAGACAGATCTTTTGTTGGCAAAGTAATGTCTCTGCTGCTTAATATGCTATCTAGGCTGGTCATAACTTTCCTCTGGTCACAACTTTCCTTCCAAGGAGTAAGTGTCTTTTAATTTCATGGCTGCAGTCACCATCTGAGGTGATTTTGGAACCCAAGAAAATAATGTCAGCCACTATTTCCACTGTTTCCCCATCTATTTGCCATGATGTGATGGGACCGGATACCATGATCTTCGTTTACTGAATGTTGAGTCTTGCCAGCGTTTTCACTCTCCTCTTTCACTTTCATCAAGAGGCTCTTTAGTTCCTCTTCACTTTCTGCCATAAGAGTAGTGTCATCTGCATATCTGAGGTGATTGATATTTCTCCCAGCAATCTTGATTCCAGCTTGTGTTTCTTCCAGCCCAGCATTTCCCATGATGTACTCTGCATAGAAATTAAATAAGCAGGGTGACAATATACAGCCTTGACGTACTCCTTTTCCTATTTGGAGCTAGTCTTTCATTCCATGTCCAGCTCTAACTGTTGCTTCTTGACCTGCATATAGGTTTCTCAAGAGGCAGGTCAGGTGGTCTGGTATTTCCATCTCTTTCAGAATTTTCCACAGTTTATTGTGACCCACACAGTCAAAGGCTTTGGCATAGCCCATTAAGCAGAAATAGATGTTTTTCTGGAACTCTCTTGCTTTTTCCATGATCCAGCGGATGTTGGCAATTTGATCCTGGTTCCTCTGTCTTTTCTAAAACTAGCTTGAGCATCTGGAAGTTAATGGTTCACCTATTGCTAAGGCCTGGCTTGGAGAATTTTGAGCATTACTTTTCTAGCATGTGAGATGAGTGCAATATACCCATCTCTAATACCACATCCACACCTCAGTCTCTCTGTACACACACATACAACACATACACAACCCCATCTCTACATACACTTTCCCACACAACCCCATCTCTCCTTTCCCCCATCTATCTCTGTGCACACACACAAATATATACAAATGCCTCTGTCTCCCTCCACACTGCCCCCATCTCTCCCCTCACCATACCTCTTCTCTACCCACATACTTCTGTCTCTACACACACAGCCTGTCTCTTCACAACCCCCAGTATTTCCACTCACTCTCTAGTATCTCCACACTCACCCCACCATATCTGCACACATACAGACATCCACACAACCATATCTCCAAACACATACCCAGCTCTCTTCACACACAGACATGCACATACATATACCCATCTATCCACACAGACACCCACGTCTACATTTCTAACTTCACAGTCAACCTCAGACTCTTCATACACACAAATGCAAATACAACTTAGCCCATCTCCCTCCATGCACACCCCAGTCTCTACACACAAACACAGACACCCATGTTTCTCCTTCCACACTCACATCTCAGTCTCTGGACACAAGCACACACATTCATCTCTCCCTCCACACCCAACCCAGTCTCTACACACTTAAACTCACACACCCATCCCCCACAATCACAAGTACCAATGCCCCATCTCTCCTTCTATACCCCCAATCTCTCCCTCTCCATGCACACAAATATCACTCCATACACCTACCTCCTGTCTCTCTACACACACACCCATCTGTATTCCACACAGAGACATCCCCTACTCCCCTTCATAAAACCCTTCTCTCCCTCAACTCCTCCCCACACTGATCTCTACAGATAGAGACATGTCTCTCCCTCCACACCACTCCAGCACTCTCTCCATACCCACAACCCCGTCACTCAAAACCTACAGACAGAAAACACACTTGTCTTTCATCCATACTCAGATCCCAGGCTCTCACATATGCATCCGTCTTCCACACATGCACACACACTCACATCAGTCTCTGCACATGCAACACATATGCAGATCTCTCCACATGCAACACACATACACACCCCTGTCTATCCGTCTACATACCTCTCGTCTCTCCACATACACATCCATCTCTCCCTCCATATCGCCACCCAGTGTCTACCTCCACACCCACCCCAGTTTTCACAAATACAACCTGTCTCCCTCCACACACATACCCTAGTAACTCAGTCCACACCAATCCTCCAGTCTCCCCATGAGCACACACACACACACCATTCTCTCCCTCCTCATACATCACCATCTCTTCATCCACATATACACATACCCATCTCTACACACACACACCTGTTTCTTTCTATACCCACATGCCACTCTTTCCACAGTTATCCACATCTCCAATCTATCCATTGTGCACACCCACACACTAACACTCCATTCTCCATACACACAAACAAACACACACCTGTCTCTCCCTTCACACAAACATCCCCAGCTCTCCCTCCAGAAACACATCCCTCTACACAACAACCACTTTGCTACACAAACACACCTCCATATAACTTCATTTCTCCCTGCACACCCCACATCTTGTTCTCTACATACACACACATGAATCTCCTCCAAACACAATCCAGTCTCTCCACACATATACCAGTCTCTCCACAAGTGCACACACCCCTCTCTAAACATGCACAAACACATGCACACACACACCAGTCTCCACATACAAACACACAGCACAGACTCTCCATACACACACACACAGACCCACACCCCACATTGCTCCCTCAAGACACTCAAATTGCCTCTCCCTCTGAACATACACCAATCTCTCTACACAGAGATGCCAGTCTCTCTGCAAGGGCAAACACCTACAGATCCCAGTCTCTACACATACAAACATATACACATATACCACATCTTTATTTTCACACAGTCCCCCACCTCTCCCTATATACACACACACACATCTCCAAGTACACCCCCTATCGCTCAACACTTCCCAAACCCAGTCTCTAAACACACAGAACCGTCTCTCTACATACACACACCCACACACCAACACCTCCACACACACACACATAGCCACCTGTCCCTCTACACATCTCCCTTCTTACCACAAACACACTCCCATCTCTCCCTCCACATTAAACCCTATTCCACACACACAACCCTGCTTCTCCTTTTATGCTCATACCACAGTCTCTCCATACACACTAACACGTACACAAATCCATTTCTCAGCACACGCAAACATTCACACCCCTGTCTCTCCCTTCAGACTCCCTCCTGAATCTCATTCCACAACTTCAGCTCTTCTTTTATACCCCCTAGTTGTTCAACACATACTCACACCCCCACCACAATCTCTACACACACACACACACACTCACTCTCTACCCTGAATCTCCCTCCACTCTTCCCATCTCTCCCTTAACACACATACCTTCAACTCTGTCAATACCACTCTGGCTCTCCCTCCATACAGACAACCCAGTCGCTTGACACACAAACGTAACCATATCTCTTCATCCACACTCAGAACCAAATATCTATACACACATTTCTCCACAGAAATACACTCCCCAGTTTCTATACTCACACACGCACATAAACACACAGGCTTCTCTCCATACAATTAAAACCCACACCCCATCTCACACCCTCATATGCCCTTCCCATTCACTCTGTCCCTCCTTGCAAACATCAATCTCTCCCTACACACACACAACCCTTTTCCCTCCCCACAACTTCCATCTCTCCCTCTACAAACATATACACCCACACACACACACACACACCAACACACACCAATACTCTGGTTTTCCCTCTACATCATCCCCATCTCTTTCTCCATCCCTAATCTCTCCCTCTACACACACATATACATATCTCTCCCTCCAAATATAACCTAGTCTTTCCCCATTCATATCCACACAAACACACAGCATAGTCTATCCACGCACACACACACACATGCTCACAAATACACAGAGCCCAGTGTCTCCAGACACACACACAGACCCACACCACACCTCTGCCTTCATTCATCCACACCCTTCTCTCAAAAGGGATATGCAAACCCCATTTCGTCACACTCAAATTTACACCCACAATCCTGTCCCTCTCTCCTCAAACACAGCCCAGTTAAAACACACATAAACCCATCTCTCCTTTCACTCACTTACCCTGACACTCCCTCCCTACACAACAACCACTTTGCTACACAAACACACCTCCATATAACCTCATTTCTCCCTGCACACCCCACATCTTGTTCTCTACATACACACATATGACTCTCCTCCAAACACAATCCAGTCTCTCCACACATATACCAGTCTCTCCACAAGTGCATGCAGACACTCACACAGACCCACACTGGATCTCTCCCTTCACACACACTCACTCCTTTCTTTCCCCATACACAGAAACACACATACAATCATCTTGGCTTTCACACTCTCCTTCACTCAACACATCCATCTCTCTGCACATATACACACATCTCCCTCAAAACCCCTTTCTCACTGTCAACATCCATACACACCCTTTCCACATGCACATACACCAACACCCAGTAACACCTTGTTTCTCTATCCACACCCTCATTTCTCCCTACACACACACACACACACACACACACCCTCTTTTCCCTACACACACACACTCATCTCTCCAAAAACACACCCAAACCTTATCACCCCACACAAGTAAGTCCACAAACCTGACCCTTCCTCCACAGCCCCACCAAGTCTCACACACCCAAAGACAAACATTCCTCTCTCCCTCCACTCACTAACTGCCCCCACATAAAGCAATCTATTCTCTACACATACACACTCCTACACAAACCTGTCTCTCCCTCCACACAAAAACACACATGCAGCACATCTATCCCTCTATACCCTCACTCTCCTTTCACACCCACAACTCAGTCTCTACATGTACACTGTAATATGTCTATCCTTCAAAACACACACACACACACACACACACACACACACACACACACACACACACACACCCTTCCTTCAAATCCCTCAATTCATCCTAAACATCAACACATACAATTCTTTGTACACACACACACATGCTGACACAGCCCCTGGTCTCTCCATACACACCCACACACACTTCTCCTTTCAAACATACCTAGTCTCTACACACACATACAAACACACATTCGCACCCCTTTCTTTCCACATTTACACAATGACACAACCCAGTCTCTCCATGAAAACACACATACAGAGCCACATTAGGTCTCCATCCACAAACACCCCCCTTACAGTCCCCCATCTATTTCCACACACTCCCTTGTCTCTCCTGTTAGATGCACAAATTGCTTTCTACCTACACACACACACACACATAAACCAGTCTTTCCACTTATGCACACCCCCAAAGAAGACACAAACAGCTCCTCTCCTTCCACACACACACCCCACAACAACCATCTCTCTCTATACCCACATTAGGTCTCTGTACACATACTCTCCCATCTCTTTCTCTACATTTACACACAAATCTCTCCCCACACACTCAAATATCTCCCTCAACACTCATAATTTAGTCTCTACACCTACCCTATTACTCCACACATAAAACATCCATACATCTTTCTCTCCCTTCCCACACTGCAAATCTCTGTCTACATACTCCTGGTTCTCCTTCCACAAACTCTCCTGGCTCTTCCTCCACAACCCTAATCCCTCTTCCACACAAGCCATAGTCTCTGCACACAAACACACACACAAATCTGTCTCTCCCTCCACACACACACACACCCACACACACACCCCAGTCTCCCCACACACACTAACACATACACACACAAACCCATCTATCGCTCCACAGACACACACCTGACTCTGCCTCCAAAACTCCTGACTCACCCTAAACTCCCTCACACGCACCATTACACACACACACTGATAGCATGTCTCTCCCTAAACACATCATCTCTCCCTACACAATCAGATACACACACCTCTCCCTCCAAACACATCCCACTCTTTACACATACATACACACCACACCCCTGTTTCTCTGCATGTGCACACAAATGCAACCAGTCTCTGCACACAGACACTCTTCTGTCTCTTCTCCACACACCCTAATCTTTCCTTCCACCTTCACCCTATGAAACCACTGATCTCTCCATACACACACACACACGCACACACACACACGCACACACACACACGCACACACACACACACTCACACACACACGCACACACACACACGCACACACACACTCACACACACACACGCACACACGCACACACACTCACGCACACACACACACTCACACACACACACGCACACACACACGCACACACACACACACACAAACCTTTTCTCTCCCTCTTTGCACCTCCTCTCACTCTCTACACAAACACGCATGCCCATCTTTAACTCCACAGCCACATTCCAGTCTCTCCACACCCATGCAAACACAGAAAACCATATCCTGCCTACACCCATTTCTATTACACACACTAACATACTCACACATACATACCTGTGTCCATATACCAAAAAAGTACCCCCCTGACTCTTTCCATACAACCTGATATCTCCTTCCTCATTCAACTTGTCTCTTCCTGCAACCACCAATCTCCCCCTACACACAGAGGGACACACAACCCTTTTCTCCCTCCCTACACCTCCCATCTCTCCTTCGACACATACATACACACACAATCCCATCTATTCACAATATGCAACACACTCAACACCTGCATACATTCATCTCTATACACCCAGCAACACACACTGACACCCTATCTCTCCCTCTACACCCCCCATCACTCCAAAACCCATCTCTCTCCACACCCATATCCCCATCTCTCCGTAAACACAAACCAACTCCTCTACACACACCCCACAAAACCCCATATCTCCCTCTACCCCACATCTCTCCCTCAACACACACCTCTCTCCCTCCAAAGACATCCCAATGTCTCCCCACTCATAGCCACACAAACATACACCACAATCTATTCACACACACAAAAACATACCCAACTCTGCCCACATGCTCATAAACACACATAGAGCCCAGTCCCTACAGACATACACACACACATACACATAAACCAACATTATCTGTCACTCCATCCATAAACACTTTTCTCTTCAAAAAATGCAAACCCCATTTCTCCACACATACGAATGCACACACACTGCATTCCTGTCTCCCGAAACCCACCCCAGTATATCCATACATACAAATACTCATCATATCTCTCTCTACTCACTCCAGCACATGCTCCATTCACAACTCTGCCTTTTTTACACAAACATAGCCCTATATAACCCTGTATCTCCCTTAACACCCCCCACATCTATCCCTCTACACATACATACACAGACTATCCTCGAGACATAATCCAGTCTCTCCACATATGCACACAGACACCCACAGACCAATTTCTACATACATGCAGACCTACACTGGGTCTCTCCCTTCACACACTCCCCTCCACTATCCCTTCACAAACACATACACACACCCTCTTCCTCCTTACTCAGAAACACATACACAGAGACATACACTCATCTTTGCCTCCACACTTCCAGTCACTTGCACACACACCCGTTTCCACATACATACATACACACACACACACACACACGCACACACTCCTCTGTCTGTCTCTCTATCCCCTCATCTGTCCTTCCACACCACTCTGGCTCTCACTTCAAACGGACAACCCTGTCACTTGTCACAAAAATGCATCCACATCACTCCATCCACACTCACATTCATCTCTACACATACAGACACACACTTGTGTCTCCACACAAACACACTCCCCAGTCTCTACACACACACACTCATCATACACCCAAAACCTTCACCCCATCCCTTCTTCCCATTTACCTTGTCTCTTCATGCAAACATCAATCTCTCCCTACATGCCTTCCACACACAACCCTTTTCTCTCTACTCACACCTCCTTTCTCTTCCTCTACACACACAACCACACCTCTTTAAATCCACAACCATATGCCTGCCTCTACTGACACACACACACACACACCCCTATCTCTCCCTCCACAACAGTTGCCTGACCCTTACCACCCACCTGTATGCAACTCACCACACACACACACATACATACCCTGATACACACTGAACCCCTGTCTCTCCTCTACCCCCTCATCACTCTCTCAAACACACATGCACACAACTCTCCTTCCAAACACAACCGAGTCTGTCTCAACACATACCCACATATTAACACACACTAATCTACCCATACACATGTGCGCACACACACACACACACACACACATATCTCTCCCACATGCTCACAGACACAGAGTCCAATGTCACTAGACATACCAAAAGACCCACGTTGCTTTTCTGCCTACACCCATACACAGCCATCTCTCTACAAACACAACACAAACTGCATTTCTTCCCACACAGAGTTACATCCATGTCCACTTCACTTTCTAGAATCCTACCCCAGTCTATCCACACATATACACACACACAGATCTCCCTCTACTCATTTCGACACACGCTACATTCACAAGTATGCCTTCTCTACACAAACTCACCTCCATATAACCGGATCTCTCACTCCACATCCCATATCTCTCACTGTACGCATACATACATGACTCTCCTCCAGACAAAATCCAGTCTCTCCACATGTGGACACAAACACACAAAGAGCTCAGTTTCTACACACACACAGACAGATCCATAACATGTCTGTCCTTCCACATACTCCCAACATCTCCCCCTTCCTCCCCATCTACATACACACATCCCTTCACACCCCATCTCTGCCTCTACACATCTCCTATCTCTCTGTGCACACATATTTCTCTCTCCACATTTACACTCGAGTCTCTCCACACATGCACACACCTGTTTCTCCCTCCACACTCATACCCCAATCTCAACATACACACAAACACATACACATGCACTTGTCTCTTCACATACACAAAAGTGCATAAGCCTCTCTTCCTCCACATGCCACCTAAATCTCCTTCCACATCCCCTCATTTTCCTCTCCATAACCACAATCTACCTCTGTCCACACATACACACACACCAACACACAAACCAGTCTCTCTCTCCACAACCCTATCTCACTCACAACCCAGCACCCAGCTCTACACACACAAACACACACACACACACACCCTGACATATACTGACACCCTGTCTCTCACTCCATACCCATAACCTCATCTCTCCATAAACACAAAACATTCCCTTCTCAATACACGCACCTCATACAACCCTGTTGCTCCTTCCATACCGCTATCACTCCTACACACACACACACACACACACTTCTTTGTCTCCAAACACACCCCAGTCTGTACATCAAAGCACACATGCACCAATATCTCCCCATGTGCTAAAAAATATACACAGAGCCTAGGGTCTACACAAACATACATACATACTGTGTTTCTTCCTCAAGACATACACCCTCACAATAGCCCATCTCCCCCCTCTACACCTACATACCCATTTGTTTCTCCCTACCCACAAACATCCCAGGCTCTGTACAAATACCAGAGTCTCTCCAAACTGTGTCTCTCTCTTGACACACACACACCCCTCTCCCTCTACACATCACCTGTCTCTTCAAATATACACACCCATCTCTCTCTCCACATGTACAACCCAGTTTCACGCACACATTCTTAGTCCTGTTTCCCCCAAACACATACAAACACATCTCTCTCCACACACAGCCAAAACCATACATCCATCTCTCCCTCCACTCCCTGCCTAAATTTTCCTCCATATCCCCATTCTCTTTCCTTCCACACCCCTGCTCTGTCTTCCTCCACACAGTCCTCCCATCTGCCCCTACACACAGACACCAGTCTCTCTCCACAACCCTACCATCTGTCCCTCCACATTGACACTCCTGTTGTCCACACATGCAGACACCCACAACACCAAAACACTCACTCCAGTCTCTACATACAAACACACACAACCCAGATTCTACACACATCTGACTCTTCCTCCATCCCCCACGCCATCTTTCCCTCCAAACACTTAACCTCTAACTCTCTCTGTCCACATGCTCACACACACATCTCTCTCCTTCCACCCACAAATGTCCAACTCCAAAAATACTTGTAAAACCCATTTTTCCACACACCAATACACCTGTACCTGTTTCTCTCTCCACAACCCCACTCCAGTCTATCCACACATACACAAACCCAGAAATATCCATCTCTTTCTCCACTGAAAGAGACACTTTCTCCATACACAACTCCTTGACACATCCTCCATACACAACTCCTTGTCTTCATGAACACATCCATGCAACCCTGTCTGTCCCTCCAAATTCCACACCTCTCCCTCTACAGACACATACACCCACAACACTCCTCCAAACAATCCACTCTCTCCACACACACAGCCACAAATTTCTTCACATGCACACATAAGCACACCCACAGCCCAGTCTCTACAAACACACACACAGTTGCTCCTTTCTTCCTTCTTACACAGAGACACAGACACTCATCCTTGTCTATATGACACTATCACTCATTACAGCCATCTCTACACATGTACACACACCCATTTCTCCTTCCACACAGAAACACACACATGTTTTTCTGTGTCTCTCTATGTCCCCCATCTGTCTCTTTCCACACTCCAGTTTCTACGCACACACAAGCACACACATCTCTCCACATAAACACAGACTCCCTCGTCTCTACATAGCATGCACACACTCATCTCTCTGTACACTGAGAAAACAAAACCCTGTCTCTTTTTGCAAATAACTTCCTCTCTCCTTCCAATTCAGTCTCTTCCTGCAACAACCAAACTCTACTTACATACACACAAACACAGAAAACCATCCCTCCCTTTACACACATGCCTCCCTTTACCCACATGCCTCCCTCTACACACATCCTTCTCTCCTTCCACAACCACCATATCACCCTTAACACCCACATACACTCAACTGTCCACACATACACACACACTGACACATATTGACCCTGTCTCTCCCTTCATCCATCATCTTTACCTCTATACACACACAGATATATGTCTCTCCCTCCAAACATACCCCAGTCTCTCTCAACACATAACCACACACACATCCAAGTCTCTCCATGTGCTCACAACACACAGAAACTGATATCTCCAGACTCACACACAAACCCACACTGCATCTCTGCCTTCTTGCCCACATACCCATCTCTCTAATAACATGCAAACCCCTTTTCTCCACAATGAAAATTAAACCCATGCCTCCCCACCCCAGTCTATCTACGCACATACACACAAACACCCATATCTCCATTCACTCCCTCATACTGACACTCCTTGCATAGAAAACAACCCTTTCAGCACAAACATACCCCCTTACAATCCTGTCTCCACAGCCTTCATCTCTCCCTCTACACACACGTGTATCTGACATGACTCTACTTCAAGCACAATCTGTTCTCTCCACACACACACACACACACACATCATTCTCTCCACATGGGCATGCAAACACACACACACACACACATCCCAGTCTACACACACAGAACCACACTGCATCTCTCCCTCTACACAGTCCCCCCTCCCTCCACACATACATAAACCCTTTTCTTCCTCCACGTACAAAAGCACAAACATGCAAATATACACCCCATCTCTACTTCCACAGTCCCCATTACTCACAGCATTCACACACATCTCTACAGACACAGCACAGTCTACACATATGTGCACACACACATGGCAGTCCCCACACACATACACACCCTATAGCCTCCACACACTCAGAGACTGAGTAACCCCCACATGCACACCATTCTCTCCACATACATGCGCACACTCCCACAAAGACCCAAACCATGTCTGTCCCCTCCGTCATACACACTCAAACACTCTCCCTCTACAGATGTCTTCACATACCCCATCTCTCTCTCCAGAGACAACCAAACCCTCTCCTGTCTTCTTCCATACTCCACCTGAATTTTCTTCCAAATCCACCCATCTCTCCTTCCACACACACAATCCTGTCTCACCCTCCACATTCTGTCTCACCCAAAGACAGTCCCTGTACCCACAGATAGTTAACTTTCCACAAACATAGACACTCTTTCTTTCCCTCTGCACCCTCATGTCTCAAAACATAGAAACACAACCATTTCTGCCTCCATACAAACACACCTGTTTCTCCAAAAACACATGCAAACCCCCATCTCTCCACACGCATAACTGCACTCACTCCCAGTTCCTCCCACCACAACCCTTCCCAGTCCACACATGGTAACACACACACAAACACACTAGAACACACACAAACACACTAATCTCTCCACACAGACACTACATGCATATCTCTAACTCTTCTCTCAACCTCCATATCTATATACACACACAGATACACACCTCTCCACACCCACATATAAATACATGCATCCCAGCCCCTGCACACACACATGAACACACACACACAGAAACAAAAAACACCCATCTGTCCCTCCACTCATTATCCAGACACTCCCTCCATATACAACAACCCTTTCTCTACACAAACACACCCCCATACAACTTTTTTTCTCCTACCACATCCCATATCTCTCCCTCCACAGACACATACACAATTCTCTTCCCAAAACATTCTAGTCTCTCTACAAACATGCCAGTTTTTCCACATGCACACATAAATACTCCACCCATTATTTACACACACACACAAACAGAAACCCACTCCTTATCTTTTCCTCCACACATTCCCCTTCACTTCCCACCCACAGTCCTTCCTTTCCCCATGCGGAGAAATACAAACACAGACATACAGCCTTCTCTGCCTACACATCCCCCATCACTTACCATACCAACACCCATCTCTCCACACACGTGTGTCTCCCTCCACAATCCCTGTCTCACCCTCAGTACCCACACAAACTCAATTCTACACACATGCACATGCACTAACACACAATAACACACTGTCTCTCCCTCCTTACCCCCATCTTTTCCCACACATACACACATACTATTTTCTCCCTACATAGACATACACACATACCCACGTCTCCAAGTCACACCCAAACCCTATCACTCCTCACAAGCACGCCCACAACCTTGTTTCTCCCTCCACATCCCCTTCCACACACAGACACTCATCTCTCCCTCCACTCACTCACCCCCATCTTTTTCTCTGTATACAACATCCTCTTCTCTACACACACATACACCCAAGCGTGTCTCTCCATCCACACACACACACACACACACACACACACACACACGTCTCTCTCTGTGTCTTCATCTCACTCTTCATACCACACCCCAGTCTCTCCATTCACACTCACACTCTAAAATGTCTCTTCCTCCACAGACACACACCCATTTCTCTTCCCCAAAGCCTCTATTATTGTACTGTACTGTGTGTGTGCTCAGTCATGTCCAACTCTTTTATGACCCCATGGACTGTAGCCCACCAGGCTTCTCTGTCCATGGGATTTCCCAGGTAAGAATACTAGAGTGAGTTGCTGTTTACTCCTCTAGGGGATCTTCCTAACCCAAAGATCAAACCCACGTCTCCTGACTGTGCTTTCTGCATTGGCAGGTGGATTATTTAACATTTGAGCCACCTAAAAATCTCAATTCACCCTAAATACTCACATACCCAACTCTCCATACATACACACAGCAACACACACCAATACTCTCTCTCTCCCAACACATCCCCATCTCTCACTCCAAAAACACATAGGCACATCCCTATATTCAAACACGCCCCAGTCTCTCCACACACAAATCTATCTCTGCATAGGTACATAATCACATTCTCTAGTCTCTCCACAAAAACACATAAAGACCTACACTGTGTCTCTCTATCTACAAATACACCCACCACTCCCTCGTCTCTCCCTATACACAGACACTCCTTTCTACCTCCACACACACAGACACAAACCAGTCTCTTCATGTACACACACGCCAGTCTCTCCACATTCATATGCATAGACCCATACCCAAAAAGAAAGAAATAGCCTCTTTCTCTGATCACACACATGTCCACAGCACCCATTTCTCCCTATACCTACCTGATGACTCTCGATGCACAGACACCTCCATCTCTCTCTCCACATTTATAGCCTAGTCTCCATACACACACACACACACCCTATCATAACAAACACAGAAACACCCACAAACCTTTCTCTCCCTCCACATCCTACTCTCTCTCCTTCCATAAACTCCTGGCTCTCTTTCCACAACCCCAGTCTCTTCCTCCATACACACACCCTTATCTCTACACACAAACCCATTTCTCCCTCCACACACACACCACATGCCTGACTCTCCCTCCAAAACTCCCGACTCACCCTAAGTACCTTCACACACAATACAGATAACTTTCCACGCACACACCTACGCCCTGTCAGCTCCCTCCAGACACATACCACACTCTCTACACACACAGACATCTCCAGTTCTCCACACACACACAAACATGTGTATAGTCCAGTCTCTCCCTACACATAGATAGACCCACACTGTGTCTCAAGCTCCAAACACACACATACCCACACACATCTTCAACTAACACACTTACCTTCTCTTCAGACACACACCCCCATTTCTGCATCCAAATTTCCACCTCAGTCTCACCAGATATACTTGTGCCCCTGTTGTTTCTCCCCTCACACTTACACCCCAGTCTCTCCACATGCATAAAGACACACAACACTTCTCTCCCTGTCCACACCACCCTTCTCTCCTTCTGCACATACACAGACACAAACCCAGAAACATCCATTCTCCTTTCACTCACTCACCCTCCATACGCTCCCTCCATACACAGCTCCTTCTCTATTCAAATGTACCGCCATACAACTGTGTCTCCCCGTCCACACCCCACATCCCTCCTGTAGACACATACACACATGACTCTCCTCCAAACACAGTCCAGTCTCTCCATACATGTACATAAGCACACACAGTACAGTCACTCCACACACACAATCACATACAGACCCACACCATGTTTCTCACTCCACACACTCCCCCTGCTCCCTACACATGCACACCTTTCTCCATGTAGAGAAGCACACACATACACATAAAGACACATACTCATCTCTGTCTCCACACTCCCCCATCACTTAGCACACCCGTAGCTGTCTCTGTGCACACATATGTGTCTCCTCCACAAACTTCATCTCACCCTCAATACCCACACCCAACTTTCCACACACAGAGGTACCAACACACAGTAACACATTGCCTTTCCTTCCACACCCCCATCTCTCCCCACATATACGCATACCTTTTCTCTCCACATTTGTTGTTCAGCATAGTCATGTCCAACTCTTTGCCACCCCGTGGACTGCAGCATGCCAGGATTCCTTGTCCTTCACTATCTATTGGAGTTTATTCAAGCTCATGTCCATTGAGTCAGTGATGCCATCCAACCATCTCATCCTCTGTTGTCACCTTCTCCTCCTGCCTTCAATGTTTCCCAGCATCAGGGTCTTTTCAAATGAGTCAGCTCTTTGCATCAGGTGGTCAAAGTATTGGAGCTTCAGTTTCAGCATCAGTCCTTCCAATGAATATTCAGTGTTGATTTCCTTTAGGATTGACTAGTTGCTCTCCTTGCTGTCCAAGGAACTCTTAAGAGTTTTGTCCAGCACCACAGTTCAAAAGGATAGGTTATTCTGCTCTCAGCCTTCTTTATAGTCCAGCTCTCACACCTATACATGAATACTGGAAAAACCGTAGCTTTGACTAAATGGACCTTTGTCAGCAAAATGTCTCTATTTTTTAATATGCTGTCTAGGTTTGTCATAGATTTTCTTCCAACGAGCAAGCATCTTTTAATTTCATGGCTGCAGTCACCGTCTACAGTGATTTTGGAGCCCAAGAAAATAAAGTCTCACACTGTTTCCATTGTTTCTCCATCTATTTGCCATGAAGTGATGGGATCAGATGCCATGATCTTAGTTTTTTCGACGTTGAGTTTTAAGCCAAGTTTTCCACTCTCCTCTTTCACCCTCATCAAGAGGCTCTTTTGTTCCTCCTTGCTTTCTATAATTAGGCTGGTGTCATGTCCATATCTGAGGTTACTGATATTTCTCCAAGTAATCTTGTTTCCAGCCTGAGTTTTATAGAGTCTCCACACACACACACACACACACACACACACACACACATATCTCTCTCCAAAAACACACCCCAACCTCATCACTCTACACAGCACATCCTCAACCCTTTTTCCCCCTCTACACCCCTACCCAAGTTACTCCACATATACAAACACTTATGTCTCCCTCCACACATCCCTATGTCTCTCTCCATGCACACAACTGTCTCTCCCTTCACACACACACACACACACACACACACACACACACACTCCATTTCTCCCTCCACACACACATGGCATGTCTCTCCCTCTGTATCCTCTCTCTCCATTCACACCCTCACCTCAGTCTCTCTACACACACACACATTTCCACTGTGGCCTCTCCACACACACACACACACACACACTCACACACACACACACTCAAATACACTCCCCATTCTGTACACACACAGACACACACTCAACCTTCCATACACCGAAAACCCAGACACCTCCTCTGTCCATCCACATTCACCCAGTCTATCCTGCAACCACCAATCCCTCCCTACACACACACATGCACACACACACATACACGCCCCTACACCTTCTCTCCCTCTTCAGACCTCCCTCTCTCTCTACATACACACACACCCAGAAGAATGCATTCTCCCTCCACTCACTCATTCTGACACTCCGTCTATATACAACTCCTCATCTACACGAACACACCCTCATACAACCCTCTCTCTCCCTTCACATCCTACGTCTCTCCCTCTACAGACACATACACACACGACTCTCCTCCAAACACAATCCAGTCTTTCCACATGTGTGGAGACACATGCACATACGCATATATACAGCCCAATCTTTACAGACACATACACCACATCTCTCCCTCCCTCCACTCACTCCCCACCTTCCTCCCCAAAGATACACACTCCTTTCTTCCTTCACACACAAGAACATACACACAAACATACACCAACCTCTGCCTCCACACACCCTTTCTCTCAGTCACACCCGTCTCTACACACCCACACCCCAGTGTCCATGAACATCAGTTCAGTCCAGTCGTTCAGTCATGTCTGACTCTTTGCGACCCCATGAATCGCAGCACGCCAGGCCTCCCTGTCCATCACCATCTCCCGGAGTTCACTCAGATTCACGTCCATCGAGTCAGTGGTGCCACCCAGCCATCTCATTCTCTGTCGTCCCCTTCTCCTCCTGCCCCCAATCACTCCCAGCATCATACACCCCACAAAGACCCAAATTTTGTCTCTCCCTCCATACACACCTTCGCACATCTCATCACTTCCTCTACACATCTCCCATCTATCCACACCAAGCACCCCATCTCTCCTTCCACCTTTTACTTCAGTTTCTACACACACACACACAAGCTATTTCTCTCCTACACTCATCCCCCAGTCTCTACACACACACAGACACATATACCAATCTCTCTGTACACATAAAAATCCACGTTGCTTCTTTCTCCACACCCCACCTTCTCTCCCTCCACATCCCACTGTCTCTCCCTACACTCTCAGATACACACATCTCTCCCTCCAAATACATCCCAGTCTCTCTACTCACACAAACACATACACACACATGCCTGTCTCATTCTCCACATCTCATCTCCTCTTCTACACCCTCCCATGGCTCAGCACATCCACAGCCCAGTCTCTAAATACATTGACACAGACAGACACACATACCCCAGTCTCAATACACAAATGTACTCTGACCATATTCTATACATACACACATGTGTCTCTCCATCTGTGTACCCATCTGTCCCTCTACACCCAACCATAGTCTTTCACACACACGTCACACATCTCTGTCTCTCCTTTCACACACACACACACACCTATTTGTGCAGATATACTCTGTCTCTCCACAAGAATGCCTCTTTCTCCACATTGACACACCTGTTGCTCCACACAGACACACATACACACCAAAACACACACCCCAATCTCCACCCACACAGACGCTGCCCATATTCTACACACAAACACACAATACTCCCCTGTCTTTCACTCCATCATGCTTTTCTGTCCCTCCACACATGAACCTCTGACTTGTGTCCCACACTTCTCTGGCTCTTCCTCCTCACAGACAACCCTATTGCTTGACACACAAATGTACATCTCTCTCCACACAGCCACGATTCAGTCTTTACACACACCCTTTTCTCTGTATAACCAAAACCCACACATCTGTATCATTCCACACACCCCCGTCTCTGCTTCCCATTCATCCTATCTCTTTCTGCAACCATCAGTCTCTCCTACACAGTTACATGTATACACACAAACAACCCTTATCCCATCCCCACACCTTCTGTCTCTTCATGTACACAAAGAAACACACACAAACACATCTTTAACTCCACAACCATACTCCATTCTCTACACATACACACATGTGTATTTCCACCCCATAAAACCCATCTCTCTGTTCACACATACTCACTCCACAAACTTGTCTCACCCTTACCACCCACATACACCAACTCACCACACACACACACACACACATCCCAGCACACACTAACACCCTCTCTCTCGCTCTACAGCCTCTGTCTTTGCCTCTACCCACCATCTCTCCCTCTATACACAGGCACACATCTCATCCTTCAAGACACCCAGTCTTCACATATACCCACACACACACCACAGTCTGCCTACACACAGTCTCTCCCCACATGCTCAGAAACACATAGAGCCTGGTCTCTCTAGACACACAGACCCCGCTGCATCTCTGCCTTCATCCACACATATCCATCTCTTCAAAAACACACACAAACCCCATTCTCCACACATGTAATTACGCCTACACCCCAGTTCCTCTCTCCACAACCCTACCCCAGTCTATCCATTATCCCATTATTCCTAGTCTAACATACAAAAACACCCATCTCTCCCCCTACTCACTCACTCTGATACTCCTTCCATTCACAAATGTCCCTTCTCTACAAAAACACATCCCCATACAACCCTGTATCTCCCTCCACACCCCACATCTCTTTCTTTATTGCACACTCATGACTCTTCCAAATGCAATCCAATCTCTACATGTGCACACAAACACATATAGCCATCTCTACACACACACACAAACACACCCCGCTTTCTTCCTCCATATACAGAAAGACAAACACACAGACATTTACCCATCTCTGTTTCCACACTCTTCTTCACTCACCTCATGCACACCAATCTCTACACACACACATACACAAGTCTCTACACAGAACATACACCCTCCCACTAAGACCCAAACTGCATCTCTCCCTCCACACACACAAAAACACACCCAGTCTGTTTCTCTTCACATCTCCCATCTCTCCACCCACACTGCAATCTCTCTGTCCACATTTATACTCATCTCTCCACACACTCATATGTCTGTTTCTCCCTCCACAATCTATACCCTAGCCTCTACACTCACAAACACAAAGACATATACACCCATCTCTCCACATACACAAAAAATCACAAGCCTGTCTCTTCCTTTTGCACCGCCACTGAAATCTCCTTTCACATCCCCTCAATTTCTTCCTCATCCACCCAAACATATCTCCCTCCTCAACTACCTCTCCACACATACAACCCAGTCTCCACACACACACACAAACACAAACCCATCTCTCCCTCCATATATGCACCCTAGTCTCTCCCTCCACAACCCCCATCTTACCCTTAACACTCTCATACACCCAACACTTCACACACACAGACATACCCCAACACACACTAGTACCATCTCTCCATCATCAACAACCCCATCTCCCACTCCACACCCATATCCTCATGTCTTCCTAAACACAAAATAACCCCTTATCTACATACACCCCACACAACCCTGCTACTCCCTTCATACCTCCATCTCTCACATGCATACACTTCTATCCTTCCAAACACACTCTGGTCTCTCCCCACACATACCCATACACATTAAAGTCTGTCCACACACAAACATGCACCTAAGTCTCTCCTCCTGTGCTTAACAAATAACACAAAGCCTGATTTCTGTACACCCCCACACCTCTCTCTCCAAATATACACCTTCACAATAGCCCTTCTCTCCCTCCACACATCTACCACCTTCCCTGTAAACATTCTTCCTGTCTCTCCCTTCACACACAAAGACTCATTTCTGCCTACACACACACACACACACACACACACATACACATACACATTCTAGTCTCCACCAGAAACATGTGCCACTGTCTCTTCCTCCAAACACGTGACCTCCTACTCTCCATCAGCACTCCTCTGGCGCTCCCTTACTAATCCCATGGCTTGACTCACAAACACATATTTCTCCATCAACACTCACAACAAAGTCTGTACACACACACACACATCTCTCAACACAAACACACACTTTCCAGTCTCTCCAAAGCACTACACACCCATCTATTTATACACCAAGAATAAACACTGTTTTCTTTGCAGACACTCCCATGTCTCATTCCCATTTGCCTGGTCTCTCCCTTAAGCAACAATCTTTCCCTACACACACACACACACACACACACACACACACACACACATAATTGTGTCTCTCCCTCCATAACCTCACATTCAGCAATGATACACACTCAAATCTCCAGACACTGATACCTTATCTCTCCCATTGTACCTCCATCTCTCCCTAAACAGTTCAGTTCAGTCACTCAGTCATGTCTGACTATTTGTGACGATGTGAACCACAGCAGCCAGGCCTTCCTGTCTATCACCAACTCCCAGAGTTTACCCAAACTCATATCCAGTGAGGTGGTGATGCCATCCAACCATCTCATGCTCTGTCATCCCCTTCTCCTCCTGCCCTCAATCTTTCCCAGCATCAGGGTCTTTTCAAAAGAGTCAGCTCTTCACATCTGGAGGCTAAAGTTTTGGAGTTTCAGCTTCAACATCAGTCCTTCCAATGAACACCCAGGACTGATCTCCTTTAGGATAAACTGGTTGGATCTCCTTGCAGTCCAAGGGACTCTCAAGAGTCTTCTCCAACACCGCAGTTCAAAACCATAAATTATTCGGTGCTCAGCTTTCTTTATACTCCAACTCTTACATCTATACATGACTACTGGAAAAACCATAGCCTTGACTAGGTGGAACTTTGTTGACAAAGTAATGTCTTTGCTTCTTAATATGCTGTCTAGGTTGGTCATAATTTTCCTTCTAAGGAGTAAGCAACTTTTAATTTAATGGCTGCAATCACCATCTGCAGTGATTTTGGAGCTCCCCAAAAATAAAGTCAGCCACTGTTTCCCCATCTATTTGCCATGAAGTGATGGGACCAGATGCCATGATCTTTGTTTTCTGAATGTTGAGCTTTAAGCCAACTTTTTCACTCTCCTCTTGCACTTTCATCAGGAGGCTTTTCAGTTCTTCTTCACTTTCTGCCATAAGGGTAGTGTCATCTGCGTATCTGAGATTCCCGATATTTCTTCCAGCAATCTTGACTCCAGCTTGTGTTTCTTCCAGCACAGCATTTCTCATGATGTACTCTGCATATAAGTTAAATAAGCAGGGTGACAATATACAACCTTGACATACTCCTTTCCCTATTTAAAACCAGTCTGTTTTTCCATGTCCAGTTGTAACTGTTGCTTCCTCGCCTGCATACAAGTTTCTCAAGAGGCAGGTCAGGTGGTCAGGCATTCCCATCTCTTTCAGAACAGTGTGGAGATTCCTTAAAAAATTGCAAATAGAACTACCTTATGACCCAGCAATCCCACTTCTGGGCATACACACCGAGGAAACCAGAATTGAAAGAGACACATGTACCCCAATGTTCATCGCAGCACTGTTTATAATAGCTAGGACATGGAAACAACCTAGATGTCCATCAGCAGATGAATGGATAAGAAAGCTGTGGTACATATACACAATGGAGTATTACTCAGCCGTAAAAAAGAATTCATTTGAATCAGTTCTGATGAGATGGACGAAACTGGAGCCGATTATACAGAGTGAAGTAAGCCAGAAAGAAAAACACCAATACAGTATACTAACACATATATATGGGATTTAGGAAGATGGCAATGATGACCCTGTATGCAAGACAGGGAAAGAGACACAGATGTATATAATGGACTTTTGGACTCAGAGGGAGGGAGAGGGTGGGATGATTTGGGAGAATGACATTCTAACATGTATACTATCATGTAAGAATTGAATCGCCAGTCTATGTCTGATGCAGGATACAGCATGCTTGGAGCTGGTGCACGGGGATGACCCAGAGGGATGTTGTGGGGAGGGAGGTGGGAGGGGGGTTCATGTTTGGGAACGCATGTAAGAATTAAAGATTTTAAAATTTAAAAAATAAAATAAATAAATAAATAAATAAAAAAGAATTTTCCAGTTTATTGTGAACCACACAGTCAAAGGCTTTGGCATAGTCAATAAAGCAGAAATAGATGTTTTTCTGGAATTCTCTTGCTTTTTTGATGATCCAGCAGATGTTGGTAATTTGATCTCTGGTTTCTCTGCCTTTTCTATAACCAGCTTGAATATCTGGAAGTTCATGGTTCACATATTGCTGAAGCCTGGCTTGGAGAATTTTGAGCATTACTTTACTAACGTGTGAGATGAGTGCAATTGTGCAGTAGTTTGAGCATTCTTTGGCATTGTCTTTCTTTGTGATAGGAATGAAAACTGACCTTTTCCAGTCCTGTGGCCACTGCTGAATTTTCCAAATTTGCTGACATAATGATTGCAGCACTTTCACAGCATCATCTGTTAGAATTTTAAATAGCTCAACTGGAGTTCCATTACCTCCACTGGCTTTGTTCATAGTGATGCTTTCTAAGGCCCACTTGACTTTACATTCCAGGATATCTGGCTCTAGAAGAGTGATCACACCATCGTGATTATCTGGGTCGTGAAGATATTTTTGTACAATTCTGTGTATTCTTGCCTCCTCTTGTTAATATCTTCTGCTTCTCTTAGGTCCATACCATTTCTGTCCTTTGTTAAATTTTTTTATTTTTTTTAATTTTTATTTTTACTTTATTTTACTTTACAATACTGTATTGGTTTTGCCATACATTGACATGAATCTACCACGGGTGTACATGCGTTCCCAAACATGACCCCGCCTCCCACCTCCCTCCCCATAACATCTCTCTGGGTCATCCCCATGCACCAGCCCCAAGCATCCTGTATCCTGCATTGGACATAGA
The DNA here is from genome assembly GCF_001704415.2 of Capra hircus. Lineage (NCBI taxonomy): Eukaryota > Metazoa > Chordata > Mammalia > Artiodactyla > Bovidae > Capra > Capra hircus. The sequence goes on along the minus strand of NC_030816.1, from coordinate 33,815,743 downwards.
CTGGCGATTCGATTCTTACATGATAGTATACATGTTTCAATGCCATTCTCCCAAATCATTCCACCCTGTCCCTCTCCCTCTGAGTCCAAAAGTCCGCTCTACACATCTTTGTCTCTTTTGCTGTCTTGCATACAGGGTCATCATTGCCATCTTTCTAAATCCCATATATATGTGTTAGTATACTGTATTGGTGTTTTTCTTTCTGGCTTACTTCACTCTGTATAATCGGCTCCAGAAATGTTCCCTTGGTGTCTCTAATTTTCTTGAAGAGATCTCTAGTCTTTCCCATTCTATTGTTTTCCTCTATTTCTTTGCATTGACCCCTGAGGAAGGCTTTCTTATCTCTTCTTGCTATTCTTTGGAAATCTACATTCAAATGGGTGTATCTTTCCTTTGTCCCTTTGCTTTTCATTTCTCTTCTTTTCAAGCTATTTGTAAGGCCTCATCAGACAGCCATTTTGCCTTTTGCATTTCTTTTTCTTGGGTATAATCTTGATCCCTATCTCCTATACAGTGGCATGAACCTCTGTCCATAGTTCATCAGGTACTCTATCAGATCTAGTCCCCTAAATCTATTTCTCACTTTCACTGTATAATCATAAAGGATTTGATTTAGGTCACACCTGAATTGTCTATTGGTTTTCCCTACTTTCTTCAATTTAAGTCTGAATTTGGCAGTAAGGAGTTTATTATCTGAGCCACAGTCAGCTCCCAGTCTTGTTTTTGCTGACTGTATAGAGCTTCTCCATCTTTGGCTGCAAAGAATATAATCAATCTGATTTCGGTGTTGACCATCTGGTGATGTCCATGTGTAGAGTCTTCTCTTGTGTTGCTGGAAGAGGGTGTTTGCTATGACCAGTGCATTCTCTTGGCAAAACTCTCTTTGCTCTGTCCCATCCTGTACTCCAAGGCCAAATTTGCCTGTTATTCCAGGTGTTTCTATACTTCCTACTTTTGCATTCCAGTCCCCTATAATGAAAATGACATCTTTTTTGGGTGTTAGTTCTCAAAGGTCTTGTAGGTCTTTATAGAACCGTTCAACTTCAGCTTCTTCAGAGTTACTGGTTGGGGCATAGACTTGGATTACCGTGATATTGAATGGTTTGCCTTGGAAACAGAGATCATTCTGTCGTTTTTGAGATTGCATCCAAGTACTGCATTTCGGACTCTTTTGTTTTCTATGATGGCTACTCCATTTCTTCTCAGGGATTCCAGCCTGCAGTAGTAGATATAATGGCCATCTGAGTTAAATTCACCCATTCTAGTCCATCTTAGTCCACTGATTCCTAGAATGTTGATGTTCACTCTTGCCATCTCCTAAACAGACACACACCAATTTTTTCTTCAATGCACACATACTTATCTCTGAAAAAACACATGTAAACCCCATTTCTTCACACACATAATCACACTCACTTCCTCCCTCCATAACACCATCTCAGTCTATCCACACACAGCAACACACACACACACACACACACACACACACACACACTCATACACACACACACTAATCTTTCCAAACAGATACCCTCACCTACATCTTTACCTCCATGTTGAACCCCAGTATCTATGCACACACACAAACACTCATAAGCATGTCTGTTTCTACATACACACACGTTATAAACAAGCAAATATAAGCACACAGCCCAGTCTTTCCACATGAACAGAGGTATAAAAAAACCCATCTTTCACTCCAAACACATCAGACTCTTCTCTATACAAACATACCCCCATACAACTTTCTCTTTCCTGACACAGACACATCTCTCTTCCCTCACATACATATACACATGCAACTCTCCTCCGAAAATACTCCAGTCTCTCCAAACACATGCCAGTCTCTACACACACACACACACACACACGCACAGTCAACCCAGTCTTTATACACACAAACACAACACATATACCTACACTATATCTTTCTCTCTACACATTCCCCTGTCTCTCCCTCCACACACTCCCCTTCACTCCCTCCCCACCACATACCTCTTTCTCCAGACATAGAAATACACACCCATTGTGCCTCCACACCCAATCATTTAACACATCAACAGCTTTCTGTATCTCCACACATACAGTTTTGTCTCCCTCAACAACCCCCTTATCACCCTCAACACCCACACAAACTCAACGCTTTACACACACGTGCACTGACACCCAATAACACCCATCTCTCTCTCCATGCCCCCATCGCCCTAACACACACACACACACACACACACACACATGTCTCCAAAAGTACACTCAAACTCTATCACTCCATACAAGCACATAACCCTGATCCCCCCTCCACACCCTTACCCATCTCTCATACACACAGATACTCATTCTCTCCTTCCACTCACTCACTCCACCTCTCTGCTCATATACAATGTCTTCTCTACACCCATACAGCCATGTCTCTCCATCCTGATACGCACACACGTGCACATCTCTCCTCTATATCCTTGTCTCTCTCTCACATCCATACCCCAGTCTCCCCCTCCACACACACACTCTAACTCAACATTCCCTTCACAGACACACACCCATTTCTCCTCCTCCAAAGCACCCACACACTCAACTCTCCAAACACACACCCCAACACACACCAACACCCTCTTCTCTCCTCCACATGCCTTGTCTCTCCCTCCATATTCCCATGTCTTTTTCACACACATATACACACACATCTCTCCATTCAAACACACCCCAGTCTCTACACACACATACCCCCTGTCTCTCCACATGTACAGACATTCCCTAGTATCTCCACAAAACATACACATAGTCCCATTTTGTGTCTCCCCATCCACAAACTCACACACTTATATCCCGACATCTCTCCCTACACAAGCCATTTTCTACCTCCATATACACAGGCACCAGTCTCTCCATATACACAGGCACACACAGACTCCAAAAGAAGAAACAGCATCTCTCCTTCAACAACCCCCCCAACACCCATTTTTCCCTATACCCAGCTAATGTCTTTCCACACACACCCCTATCTCTCCCTCCACATATACACCCCAGTCTCTCCCCACATACTTACACCTGTCTCTCCACACTCATACCCCAATCTTTACACACACTCACACAAAAACACCCACATATCTTTCTCTCCCTCTATACCCACCCCATGAATCTTCCTCCGTATTCTGTCATCTCTCCTTCCATAAACTCTCCTGGCTCTCCCTTCACAACCCCAATCTCTTCTCTACACATACATGAATATCTACACACAAACCCATTTCTCCCTCCACACACACACACCTGACTCACCCTCCTTAACTCTCGACTCACCCTAAGTACCCTCACACACAATACAGACAACATTCCATGCACACACCGACACCCTGTCAGCTCCTTGACACCCCACCGTCTCTTTCTACACTCTCAGATACACATGTCTCTCCCTCCAAACACATCCCACTCTATCCACACCCAGACCCATCCCTGTTTCTATACACACACACACACACACACCATGTCTCTTCTTCCACACGTGCACACCCATATCTCCCTAACACACCTCCCTTCTCTCCACAGACGCACACCCCTGTTTCTCCCTTTGCACTTACACCACAGTCTCTCCACATGCCCAAACACTGTCTCTCCCTCCATGTCCCTTCCTGAGTCTCCCTCCACACTCCCCATCTCTGTTTCCACATCTCTTCATGGCTCAACACATTCTGCTCCAGTCTCTAAATAAAGTCACAGAAATCTCACATACACAATCGCAGTTTCCTCACACATACAGCAGTCTCTACACATACATTCACACACATGCCACATACCCAGTCTTTCCCTCTGCACATCTCCCATCTCTCCACACACATGCCCTCTCTCCTTCTGTATTCACACTCCAGTCCCTCCATGCACCCACACACGTTTTCCTCCATATTCATACCCCAGTCTCTACACAGACACATACACCCTTCTGTCCACATACACAATCCACAAGGCCGTCTCTCCCTCCACACCCCACCTGTACACCATACATGTCCCCTCATTTCTCTCTCTACTACCCCAACATATCTCCCTCCTCAACCAGTCTGCCTCTCTACTCGCAAAACTCAGGCTCTACACACACAAACATCTCTTCCTCCACATGTACACCCCAGTCTCTCCACAACCCACATCTCTCCTCACCACCTACATACAACTAACTCTTCACACATACCTATACCCCAACACACAGAGACTCTCTGTCTCTCCCTCCACACCGCTATCTCCCTCTCCACATCTATACTCATTTCTCCCTAAACACAAACTACTCCTCCTCTACACACACCACACAGCACCCTGTTACTTCCTCCATTCCCCATCTCTTCCTCCACATGGAGACACATCTCTCCTTCCAAACAGCCCAGTCTCTCCCCACACATACCCACAAAAATATCACAGTATCCACACACACACACACTCATGTACCCAGGTCTCTCTCCCCACTCTCACAAACACACACAGCGCCAAGCCTCTCCACACACACACACCATGTCTCTCCCTCCACACATACACTGACACAATAGCCCACCCTTTCCTTCAGACATGCACTGTCTGTCCTTCTATAGATTCCTCCTCCTCTCTTTCCACACAAACACATCAGTCTCCACACAAATGCACATTTCTATTTCTCAAATACACACTCTCTCACACCCACAATGACCCAAGCTGCATCTCTCTATCCATGCATACACACCTGTCTCTACATATCTCCCATCTCTCTAAACACATAGACACCCTCATCTCTCCCTGCACATGTACAACCCAGTCTTTCAGACACACACTCATACCCATTTCTCCCTCCACACTCACACCCAAATCTCTCCACACACATGGACATACACACATACGCACAAATCCATCCTTCCATATACTTACAAAGCACACATTAATCTCTTCCTCCACAGCCTGCCTGAATCTCCCTGCATGTCCCCACTCTCTCTCCCTCTACACAGTACCCACATCTCTCCTGTTATACACACACACACACACACACACACACACACACATCTCTATCTCCACACCATCCCCATCTCTTCCTCCACATTGACACACCTGTCACTCCACACAGAGACACACATCCCAGTCTTTGCACTCAAATACATGTAGCCCAAATTCTCCACATACATACAAAACCATACTCTTCTGTCTTTTCCTCCATTCTCCGTCCACTTGTCCCTTCCTCCAAACACACACCTCCTTCTCACCAACACCCCTCCAACTCACACTCCACAGCCACAACCCAGTCACTTGATACACACACATTTGTCTCTGTACAAAACTCACACTCCCCAGTCTCTACAAAACACACATACACATATTCTTCTCTCCATACACTGAAAACTCACACCCCCTTCTTCTTCCACATACCCCTTCTTTCTATCCCATTAACTCTCTTTCTCTCTGCAACCACTGATCTTTCCCTATAAATACAGAGACACCTCTTACTCCCTACCCACACCTCTCTTCTCTCCATGCACACACATACACACACGTGCACACATGCACACACACACACTCAGGCATCTTTAATGCCACATCCATACTCCAGTCTCTACACACACACACTCACCTGTCTCTCCTGCACCTCCCATATACATTCAGCTCTCCACAAACATATACAAACATGTCTTTCTCTCTCCCTACTCATACCCAAGCACACACACCATAGTTTATCCACACACACACACACACACACACATCACACTACACACACACACCCAGGTCTCTCCCCACATGCTCACAAACACACAGAGCCCAGTGTCTCCAGACACACACAGATCTATACTGCATCTCTGCCTTACCCATACAAACCCATCTCTCACAAAACACATGTAAAACCCATTTCTCCACACTCAAAATTACACCCATACCTGTTCCTGTCTCCACACCTTCACCACAGTCTATACACCAACGCACATAAACACCCATCTCTCCCTTGTCTCACTCACCCCAACACTCCCTCTATACATGATAACCATTTCGCTACACAAACACTCCCCATACTACCCTCTCTTACCATCATCTCTCTCTCTCTCTACACACACACACACACACACACACACACCATTCATCCTCTATCCACAGAAACACACACACACACACACATTTCTGTCTCCACACCTCACCATCATTCACCACAACACAACCATCTCTATGTTTATAAACACACACACACACCCCTATCTCTGCACACATACACCAGTCTCCACACACTCACAAAGACCCAAACTTCATCTCTCCCTCCATACACACACACCCGCACACCCTGCCTCTCCCTCTACACATCTCTCATCTTTACACATACAAACACACACATGTCTCTCCACACAAGCAACCACACTCATCTTTCTCCAAATCATACCTGAATACTCTTCCACATCTGGCTGTCTCTCCCTCCAGAACCCCAGTTTCTCTCTAAACAAACAGTCCCATCTTTCCCTCCACAGACACACACCCATCTCTCCTTACACACACATATGCACACCCTTGCCTCTCCCTCCATACACACACACCCCCTCATCTCTCCCTCCACAACCTGTCCCACCATCAATACCCATATACCAAACTTTCCACAGACACCTACACACCCTGATATTCGGTTTCACCATCTTCACCCATCATCTTTCCCTACACAGATACACACTTGTTTTTCCCACCACACATACACACACCTGTCTCTCCAAAAATACGTGCTAACCCCATTTCTCCACATCCACACCCTTGTTCCACCCTCTGCAACTCCATCCCTGGCTGTCCATACACTGTAACATACACACACACTACTCTCTCCACTCAAACATCCTCACCCTAGTCTCTAACCCCACATTTAACCCCAGCATCTATATACACAATTACACACACCTTTTTCTACTACACACACACACTTGTCTTTCCCGATGCACATACAGACACACACACAGCCCAGTCTCTCCAAACACAGATAAACAAAACCACCCATATCTCCCTCCTCTCACTCGCCCCAACACTCCCTACATACACAATCACCCCTTCTCTACACAAACACATCCCATACAACTATTTCTCTTCTGTCACAGCAAACATCTTTCTATGCAATACATTTACATACATGACCCTCCTCCATAAACACTCCAATCTGTCCACTAGCGCACATGAACACATACTCAGCCTACTGTCTACATACATGCCCTGCATCTGTCTCCCTCCTCCATACGCACACATGCATCTTTTTCTTTCTTCGTACATATAAACACACACAGAGACATACACCAATATTTGCCTCCACACTCCCTGGTCACCTCGCACACCCCCAGCTGTCTCTCACATACATACACGTCTCTTCTGTAACCCCTTTCTCACCCTCAACACCAACACCCAACTCTCCACACATATATGAACCAACACACAATAACACCTTGTCTCTGTTTTCATATCCCCCATCTCTCTCTAAACACACGCACACATTTCCTCTCTACATAAAACACACATACTTGTCTCTTCAAAATCACACCCAAACTCCATCACTCACACAAGCACACCACAACCCTATTCCTTCCTCCGCATCCCCACCTCAGTCTCTCCACATACACAAACACTTTTCTCTCCCTCCATTCACTCACCTAATCTCTCTTTCCACACACACCAACCTCCTCTCTACACACATGCACACATACACACACCCTAGTCTGTTCAGAAAACCCCCCAAAGACCCATATGCTATCTGTTCATTCACATACACCCCACATACTCCCACCCCTCCCTCCACACACACACCCCTTTGTACCTCCATGTACTCACACACCAGTCTCTCTCCACACCCACACCCATCTTTTCCTATACCCTTCTCTTTCTACACACACAATGCCTCCTCCATCCATCCATATTTACAACCCATTCTCTGCCCACAAACTGACACCTGTCTTCCTCCACACTCATACCCCAGTTTCTGTGTGCACACACATTCACTTCTATCACTCCACACACAAAAGCACACACACACCTTTCTCTCCCTCACACTGCTCTGCATCTCTTTTCCTCCTCCTCCTGTCTCTTCCACAACCCCAATCTCTTCATCTATACATACACACAAACCCATCTCTCCCTCCACATACATCATTTTCCACATGCACAGTAACATAGACATGCATGTCTTAACTCCACACCCAAGTCGTCTCTCCACACACACACTCATCTCTCCCATCACTTACTCATCCCCTTCTCTCCATATACAACAACCTCTTCTCTACACACACACCCTCCCACAAATAACACTTTCTCTCTTTTCCCTGACTCCGACATACACATAGGCACATCTCTCCCCCTATACCTCATCTCTTCCTTCACACCCATACCCCATTGTCTACACACATACTCCAACCTGTCTCTCCCTCCTCAAACACACACACACCTACTTCTCTTCCTACAAAACCCCTGACTCTCTCTGAACATACATTGACACCTCATCTTGCCCTCGACACTCCGTCTTACCCTCCTCACATTTGTCCCAGTCTTTCCCTCAACATAAAGCAATCTCATATTTACACCCTCACCCCCACACACCTCACATCTCTCCCTCCACACTCCACATCTCCCCCTCCTCACATATACATATGTGGATTGCTATATTCTTTTAGTTTTTGCTTGCCTGAGAAATTCTCTCACCTTTCTATTCTAAATGATGATATAGCTAGGTAAAACATCCTAATTTGCAGGGTTTTCCATTTCAGGACTTACGTATTTTGCCATTCCCTTCTGGTCTGCAAAATTTCTGTAGAAAAATCTGCTGATAGCCTTATGGGAATTTCCTTGTAACTGACCCTTTGTTTTTTCTCTTATTGCCTTTAGAACTCTCTCTATATCATTAAATTATGATATGTCTGTTTGGATTCATCTTCTTTGGGAACCTCTGTGCTGCTTCTACCTGGATATCCATTTCCTTCTTCAAATTTGGGACATTTGCAATTTTAATTTCTTGAAATACGCTTTCAATCCCTTTCTTACTTTCCTCCACTTCTGAAACCCCTATTATGGATAGGTTGGCATGCTTTCTGTGATAAATCTCATATGTTGCTTTCATTTTTTAAAACTTGTATTAATATTTTTGTCTCCTGTTTGGGTGGCATCTTATTCTCTAACTTTCCAATATCCAGAACTGTGAGAAACAAATTTCTATTGTTAAGCCACAAAGAATCTAGAACTGAATAGCACAGTTTCTTACATTATTGCCTAAGTTCCAAATATGGCTTTGAACGGCCTGACAAATAATGTAATGATTCAGTTATATGAATGATATTTTCTCTTACTGAAGGAAAGTTGCACCAGATGCCATTAAACAGGTAAAGAAGACTTTATTCAGAACTATTGCAGAGAGCTCAACTCAGTTGAAACAAAAAGCAAGATGACTTTTAAGTATCAGGCTGAAGTAGTGGAAAGTCTGGTCAATGTGATTATACTATCTGCATTTGCTTAACTAGCACTTTATAAAGTTAGGTTCCTACCTTTACACAGAGACTTACAGATAGGGGTGCTATATTCTTCATGTCTTCAAAATTTGACATTTCAAGAGGATGGTTTCCAGGTTTTTGAGAAAGATTTTCTTGGGTTGCAAAACTGGCAAGAGACCCCCTTACACATCAAAAGGCAGAGAAACAATATGTAATTACAAGTATTCTAAAGTAAGTGCTATAAGAAAATGGAGGTTAGGGCATAAACCCCTTAAGAAGAATCCTGTCTAAAGTTTAGTCAAGCTGAGGGGAACTTTGAGGCTATTTTGGTCACTGGAAACAGTAGTAACATAATTATTCTTCCCGATGAAAAAAGTTTACACAAATGTCCATTTTTAAAAGAAACTTATGTGTATTTCAATGAAGAGTCAGTGCCATTCAAGAAAAGGATATATTTATTTTTATGCCAAAATGCTGTGTAAATAAGTCAAAAATTACCCTTTACCTTACATTATGTAAACTTGTACAGTCTTTAGTGGCAGAATTATAAACTTCCAAAAACAGAGTAAAAACTACTAAAATTAGTAAGAAACAAATGGACTATCTTTTTGATTTAGTGGATAATTTATCCAAACAGAATAATTCCATTGCATCTTTTCACTGTAGCTCAGTCTCTTATCTCTAACAAGGAAAGATATACCCAACTCCAAAGCCATTGCTTTCCTATCGCTTCTTAAATGATTAGAGTCATATTACATTATAAATGAATTATATCTAGAAGTGTCTTAGGACTCTTGATAAGGCTTTCAAGCGATTTACAAGTAAGTATTGTGGTCTATTAATCTAAATTAGTAGAGCACAGATAATTCATCAAGTAGTTTTGCATATGAAATTACTATGTGGTCTTCATGGTAGCATTTAAGGTGAACAGGGCAAGTAAAACTGTATCCATTTTATTATTACACAAGCAGGACTCAGAGAAATAAAAGATAAATGTGATTTGAGTGACTACCATATTTAAACAGGTAGGATATGAAACAACAGAGTGCCTAAAACAAATACTGATGTAGGAAGGAAGGAGATAGATAACAAAATCTCTTCTATATGGTCAATAGCACTCAACAACATAATTTTGTATCATTTTTTATTCTCATTTTTTAAAGAATGTTTAAATCAACCAAAGCTGAGGGCAGATTAGAGGTAATTGAATTTAGGCTGCATCTATAAATCTCTTATATGTCTCAGAAATATTCTGTACTAAGATAGTAAGTTGCCTTAGCCTACCATTGGATATCTAAGGTAGGTGGAATATTTTATCAAATAATGTTAAAATGAAACAATGGATATAAAATAATCATGTAACATACTAAGACCTGCAGTTATATTACTGAACCAAACTTGGATCCTTTTGCCACAAACAGTAAAGTCAATCTGTTGACACTGGATTGTAGTGAAGGAAAGCACAGCAATTCCTGCAGGGTACCACATAAGAAGAATTGGCAGCTTGTGCTCAAAAGACCCAGACTCCCCAATGGCTTTCAGGAATGGAGTTTTAAAGGCAGTATGAAGGAGGAGGCTTTAGGGCACGTGATCAGCTTGTGGACAATTCTCCAGTTGGTTGGCATCAAGATGAAGTTTCAAGCATTTTCAATTGGCTTCAGTCAGACTGGGCTCTAGGTGCTAGCAGTTAGTAGTTTTCATCTGGTGGGTGTCTGCTTCCTGTTTAAAAACAACAACAAAACCCACCACCACCACACACACAAAACACACACACACACACACACACACACAATTTAGGAATGTGTGGTTCAGTTCAGTTCAGTTCAGCAGCTCAGTCGTGTCCGACTCTTTGTGACCCCATGAATCGCAGCACGCCAGGCCTCCCTGTCCATCACCATCTCCCGGAGTTCACTCAGACTCACGTCCATCGAGTCCGTGATGCCATCCAGCCATCCCATCCTCGGTCGTCCCCTTCTCCTCCTGCCACCAATCCCTCCCAGCATCAGAGTCTTTTCCAATGAGTCAACTCTTCGCATGAGGTGGTCAAAGTACTGGAGTTTCAGCTTCAGCATCATTCCCTCCAAAGAAATCCCAGGACTGATCTCCTTCAGAATGGACTGGTTGGATCTCCTTGCAGTCCAAGGGACTCTCAAGAGTCTTCTCCAACACCACAGTTCAAAAGCATCAATTCTTCGGTGCTCAGCCTTCTTCACAGTCCAACTCTCACATCCATACCTGACCACAGGAAGGAATGTGTGGTACACCTTTATACTTTTCAGGGAACTGGGGGTATAAACCAGCCACCCAGACTGGTTTATAGTCTAAATTGTTACCAGTTTCCTGGCCCAACAGGTATTATTTCTACATCTTCATATTCTTTAATCATTGACTCTTGAGCCAACCTTTTGAGACTTGGGGGATGCCTGGGAGACTAATCCAAAAGCCTTTCCCTTCAAATGACAATAATAAAGGTGCTTGTATATAATTTTAATCCCCCCTTTATTTTGATATTTCTCCATCTTGAGAGAAACAGGTTTGGGACAAGCAAGGGAGTAAAATTTTGGATAGAGAGCTTAGTTATAAGCTCAGCAGAGTCTCTATGTTTTAAAGTTATAAATAAAAACTCAGAATTTCTAATCAGAGGTGATTAGGATGTTAATAACAAAGCTAGCAAAGAATTCAGGTCTTCTAGGATAAGTAAGAAGGCAGAAAAGGATCACTGGCATTTCATGTGCTATAAATATAGATACAGACATGGGAAAAGTAAAAGTTTATTGGAGAAAATGAAAATAAGGGGTGGGTTGCATGTTTTCTTCACGTGGATAATTGTGTTAGAATCAAGGATAAGCTTAGTGAAGTAGGGAAGAAACGAACACATACCTATGTATAGACATATAATCTAGCAAGTGTCATAGTAATTAAAGAACTAATTGGATTTACAGGTCAAGGAGGTAAAGAAAGTAAGAGCACTTGATAGAGAATAAGTATTTTGAGTAAGATACAGAAAATACACTAAGAGAGACTTAAATTTGAAGCTAATGAACTCGATTAAGTAAAGATTTAACTTTGATCAGAAATAAATGCCTTTGTCCTAGAGCCCAAACAAGTACCCAACAGGATTTTTTTATTCCCACTTATTTTCATCGGTATGTATTTTAAAACTTTGCCTTACAAATTTATCTGTGTTAAATGTTTAGTTCCGTGTTGAAGCTATGTATAATATTCGGAAAACAAAGAAACTCAACTATGACTTCTTAAATTCACCAAAGCAAAAATAACAATATCCTCCAAAACTTAAGGCATATAATAAAGAATTCCTTCAAATTTAACACAGAATTAAAGTAGGCAGTAAGTTAGAATTTGAAATAATGTTTCTTCTAAAACTGACCTTTCAGAGGTCATTTGATTTTGAATGGCTCATTTACTTTTTGTTAACTTTTTTATTTTTAGACAGTTCTGAAATTGATGAATTGCAAACCTATCACAGAGAATTTGAGTTTATCTTTGCACATTGGCACCTTATAAAGGTTTCTCTCTCTTTTGGCTTGTGTAGTTTACAACAAGAAATCTGCCATAATTCATATTTTGATTCCTCTATACAATGCCTTTGTCATTAAAAATTTCTCATTTTCTTTTTTCTTAGATTTTTATTTCATTATTTATTTGTGCTCTGATAAATTTATTTTGTGGCTTAGGAGTTAACAAATTTGGAAAATTCTTGGCCATCATTTCTGCAAATGATTTTCATCAGTCCTGTTTCTTTTTGAATTATCATTAGGCATGTCAACTATTGATAGTCTTGGATGCACTGTGTTTTTGTTTTTTTTTTCCTCTGCAATTTTGGATAATTTCTGTTGACTTAGTTTCATTTGAGACATTTTCATTTCATTAACTATAGGTTTCATCTCTGCTGAAATATGTGACCTTTTATATTTCTCATCATTTTGATTAGAGTCTTTAGAATATTAAACATATTTAAGTTCCATGTCAGATTTAATAGACCTAACAAATGTGTCATATCTGAGTCTTGTTCTGGTAACTCCTTTGTCTTTTGGGAGTGTGTCTCTTTCCTTTTGTGTGTTAGATTTTCTGCTGAAAGCCAAATATATTGAATAGAATGCGACTATTTTGGTATCCAGTTTTTAAGTTTGGGAATAGTAACATGCCTCCTTCTGCCATAATTTTAATATGAGGATTTGCATTATCTAGTTAAGAATTAAGCTGGGTTTGAGGATAGTTAATATGGTCATGCTCACTGCACTAGTTTTGTAAGTCTTAAAGCAATATGTTGTGTCTTGATTAGGGCTAGTGTTGCAAAGTGGTTTTGTCTGTTTTTTGGTCCCTTTGTTCTACCCTTGGTATTAGGTATTTCCTCTGCACTACACCTCAGAGAGGATTTCTTCCCATTCTTATATCCCTCCTCTGTAGGTCTCTCAATAATATTTTGTTGCTATTGTGCAAATTTGTTAGTCTGAGGAGGTGGAACATTAGGAAGACTTTTTCTGTTGTTACTTTTAAAGTTAATCTTTGGAAGGTGCCATATTCCTTGTCTCAAAAGTATGGTTTCCTCAATGTTCCTGCCCCTCTCCCTGCTGTACTGCTAGGTCTAACACATTTTCTGGCCTTTATCTTATGAAGAGTTATTGTCTGTTTCCTTCCACATGTTCTAATACATTTTTCACTAGGAAGAGTGACAGTGTTTTTTGTCATCCTCACTTTGGTGGCTCGGATGGTAAAGAATCTGCCTGCAATGCAGGAGACCCAGGTTTGATCCCTGAGTTGGAAAGATCCCCTGGAGAAGGGAATGGCTACCCAATCCAGTATTCTTGCCTGGAGAATCCCACAGACTGAGGAGCCTGGTTGACTGTAATCCATGGGGTTACAAAGAATTGAACATGACTGAATCACTAACACCTTAGATAAAGACTTAGTTCACAAGTAAGAGAGGGAAGTAAACCTGTGGAGTTTCAGGACACTCTCACTGTGGCTGCTTTCCCACTCCCATAAATCTATATAACACACTTAAACTTTCTCCAGTGTAACAGGAGCAACCCTCCAATTTCTGTAGCATCCTGGGTTTTATAAACTCTTTCAAGACACCATTGACCTCCACCAGTTCATCAGCTGTGATTTCTGAATTCCTTTCACTGACATCTGTTTGTGTCTATCCCAGGGATTTCAGGTAAGGCTATGTTTGGTTCTCTCCTATTTGGATATAAATTTCTCTTTAGGTTTTTCCCTAGTTGGTTGCCCTCCTTTCTGCTTCTGATTCAGGAAACCTCTTGAATTTATTGTTTGCCCAGTTCTTATCATTCATAAAAGGTGGAAAAATACAATTCACTACATCAGAAAACTGGGATAAGTAAAAGCATAAATAATCAAGGCAGATCTCTAGGCCTAAAGTATTTTACCAACTATTGAGGAATTTTAGCATACTTATAAAATACATATAAAGTTGAATATTTTATTAAACAATATTTTAAATAAAATTTCTTCAAGAAATAGAATTCTGGAAATATTTTATAAATTAAAATTTGAACAAGACTCGTGAAATATAAAGGAAATATTCCTGGTCCAACAGAGAGGTGTGTCTGCTTTTTAATTGTACTTAAACTATTGATGAGTTATTATCAAAAAAGATACAAAATTTTGTTTTACCTTTAAACACTACACATGGAAATCTATAATGGATTCATGTTTCCTTGTTTTCTCTTCAAATTTTGCAAGGAAAATAGAATGAAAATGAAATCTCAGGAATTTGACCCTACAATAGTTATACAGCTCTACATGATTATTATAAATGGTAGTTGTATATAAATGCAAATGTCATTGTTTATATCAAATCTACAAGATTACACATCCTCTAATGCACACTGGTTAATCTGAAATCGCTTTTTTAAAAAATTGAGTTTTCATTTCTCATGATTATCCATAAAATGAAACTTTAATTGAATTGACCGACTATTTGCCAAATGGTGTTTCATTAAAGGGAAAATTAAAAAAAAAAAAAAGACAAACTACAATTGGACACAAAGGTTAGAATATGAAATACTGAAAGACATTATCACCTTTCTTAATTTTATAGTATTAAATAACTTGAGAACATATTTTTATGGCTCCCATTTGAATTTTTATAATATTTTTGGATTTGGTTTACAAACTCAAAACCCCATTAGACCAATTATCTTGAACCCAAACCACAGAGACAGTGCATTTCTATTCCTAACTCTCTTACCATAGATTCTGTGAGAAAAATGAATTAAGTTACTACATAATTTACCACAAAAGTTAGTAAATTAAAATATAAGTGATAGGAAAAACAACTGCCTATAAGTGTGGCTGAGACAATTTTTTAAAAAAAAGGAATAAGAAAGTGTTATTTTAAATAATTTAATTAGATGATGGAAGGAAATGAAGAAGTTAGTGTCTAGTAGTTCTTATGTTTAGGGTGACAGTATGAAAAATAAATCTGAAAATTATCAATGACAAATACTATAACACAGAAAGTGAAATTTTACTTTTTACTGGGTGTTTCAAGATAGAAATATATAATAGAAAATTGCCACATACATTCAGACATGTATAAGTCCTATAATAATAAAAACAGAAGTAAATGTGGTATTCTTGTGTTTTGAATAAAAAGTGTTAGTCACTCAGACCTGTCTGACTCTGAGACCCCATGTACTGTAGCCCACCAGGCTCCTCTGTCCATGGGATTCTCCAGAATATTGGAGTGGGTAGCCATTCCCTTCTCCAGGGTATCTTTCTGACCAGGAATCAAACCCTGCAGGCAGATTCTTCACCGTTTATCCACCAAGGAAGCCTAATTTAATGCAAACAGAAGTAAATGAGGTCTTCATGTGTTTTATTGCAATCAAACTCAGTGATATTTACGTGCCAGTCACTTTGACAGGATCGTCATAATTCTGTATTACCAGTCCCTATCCTGCCACTGAGAAATGGAGATTTAATGAGAGAAAGATATATGAATAAGCAAATTGAATAAATTACATAGGTGAGAGAATACTTCTGTGTGACTCATACTATAGTATATTTCAGAAATGAATGAAACATAAATCTGTTAAAGGAATATTGTTGTTGTTGTTCAGTTGCTCAGTTGTGTCTGACTCTTTGCAACCCCATGGATTGCAGCACACCAGGCCACCCTGTCCCTCACCATCTCCCAAAATTTGCCCAAGAAATGAATATTACTCCCAGGAAACTGCACATTAATTCAAAACTTCTCACTTAACATTTAGGTTTACAACAGCGTACAGTCACTAAAGAAGGCAGGCATTTAGCCAGAGTTTTCCAAACATTCCCAATGAATCAAAAAATGAATCAGAGTGGCATAGAGCAATTTGTCAAGGCCCCATCTTGACCCTACTCTAAGTGAGAGAGTTTCAACTTTGGGCCTTCTGTAAAGATTTGTATATGTGGATGTTTGAGTCCTAATCGTATATACCACCATGCTTTCCATTCTGTGTGGGTTCCTGTGGGTAAAAGAGTAAAAAGCACTAAAGAAAGTTTATGTGTGCTCCCTTGCTATTGCATGTATCTGTTGTTTTTGTTTTGTTTTGCTTTGTTTTGTTTTGTTTGCATCAATCTCTCAAATTTAACTTCTTGAACAGCTTGCATCTAATAGGGGAGAAAATTTGTATTAAATCAGAGGTCAAGTTTTATACAAAAGCTAACTTGTCCTGAATCTTGAAGTGTGAAATAGCTATTTGTCCTCTGAGTGGAGGAGTTAGTAAATTTTTCTGGTCACAGTGTGAAGTTTGTTGAAAATCAGAGATATCTATAACTTGCTATTTGCAATAACATGGATGGACTTGGAGGTTATTATGCTAAGTGAATTAAGTCAGATAAACACAAGTGCTGAATATCATATGTGAAATCTAAAAAATATTACAAATTATTGAATATAACAAAAAGAAATAGACTCACAGATATAGAGACTATCTTTTTTTAAAATGCATCCCTCTTTGGTCACTTGAGTCTGAAATGCACAATCAAGTCATTTTATTATTCATCAAAGATATCTCTGATTCTCCTAGGTTGATGATATGCAATACTTTGTGCTTTATTATTCTGTATAAAAATTTTAAAGACAACTAGCTTAAGTGTAGTGATTTGTTGATACAGAATAGATACGTTGTGAAGGGAAGGAGAAGTGTTTACTAAGAAACAAAAATAAACAATTTACTCATCTAATATTTCTCCCAACATAGAAATATCTTCTGTATGTCAAGAAGACAGTGTCCTTTTCAGGCCCAATTTCTTCCCTCAATGGTAAACCCTCTAGTCTGTGCATCCTCTCATCCTTTTTCATACAGTACATACTTATCAGGACTTCATCCAAGTGATCCCATACCTGCTTACCTATAACTTCCAACTACTGATCCTGTTCTTTGGAGACACACAAAATAAGTGTAACCTCCTCTGTAAAGCATTAAGACACAAGGAAAATATATTTTATTTTGATGAACATTTTTGACCAAGCTCAAAATACTTTCCTATCCACAAGAATTTGTTGTGTGCATAGTTCTACAAGTTATCATCCAGTGATTCCCAATGGTAGTTATCTCTTTCTTTGTCTAAGGAGTTTCGTCATCTTTACCATTTACTATCCTACTTGTGTGGTAATCACTAGTCTAATTTAGTTAATGGTTTAATTTTTTGGTATGCATGTGAAATAAAAACATTACACAGACATTCATGTACACATCTAGACCTATAAGTACACACACAAATGTAGAGGTACATATGTCTGTCTACCTGTCTATTGTACACACACACACACACACACACACACACACACACAAGTCAGAATATCTTTGCTAGAGTTTAACGTCTTGTAATGTCTCACTGTTTCAATCATCCTACGAGTGACACTTCTCAAACCACTCACAACTTTAGTCATCTTCTGGGGGAAAAGTTTTGAATGGAAGGTCTATTGTAAGGATGGACAAAGGAGCTGATAAGAAGGGAAAATTACCATAAATAAGGAATTTGTCAGGCTTCATAAGCCCTGTGTAATGAATAGATTTGTTTGTATATCTACCTTGTCAAAATCCTTTTAGAATAAGGACAAAAATACTACTTTTTGATACTGCTGACTTTAATATAGATTTTTATCCTAATGAGCCCAAATCTGCTCACTATAATTTCTAATCACTGATTCTTTTCTTCGGAGATACACAACTTAGAAAATCTCTCTCCACCCCACCATTTGTCATCAAACTCTGTGATATAGTTAAACTCCATGATACAAAATATGTATGTATTGTTTATTTTGGAGAATACGTGGTTATATGAAGTGAGGACTCATAGATAATTCAATTCTTAAGCTTCCTACTTGGGTAATACTTAACTTGGTGAGTGAGACATGAAGTATGAAATAGTTTGGTGAAAAAAATCATGATTTCTGTTGTATATACTTTGATACCTAAATTCTGATCTCTGGTAGACATCAGATTGGAGATAGCAAGTAATCATTTGGATATTCAAGTTTTGAGCTCAGAGAAAAGGTTTTGGCTGAGAATATGAATTTGGAAGTCATCTACATAAAGAGTATTTAAATCTTTGTAAAAGAATGACATTCTTTAGAGTGGGCAAGAATAATTCCCAGGGCCAGCCCCTGAGAAATCCAAATTTCAGTCAGAAACAGTAAGGAAACTCAAAACATTTTAGTGAAACAAAAATCATTAGTAATGACAAAAATATAAAATTCATCATTTCTGACCCAAACTCATTCAGCTAGTCTTCATTCACTGTCTACCTTAATATTAGCTCTTTGACCTAGACAAAGTATATATTAAGTAGAATCTAGTTAGTCCTCCTGGGCCAGGCTGACTGGCTTTTCAGTAAGCATTTCTTTGAACTTAACTTGTAAAGAACATAAGGCTGTAACTGTGAGATAACCAGCCCAACAAGCTCTGAACTAACTAGGAATCTTGAGAAGTAGGAAATGAATCTCAGCGGAATGTTACCTGCTTTGCTATTCCATGTGGCTTGTGAAAATCAGGTAACAAATACTCCACTGAAATAAAATATGAAAAGCAGCTCATCTTCTATAAGAATATTTCATAATTTTCTGGCTCTTTCTCAGGTACTGATTTCATGCTCGAAACTCATAGGTGATAATTTACCATGAAACTAATTTAAATCATTTAAATTAACCTGAAAGAGACTATGAACACTGGGTTGAAAAATTTGTCCTTGAAATATCAATATATGACAGTGTTATCTGGAAACTTACATATTTATTATCCTCTGAAATTCTCCTTCTAATCTACTCCCCTTCTACAGCTATCTAGTTTCTTGGATTTCCATAGCTTTATTTGCACAAGATCAAATTGTTTGAATAAATATAGGCACTCAATTAATCAAAAAACAATGTTGTAAGTAATAATAGAATAATAGCATAGAGCTAAAATTAAATCAACATAATACAACAATGTTAATAATGTATGATATAAGTAAAGTAGAAACTACAAACTCTACTTTGTTTAGAATACAACCTGGCATAAGCTTCAGTGCTATATAAATCAAACTTGTTAAAAGTCAAGAATATTGATTGTAAAATTGTTTTTCTAAACAAAACTTTGACATTGTAAAATCTGAACTATTTTAATAGCTGAAGTGGTTTATGATAAAATCTACTTTGTGAAAATGTGTCCTTCAACAAGCAGTAACCCATCAATATAGCATTACAGACTACGAACAAAAGCTGAATGTCCTTATTTGGAGAGAAAATGTACTCAAACTGTTCAATGTTTTTCTTATATTTGAATGCTTTTAAAATTCTGCTGCCACATCAGGAGTATATAGTTTTGGTTATAGCCAAGAGACAATATCATAATTATTAGCGAGTGCAGATTGATTTACCTCTGATTAGAGCTATTTATGTGGGAGAATAAAATGTTCAGACTCAGACAATTTTATGTTATCTTTACTAAGCAAGGGAAGGAGCAAGTAGAGGGAGAAAATAAATATGAAAACCTGCCATAAAGAAGTTTAGGATGAGGGAAAAGATATGTTACTTATTATTGTAACTTGTGTTTCCCAGCAACACTAACACTGGGTTTAAAATTAAGTAATGCTATCATCTTATCCCATGGTTTTGTTGGCTTATTTTTCTTTTTTTTTAAAATTTAATATTTATTTTAATTTACTTTACAATACTATATTGGTTTTGCCATACATTGACATGAATCCACCACTGGTGTACATGAGTTCCCATTCTTGAACCCACCTCCCACCTCCCACCCCATATCATGCTCTGGATCATCCCCGTGCACCAGCCCCAAGCATCCTGTATCCTGTATAGAACATAGACTGGCGATTCGTTTCTTACATGATAGTATACATGTTTCAGTGCCATTCTCCCAAATCATCCCACCCTCTCCCTCTCCTTCAGAGCCCAAAAGTCCGTTCTATACATCTGCGTCTCTTCTGCTGTCTCGCATACAGGGTTATCATTACCATCTTTCTAAATTCCATATATATGTGTTAGTATACTGTATTGGTGTTTTTCTTTCTGGCTTACTTCACTCTGTATAATTGGCTCCACTTTCATCCATCTCATTAAAACTGATTCAAATGTATTCTTTTCAATGGCTGAGTAATACTCCATTCTGTATATGTACCACAGCTTTCTTATCCATTCATCTGCTGATGGACATCTAGGTTGTTTTCATGTTCTGGATATTATAAACAGTGCTGCAGTGAACATTGGGGTACATGTGTCCCTTTCAATTCTGGTTTCCTTGGTGTGTATGCCTAGCAGTGGGATTGCTGGGTCATAGAGTTCCAAAGAATAGCAAGAAGAGATAAGAAAGCCGTCTTCAATGATCAATGCAAAGAAATAGACGAAAACAACAGAATAGGAAAGACTAGAGATCTCTTCAAGAAAATTAGAGATACCAAGGGAACATTTCAGGCAAAGATGGGCTCGATAAAGGACAGAAATGGTCTGGACATAACAGAGGCAGAAGATATTAAGAAGAGGTGGCAAGAATACATGGAAGAACTGTACAAAAAAGATCTTCATGACCCAGATAATCATGATGATGTGATCACTAATCTAAAGCCAGACATCATGGAATGTGAAGTCAAGTGGGCCTTAGAAAGGATCACTATGAAAAAAGCTAGTGGAGGTGATGGAATTCCAGTTGAGCTACTTCAAATCCTAAAAGATGATGCTGTGAAAGTGCTGCACTCAATATGCCAGCAAGTATGGAAAACTCAGCAATGGCCACAGGACTGGAAAAGGTCAGTTTTCACTTCAATTCCAAGGGAAGGCAATGCCAAAGAATGCTCAAACTACCGCACAATTGCACTCATCTCACACACTAGCAGAGTAATGCTCAAAATTCTCCAAGCCAGACTTCAGCAATACGTGAACTGTGAACTTTCAGATGTTCAAGCTAGATGTAGAAAAGACAGAGGAACCAGAGATCAAATTGCCAACATCCGCTAGATCATCAGAAAAGCAAGAGAGTTCCAGAAAAGCATCTATTTCTGCTTTATTGATTATGCCAAAGCCTTTGACTGTGTGGATCACAATAAACTGTGGAAAATTCTGAAAGAGATGGGAATACCAGACCACCTAACCTGCCTCTTGAGAAATCTGTATGCAGGTCAGGAAGTAACAGTTAGAACTGGACATGGAACAACAGACTGGTTCCAAATAGGAAAAGGAGTACGTCAAGGCTGTATATTGTCACCCTGCTTCTTTAACTTCTATGCAGAGTACATCATGAGAAACGCTGGGCTGGAAGAAGCACAAGATGGAATCAAGATTGCCGCGAGAATATCAATCACCTCAGATATGCAAATGACACCACCCTTATGGCAGAAAGTGAAGAGGAACTAAAAAGCCTCTTGATGAAAGTGAAAGAGGAGAGTGAAAAGATTGGCTTAAAGCTCAACATTCAGAAAACGAAGATCATGGCATCTGGTCCCATCATTTCGTGGGAAATAGATGGGGAAACAGTGGAAACAGTGTCAGACTTTATTTTTCTGAGCTCCAAAATCACTGCAGATGGTGACTGCAGCCATGAAATTAAAAGATGCTTACTCCTTGGAAGAAAAGTTATGACCAACCTAGATAGTATATTCAAAAGCAGAGATATTACTTTGCCGACTAAGGTCCACCTAGTCAAGGCTATGGTTTTTCCTGTGGTCATGTATGGATGTGAGAGTTGGACTGTGAAGAAGGCTGAGCGCTGAAGAATTGATGCTTTTGAACTGTGGTGTTGGAGAAGACTCTTGAGAGTCCCTTGGACTGCAAGGAGATCTAACCAGTCCATTCTGAAGGAGATCAGCCCTGGGATTTCTTTGGAAGGAATGATGCTAAAGCTGAAGCTCCAGTACTTTGGCCACCTCATGCGAAGAGTTGACTCATTGGAAAAGACTTTGATTCTGGGAGAGATTGGGGGCAGGAGGAGAAGGGGACGACTGAGAATGAGATGGCTGGATGGCATCACAGACTCAATGGACGTGAGTCTGAGTGAACTCCGGGATATAGTGATGGACAGGGAGGCCTGGTGTGCTGCGATTCATGGGGTCACAAAGAGTCAGACATGACTGAGTGACTGAACTGAACTGAAGTGAATGGCAGTTCTATTTGCAATTTTTTATGGAATCTCCACACTGTTTTCCATAGTGGCTGTACTAGTTTGCATTCCTACCAACAGTGTAAGAGGGTTCCCTTTTCTCTACACCCTCTCCAGCATTTATTGCTTGCAGATTTTTGGATATCAGCCATTCTGACTGGTGTGAAATGGTACCTCATTGTTGTCTTGATTAGCATTTCTCTGATAATGACTGATGTTGAGTATCTTTTCCTGTGTTTGTTAGCCATCTGTATGTCTTCTTTGGAGAAATGTCTATTTAGTTCTTTGGCCCATTTTTTTTATTGGGTCATTTATTTTTCTGGAATTGAGCTGCATAAGTTGCTTGTATATTTTTGAGATTAGTTGTTTGTCAGTTGCTTCATTTGCTATTATTTTCTTCCATTCAGAAGGCTGTCTTTTCACCTTGCTTATAGTTTCCTTTGTTGTGCAGAAGATTTTAATTTTAATTAGATCCCATTTGTTTATTTTTGCTTTTATTTCCAGAATTCTGGGAGGTGGATCATAGAGGATCCTCCTGTCTTTTATGTCAGAGAGTGTTTTGCCTATGCTCTCCTCCAGGAGTTTTATAGTTTCTGGCCTTACATTTAGATCTTTAATCCATTTTGAGTTTATTTTTGTGTGTGGTGTTAGAAAGTGATCTAGTTTCATTCTTTTACAAGTGGTTGACCAGTTTTCCCAGCACCACTTGTTAAAGAGATTGTCTTTACTCCATTGTATATTCTTGCCTCCTTTGTCGAAGATAAGATGTCCATAGGTGTGTGGATTTATCTCTGGGCTTTCTATTTTGTTCCATTGATCTATATTTCTGTCTTTGTGCCAGTACCATACTGTCTTGATGACTGTGGCTTTGTAGTAGAGCCTGAAGTCAGGCAAGTTGATTCCTCCAGTTCCATTCTTCTTTCTCAAGATTGCTTTGGCTATTTGAGGTTTTTTGTATTTTCATACAAATTGTGAAATTATTTGTTCTAGTTCTGTGAAAAATACCGCTAGTAGCTTGATAGGGATTGCATTGAATCTGTAGATTGCTTTGGCTAGTATACTCATTTTCACTATATTGATTCTTCCAATCCATGAACATGGTATATTTCTCCATCTATTAGTGTCCTCTTTGATTTTTTTCATCACTGTTTTATAGTTTTCTATATATAGGTCTTTAGTTTCTCTAGGTAGATATATTCCTAAGTATTTTATTCTTTTCATTGCAATGGTGAATGGAATTGTTTCCTTAATTTCTTTTTCTTCTTTCTCATTATTAGTGTATAGGAATGCAAGGATTTCTGTGTGTTGATTTTATATCCTGAAACTTTACTATATTCATTGATTAGCTCTACTAATTTTCTGGTGGAGTCTTTAGCGTTTTCTATGTAGAGGATCATGCCATCTGCAAACAGTGAGAGTTTTACTTCTTCTTTTCCAGTTTGGATTCCTTTTATTTCTTTTTCTGCTCTGATTGCTGTGGCCAAAACTTCCAGAACTATGTTGAATAGTAGCAGTGAAAGTGGGCACCCTTCTCTTGTTCCCTACTTTAGGGGAAATGCTTATTTTTCTACTTTTAAATTTCAAGATCTCTAGCTTTCATTATCTCCTCCCTTAATATTCCCTGGAGAAAATACTTTTCAAAATAAAGAACTAAATCTATTCAGATAAGCAAAATAACACTGCTTTAAAAGTATTAAAGAAA
This sequence comes from Capra hircus, assembly GCF_001704415.2. NCBI lineage: Eukaryota > Metazoa > Chordata > Mammalia > Artiodactyla > Bovidae > Capra > Capra hircus. Next base: position 33,790,997 of record NC_030816.1, on the reverse strand, counting down.
ATGTTTTTAGGCAAAAGTGGTAAAATAATTCAAAATAGAAGTGCATTATAATAAGAAAGAATAAAGAGCACCAGAGAAAGTAAATATCCTGGTAAACTGAAATTAACATCATTTAAATGAATCGAATCGCCAGTCTATGTCCAACGCAGGATACAGCATGCTTGGGGCTGGTGCACAGTGATGACCCAGAGAGATGTTATGGAGAGGGAGGTGGGAGGGGGGTTCATGTTTGGGAACGCATGTACACTCATGGTGGATTCAAGTCAATGTATGGCAAAACCAATACAGTATTGTAAAGTAAAATAAAGTGAAAAAAAAAATAACATGCTACTAATGGACAAATAGTGTAATACAAATGCTTGATTAATCCCCAACTGGGAAGAGAAGAAATTAATTACATATATATTTATTCATACAAAAATAATGCATACCTTAATAAGAATTCATCCAGCAATATAAGATGTAAAAATAAAGATCTAAACCCATCATGCTAAAACTGGATTCTTTGCTCATGATATATTTGGATAAAGATGCTAGTGAATTCCAGTTCATTAAAAAACGCTTGCTCCTTGGAAGAAAAGCTATGGCCAATCTAGACTGCATGTTAAAAAGCAGAGACATTACTTTGCCAACAAAGGTCCATCTAGTCAAAGCTATGGTTTTTCCAGTAATCATGTATGGATATGAGAGTTGGACTATAAAGAAAGCTGAGTGCTGAAGAATTGATGCTTTTGAACTGTGGTGTTGGAGAAGACTCTTGAGAGTCCCTTGGACTGGAAGGAGATCCAAACAGTCAATCCTAAAGGAAATCAGTCCTGAATGTTCATTGGAAGGACTGATGCTTAAGCTGAAACTCCAGTACTTTGGCCACCTGATGCAAAGAAATGCCTCATTGGAAAAGACCCTGATGCTGGGAAAGATTGAAGGCAGGAGGAGAATGGGACAACAGAGAATGAGATGGTTTGATGGCATCACCAACTTAATGGATATCATTTTGAGTAACCTCTGGAAGTTGGTGATGGACAGGGAAGCCTGGTGTGCTGCAGTCCATGGGGTCCCAAAAAGTCAGACACAACTGAGCAACTGAACTGCACTGAACTGTACCCGAGTAACTTGTAAAAACAGAAAAACATGGTCTGTGTTTTCTTGTTTCTAAAGTACCTTTACATGCTTCTAAAAATTGGTTAATGAAATTAAGCAGAGAGTCTTTTCAAATTAAATTTGCTTTGTATTTTTACTATAATTTTATCAGTAATTTATTATATTTGATCTGAATGAAGTGTATCATAACTAGAATATAAATATATAAAACCATACATCTCTAATGTATATAGTCATGCATCAGAAAGAGAGAAAAAAGGAAGTTTTATGTAGAATTCTTAAAATTCTTTAAATTCTTAAGATTTTATGTGCAGATAGAATGCCACATTTTCAATACAATGGATTTTCTAAGCGATAGATTTTCTGAACTACCAAAACATATGAAATGATTAATTAAAACCAGTTTTAACATGTACAGTTGAAGGTATACCTCTGGATTTTTAAATTGTTTTTCAAATATTAAAAATAAACCAAAGTAAAAGTCAACTCAAGGACAATAACTTGCCATCCTTTATTTTTTACAATGGAATAACTCAGTCTCAAAATCCTCTTACTCTCTCTGGAATGAAAGTGTAGTTTCAAGAAACACACACACACACACACACACAGAAAAAAAAAATAACTTGGAGAGTATAGAGCCACTAAAGATGGCCAAGAGTATATTTTATAAAGTAGTTATATATATATACACATTTTTCTAGATACTCTTTTGTATACTTAGTGGGGCATGCCAGCTATCAATGCAATTCTTGTTTGTTTTCATAACATAATTAAAAGAATCAGAGAAGAATTACAATCATAAATCATTAGTGTAAAATGGGACTCATACATTTATAGAAATAACTGGCTGTTATTGACCACATTTCCTGATTTATAGACATATCTATTATTTAACCATGGGCGTACCACCCATAAATACCTCTTAGAGATCATAACAATGAGTTAAAATGCCTAGTTTAAATGGACAAAGAAAAAACTATGGAGACAATAAAAAGATCAGTGGTTACCAGGAATAGGGGAGAGATGAACTGGCAGAGCACAGAGGACTTCTAGAGAAGTAAAAATACTCTATACAGTATTATAATAGTGGATATGTGTAATCATACATTTGTTCAAATCCATAGAATGTACAGCACTATGAGTGAACCATATGGACCCTGATTATGATACATCAATTTAGGTTCATCACTGGTTAAAAAAAAAAAAAAAAGTGCCATTCTGGAGAGTGACATTAACTGAAGAGTTGAATGTGTAGGAGTGAGGGGTGCACGGGAAATCTCTCTCCCTTTGAGCTTTGCTGTAAAACCTAAAGCTCCTCTAAAATAGAGCCATAAAAATGGATGAAGAGTATGGATGCTTCACAGAAGTGCAAATTTAAATTTGATAAAATTAATACATATGTGCATGCAAAACTGAAATAACATATCCCTTCTAGCTTCTTAAACTGGAATATAATTTGTAAAAGCTGATAATATTCAACATTTGAAAGTAAATGAAAAAATTTTGTACATTAATAATGGAGGTACAGTTTAACTTTGTTCTTCCTTTGACATTTTCTGAATTCTGTTTTTACATGAATTCTGTTTCGGAATAAAATGTAGACGTGCTATAATTTCTAATGTGATCTTTTTTCTCTTTAAATGGGGATAAACTCATTTTACATTTATTTTATATTTACTTTTTGATATATGTTTATTCAGGTTCACCCCATATTATTCTATGATATATTTCTGTCCTCATGTTTTTTATTTTCTTGGTTATATGTATATATTTTCTAATATTTAGCAAAGCTTTTGAGTCCTGTAGTTATCTTTATAATTGTTACTATATAAGCTTATTTTCTAGCTTTCTGTTTCTTTAAGGATCAAAACTATTAATTCTCTTTGAGGAAAAAAGAAAAGGGAAAAGGAGAAAAAAGTGAGTTCCTCTTTCTCTCCTTTACATTCTTTTTTTTCTGTAAGATAAGTATATACAATTATATTTCCTGTGTTTACCTTTATGCTGTTTATCATGTGTTTTATACACAGAGTAAATGCTAGCTTTATAGATAGGATAATCAGTCAATCTTCTCTGCCTCTCTTCTTGTGTACCGTTTTCCCCTTCTATACCATCTTTCTACATTATAGAGTATGTAATTTTTATTTTTACACCTTTAAAAGATTACATTTTAACTTCCTATTATTGGAGAGAGAACTGGAAGCATTTCCACTAAGATCAGGAACAAGGTAGGGAAGTTCCTCCCCATTACTCTTTTTCAGTATTATACTGGAAGCCCTAGTTAATGCAATAAGGATACACATTGAGAAAGAAAATATAAGGATACACATTGAGAAAGAAAATATAAAAGTGGCTTTGTTCACAGACATTATAATTGCATATACAGAAAACATTAAAGTGTTGAAACACACACTGAAACTAATAAGCAATTATACTGAAATTATAGTTTCTTATACAAATCAACTGCCCTCCCATGTACTATCAATAAAAAAGTAAAATTAAAACACAAAACCATTTAAATTTATACCTCCAAATTAAATACTTAGGTATAAATGAGGAAATTTACAAAACGCCTATTAGACTAAATAAATGGATAGATATCCCATGCTTATGGATAGGAAGACTCGATATTGTCACAATGTGAGAATTTCCCATCTTTATCTATAAATTCAATGCAATCACAATCAAAATCTCAATATGTTCATTTGTGTAAATTATCAAACTGATTCAAAAGTTTAGAGAGAGGCAAAAAAGCCAGAACAGTCAACACAACATTGAAGGAGAACAGTTAGTAGACTGACAATGACTTGCCCTACAAAAAATGATAAAACTTTTGTCATATTATGTGTAATTGAAACGTATTTATTAAAGAGCAAAATATTTAGAGTTTATAATATTATACTGTTCTCCTTCACATTGGAATATGGGTGCCCTCTCAAAGGACTTTTATATTAATAACATTATTATTATAGCATATGATCAATGAATATTTTATTTGAAAATTGAGCCCGGATAGTTTTTTCTAAATGACATAAACAGTTATGTTCTCATGAATGCAAGTATGTGTGTGTTTCTTCGATTTGTTGTTTGCAGTAGTTAATATGCAATTTCAGGGATTATTTCTCTTAGCTATTGCAGGGGGTTGGGGTTTAAAAGATCCAAATTAAAGCATTTCTTTAGTTAGCACCACCTATTTTTCTATCACCTTGAAAACAGTAATATACAGTTGAATGGGAAGGCTGACTAACGGACTTGAGTATCCATGGATATTGATATTCTCAGTGGGTTCTGGTAACAATCCTCCCCTGAATGCTAAGGAATGATTATTTTAAAATCAGATTTCCTTAGTAAGTAAAGCACAACAACCACTTTTCAGCAGAATTATTTGAAGCTCCTAATACATCACGATTAAAAATAATATGATATGACGTTAATGTATGAAATGGAATAAAAAATAAAACTTGCCTTGGATTACCCAGGAATGTGAGAATTTTTTACATTTTCAAATATATTAACAGATTAAAAGATGATTTCAGTATACTCTGGATAATGCTTTATTAAAACCATTGATGATAAATACTCTTAACATACTAATAAGGAAAATGTCCTTGTCTCTATGAAGAATAATATATAAATAATAATTATATTTTATATAATAAAATATATAATAGCAGTATCTCACTTTGTATAAATTTTTTACCAAGGCATCTCAGGGCTCCAAGAGGAAGTATGCCAGCAAAGAAGATGAAAACTACATCAACTTTTTACAACCTAGCCACAAAAGACAGCATTTATTTCACATTCTCTTGGTTACAAATAAGTAACAAAGCTATTCCAGATACAGGAAAACATAATAAAGATCAACCTCTTGAGAGGAGAATGATGAAGGTCACATTGTAGGAAATCATGTGGCATGGTAGCATTTTTCACCATTAAAAAAAAAAAATTCTGTCACACTGTGCTATTTGGAGACAGATCACATCATTTTTTTATGTAAAACATCCTCATTCTTTCCCCTAAGATCACCAGTCTCAGTTTATTACAACAGTTCAAAAACTATGTGTCCAAACACATGCACCCCAGTGTTCACTGCAGCACTATTTACAGTCCCCAAGGTTTGAAAGCAACCTAAATGCCCATTGACAGAAGATGGATAAAAATGTGGTACCTATATACAATGGAATTTTACTCAGCCATAAGAAGGAATGAAATTGGGTCATTTTTAGAGAGGTGGATGGATCTAGAAACTGTCCTACCGAGTAAAGTAAATCAGAAAGAAAAAAACAAATTTTATCGTATATTAGCACATATATGTAGAATCTAGAAAAATGGTAGAGATGAATATGTTTGCAAGGCAGAATAGAGACACAGACATAAGGTACAAACATATGGACTTTTCATTCTCTCTGTGTGCCAAAAAAAAGAGGGTGGGATGAATTGGGATTGGCATATGTACACTACTATGTGTAAAATTGATCACTCTGAGAACCTACTGTATATCTGAGGGAACTCTACTTAATGCTCTGTGGTGATCTAAATGGGAAAGAAATCTAAAAAACTGGGGAGACATATATGTGTGTGTATATACATGTATGTGTGTGTGTGTGTGTGTGTGTGTATGGCTGATTCACTTTGATATCACTTCGATATATAGCAGAAACTAACACTTCACAAAGGGTAAAAGAAAAGATATAAGTATAGGAATGCAGAGTTCCAAAGAATAGCAGGAAGAGATACGAAAGCCTTCTTCAGTGATCAATGCAAAGAAATAGAGGAAAAGAACAGAATGGGAAAGACTAGAGATCTCTTCAAGAAAATTAGAGACACCAAGGGAATATTTCATGTAAAGATGGGCTCGATAAAGGACAGAAATGCTATGGACCTAAGAGAAGCAGAAGATATTATGAAGAGATGGCAAGAATACACAGAAGAACTGTACAAAAAAGATCTTCACAACCTGGATAAATCACAATGGTGTGATCACTCATCTAGAGCCAGACATTTTGGAATGTGAAGTCAAGTGGGCCTTAGAAAGCATCACTACAAACAAAGCTAATGGAGGTGATGACATTCCAGTTGAGCTATTTCAAATCCTCAAAGATGATGCTGTGAAAGTGCTGCACTCAATATGCCAGCAAATTTGGAAGATTCAGCAGTGGCCACAGGACTGGAAAAGGTCAGTTTTTATTCCAATCCCAAACAAAGGCAATGCCAAAGAAGGCTCAAACTACTGCACAATTGCACTCATCTCACATGCTAGTAAAGTAATGCTCAAAATTCTCCAAGCCAGGCTTCAGCAATACGTGAACTATGACTCTCTGATGTTCAAGCTGGTTTTAGAAAAGGCAGAGGAACCAGAGATCAAATTGCCAACATCCGCTGGATCATGGAAAAAGCAAGAGAGTTCCAGAAAAACATCTATTTCTGCTTTATTGACTATGCCAAAGCCTTTGACTATGTGGATCACAAGAAACTGTGGAAAATTCTGAGAGATGGAAATACCAGACCATCTAACCTGCCTCTTGAGAAGTCTGCATGCAGGTCAGGAAGCAACAGTTAGAACTGGTCATGGAACAACAGACTGGTTCCAAATAGGAAAAGGACTACATCAAGGCTGTATATTGTCACCCTGCTTATTTAACTTCTATGCAGAGTACATCATGAGAAACGCTGGACTGGAAGAAACACAAGCTGGAATCAAGATTGCCAGGAGAAATATCAATAACCTCATATATGCAGATAACACCACCTTTATGGCAAAAAGTGAAGAGGAACTAAAAAGCCTCTTGATGAAAGTGAAAGAGGAGAATGAAAATGTTGGCTTAAAGCTCAACATTCAGAAAATGAAGATCATGGCATCTTGTCCCATCACTTCATGGGAAATAGATGGGGAAACAGTGGAAATAGTGTCAGACTTTATTTTGGGGGGGGGCTCCAAAATCACTGCAGATGGTGACTGCAGCCATGAAATTAAAAGACGCTTACTCCTTGGAAGAAAAGTTATGACCAACCTAGATAGTATATTCAAAAACAGAGACATTACTTTGCCGACTAAGGCCCGTCTAGTCAAGGCTATTGTTTTTCCAGTGGTCATGTATGGATGTGAGAGTTGTACTGTGAAGAAAGCTGAGTGCTGAAGAATTGATGCTTTTGAACTGTGGTGTTGGAGAAGACTCTTGAGAGTCCCTTGGACTGCAAGGAGATCCAGCCAGTCCATTCTGAAGTAGACCAGCCCTGGGATTTCTTTGGAAGGAATGATGCTAAAGCTGAAACTCCAGTACTTTGACCACCTCATGCGAAGAGTTGACTCATTGGAAAAGACTCTAATGCTGGGAGGGATTGGGGGCAGGAGAAGGGGAAGACAGAGGATGAGATGGCTGGATGGCATCACCGACTCGATGGGTGTGAGTCTGAGTGAACTCTGGGAGTTGGTGATGGATAGGGAGGCCCAGCGTGCTGCGATTCATGGGGTCACAAAGAGTCGGACATGACTGAGCGACTGAACTGAACTGAACATTTCACTCTAAAGCAACTATACTCCAATTAAAAACAAAACCCAAACCTATGTGCCCAAAGTTCACATGCTTGTGATCTGTATCAGGTCTTCATATGGAAGAGACTCCTCAAGTATTGTTCCACTGGAAAACTAAAAAGGCAATGAATGTATCACCTTACAACCAACGTGAAATTGTGTGAAAGGCATAGAATAACCATAGACATTTATTATTCTGCTTGGGCTACCATCACAGCATACCACAGACTGGGGGTTTTAAACAAAAAAGAATTTTCACTTTCTCAGAGTTCTGTAAGATGGAAGTCAAAGATCAAGGTGCCAGTAAGATTGGTTTCTGGTGAGACCTCTTTTCCTGGTTCTTTTTTGTGTCCTCACATGGCCTTTTTCTCTGTGAGTACACATCTCTGGTCTCATCTTACAAGGGTCCCAACCTTGTGACTTCATTTAACCTTATCTCTTTAAAGCTGTATCTCCAAATACAGTCAGATTGGGGGTTGCGGCTTAAACATGAAGTTTGAGGAGATGCTATTCATTTATAACACATTTCTTTTAAATAATGCGGCCAACTAGAAGCAGATAATATTCACTGGACAATAGCAATTCTAAAATCCAGCCAGGACCACGTTCACACTTCCTTGATTGGGGTTCATCTATGTTTTTTGAATTCTCCATGATTTCGAATTCTGTCCTCTGGGCTCTTGCTTCTACTCTTTATAAGCCCACTTTACTATATAAAGTGGCATAGTCTACAAGTATCACTTGCTTCCTGTTTGTCAAAGACTTCTCATTGAATACTCATTAACCCTTTCACTTCAAACTGATATGATTTCTTTACAATATTATGAACTTGCTGTGAATCAATTTATAACCTACTCTGTTCAAAAAAAAAAAAAAAGAAAGAAAAACATAAACACATGCTGATGGCTTTAGCCATAATGCCCACCTAAAAAATAAAACATATTCCTCAAATCCAGGTTTACCTACAACTACATGACTTGGGCTGACCAGAAAACAGATGAAGGCATTAGACAGGAGGTATTAGATCTATAAAATGACAGAATCTGACTAGATTATTTTGAACAAATGTGAATTATGAAAAAAAGACACAGATGTTCCAGTTAATTAATTGTAGATGCTAAATCCCTCAGCAGAACACATTAAACCAAAGTCATGTGGGTGAAAATTTAGTGGTGAGAAAACATCTCAAGCAATAAATTTAAAATTTTATAATCATTTTGCAGAAAGAAGAATGGATAAATAACAGAAGGCAAAGAAAAGAAATGAATGAATCCAGCAGACACTTTAATTTTCTAACTCCTATTAGTACAGGCTATATTACAGTATCTGGATTCAATAATTCCCATGTAGGCGAAGTTACCCATCCCTTTGTTCTTCAATTTGAGTAAAATTTATCTCCTATCTAATCTCTGAATAATCTCTAATAAGCAAGAATCCCTAACAGGATGGTAGCTTCAGAGTATTATCCAAATTCTTTCAATATAGTTGGTTATAAATATTAAAGCTAGGTTAAGAACTATAAATTATATGAGTGAACTAATAATAACTTGCTAAATCTTTAGTGAAATGAAAAGAGCTTATACCCAAAAAATTGTTCAGTTTCTATGTCCAGCTTTTTCCTACTCCATGGACTGCAGCACGCCAGGCTTCCTGTCCATCACTGACTCTCGAAGCTTGCTAAAACATGTCCATCGAGTTTGTGATGCCATCCAACCTACTTATCCTCTGTCATCTCCTTCTCCTCCCACCTTCAATCTTTCCCAGCATCAGGATCTTTTCCAATGAGTCATTTCTTTGCGTCAGGTGGCCAAATTATTGGAGTTTCAGCTGAAGTATCAGTCCTGAATATTCAGGACTGATTTCCTTTAGAATGGACTGGTTGGTTCTCCTTGCAGTCCAAGGGACTCTCAAGAGTCTTCTCCAACACCACATTTCAAAAGCATCAGTTTTTCGGTGCTCAATTTTCTTTATAGTCCAACTCTCACATCCATACATGACTACTGGAAAAACCATAGCTTTGATTACAAGGACCATTACTGGCAAAGTAATATCTCTGCTTCTTAATATGCTGTCTAGGTTGGTCATAGCTTTTCTTTCAAGGACCAAGCATCTTTTAATTTCATGGCTGCAGTCACCATCTGCAGTGATTTTGGAGCCCAAGAAACAGGACACTGTCTCTCACTGTTTGTATTGTTTCCCTATCTATTTGCCATGAAGTTATGGGACCAGATGTCATGATCTTAGTTTTCTGAATGTTGAATCTTAAGCCAGCGTTTTCACTCTCCTCTTTCACTTTCAACAAGAGGCTCTTTAGTTCTTCTTGACTTTCTGCCACAAGGGTGGTATCATCTGCATATCTGAAGTTATTGATATCTCTCCCGGCAATCTTGATTCAAGCTTGTGCTTCATACAGCTTGGCATTTCACTTGATATACTCTGCATATAAGTTAAATAAGCAGGGTGACAAGATATAATGTTGACGTACAACTTTTCCTATTTCGAACCAGTCTGCTGTTCTATGTCCAGTTCTAACTGGTGCTTCTTGACCTGCATACAGATTTCTCAGGAGGCAGGTAAAGTGGTATTCCCATCTTTTGAAAAGTTTTCCAGAGTTTGTTGAGATCCACACAGTCAAAGGCTTTGGTGTAGTCAATAAAGCAGTAAATATTTTTCTGAAACTCTCTTGCTTTTTCAATGATCCAAAGGATGTTGGCAATTTGATCTCTGGTTCCTCTGCCTTTTCTAAGTCCAGTTTGAACATCTGGAAGTTCATGGTTCACGTACTGTTGAAGTCTGGCTTGGAGAATTTTGAGCATTACTTTGCTAGCATGTGAGATGAGTGAAATTTTGTGGTAGTTTGAACATTCTTTGGCATTGCCTTTCTTAGGGATTGGAATGAAAACTGACCTTTTCCCATCCTGTGGCCACTGCTGAGTTTTCCAAATTTGCTGGCATATTGAGTGCAGCACTTTCACAGCATTATCTTTTAGGATTTGAAATGGCTCAACTGGAATTCTACCACCTCCACTAGCATGTGAAGTCAAGTGGGTCTTAGAAAGCATCTCTACGAACAAAGCTAGTGGAGGTGATGGAATTCCTATTGAGCTATTTCAAATCCTAAAAGATGATGCTGTGAAAGTGCTGCACTCAATATGCCAGCAAACATCTATTTCTGCTTTATTGACTATGCCAAAGCCTTTGACTGTGTGGGTCACAATAAACTGTGGAAAATTCTGAAAGAGATGGGAATACCAGACCAGCTGACCTGCCTCTCGAGAAATCTGTATGCAGGTCAGGAAGCAACAGTTAGAACTGGTCATGGAACAACAGACTGGTTCCAAATAGGAAAAGGACTACATCAAGGCTGTATATTGTCACCCTGCTTATTTAACTTCTATGCAGAGTACATCATGAGAAACGCTGGACTGGAAGAAACACAAGCTGGAATCAAGATTGCCAGGAGAAATATCAATCACCTCAGATATGCAGATGACACCACCATTATGGCAGAAAGTGAAGAGGAACTAAAAAGCCTAGAAAAACACCAATACAGTATACTAACACATATATATGGAATTTAGAAAGATGGCAATGACGACCCTGTATGCAAGACCGGAAAAAAGACACAGATGTGTATAACGGACTTTTGGACTCAGAGGGAGAGGGTGGGATGATTTGGGAGAATGGCATTCTAACATGTATACTATCATGTAAGAATTGAATCGCCGGTCTATGTCTGACGCAGGATACAGCATGCTTGGGGCTGGTGCATGGGGATGACCCAGAGAGATGTTATGGGGAGGGAGGTGGGAGGGGGGTTCATGTTTGGGAATGCATGTAAGAATTAAAGATTTTAAAATTAAAAAACTAAAAAGCTAAAAAAAAAAAGAAAGAAAGTGAAAGAGGAGAGTGAAAAGGTTGGCTTAAAGCTCAACATTCAGCTGGGAGGCATTGAGGGCAGGAGAAAGGGATGACAGAGGATGAGATGGCTGGATGGCATCACTGACTCGATGGACGTGAGTCTGAGTGAACTCTGGGAGTTGGTGATGGACAGGGAGGCCTGGCATGCTGTGATTCATGGGGTCGCAAAGAGTTGGACACGACTGAGTGACTGAACTGAACTGAACTGATGCTCTTAAGGCCCACTTGAATTCGCATTCCAAGATATCTGGCTCTAGGTGAGTGATCACACCATTGTGGTCATCTGGGTCATGAAGATCTTTTTTGCACAGTTCTTCTATGTATTCTTGCTACCTCTTGCTAAAGTCTTCTGCTTCTGTTAGGTCCATACCATTTCTGTCTTTTATTGTGCCCATCTTTGCACAGAAAATTATTAGTATTTCCCAAAATTCATTTCATAAGTAAAAGAATACACAAAGGTGAAACAAAACATGCACATTAAAAAAGTGAAATTAAAAGTTGGGCATTCATGTTTTTGAATCTATTTTTAAAGCTAACTCTTCTGGGGATTTCCCTGGTGGTCTAGTGGCTATGATGCTGTGTTCCCATTGCAGAAGGTCAAGTCTGGTCCCTGGTCAGGGAACTAGATCTACCACATGCTGCAGCTTAAAGATCCCACATGCCCCAGCTAAGACCTAGAACAACCAAGTAATTAAATATTAAATAAAGCTAACTCTTCTGAAAAAAAAATGCCAGGCTTGTTAACTCAGGGGGAAAACTAAAATATTCATAACTTTGTCATTCTTATTTGAGTAATCAGAATCATGCATACAAAGATGTGTTTTTCTCACATAAGACAGCTAAACAATACTGTTGGATAAGGATGTTAAAACTCATTCAATTGGAAAACCAAGAGATCATTTCTCCAGGGTACCTTAACCAACAGATCTTAAGAATCATTTAAACTACAACTAATTATATTCAACGGAGAAGGCAATGGCAACCCACTCCAGTACTCTTGCCTGGAAAATCCCATGGATGGAGGAGCCTGGTGGGCTGCAGTCCATGGGGTCACTAAGAGTCAGACATGACTGAGTGACTTCACTTTCACTTTTTACTTTCATGCATTGGAGAAGGAAATGGCAACCCACTCCAGTATTCTTGCCTGGAGAATCCCAGGGATGGGGGAGCCTGGCGGGCTGCCATCTATGGGGCTGCACAGGGTTGGACACGGCTGAAGCAACTTAGCAGCAGCAGCAATTATATTCAAACTTAAAACTAGGTGACAATGTTTAAAAGAGCCCCTATCCATATGACCCCCATGGGGTCACTTAGAGTCGGACAAAACTTATTGGGAGAACAAAGCTAAGAATGGGTAATATGAAATATCATGAATGCTATGAAAGTGAAATTAGCATGTAGATAAATAATTTATGGAAAATATCTCATATGCCTAGAATCTTGATTTTTCTTGCATGTTTATTAAATATTTACATGAAATATAGCTATATATTAATATCTGAAGTTTTACTTAAATATACATTTTTCATGTTACACTTATACTTTAATGAAAATTGAGGAATTGTCCTGAGTATAGCTTAAGACAAAACAGCAGAAGTACACAGTCCGCCAAAAAGACAAAGGTACTGTACATTTAGATAAAATGGGTAAATTGATGCATTATAGAAATTCTGCACATCATTTATACATGTCCAAATGTAATAGCATAAAATGCATCCTCATAAATCATTTCCCTTTCATTATTTAAAGTATACTAAGGTTACCTCCAAAGTTAAGAAAATATTTGCCATTTTATTTATTATGAGATGGAAACCAAAGCCAGTAATCTGTCTTAGAACTGCAAGTGCATTTTCCCTTTGATTTTTGCCTCGTCTCCTTTGCTTTTATGATATTTTGATGCTGATTTTACCAGAGAAACAAAGCCCATGATAATGTGAAACATAAATTTCTTCAGCTAAATGGAGTCCATTAAGTGAAACACTGAGTGCAAAGCTGTTAGATAAGGAATGGCAGGTTAGCATAAATTAAGCAACAGACATTCGGGAAAGTATGACAGTAGAATTTTTAAAACCCCCAGTAGCTCGTTTATCACCAACTAAGAATATATCCTGTTTACAAATAGGATAGAATGTTAAAGAATGTGAAAAATAAACTTTATAAAACACTCTTCTCCATCTTTGACAATATAGAAACATATTCTAATCAGATAGGTGTTAAGTCCCTTATGCCTGCTGACAGTTTGATTATACAATGGTCAGGATATATGGAATCTTGTTTATTTTACACAAGCTTCATCTATTTATAAATAATTCTGAAGTACTTGGGATTTTGTGAGAAGTCAAGGAAGGGGAAATCGTTGTGTGCTAATATAGAAAATAAGAGTCTAATTCTTATATGTTGAATGATAAAAAATATATAAACTATCAGTAAGGTAGAGGTGCATAACCAGTTCACACTTTCTTTTATACCAAATATTACATTTTTACTATAAAAAATTTTTTGTGTTGAGACTATAAAGGGAGTGACAACATGTATTTAAAGATCTCATATTTCTTAGTTAAAGTGGATAGAAAATCCCTCTACCCTGAATGTTGAGGTTGATGTTGATGATGGAATCACAAGAAATGCATTTGCTTCTCCAAACAATGATCCCCTACGAGAAGGGGGGAAAAATATTAGAGGATTGATAAATCGGCTTAATATCTTTTTGCCTATTCATACTATTCATGGGTCTCAAGGCAAGAACACTGGAGTAGTTTGCCATTCTCTTCTCCAGATTGAAAAAGCTGGCTTAAAACTTAGCTTTCAAAAAACTAACATCATAGCATCCGATCCCATCACATCTTGTTTTGTTTTTTTTTTATTTTTATTTTTATTTATTTTTATTTTTACTTTATTTTACTTTACAATACTGTATTGGTTTTGCCATACATTGACATGAATCTGCCACGGGTGTACATGAGTTCCCAATCCTGAACCCCCCTCCCACCTCCCACCCCATATCATCTCTCTGGATCATCCCCATGCACCAGCCCCAAGCATCCTGTATCCTGTATCGAACATAGACTGGCAATTCGTTTCTTACATGATAGTATACATGTTTCAGGGCCATTCTCCCAAATCATCCCACCCTCTCCCTCTCCCTCAGAGTCCAAAATTCCATTCTATACATCTGTATCTCTTTTGCTGTCTCATATACAGGGTTATCATTACCATCTTTCTAAATTCCATATATATGTGTTAGTATACTGTATTGGTGTTTTTCTTTCTGGCTTACTTCACTCTGTATAATCGGCTCCAGTTTCATCCATCTCATTAGAACTGATTCAAATGTATTTAAATAGAAGGGGAAAAAATGGAAACAGGGACAGATTTTATTTTCTGGGGCTCCAAACAGCAATGATAATGGAGCCCAAGAAAAGGTGTCTTTCCTTCCAAAACACTTGCTCCTTGGAAGGAAAGCTATGTGTAAAAGCTAGAAAACATATTAAAAAGCAGAGACATCACTTTGGTGACAAAGGTCTGTAGAGTCAAAGCTATGGTTTTTCCAGTAGTCATGTACAGATCTCAGAGTTAGACCTTAAAAGAGGCTGAGCACTGAAGAACTGATGTTTTCAAACTGTAGTACTAGACAAAACCCTTGAAAGTCCCTTGGACAGTAAGGAGATCAGGCCAGTCATTCCTAAAGGAAATCAACCTGAATATTCATTGGAAGAACTGATGATGAAGCTGAACTCCCATACTTTGGCCACCTGATGTCAATAGCTGACTTATTGGAAAAGAGACTGATCTTAGAAAAGATTGAGGGCAGGAGGAGAAGGGGAAGACAGAGGATGAGATGGTTGGATGGCATCACTGACTCAGTGAACATAAGTTTGAGCAAACTCTGGGAGATAGTGAAGGACAGGGAAGCCTGGCGTGCTGCAATCCATGTGGTCGCAAAGAGTTGAACATAATTTAGTTACTGAACAAAGACAAATGGGCTTAATAAAGACACATGCAAATATTTTTCATAATCCCTATCATCATTCATTATCGGCACTCCTGCCTACTTGATGGCTTATAAATTCCTAAATAGTCATGGCTGATTTTTTCATTATTTGACAAGTATGGATGAAAATGTTGCACTGGTACCCTAACCCTATTTTCTTCAGTAGTTTTGGCACTTGACACCTGTTTAATGAACATAAGTTCACAGGTGGAAAAATATTTTAACTAAATTTATAAAAACAAAGTTTCATTATGTTTTTTAAATCACAAAAATATATACATCATATGAGAAAAAATGAGTAAAGTTATTCCATACCATTGGTAGCAGTTTAGTAGTTTTAGTCATTCAGTCATGTCTGACTCTTTGTGACCTCATGGACTGTAGCCTGTCCAGGCTTCTCTTGTGGGTTGCCATTCCCTTCTCCAGGGGATCTTCCCAATCCAGGGATCGATCCTGGATCTCTTTCACTGCAAATTGATTCTTTACCATCTAAGCCACCAAGGATTTGGTAGGCACTGTATTTACTGTAAATTCATCAGTGGATATCTGGTTAGGTGATAAATAGATTGAACTGTATGTCAATTTCTTATTCATTAGAATCCCTTCTGTTCATTTCTACTAAACTAGAAAATGTCAATAGCTGCAAGTCATTAGGATTTAATATTTTGTAATTTTATTTGACATTTTTGGTATTTCAGATAACAATGACCTCAAGAGGATTCTCGCTGGAATATCTATTGTTCGGTAAAGAGATATGCATAATACAAGGAAATCTAGAAAGTCAACTGTTTTAACTTAGCAGAATATGCTATAGGTCTGCATCACAGATTTAAAATAATTGTTATGGTATGTATTATCTTAATTGATCCCCTTCTCCTCACCCAAGAAACAGACCCTGAGAGAAGGATTAAGTACATCTTCAGTGCGGGAGGTGGAGGAAACACTGTAAGAAGACAGGGGAAGTGATTTAAAAACAATAAATTTGGGGCAGCTAGTAAGGGGAGAGTTATTGAGCCAACTATTACAATGAGTGACTGAAGCTTAAACGTTTAGAGAAAATCCTAGAAATAGTATAAAATACATGCTTCAAAACTATCCTGCAACAAAGGAGCTGCAATAATAACAGTTTTCTATTCATCAGTAATTCACTGGTTAAGCGCTGCCTCCAAAGGGACATTAAATCTTAGCAGATTGTAACCAGGTAAGCTCACAGGCAAAGCATCTGCTAGCAACCCAAGGGTGACAGTGACCATACTGTACATGTTGATTACCAGAAATCAGGCTGAGGGACACTGAAATAGTACGTGGATTTGACGGTACATTGACTGAGCACTGAGAGTGTCTGCTACACTTTTCTTCACCAGCAGAATTCATATTCCATAACAAACCAACAGTACATTTATTATGAGAACTTACTACTTTCATCTTACCCATACATTTTTCTTGTTACTGTTCTTTAAATTAATTTTATATTTCAATTATTCAATTTGGAGGCAATGGTCAATCTCTATTTTAGAGATAAATTATGCAAAGCAATATTGACACACAAGAAAAGTCCATGGAAATTATAAAAGAATACATTTAAAAACACACACTGTGTTCTGTTAACCTTTCAGTCGGTTCACTCACTCAGTTGTGCCAACACTTTGTGACCCCATGGATTGCAGCATGCCAGGCTTCCATGTTCATCAACAACCCCTGGAGCCTACTCAAATTCATCATCGTGTCGGTGATGCCATCCATCATCTCATCCTGTGTCATCCTCTTCTCCTCCCACCTTCAATTTTTCCAAGCATCAGGGCCTTTTCCAATGAGTCAGTTCTTTGCATCAGGTGGCCAAAATATTGGAGTTTCAGCTTCTGCATAAGTCCTTCCAATGAATATTTAGGACTGATTTCCTTATGATGGACTGGTTGGATCTCCTTGCAGTCCAAGGGACTCTCAAGAGTCTTCTCCATTACCACTGTTCAAAAGCATCAATTTTTTGGCATTCAGTTCAGTTCAATTGCTCAGTCATGTCCAACCCTTTGTGACCCCATGAACCCCAGGTCACCAGGCCTTCCCTGTCCATCACCAACTCCCAGAGTTCACCCAAACTCATGTCCATTGAGTCAGTGATGCCATCCAACCATCTCATCCTCCGTTGTCCCCTTCTCCAATCCCTAATCTTTAACAGCATCAGGGTCTTTTCAAATGAGTCAGCTTTTTGCATCAGGTGGCCAAAGTATTGGAGCTTCAGCTTCAACATCATTCCTTCCAATGAACCCTGAGGACTGATCTCCTTTAGGATGGATTGGTTGGATGTCCTTGCAGTCCAAGGGACTCTCAACAGTCTTCTCCAATACCACACTTCAAAAGCATCAATTCTTCGGTGCTCAGCTTTCTTTATAGTCCAACTCTCAGATCCATACATGACTACTGGAAAAACCATTGCCTTGACTAGATGGACCTTTGTTGGCAAAGTAATGTCTCGACTTTTTAATTTGCTGTCTAGTTTGGTCATAGCTTTTCTTCCAAACACCAAATGTCTTTTAATTTCATGGCTGCAGTCACCATCTTCAGTGATTTTGGAGCCCCTAAAAATAAAGTCTGACACTGTTTCCACTCTTTCTCCATCTATTTGCCATGAAGTGATGGGACTGGATGCCATGTTCTTTGTTTTCTGAATGTTGAACTTTAAGCCAATTTTTTCACTCTCTTTCACTTTCATCAAGAGGCTCTTTAGTTCTTTTTCACTTTCTGTCATCTGTGTATCTGAGGTTATTGATATTTCTCCCAGCATTCTTGATTCCAGTTTGTGCTTCATCCAGCCTGGCATTTCACATAATGTCCTCTGCATATAAGTTAAATAAGCATAGTGACAATATACAGCCTTGACTTACTCCTTTTCTGATTTGGAACAAGTCTGTTTTTCCATGTCCAGTTCTAACTGTTGCTTCTTGACCTGCATACAGATTTTTCAAGCAGCAGGTCAGGTGCTCTGGTATTCCCATCTTTTGAAGAATTTTGCACAGTTTGTTGTGATCCACACAATTAAAGGCTTTAGCATAGTCAATAAAGCAAAAGTAGGTGTTTTTCTGCAACTCTCTATTAACCTTTACCTTAATAAGTTAATATAATGTCTGTGTATAATATATTTACAAAACATCTAAATTCTTACACTACTAAGAAGAAGGCATATGAGGGTTCTATATATTTTTTCAATTTTTCTGGAAGCTTAAGATGATAAAATAGTTAAAACTTTATCTGGAAATTTGTATTTAATTTTTTTTTTATTTTCAAGAACATATCTGTGACAAGTGGGATGATAAAAGCATGAAAAATGTAATGTGAATACTAAATATTTAATACTAATAATTACATATTTCACAACTGTCACATAAATGTGTCATTGCTTAACTCCCTTTTTCACATTAAAACTGTTGGACACATGAGAAGCTTTCAGGATACACCAATTTTTCATAGGCCTTATTGTGAAAAACACAACCCAGGAAGTATTATATGCAAGTCAGGCTACAATTCATCTTTAAGGTGATATGGTAGCACAGGAAATTTGATCCTCTGTATTAGCTACTTTCCCAGAACTTAAAACAAAATAAAACAAAAACTTATTGAACCAAAGATAAGATATAGACTGCTTATAGCAGCCATTATTAATTACTTTCTTCCCTGATGACTAAAAAGCAGATGTGGTAATTAAATGACAGAAGTGTCATATATCAGGCAGAAAGAATAATATCCTCATAGTACTGTAGTTCACAAGTAGAAATGAATCTACTGTTCAGAGGAAATTATAGAATCTTATTTGTGCAGACCCCATTAGGCTGGAAGAGCCTCCTTTGGTTGAAGTTGGTCTGCTATTGTTACTAAGTCTGATTTTCTGTGGACTGGAGGATGCCAAGGCACAGCTGCGCTTTTACCATATGGCTATCATGAAGCATTTAAAGGAACAAACAGATACATTCTGAGGGTTCCTACCAAATATCAGACCTAGAAATGTCACAATTAAATTTGTCCCATTGTACACCCCTATATATGTGAGAGTGGCTAAAACTTTTAATAATAAAATATTTAAAAATAAAATAAAAACACCTTCAGTCTTTCATACAAATACTGTAAAGATCTCTCATGACATTAAAATGATCTCTAAGTAGCTTCTCTTGGATATCTTCACCATAGAATAAAGGATAAAGAGATGTCACATACATCAGTTCAGTTCAGTTGCTCTGTCGTGTCCGACTCTTTGTGACCCCATGAATCACAGCGAGCCAGGCCTCCCTGTCCATCACCACCTCCCAGAGTTCACTCAAACTCATACCCATTGAGTCGGTGATGCCATCCAGCCATCTCATCCTCTGTCGTCCCCTTCTCCTTCTGCTCCCAATCCCTCCAAGCATCAGGGTCTTTTCCAATGAGTCAACTCTTCGCATGAGGAGGCCGAAGTATTGAAGTTTCAGCTTCAGCATCACTCCTTCCAATGAACACCCAGGACTGATCTCCTTTAGGATGGACTGTTTGGATGTCCTTGAAGTCCAAGGGACTCTCAACAGTCTTCTCCAACACCACAGTTCAAAAGCATAAATTCTCTGGTGCTCAGCTTTCTTCACAGTCCAACTCTCACATCCATACATGACCACTGGAAAAACCACAGCCTTGACTAGACGGACCTTTGTTGGCAGAGTAATATCTCTGCTTTTCAATATGCTATCTAGGTTGGTCATAACTTTCTTTCCAAGGAGTAAGCGTCTTTTAATTTCATGGCTGCAATCACCATCTGCGGTGATTTTGGAGCCCCTCCAAAATATAATCTGACACTGTTTCCCCTGTTTCCCCATCTATTTTCCATGAAGTGATGGGACCAGATGCCATGATCTTCCTTTTCTGAATGGTGAGCTTTAAACCAACTTTTTCACTCTCCAATTTCACTTTCATCAAGAGACTTTTTAGTTTCTTTTCACTTTGTGCCATAAGGGTGGTGTCATCTGCATGTCTGAGGTTGTTGATATTTCTCCCGGCAATCTTGATTTCAGCTTGTGTTTCTCATGATATACTCTGCATATAAGATAAATAAGCAAGGTGACAATACACAGCCTTGACTTACTCCTTTTCTGATTTGGAACCAGTCTGTTGCATGTCTAGTTCTAACTGTTGCTTCCTGACCTGCATATAGATTTCTCAAGAGGCAGGTCAGGTGGTTTGGTATTCCTATCTCCTTCAGAATTTTCCACAGTTTATTGTGATCCACACAGTTAAAAGCTTTGGCATAGTCAATAAAGCAGAAATAGATCTTTTTCTGGAACCCTCTTGCTTTTTCCATGATCCAGCAGATGTTGGAAATTTGATCTCTGATTCCTCTGTCTTTTCTAAAACCAGCCTGAGCATCTGGAAGTTCATGGTTCACATACTGCTGAAGCCTGACCTGGAGAATTTTGAGCATTACTTTACTATCATGTGAGATGAGTGCAATTGTGCGGTAGTTTGAGCATTCTCTGGCATTGCCTTTCTTAGTGATTGGAATGAAAACTGACATTTTCCAGTCCTGTGGCCACTGCTGAGTTTTCCAAATTTGCTGGCATATTGAGTGCAGCACTTTCACAGCATCATCTTTGAGGATTTGAAATAGCTCAACTGGAATTCCATCACTTCCACTAGCTTTGTTCGTAGTGAAGATTTCTAAGGCCCACTTGACTTCACATTCCAGGATGTCTGGCTCTAGGTGAGTGATCACACCATCGTGATTATCTGGGTTGTGAAGATCTTTTTTGTACAGTTCTTCTGCATATTCTTGCCACCTCTTCTTAATAATTCTGCTTCTGTTAGGTCCATACCATTTAAGTCCTTTATCGAACCCATCTGTGCATGAAATGTTCCCTTGGTATCTCTAATTTTCTTGAAGAGATCTCTAGTCTTTCCCTTTCTATTGCTTTCCTCTATTTCTTTGCACTGATCACTAAGGAAGGCTTTCTTACCTCTCCTTGCTTTGCTTTGGAACTCTGCATTCAGATGCTTGTATCTTTCCTTTTCTCCTTTGCTTTTCACTTTTCTTCTTTTCACAGCTATTTGTAAGGCCTCCTCAGACAGCCATTTTGCCTTTTTGCATTTCTCATGGGAATGGTCTTGAACCCTGTCTCCTGTACAACGTCACTAACCTCCGTCCATAGTTCATCAGGCACTCTATCTATACGATCTAGTCCCTTTAGTCTATTTCTCACTTCCACTGTATAATCATAAGGGATTTGATTTAGGTCATACCTGAATGGTCTAGTGGTTTTGTGTGTGTATGTGTGTGTATATAAGATTAACATCTTATAGTAGGTGACATCATTTATATATTGCTTGAAAAATAAGGACACATATGCCTCATCTGTTTAAATAATTTATAGTATAGTAAATAAAAGCAATTCCCCAACATTTCCTTATGTAATACAGCTATGTCAATGTGTTTATACATTGAATTATACTGTAGAGCTCTTGCAAGCAGTAAATCCCTGTTTGACTAGTACTCTCTTATTTTCCTTCTGTCACAATACATTTTCTAAATAAGGCATTATGTTTATAGTAGTTGAATATATGAGTCAATAAATAGCTCTTGAAGGTGATGGAATGCAGAACAACGCAGAGATGTTTGCTAACCACCAAGCCATCTGTTTGTAGTACATATGGGTATGATATACATTATTCCCACTAGTCTAAATATTCACACAATAAAGGAATCAAGAACTTACTGTAGTTTATTCTAAAGTTATACTTCTTTGAATCAACATGATAATCTGTCAGTGAATAAAATAAGTAAAACAAAACAGCAAAATTCATTATAAAATATTTTCTATTGCAAATCTGTAGATTAGGGAACTCATCCTTTATATTATTTTAATATTAGACAATTTCCCTTATCTTAGTAAATTATCTGATATACCATTTGCCATACATGAGCATATAGCCTATCCTTTAGATTTCTACAGCTCCATTTCAAAATTTCACCTGTGAACATTTTAGGAACAATTCATGCCTAAAGGACAGGTTAATGTTTCTATTTTTATGTCACCAAAAGCATAGATACCTCTTAAAAGAAACCAAAATGAGTTGTTTCTTAACTACTCTTGGATCTAAATAATAAATATAAATTAATGTTTTAATTATATTTTCTTCATTATATATTTTATACTTTAAATTTTGTGGCAAACTTACAAAACATAATCCCAGTTATGTGATGTATTTTCCACTCAAATAACCATCTGTAAATAAACAAATAAATACATAAAGCTTTATCAAAACCTAGTGTTCCAGGAATATTACAAATATTTTAGGAAATATGTAACAGCCTTGAAAATACGCTGGAAAGAAAGAATATAGGGATTTCTGTGGATAGTGAATTTCAGAGAAAGGAAGCCTAGAACATTGTAATGCAACATATCAAATGCAAATAAAAGTTAAAAATATAAAGAAATATAATTTGTTTACGAAAAAGTCCATTTTTTCTTGCATCAGTATGTAGCATTATATATTATGAGGTAAAATGCAAACAAACAGAAAAGTAATAGTAGCAGAACTCAACAATAAAATCAGAATATCTTACACAAATATTCTTAGTAAACAGTCCCATGATCTCCCAGAATTTGTCATTAATTAAGTTGTAAAAGAACCATATTTGTACTTCCATATTACAGACAAGAGAACTAAGGCACAGAAACGTTGAATTCCTTCCCCAGAGTAAGGAGATGTAAATCTCTAGGCTATGAAAATGTTTCTTGCAAATTGGTACTACTATGCTATATTTACCCCCAGGTGTGTTTGTGCTTAGGTTTAAATAAATTAATTTTTAGAATTCCAGAATTAAAATGGAAACACCTACAATTTAATGGCACTATCTCATCTGATTGATCATTCTTCCCACTGGCATAAGGAAATGGCAACCCGCTCCAGTATTCTTGCCTGGAGAATTCCATGGACAGAGGAGCCTGGTTGGCTACAGTCCATGGGGTCACAAAGAGTCTGACACAACTAACACTTTCACTTCACTTTCACTTTCCACTGGCATATCAGCTTGCTTATAGGAGGAGGGAACTAGCTCTTAGTAATTGATTATTCTTAATTCTCAAATTAAAATTTCTAACACTCAACTCTCAACATAAACATAATACTTAGTGCTTCCTATCTTGGTGTAATACCCTATAACACTTTGATGCAGCATTTCAACCTAAAATTACAGCAATATATGAGAGAGTAAACAGATACTCACACAGGCCTATATACCTAATTATATAGAATTTAAATAGAAATATTAATCTCATGTCCTGGCTATTATAAACAGTGCTGAGATGCACATTGGGGTACATGTGTCTCTTTCAATTCTGGTTTCCTCGGTGTGTATGCCCAGCAGTGGGATTGCTGGGTCATATGGCAGTTCTATTTGCAATTTTTTAAGGAGTCTCCACACTGTTCTCCATAGTGGCTGTACTAGTTTGCATTCCCACCAACAGTGTAAGAGGGTTCCCTTTTCTCCACACCCTCTCCAGCATTTATTGCTTGTAGACTTTTGGATCGCAGCCATTCTGACTGGTGTGAAATGGTACCTCATTGTGGTCTTGATTTACAGGTGGGAGGTGGGAGGGGGGTTCAGGATTGGGAACTCATGTACACCCATGGCAGATTCATGTCAATGTATGGCAAAACCAATACAGTATTGTAAAGTAAAATAAAGTATAAATAAAAATTTAAAAAATAAAAATATATATATTAATCTCACAGGAAGATGCTAGTATAAGAAACCACAACGTACTGATCTGGAGTTAACAATCAATGTAATTTTTGTAGTGTTATATTAATCATTGCTATTTGGGATTGTATATTCTCCATCTTTATCTCTGTCAAACACTTTTCAAAAAGTACAGTACAGCCAAAATAAATAGTTTGAAGACAAAGTATAGTATTAGCAAAAAAGATTTCCTCTATCTTTCTGCAATATTTAGTATTGTATGTGCGTGCTAAGTTGCTTCAGTTGTGTCTGTTTTCAACCCTTTGAACTGTAGCCCACCAGGCTCCTCTGTCCATGAGATTCTCTAGGCAAGAATATTGGAGTGGGTTGCTAGGCTCTCCTCCAGGGGAATCTTGCCAACTCAGGGATCAAACCTACGTCTTTTGTGTCTCCTGCACTGGCAGGAAGGTTCTTTACAACTAGTACCACCTGGGATGCCCCTCAATATTGTATATGGGCAATTAAATTTTTGTCTTCAAAACATAAGGCAAAGTGTTTTCTCTTTTTTTCCTATTATAGACACACCACTCTCACCCCAAGCATAACATTCAGAGTAGAAGTCTGTAAGGATGCAATCAACTCTAGCTACTTGTGTTTTGACATTTGTCTGCTAGTAGGTGGTCTGCTTCTCAGGACTTTTTTTAAAACAAAACTTCTGGACTGTAACATTAGTTCACACCAGATTACAATATGATAGGTCCTGTAAAAAGCAAGTCAGCTGAAGCACATAGCTACAGTCATTAAAGGGCAGATTCATCAATTAAACACTCAGCTTCTTGTAGAAAATCAGTGTTATGTTTACACTGTTTTTTTCTTAAATTACTAGTTCTGTTATTCAGAGAACACTATATTTTGTGTTTGCTTCTTTTGTGGAACTGTAAAGTTTTGCTTGAAGCTAAAGGAAATGAAGAGATGGAATAGAATTTTTTTTAGGTTAATACTATTAACTGATATGAAATAGTAGTGCTTTGAATTATTTTACAATATTGCTCTTTTTCTGTTAGAAGTAGAATATAAAATATTTTTCTCATATATCATTGATGTTGTAGGGAAAATGCAAAAACTTGAATAACTTTGCCACTTGTTAATCATGTTCAATAAGTCCTTTTAGTTATGTAAATTTCTTTATGCTTATCTGAAAAATAAGAATGTCAGTAACTATCCTGTCCCCATTAGAGTATTTTAAGCCTCACATAAAAACATAATCATAGAAAAACACTGTAAAATTTAAACTACTTCATAAATGTAAAGAATATACTTACAATAATTAAGAATCTTTTGGGTAACATTTTATAAAGCCCATTTGTTATTTACTGTTGCCCAGTACTCACTGCATTAAGTACCAAGTAGCACATCTAAATTCAAGGTATGGACTTAGGAATCAAATTGATCTTGGCTCAGTTTTATATGTGACCAGCTGAGTCATCCTCAACATTGACATCATATTTTAAAGCCAGAATTTATTTATTTATAAAAGGAAAATAATGATAGTACTTATAAGTTTGTAAATAAAAATGATCATTTGTATCTTTAGGTCTATGTCTTATAGCCTTGAAATTTGAAATCATAAACCCTTTCTTAGGGATGAGGAAATAGGTTCAGAAAATAATTTGTCTGAGGTTGCCTAGCTACAAAGTGGAAGAGATAAAACTAAATTGCAGGTGTGTCAGACACCAAAGCTCCAGTGCAGTTCATTAAATTTGGCTGTGGAAATCCTTCTACAAACAAAAATTCTGGAGGGGCTAATTATACTTGGAATATATTTTAAGATGGAACAGCTCTGGTTGAAGGTGTTACTTCTAGAGTTTTTTGAAAAGATAATCACACAGAGCTACTCTCTCTACCTGTGGTCCTTCTCTGCTGCAATAGCAATTTTCTGTACAACACCAAGACCCTGACAGCGCCTATATTACAAGGTTCTATAATGACATGCAATGGATGAGTCAAAGGGAACCACACTATAGAAAACTTACCTAATGTGTACACTTTTGAAAAGTACTGCTATGACCTGAAAAAAAAAAAAAGTTTAGTAAAGCAGCATCAGAAATCCCCATGAGTCACATTTGATTAAGATGAGAACATTACACCATTTGTGAGTATCCTTGAGATTTTCTGCAGTGAAAGGAGACAGGCTAGAAAATATGGCACTCTATATTTTTGCTCTAGACTGTTCCTTTCTCTCCCAAAATGATTTTGAATGACTTCTGGAAGTTACAGCCCAGGATAAATTGACTTATATGATCATTATTATACAGATTTATAAATACTGTGATCATTATCACAGATATGTCACTATTAGAAATAATGCTAATTTACCATGTCACCATTATAAATAATGCTTATTTACCAGTAAACTCATCTACCAAAGTAGATTCAGTGAATAGGGAGGTAGAAACCAGAATGGTAAGGGCAGAATTGTAGACATATCCTGAGAGAATGAAGACAAAGAGCACAGATTTCACAGGGTGATAGTTTGGCTGTAGTAAGAAGGAGAGCTTGAAGGAGAAAAAACTAATTTTTTTTCCCTTGTTGTCATAATGGAATACATTGGAATCTATTTATCTCAAGGCAAAAAAATCAAACAAGGGTGATAAAGTACCAGAAGGGACAGGAGAGGCCAGGATAAAATA
This sequence comes from Capra hircus, assembly GCF_001704415.2. Lineage (NCBI taxonomy): Eukaryota > Metazoa > Chordata > Mammalia > Artiodactyla > Bovidae > Capra > Capra hircus. Next base: position 33,764,070 of record NC_030816.1, on the reverse strand, counting down.
AAATCAGGTGGATGTCAGATTTCAGTAGGTTGAGGGGCACATTTTCTTTCAGTTCAGGGAAAACAGGAAATATGAGACCCAAGCATAGATAAACTTGTTAAATAGAAGATGTTAAGAAATTTAGGAAATTGGCATCTAATTTCTTTTATTTTATATTGTAAAATAAGAAACAAGATTCTCTCTGGATATTGGGAGAGAGAAAGGCAGTAAAGGAGACTTCAGGAGCACAGTGAAGACTTTTAATAGCCACCAAAGAGTATAAAAATCAAGGTGCTAATTAGTGACTTATGACAGAACTGCCAAAAAGTGTCAAACTAGCAGGTGGTATTGGAAACCATGACTTTCTAATGAATCTAGCAGTTTTTGTTCATGATTTTTCTGTAGAAGCACTCAGATGTATGGGTATAGAAACAGAGAATATGATTAATATATTATTGGAATTTTGCTGAAAGGGTCCAGGAAAAGGTAAAGCTACTCAAGGATCCAGAAACAGAGCAGTTGAATATAGAGGAAAAAGTGTATACAAGCACTGAAAGGAACAGAAATGAGGAAAAGGCAGATTTGATGAAGAGATAAAATAATAATAGAACAGTAACGATGATATGAATAGTATAATTAATGTGAATAGCTAAGAATTATTTAGTGATCACTGTGTGTCAGGAACTATTCTTACTGTTCTTACTGAATCCTTTAACAAACATATAAAACTGATGTCATATTAACTCATTTTACAAATGCAATAACAGTGAAGCTCAAAGGATTAAGTAAGTAGCTCCAAACCATTCAGAATAACAAGTGGTTAAAATAAGCTAAAGAGACAATGTCAAATTGTCTTTGAAAATATGATAAACAGGGAATCAATGAGTAAGAGCATTAAAATATATGATGCCAATTATCAAGTTTAATATTAGAGTTGAAGATTTCAAAAGTAGAGCTTTTAAACTAGCAATAAGATGCATATATAGCCAAGGGCTTGTGTTGGTAAAATGGGAAGTGTTAATATATTGGAGGCTTTATTACTATTTTGAGTCCTAAGCTTACAAAGCAATTTACAGTAACTGCTAGGAAGATTGGTTTTTAAAATCTCTTTTTCTCTATTTCTCAGTTCAAACCAGAAATCTGAGGGTTTTTTTCCTCCATGTGTTTCATTTTCCATTGGCTCTCTTTGTTAACAGATTTTATGAGAACATAATCTTCATTTGTACTCATTGCAGGGGAAGTTTGTGGAACATTATTATTCAGGTATAATAGAGATGATGAAGTTAACAGTGAGAATGTCAAGAAATTATGATAGGTGGTAGACAGCTCATTTATAGGAGCATTAATATCCTTGAAATGTATGTGTAGAATAAGATGAGTCATATATTAACGTCTTAAAGATGCAGGGCATGGTCAGGAGGTAGATAACAGTAACCAAATAATGTAGAGATTAGTAAATAAGATAGCAAAGGCAGTTCTATTTCCAGCTTTTTAAGGTATCTCTACACTGTTCTCCATGGTGGCTGTACTAGTTTGCATTCCCACCAACAGTGTAAGAGGGTTCCCTTTTCTCCACACCCTCTCCAGCATTTATTGCTTGTAGACTTTTGGATCGCAGCCATTCTGACTGGTGTGAAATGGTACCTCATTGTGGTTTTGATTTGCATTTCTCTGATAGTGAGTGATGTTGAGCATATTTTCATGTGTTTGTTAGCCTTCTGTATATCTTCTTTGGAGAAATGTCTATTTATTTCTTTGGCCCATTTTTTGATTGGGTTGTTTATTTTTCTGGAATTGAGCTATAGGAGTTGCTTGTGTATTTTTGAGATTAGTTGTTTGTCAGTTGCTTAATTTGCTATTATTTTCTCCCATTCAGAAGGCTGTCTTTTCACCTTGTTTATATGACCTTGCCTTATGACCCAGAAACCCCATTGCTGGGCATACACACGGAGGAAACCAGAATTGAAAGAGACACGTGTACCCCAATGTTCATTGCAGCACTGTTTATAATAGCCAGGACATGGAAGCAAGCTAGATGTCCATCAGCAGATGAATGGATAAGAAAGCTGTGGTATATATACACAATGGAGTATTACTCAGCCATTAAAAAGAATACATTTGAATCAGTTCTAATGAGGTGGATGAAACTGGAACCTATTATACACAGTGAAGTAAGCCAGAAAGAAAAACACCAATACAGTATACTAACACATATCTATGGAATTTAGAAAGATGGTAACAATAACCCTGTATGCGAGACAGCAAAAGAGACACAGATGTATAGAACAGTCTTTTGGACTCTGTGGAAGAGGAAGAGGGTGGGATGATTTGGGAGAATAGCACTGAAACATGTATAATATCATATATGAAATGAGTCACCAGGCCAGGTTCAATGCATGATACTGGATGCTGGTTCACTGGGATGACCCAGAGGGATGGTACAGAGAGGTAGGAGGGAGGGGGGTTCAGGATGAAGAACACATGTATACCTGTGGTGGATACATGTTGATGTATGGCAAAACCAATACAATATTATAAAGTAATTAACCTCCAATTAAAATAAATAAATTTATTTTTTTAAAAAAGCAAAAGGATAGAAGCAGCAGTAAGGCAGTCTGAAAACACCTTATTCACATGCAAGCTTTTACTCCATGGTGCCAGCACACTGAACAGCCCCAAGGAACAATGTACACACAAAGCCAGACTGTAGTCAAAGCAGGGAAGTGGTGAAGCTGTTCTTCCAAAAATGAAAATGCAAGATAGTGTTTAATGATTGGATATGGTATCTTCATAGTATCCAGTGAAAGTCAGGATGGCATTTAAAAATGTAAAATAGAGCTCACTAAAAATACACAATTGGAGAATCTCATCCATGTATAGACATGGTGATCTGTATATTTATATGATTTTTCTCCAAAAGAGTTTCTTGTCTACTAGAAGTGAGGAAGAATTAGAAAAAAAAAAAAAAAAAAAAAAGACTGTTTTGGAGATGGCCGAGTAAGACAGGAATGAAATATAAATTTAACCAGTCTAATCTCATTGTTTCAAAAATTTTAGTAGTAGGATGTTCTTTTGTATTGGAGTCATTGTAGGCTGTGAGTATTGGGTCATGTCTGATTATTCCAACCACCCTCATCCCTATAGGAAGGCTGGAAATAAAGTCAGACTACTAGTTCCTGAAAGAAACTGACTGTCACCCTTGTGCAACAGATTTCAAAGATGTCAAAGTGAAAGTGAAGTCGCTCAGTCATGTCTGACTCTGCTGCCTCATGACTGTAGCCTACCAAGCTTCTCCGTCCATAGGATTTTCCAGGCAAGGGTACTGGAGTGGGTTGCCATTTCCTTGCTATAAAATGCACTATCCTGTCTAATAGACATTTTCCATGTACTCTTAAAAATACCATGTTGTCTGTTACTAATCATGACAATAATAACCAAATCCCTACTTTATAATTATGAGGATAAATTTAGTGACCTGTGCTTCAAATTGTCAGTTTGTGATTTGTATACATATGAAATAGATGCCATTATTAAACAAAAACCAGCAATAGTGTTCTTCCTCTTATTTGATTAACTCTTGACTTACCTAGACAGGTTTGCTTTCATTAAATGTATCATTAAACAAGATTTATTATCTCACTGTTATTTTCAAGGGTCACGATTAAAAATAAGATTGAGTTATATGATAAATCTTAGACATCTGGATTTCACCTTGAATGTAAAGGGCTGTAGTAATTATATAGTCACTTCTGAATTTTAATGGTATTTAAAGGATTTCTATCTGAGGAGAATTTATAAATAACTGTGAAAAGAAGGGAACAAAAAGCAAAGGAGAAAAGGAAAGATATACCCATGTTAATGTAGAGTTCCAAAGAATAGCAAGGAGAGATAAGAAAGCCTTCCTCGGGGATCAATGCAAAGAAATAGAGGAAAACAATAGAATGGGAAAGACTAGAGATCTTTCCAAGAAATTAGAGATACCAAAGGAACATTTCATGCAAAGATAGGCTCAATAAAGGACAGAAATGGTATGGCTCTGACAGAAGCAGAAGATCTTAAGAAGAGGTGGCAAAAATACACAGAAGAACTATACAAAAAAGATCTTCATGACCCAGATAATCACGATGATGTTCACTCACCTAGAGCCAGACATCCTGGAATGTGAGGTCAAGTGAGTGCTATGCATCACTACAAACAAAGATAGTGGAGGTGATGGAATTCCAGTTGAGTATTTCAAATCCTAAAAGATGATGCTGTGAAAGTGCTGCACTCAATATGCCAGGAAATTTGGAAAACTCAGCAGTGGCCACAGGACTGGAAAATATCAGTTTTCATTCCAATCCCAAAGAAAGGCAATGTCAAAGAATGCTCAAAATACTGCACAATTGCACTCATCTCACACGCTAGTAAAGTAATGCTCAAAATTCTCCAAGCCAGGCTTCAGCAATACATGAACCGTGAATTTTCAGATGTTCAAGCTGGTTTTTGAAAAGGCAGAAGAACCAGAGATCAAATTGCCAACATCCGCTGGATCATCGAAAAAGCAAGAGAATTCCAGAAAAACATCTATTTCTGCTTTATTGACTATGCCAAAGCCTTTGACTGTGTGGATCACAATAAACTGTGGAAAAATTTTGAAGGAGATGGGAATACCAGACCACCTGATGTGCCTTTTGAGACAGCTGGATGCAGGTCAGGAAACAGCAGTTAGAACTGGACATGGAACAACAGACTGGTTCCAAATAGGAAAAGGATTACATCAAGGCTGTATATTGTCACCCTGCTTATTTAACTTCTACACAGAGTACATCATGAGAAACACTGGGCTGGATGAAGCACAGCTGGAATCAAGATTGCTGGGAGAAATTTCAATAACCCTGCAGATGACACCACCGTTATGGCAGAAAGTGAAGAAGAACTAGTGAGCCTCTTGATGAAAGTGAAAAGGGAGAATTAGAAAGTTGGCTTAAAGCTCAACATTAAGAAAACAAAGATCATGGCATCTGGTCCCATCACATCATGGCAAATACATGGGGAAACAGTGGAAACAGTGGCAGGTTTTATTTTGCGGGGCTCCAAAATCACTGCACATGGTGAGTGCAGCCATGAAATTAAAGGACGCTTGCTCCTTGAAAGAAAAGTTATGACCAACCTAGATAGCATATTAAAAAGCAGAGACATTACTTTGCCAACAAAGGTCCATCTAGTCAAGGTTATTGTTTTTCCAGTAGCCATGTATCGATATGAGAGTAGGACTATAAAGAAAGATGAGTGCTAAAGAATTGATGCTTTTGAACTATCGTGTTGGAGATGACTCTTGAGAGTCCCTTGTACTGCGAGGAGATCCAACCAGTCCATCATAAAGGAAATCTGTCCTGAATATTCATTGGAAGGACTGATGCTGAACTTTAAACTCCAATGCTTTGGCCACCTGGTATGAAGAACTGACTCATTTGCAAAGACCCTGATGCTGGGAAAGATTGAAGATGGGAGGAGAAGGCGATGACAGAGGGTGAGATGGTTGGATGGCATCACTGACTCAATGGACATGAGTTTGAGTAAACTCCAGGAGTTGGTGATGGACAGGGAGGCCTGGCGCGCTGCAGTCTATGGGTTCTCAAAGAGTCGGACATGACTGAGCAATTGAACTGAACTGAAAGGACTTCTTGATTATGTAGTCATTGGTTTGAACTTCCTTCTTTAAGTGATACAGACAATACTAATACATATTTCACAGTAGTTATTATAACAAAATGATAAATACAAAATGACTTATAGCCTCTGGTACATAGTAGGCTTACAAAAACTCTTTGGTATTATTTTTAATACTATTATCCTCATTTACTCTAGGTGTACTAACAGAAACACTAGAAGATTAATGCAACCCATGTGACAGGACTCCTTGTGAACTGACCTTGACTTTAGATCTTGTTTGACGGACGTGAATCCTCCAGGAAGATATTCTATGATTGTAAGAATTTACTGGGGCTCAGAAAATCTAATAATGCCAATTAATCATAATAGAGAAATAAAATTCTGGGAACAGTTTGAATATGATATAGTCTGTCACGGCATCTTTGTATCTCTGTTAAAAATGCTAAGACAGTTTGACTATCATATTTGATAAAGTGGAAAGGCTTTATCCTTGTTACTAAAAAAATAATGAAAACTGATCTTCTATTCATTCTCACAATATATTACAATATAATAATGGGTTAAATTTCAATAAAGGCAAAATTAGGCCTAGAGAATACATTTTCCATGGTAGGTAATAGAATCATCATTATGGAGGTTATAAAGACAAATAATATGGATTCAACAGTGCTGTTTAATTAAACAAACCATCTAATTGGAAACCAAGGCAATTTTTTACAGGGTGAAATTTTAAAAACTGAATATTAATTGTTCTATACAATACCAGTATATTAGAAATTCCAGATAAAACCATTTATGTTAAGCAATGAAGAAATAAATGGGAAAACATTCATGTAGACTATTAGAATAAATTGAGTTCTCTTTACTTGATTCTTGAGGATGTTGAAATGCTCCCCCTGGAGAAAGAGCTAGTCACTGTTTTTTTTTTTTTTTTCCTTATTATTATCCTTTCCCAGAGTTATGCCTTCATTAACATATTCAGCATAATATAGGACAGAATGACATTTCAAACTACTACCAAATACAAAGAGCAGTAGGGATTTGGAGAAGATATTTGCACAGAAAGTAAAATGTTACTAGGTAAATTCAGGCTACATAGATCCAGAATATGTTTTAGGCAATATGCCTTCACTGAGTCCTTCAACAACATAAATGCTAGAGAGATGATAGATGACTGACAGAAATAAATACAGAAATAAATAAACACACACACACACATGAGCTTCTGAGGTGGCGCTAGTGGTAAAGAGTACATGCCAATGCAGGAGACATAGGAGATGTGGTTCAATCCCTGGGTCAGGAAGATCCCCTGGAGGTGGAAACGGCAACTCACTCCAGTATTTGCCTGTAGAATCCCATGGACAGAAGAGAGTAGTGGGCTACAATCCAAAGGGTCACACAGAGTCAGACATACTGAAACAAATTAGCATGTATGCACACACATATATGTGTACATACACATATATTTTATGTTATTACTATGTGTCTAATTATTGGCAATGCAGTATGCCACATGTAAGACAGTATTGTTACTCATGAAGCTGCCTTTTTAGTGTGAAAGACACAAAGTATATCAATGTATAACATAACATCGAGGGATGATTTAAGAATCTGATCATTCCCAGTCTTTCATAGAGAGATAGAGACATGTAAATATAACTTTCACTTGGAGATGGAGTGATATTCTTCATATGTGACATTTCAGTTCAGTCAAATTGTGTCCGACTTTTTGCAACCCCATGAACAACAGCACATCAGGCCTCCCTGTCCATCACCAATTCCCGGAGGTTACCGAAACTCATGTCCATTGACATGGTGATGCCATCCAACCATCTCATCCTCTATCGTCCCCTACTCCTCCTGCCTTCAATCTTTCCCAACATAGGGTCTTTTCAAATGAGCCCACTCTTCTCATCAGGTGGCCAAAGTATTGGAGTTTCAGCTTCAACATCAGTCCTTCCAATGAACATCCAGGACTGATCTCCTTTAGGATGGTCCGGCTGGATCTCCTTGAAGTCCAAGGGACTCTCAAAGAGTCTTCTCGAATACCATAATTCAAAAGCATCAATCCTTCGGTGCTCAGCTTTTTTTATAGTCCAACTCTCACATCCATATATGACTACTGAAAAAACCATAGCCTTGACTAGACGGACCTTTGTTAACAAAGCAATGTCTCATTTTTAATATGCTGTCTAGAATTGGTCATAACTTTTCTTCCAAGGAGTATGCGTCTTTTAATTTCATGGTTGCAGTCACCATCTGCAGTTATTTTGGAGCCCCCCAAAATAAAGTCAGCCATTGTTTCCACTGTTTTCCCATCTATTTGCCATGAAGTGATGGGACCAGATGCCATGATCTTTGTTTTCTGAATGTTGAGCTTTAAGCCAACTTTTTCATTCTCTTCTTTCACTTTCATCGAGAGGCTCTTTAGTTATTCTTCACTTTCTGCCATAAAGGTGGTGTCATCTGCATATCTGAGGTTATTGATATTTCTCCCGGCAATCTTGATTCCAGCTTGTGCTTCATCTAGCCCAGTGTTTCTCATGATGTACTCTGCATGTAAGTTAAATAAACAGGGTGACAATATACAGCCTTGACATACTCCTTTTTCTATTTGGAACCAGTCTGTTGTTCCATGTCCAGTTCTGACTGTTGCTTCCTGACCTGCATACAGATTTCTCAAGAGGCACATCAGGTGGTCTGGTATTCCCGTCTCCTTCAGAATTTTCCACAGTTTATTGTGATTCACACAGTAAATGGCTTAAGCATAGTCAGTAAAGCAGAAATAGATGCTTTTCTGGAACTCTTGCTTTTTCGATGATCCAGCGAATGTTGGCAATTTGATCTCTGGTTCCTCTGCCTTTTCTACATACAGCTTGAACATCAAGAAGTTCACAGTTCACATATTGTTGAAGCCTGGCTTGGAGAATTTTGAACATCACTTTACTAATATGTGAGATGAATGCAATGGTGTGGTAGTTTGAGCATTCTTTGGCATTGCCTTTCTTAGGGATTGGAATGAAAACTGACCTTTCCAGTCCCGTGGCCACTGCTGAGTTTTCCAAATTTGCTGGCATATTGAGTGCAGCACTTTCACAGCATCATGTTTTAGCATTTGAATCAACTGGAATTCAATCACCTCCACTATCTTTGTTTGTAGTGATGCTTCCTAAGGCCCACTTGACTTCACATTCCAGGATGTCTGGCTTTAGGTGAGTGATCACATCATCGTGATTATCTGGGTCATTAAAATCTTTTTGGTATAGTTCTTCTGTGTATTCTTGCCACCTCTTCTTAAGATCTTCTGCTTCTGTCAGAGCCATACCATTTCTGCCCTTTATTGAGCCTATCTTTGCATGAAATGTTCCTTTGGTATCTCTAATTTCTTGGAAAGATCTCTAGTCTTTCCCATTCTATTGTTTTCCTCTATTTCTTTGCATTTATCCCTGAGGAAGGCTTTCTTATCTCTCCTTGTTATTCTTTGGATCTCTGCATTAACATGGGTATATCTATCCTTTTCTTTTTTGCTTTTCACTTGTCATCTTTTCACAGCTATTTGTAAGGCCTCTTCAGATAGCCATTTTGCTTTTTTGTGTTTCTTTTTCTTGGGTATGTTCTTGATCCCTGTCTCTTGTACAATGTCATGAACCTCCATCCATAGTTCATCAGGCACTCTGTCTATCAGATCTAGTCCCTTAAATCTATTTCTCACTTCCACCGTATAATCGTAAGGGAATTGATTTGGGCCATACTTGAATGGTCTAGTGGTTTTCCCAACTTCACTTTCTTCAATTTAAGTCTGAATTTGGCAATAATGAGTTCATGATCTGAGCCATAGTCAGCTCCCAGTCTTGTTTTTGCTAACTGTATAGAGCTTCTCCATCTTTGGCTATATAATATATAATATAATGTAATATATATATATATACAAAATCAGTCTGATTTCAGTGTTGACCATCTGCTGATGTCCCTGTGTGGAGTCATCTCTTGTGTTGTTGGAAGAAGTTGTTTGCTTTGACCAGTGCATTCTCTTGGCAAAACTCTATTAGTCTTGCCCTGCTTCATTCTGTACTCCAAGGCCAAATTTAGCTGTTACTCCAGGCATTTCTTGACTTCCTACTTTTGCATTCCAGTCCCCTATAATGAAAAGGACATCTTTTGGGGGTGTTAGTTTTAAAAGGTCTTGTAGGTCTTCATATAACCGTTCAACTTCAGCTGGATTCAGAAAATTATAGAACACATATCATATGATAGGCACCTTAGATTTCATGGTCAGTTATTGTTTTATAATTAGACACTTTATTTGCAAAGGAAACTTCAACAAACTAAGAGTTGTTTCTCAAAAGGAAAAAGTCATTTGCTGAAATAATAATTGAATTAATAATAAAATCCACATATTCCTCGTGTATTTCCCCTATCAAAATGTGTCTCTGGTTTCTTAGACCTTTCTGACCTGAAAATGAGATATATTTGGTTTAAAGGGTCGGGAAAAAAAAAAAAAAAAAGAGAGAGAGAGAGATTCTTGCAATGCAGTCTTAATAGCTCGTAAACCCCTCTCCAAAAAGGACCCAACCAAAAGCAGGCTGACTTTGAAGTCATTTAATGAAAATGTCCCATTCATGTTTGTACTCAAAATTCATAGAAAATCCACCAAAATCTGCCAAAATGTATGCCTCTATCTGAGGAGTAGTGGATATAAGAAATAACAACTTGTTCTTTATGTGACTTTTTTTTTTTTTATCAAGGCATTTACAGAGCCTGAGATTTGCCCTTCAGTTATGCCTGTCAGCATCTCTCTAACGTCCCTCAGATTTGTATCTACCAACAAATATCAATAGTCTGGGGCACTTAACTTTTAGGAGGGCAAAATAATCAGCTCAGCTTAACTCTAGACTAAACTGCAGCATTAAATCAGAGAAGTTAGTAAATGTCTTTAACAAGAGAAAGTATACTTCTGACTTGACTAGCACAGGCCAACATCCATTTTTGATATTCTGCGTTTTTGTGTGTGTGTGATAAATATTTTCCAGATAAATATCTGTATATTTGGTGGCATGTGCTATCAGTTAGTTATAATAAAGAGATGTCATGTAGAACAGCAGTGGAAACAAACCACATGAAGCCCATACTGGGACTAAGGCAAGCTTCCATTAGAACCTCTATCTCCAGTATCAAGTTTGAGCACAAGAATAAAGACAACACTTTGCCAGACACCTCTGCCTCTATTATTATGAGTCTAGGGAGAATGACAGAAATCTTCTCTTTTTGGACAGCCTTGCCATCACAATCGGCCTTGAATTTATCAAGATTAATTTAAATAGGACATTTAATCTTATCTTAGTCATCATAGCAAGGCCCAGCATTCCAGGTCATCTCTCACCTTCTGCACACTTATGTCCATATGGCCCTATATTGAGCCACTCATGCCCAATACCTAAGACCATTCAAAACTGCTTTAATTTCTAAAATATTTCTAATAGAAACTTATTAAGCCCCATCATTTCACCCTTTCCAAACTCCTAGACCACTAAATTTAATGATACACCATCACTAAACTTTAAAAAATATTGTCTATACCTTCTTGCCCTAAAGAAAACCTAATCCTTCCCTGAAGACTCTGATTTCTCTGCAGCATACCTATGTATTTCTCAAGCCTCCAAAGGTCTGTAGTTTATTGCTTTTTTCATATAATTCTCCTTCCTTCATCCCCAAATTCTCTAGTTTTGAATCTCATGTGATCAAACTGGATCATCAAATACACTTGATTTTTGTTGTCACATCCCTAAGATGTAAGTCCTGATTCCTCAATATTTTATACCCTTCCCTCCAACACCATATTCTACATGATTTCCACTGAAAATCTCTTATGTCAAAATACACCTAAATGATCCTTCCAATGACTTTAGCTTTTTAGGCCCTTGAGATTTTTTTCCCACTGATCTGGTCTCTTTGGTTTCCATAGAAATATTTAGCCCATGCCATTATCAACAACTGCAAATACTCTACAATCTCATCTCCAAGTATCTGAACTCTGAATACCAATCCTTTGACATTAAAATGAGCTCCCATCCATGGATTCTATTACTTTTTCACTTCTACTGAATGGCCTTTCTTCCCTTCCTTCCAAGATTAAATTATATGGTATTATGTGCTGAATTATATGGCATTATGTGTCCCCCTGAAATCCATATACTGAAGGCCTAATTTAATAAGGCTGTTTAAGAGATAAATAAGATTAAATGAGGTCATTTGGGTGGGCCTTGGTCCAGTTTGACTGTTGTCCTTATCATGAAATTTGGATGTACATAGAAACCCCAGGGATGTATGTGCACAGAAAAAGACTATGAGGACACAGCAAAAATGTGGCCATCTGCAAGACACGAATAAAGGCCTCAGAAGAAACCAAACTTAACTTCACCATGATATTGAATTTATAGCCTCCCAGAACTGTGAGAAAATAGATGTTTAGTTTAAACCAGTGGTTCGTGGTATTGTGTTATGGTTGTGCTGTCCTTAGTCGCTCAGTCGTGTCTGACTCTTTGCAACCTCATGGACTTTAGCCCATTAGGCTCCTATGTCCATGGAGATTCTCCAGGCAAAAATACTGGAGTGGGTCACCATGCCCTCTTCCAGGGGATCTTCCCAACCCAGCGATCGAACCCAGGTCTCCCACACTGAAGGCGGATTCTTTACCATCGAACCACCAGGGTACACCAAGAATACTGGAGTAGGTAGCCTATCCCTACTCCAGGGGAAATTCCCAACCCAGGAATTGAACCAGGGTCTCCTGCATTGCAGGCTGATTATTTACCAGCTGAAATACCAGGGAAGATGGCAGCCCCAACAAATATAAAGAGGTTGGTACAGAGAAGTGGGATGCTGCAGTAACAAATCCCCCAAAATATGGAGATTGCTTTGGAATTGGGAAGAGGTAGAGACAGGCAGAGTTTTGCATGTTAGAAAAAAATCTAGATTACTTTGAAGAGACTGCTAGGAACATGGAAATTAGAGGTGATTTTAGTTAAGACTCAGATGGAAAAGGAGAACATGTTTTTGAAACCAGAGGAAGGGCAATCCTTTTCATAATGTGGCAAAGAACTTGGCTGAACTGTGAGAGAAGCCTCAAGAGAAACAAAAGTTGATTGTACCTTGTTCTTGGATTTCTGGCATCCAGACAGTGAAAAAATAAATTTCTCTTGTTAAAGCCTCTCAGTCTGTGCTAAAGCGGAGAGTGAAAAAGTTGGCTTAAAGCTCAACATTCAGAAAACTAACATCATGGCATCTAGTCCCATCACTTCATGGCAAATAGATGGGGAAACAGTGGCTGACTTTATTTTTCTGGGCTCCAAAATCACTGCAGATTGTAATTGCAGCCATCAAATTAAAAGACACTTGCTCCTTGGAAGGAAAGTTATGACCAACCTGCTGCTGCTGCTGCTAAGTCACTTCAATTGTGTCTGACTCTGTGAGACCCCATAGACAGCAGCCCACCAGGCTCCCTCATCCCTGGGATTCTCCAGGCAAGAATGCTGGAGTGGGTTACCATTTCCTTCTCCAACGCATGAAAGTGAAAAGTGAAAGTGAAGTCACTCAGTCGTATCCGACTCTTCGCGACCCCATGGACTGCAGCTACCAGGCTCCTCCGTCACCTAGACAGCATATTAAAAAGCAGAGACATTACTTTGTCAACAAAGGTCCATCTAGTCAAGGCTATGGCTTTTCCAGTGGTCATGTATGGATGTGAGTGTTGGACTATAAAGAAAGCTGAGCACAGAAGAACTGATGCTTTTGAACTGTGGTGTTGGAGAAGATTCTTGAGAGTACCTTGGACTGCAAGGAGATCCAGCCTGTCCATCCTAATGGAGATCAGTCCTGGGTGTTCATTGGAAGGACTGATTTTGAAGCTGAAACTCCAATACTTTGGCCACCTAATGCAAAGAGCTGACTCATGTGGAAAGACCTTGATGCTGGGAAAGATTGAGGCAGGAGGAGAAGGGGACGACAGTGGATAAGATGGTTGGATGGTACCACTGACTCAATGGACATGGGTTTGGGTGGACTCCAAGAGTTGGTGATAGACAAGGAGGCCTGGCATGCTGTGGTTCATGGGGTCACAAAGAGTAGGCTGAACTGAACTGATAGCAAGCATTGTAGGTAATTAATTGGCCTATGGTAATTCATTAAAATAACTCCTTTTCATACACTTTCTTCCTTTCCATCTCAGTTTATCATATTTGCTTGCAAAACCACAACTCTTGTTAAATCCAAAGTCTTTCTATCCTACAGACGTAACATACATCTCAGTTAGTCTGGAAAAATAGACAAACCTTATCCCAAACCACATAGACTGGTCTTGCTTTAAAATTAAAACCACAGATGTCAACCAAGCCCTTAATTGCATTGCAATTATCCTATACTTGCCTTTTGCATTGATTTTTCTATTCTTAGGAGATTATTTCATAAATTCTTTGCTTATCTCAAAGTTCTAACACTTAAATTTTCTCACTCTGAGATTAAAACTTTTCCTCTGATTTTACTGAGAAATTTGAAACAATCAAAACATAATTTCCACCATCTTTCATCCTCTTATTTCCTCATTTACCAGCATCTACACCTGAATGTGCTGATTAAACAACTGTTACCAAAGATCTATTTTATCAGAAGATAATTCCTCTATTTCCTTTTAATATTTTTATACTTGTTTATTTTTTCATGCTTGAATAGTAATTTTTAGAGCAGTTTTAACTTACAGAAAAAATACTCAGAAGTTAGAGAGTTTGTATATATAAACAACATCAATATACTATGTGGTGAAACAACATCAATGTACTATTATTAACTAAAGACCATGGTTTACATTAGAGTTTACTCTTTGAGTTGTACAGTTTTATGGGTTTTGACAAATGCACAGTGACCTATCTGTAACATTACAGTATCATCTATACTATCTTGTTTCCTTTCAGGTTTTGGCAATTATGAATAAAGCTGCTGTAAACATTCATGTGCAGATTTTTGTGTATACAGAAGTTTTCACCTCATTTAGGTAAAAATCTAGATGTGAGAGTCCTGAATCTTACAGTAACCTATGTTTAACTTTGATGAAACTACGAAACTGTCTTTCAAAATGGCTATATCATTTGGCATTCCCACCAGCAAGGGATGAATTGCTCAATATTCTTACCAAAATTTGCTCTGTTTGTGTGTTGGATTTTAACCATTCTATTAGGTATGCAGTAATATCTCACAGTGGTATCTTTTCATATGTTTTATTTGTCATCCATTTATCTTCAGTGATATGTCTCTTCATATCTTAATAACTTCACTTTTGAATTACATCTGATTTGTTCTGCCAACTCAACAACAGTATCAAAATATCTCCTACAATTGCTTTTTTTCCTCCCTATATAATTACCTCCCTCACTGAAAATAATAGCAATAATATATTTTCCAGCTTATAAAACATCTTGTTCTAAAAATCCTGATAGCTATCCTCATTTTTAGTTCACTTTCACTGTTCCTTTTTAAAATTTTCTTGATTGAGGTACAACTGATTTATAATATTATGTTAGTTTCAAGTCTACAGCAAAATGATTCAGATGTATTTATACTCTTTTCTCAGATTATTTCCCATTATACCTTATTACAAGATACTGAATATAGTTCCCAGTTCTACACAATAAGTATGTACTTCTGTGCCCAGTCACTCAGTCATGTCTGACTTTTTGTGACCCCATGGGCGGTCGCCTGCCAGGCTCCTCTGTCCATAGAATTTTTCAGTTAAGAATACCAGAGTGTGTTGCCAGTTCGTCCTACAGGGGATCTTACCCACCTTGGGAATTTCACTTGTGACTCCTATAGCTCCTGCACTGGCAGGCAGATTCTTTACCACTGATCCCAGTGGTAAAGTATCTGCCTGCCAAGCAGAAGACACGGGCTTCCAGGAACACTAAATAAGCAGTTAGACATAAATATCTGAAGTTCCCCAGAGAGAAATCAAACTAATTTTAACATACTTAAAAATCCAAAAAATATAAATTTAGAAACCACTTGGAACAATGAGAAGTTATAAAAATAACTGATATAAACACACATGGTTTAATAGCATGTCTAATACTTGGTATTACTAGTGATTGTATAGCCCAGACATACTCTTACAGTCACGTTTTCTCAGAAAAGGAGGCTTTGTCTTTTACTGAGATTTCTTTTCTTTAGAATTGTGTTCAGTCAGTACAGGAAATATTCATTAGCAGTATTAATACTAGGGGAGACTACCACAGAGCATTTCTTTGATACCATGCTCTCCTTAATGGTCATAGTTTTACTTACCATTCTTCAGATTTTCAGTTCAGTTCAGTTCAGTCTCTCAGTCATGTCTGACTCTGTGCGACTTCATATATTGTAGCATACCAGGCCTCCCTGTCCATCATTAACACCCAGAGTTTAACCAAACTCATCTCCATTGAGTAAGTGATGCCATCCAACCATCTCATGCTCTGTCATCCCCTTCTCCTCCTGCTGTCAGTCTTTCCCAGCATCAGGGTCTTTTCAAATGAGTCAGCTCTTCGCATGAGGTGGCCAAAGTATTGGAGTTTCAGCTTCAGCCTCAGTCCTTCCAATGAACACCCAGGACTGATCTCCTTTAGAATGGACTAGCTGATTCTCCTTATAGTCCAAGGGACTCTCAACAGTTTTTTCCAACACCACAGTTCAAAAGCATCAATTCTTCAGCACTCAGCTTTCTTTATAGTCCAACTCTCACATCCATAAATGACCACTGGGAAAACCATAGCCTTGACTAGATGGACCTTTGTTGACAAAGTGTCTCTTCTTTTTAATATGCTGTCTAGGTTGGTCATAAATTTCCTTCCAAGGAGCAAGTGTCTTAATTTCATGGCTACAATCACCATCCACAGTGATTTTGGAGCCCAGAAAAATAAAGTCAGCCACTGGTTCCACTGTTTCCCCATCTATATGCCATGACATGATGGGACCTGATGCCATGAACTTTGTTTTCTGAATAAGCTTTAAGCCAACTTTTTCACTCTCCTCTTTTACTTTCATCAAGAGGCTCTTTAGTTCCTCTTTGCTTTCTGCCATACAGGTGGTGTCATCTGCATACCTGATGTTACTGATATTTCTCCTGGCAATCTTGATTCCAGCTTGTGCTTCATCCAGCCCAGTGTTTCTCATGATGTACTCTGCATATAAGTTAAATAAGCAGGGTGACAATATACAGCCTTGACGTACTCCTTTTCCTATTTGGAGCCAGTCTTTTGTTCCATGTCCAGTTCTAACTGCTGCTTCCTGACCTGCATACAGATTTCTCAATAGGCATGTCAGGTGGTCTGGTATTCCCATCTCCTTCAGAATTTTCCATAGTTTATTGTGATCCACACAGTTAAAAGCTTTGGCATAGTCAATAAAGCAGAAATAGATGTTCTTCTGGAACTCTCTTGCTTTTTTGATGATCCAGCAGATGTTAGCAATTTGGTCTCTGCTTCCTCTGCCTTTTCTAAAACCTGCTTGAACATCTGGAATTTCATGGTTCATGTATTACTGAAGCCTGGCTTGAAGAATTTTGAGCATTATTTTACTAGCATGTGAGATGAGTGCAATTGTGTTGGTAGTAGGAGCATTCTTTCACATGGGCTTTCTTTGGGATTGGAATGAAAACTGACCTTTTCCAGTCCTGTGGCCATTGCTGAGTTTTCCAAATTTGCTAGCATATTGAGTACAGCACTTTCACAGCATCATCTTTCAGGATTTGAAATAGCCCAACTGGAATCCCATCACCTCCACTAGCTTTGTTCGTAGTGATGCTTCCTAAGGCCCACTTGACTTCATATTCCAGGATGTCTGGCTCTAGGTGAGTTATCACACCATTGTGATTATCTGGGTCGTGAAGATCTTTTTTGCATATTTCTTCTGTATATTATTGCCACCTGTTCTTAATATCTTCTGCTTCTGTTAGGTCCATACGATTTCTGTCCTTTATCGAGCCCATCTTTGCATGAAATATTCCCTTGGTATCTCTAATTTTCTTGAAAAAAAATCTGTCATCTTTCCCATTCTATTTTTTTTCTTCTATTTCTTTGTATTGATCACCGAGGAACACTTTCTTACCTCTCCTTGCTATTCTCTGGAGCTTTGCATTCAACTGGGTATATCTTTCCTTTTCCCCTTTGCTTTTTGCTTCTCTTCATTCACAGCTTTTGTAAGCCCTCCTCAGACAGCCATTTTACTTTTTTGCATTTCTTTCTCTTGGGGATGGTCTTGATCCCTGTCTCCTGTACAATGTCACGAACCTCTGTCCATAGTTCATCAGGCACTCTATCAGATCTAGTCCCTTAAATCTATTTCTCTTCCACTGTATTATTGTTAGGGATTTGATTTAGAGCATACCTGAATGGACTAGTGATTTTCCTTACAGTTTTCAATTTAAGTCTGAATTTGGAAATACGGAGTTCATGATCTGAGCCATAGTCAGCTCCAGGTCTTGATTTTGCTAACTATATAGTGCTTCTCCATCTTTGGCTGTGAAGAATATAATCAATCTGATTTCAGTGTTGACCATCTGGTGATATCCATGTGTAGATTTTACAATGTCCTTCAGATTTTATAATTTCCTAAAGAATGTAATTATGATTTTACCGACAGAAATCAATACCTAATGAGATAATTTAATAGGCAAATTTTAAAATGTAAATATAGAGTCAACCTTATATATTGAAGGCTTCTGAGAATACTCTAAGGGTACAAAAGCAATATAGAGACTCTGTCTTCTATTATATATATCAGCTGGAAAGGCACAATCAGTTCAGTTCAGTCACTCAGTCGTGTCTGACTCTTTGCAACCCCATGAACCGCAGCACACTAGGCCTCCCTGTCCATCAACAACTCCCAGAATCCACTGAAACCCATGTCCATTGAATCGGTGATGCCTTCCAACCATCTCATCCTCTGCTGTCCCCTTCTCCTACCGCCGTCAATCTTTCCCACCATCAGGTTCTTATCAAACGAGTCATCACTTCGCATCAGGTGGCCAAAGTATTAGAGTTGCTGCTTACATCCGTCCTTCCAATAAACACCCAGGACCGATTTCCTTTAAGATGGACTGGCTGGATCTCATTGCATTCCAAGGGACTCTCAAGAGTCTTCTCCAACACCACAGTTCAAAAGCATCAGTTATTTGGTGCTCAACTTTCTTATAGTCCAACTCTCACATCCATACATGACCACTGGGAAAACCATACCCTTAACCTTTATTGACAAAGTAATGTCTCTGCTTTTTAATATGCTGTCTAGGTTGGTCACAAATTTCCTTCCAAGGAGTAAGCACTTACTATCTGCAGTGATTTTGGAGCCCAGAAAAATAAAGTCAGCCACTGGTTCCACTGTTTCCCCATTGATATGCCATGAAGTGATGGGACATGATGCCATGATCTTTGTTTTCTGAATGTTGAGCTTTAAGCCAACTTTTTCACTCTCCTCTTTCACTTTCATCAAGAGGCTTTATAGTTCTTTTCACTTTTTGCCTTAAGGGTGGTGTTATCTGCTTATCTGAGGTTATTGATATTTTTCCCAGCAATCTTGATTCCAGCCTGTGTTTCCTCCAGCCTAGTATTTCTCATGGTGTACTCTGCATATAAGTTAAATAAGCAGGGTGACAATATACAGCCTCGACCTACTTTTCCTATTTGGAACTAGTCTGTTGTTCCATGTCCAGTTCTGACTGTTGCTTCCTGACCTACATACAGATTTCTCAAAAGCCAGATCTGGTGGTCTGGTATTCCCATCTCTTTCAGAATTTTCCAGGGTTTCTTGTGATCCACACATTCAAAGGCTTTGATATAGTCAATAAAGCAGAAATAGATGTTTTTCTGGAATTCTCTTGCTTTTTTGATGATCCAGCAGATGATGGCAATTTGGTCTCTGGTTCCTCTGCCTTTTCTAAAACCAGCTTGAACATCTGGAAGTTCACAGTTCACATATTGCTGAAGCCTGGCTTGGAGAATTTTGAGCATTACTTTACTACCATTTGCGATGAGTGCAATTGTGTGGTAGTTTGAGCATTCTTTGACATTGCCTTTCTTTGAGAATAGAAAGGCACAATGTATACATTAAAAAAACTGGAAAACTCAAAAAAAAAAAAAAGACTGGAAAACTGCTGCACAGCATAAAATATACAACTTCTTATGTAAACTGATAGAATCACGGTCAGAGATATTTAGAGCAAAAAACTTAAGTATTCTGTCCCATTAAGATGGTTTTTATTCTACATATGTATTTTGATCAGCAGAGGAAAACCTCTCTTCATGGTAGAACCACTTATACATAAATTATTGATACTTACCCTTGTTGGTTATTAAACTGGCCCTCATATATGGTGGTCAAAGAGAGACCAAAGGAAGAAGCAGTCCACTCCTGAGTGATAAATGGCTTGTTTAATAAGCAAAGGAACTTACTCACTAGACTTGTCTTGGGTAATTGCAAGATGAGTAGATCTCCACACCCACAGGAGAGGGGTGATGAGCCCCTGATTCCCTAGGTTGATTTCACATGTCAGCCAGTGGTCATGTCCTCTTAATGACCTCCTCCAACAATCCCGTATAGGTCCATTCACATAGTATTTAATAATATTCACATGTCATAATTCATAAGAAAATAAAAAGGATAAGCAGATTTTTGTAAAACCACAAATTAGTGGTTTTCTTTCTGATAATTTAAGGGTAGAAAAACAGATTTGAGATAATTATAAATATACATATATAGAGTTTCAAATTTTAACACCTAATTGAGCAAAATGAAAGAAAAATTATATGTAATATGATCTGTGCTAAAATCCATCCAAAACTAGAGACAAATTCAAGAGGAAGAATCAAAATTTAGAAACTAAAGGTAAGAGTAGACTTGATCCAAATGCATCTTGTGCAAGAAACAGAGAATAACATAGATGGAATATATGAGATAAGATTCATACCTAAAGTCATTCATTATTGTTCACATTTTTCTCCTCTAGAATACAAATTCCAAATGAGCATTAAGAAGAGAGCTCTGTATCCTAACTCTAAGTGTATCCGTTTAAACAAAACAGAATTAGCTTTTCAGTTTCATAAAGCAACCTATCTATCTTAGCACAACAGGAATGCTGCCATTTTAACTGGAGAGGAGACAAGTGGGTTTATACTCAATCCTTTAAGGTTCTACTTCGGGAGACTAAAATGGGCTAAAAAAAATTCTGATCCAATTTTAGAAAATATTTCAAATCCATTAAGATTCTCCATGCTCCCCATCTCTGGAAACATGATTATTTTGAGAACATCTGTACTTTCACAAGGCTGCCTGCTTTGTGTTGAGATATAAAAAGAGAAAAAACTTGAACAAGCAGATTCATGTGGTTCATGTGTAGAGGCTAAACAAGGGAAAATTAATTTTAGAGTGCTAATTACTTAGTTGAAAGATAAAAATTGTCAAGAAGTTAAAATTTTGTTGAGAACTTTATTTAGCAGTCTCAATGAGATTTCTCCTGGTTTTAAATAAATTCTAAAAGTTCTTAAACAACACATTTTTAAATTTTAGTTAAAAATATAAATATCATTATTGAAGTTTTTTTCTATAATAGATTTAAGAAGAAAGAAGAGGGAAGGGCTTCCTGGTGGTTCAGTGCAATGGACCTTGAAAGACTCCACCTTTCAATGCAAGGAACATCAGTTCAATCCCTGGTCCTGGCTGATCCCACATGCTGCAAAGCAACTAATCCTGTGCATCCCAACTACTGAGCCTGTGCTTTAGAGCCCAGGAGCCACAGCTACTGAAGCCCTTGTGCCCTACAGCCTGTGCTCTGCAACAAGAGAAGGCACTTCAGTGAGAAGCCAGTGTGTATGGCAGCTGGCGAGCAGGCCCTGCTTGCTGCAAATAGAGAGCACGCCCTGCTTGCTTCAAGCAGAGAGTAGCCCCTTCTTGCTGAAACTAGAGAAAGTCTGCATGTAGCCATGAAGACCCATCGCTGCCAAATAAAGACTTTCAAACTTGATAGGAAACAAAAGCTCAGTTAAAAAAAAAAAAAAAAAGGAAAGAAAATGAAATACCAAATCATCTCCTTAAATAATTATTCTGATGTACTAAGCAACAATTTATAGCCTTAAAATCTTTGTAAAGAACTATTATAAAATATCCACACAGTTTTAAGCTGAAATTTAAACTATAATTTCTTAACATTTGAAATAATATTTTCAGATTTTTCTTTTTTAGTGCTTTATATAAATTGACTGATTTTTAAAGGAGATATTTCACTTGTGCTACTTTTAGAAAACATATACTGATTTATGATTTTATTGATTTAGTTTAAATAGTACCCAGGGGTCAAACAACAAACTAAATCAATCAAGATCTGAAAACTTCTAGGCATGTAAGGAAACAGTTAAAATGCTTGACAAAAAGAAAAACGTTACCACAATCTTTTGGCCCTTTGTTTAATATGATAAAGCCTAGGCTTCAACAGTATGTGAATCAAGAACTTTCAGATGCACAAGCTGTATTTAGAAAAGGCAGAGGAAACAGAGATCAAATTCCTAATATCCCCTGGGTCACAGAAAAAGCAAGAGAAACACCTATGTCTGCTTCATTAACTACACTAAAGCTTTTGACTGTGTGGACATCAGCAAACCGGAAAATTCTTAAAGTGATGAGAATATCAGACCACCTTACCTGCTTCCTGAGAAAGAAGTCAAGAAACAATAGTTAGAAAATGGACATGTAATAATGGATGGATTCCAAATTGGGAAAGGAGTATGTCAACACTCTATATTGTCACCCTGCTTATTTAACTTCTGTGCAGAGTACATTATGCAAAAGGCAGGCTGGATGAAGCCCAAGCTAAAATCAAGATTGCCGGGAGAAATAACAATAACCTCAGATATGAAGATGACACCATCCTTATGGCAGAAAGCAAAGAACTAAAGAGCCTCTTGATGAAAGTAAAAGAGGAGAGGGAAAAGTTGGCTTAAAACTCAACATTCAGAAAACGAAGATCATGGCATCTGGTCCCATCACATCATGGCAAATAGATGGGGAAACAGTGGAAACAGTGGCTGACTTTATTTTCTTGGGCTCCAAAATCACTGCAGATGGTGACTGCAGCCATGAAATTAAAAGACATTTGCTCCTCAGAAGGAAAGCTATGACCGCCCTAGACTGTATATTAAAAGACTGAGACATTACGTTGCTGACAAAGGTCCATCTAGTCAAAGCTATGGTTTTTCCAGTGGTTATGTATGGACGTGAGAGTTGGACTATAAAGAAAGCTGAGCACCAAAGAATTGATGCTTTTGAACTGTGGTGTTGGAGAAGACTGTTGAAAGTCCCTTTGGCTGCAAAGAGATCAAACCTGTGCATTCCTATAGGAAATCAGTCCTAAATATTCACTGGAAGGACTGATGCTGAAGCTGAAACTCCAATAATTTGGCCACCTGATGCGAAGAACCAACAGGTCAGGAAGCAACAGTTCGAACTGGACATTGAACAGACTGGCTCCAAATAGGAAAAGGAGTACGTCAAGGCTGTATATTGACACCCTGCTTATTTAACTTCTATGCAGAGTACATCATGAGAAACGCTGGACTGGAAGAAACACAAGCTGGAATCAAGATTGCCGGGAGAAATATCAATCACCTCAGATATGCAGATGACACCACCCTTATGGCAGCTGCAAAGAGGAACTAAAAAGCCTCTTGATGAAAGTGAGAGGAGAGTGAAAAAAGTTGGCTTAAAGCTCAACATTCAGAAAATGAAGATCATGGCATCCTGTCCCGTCACTTAATGGGAAATAAATGGGGAAACAGTGGAAAAAGTGTCTGACTTTATTTTTCTGGGCTCCAAAATCACTGCAGATGGTGACTGCAGCCATGAAATTAAAAGACACTTACTCCTTGGAAGAAAAGTTATGACCAACCTAGATAGCATATTCAAAAGCAGAAGCATTGCTTTGCCGTCTAAGGTCCATCTAGTCAAGGCTATGGTTTTCCAGTAGTCATGTATGAATGTGAGAGTTGCACTGTGAAGAAGGCTAAGTGCCAAAGGATTGATGCTTTTGAACTGTGGTGTTGGAGAAGACTCTTGAGAGTCCCTTGGACTGCAAGGAGTTCCAATCAGTCTATTCTGAAGGAGATCAATCCTGGGAATTCTTTGGAAGGAATGATGCTAAAGCTGAAACTCCAGTACTTTGGTCACCTCATGCGAAGAGCTGACTCATTGGAAAAGACTTTGATGCTGGGAGAAATTGGGGGCAGGAGGAGAAGGGGACGACCGAGGATGAGATGGCTGGATGGCATCACTGACTCGATGGACATGAATCTGAGTGAACTCCCGGAGTTGGTGATAGACAGAGAGGCCTGGCATGCTGCGATTCATGGGGTCGCAAAGAATCGGACACGACTGAGTGATTGAACTGAACTGAACTGAACTGAACTCCAAGCCCACCCTATTCTTACTTTTTAGTTTTTTATTTTATGGTTGTTTCTTAGCACTTGTCTCCTTTTAACTTACTATGTAACTCTAACATTTTTTATTAATATATTCAGTGGCTGTCCTACCTTATAAGAATGCAAGGATTTTTTAATGTATTTTAATTAAAAGGCACTTACTCCTTGGAAGGAAAGTTATGACCAACCGAGATAGCATATTCAAAAGCAGAGACATTACTTTGCCAACAAAGGTCCATAGCGGATTCATGTCAATGTATGGCAAAACCAATACAGTATTGTAAGTAAAATAAAGTAAAAATAAAATTTTAAAAAATAAATAAATAAATATAAATAAAATGGTCCATAGCCAAGGCTATGGTTTTTCCAGTGGTCATGTATGGATGTGAAAGTTGGACTGTGAAGAAAGCTGAGTGCCAAAGAATTGATACTTTTGAACTGTGGTGTTGGACAAGACTCTTGAGAGTCCCTTGGACTGCAAGGAGATCCAACCAGTCCATTCTGAAGGAGATCAGTCCTGGGTGTCCTTTGGAAGTACTAATGCTAAAGCTGAAACTCCAGTACTTTGGCCACCTCATGAGAAGAGTTGACTCATTGGAAAAGACTCTGATGCTGGGAGGAATTGGGGGCAGGAGGAGAAGGGGACGACAGAGGATGAGATGGCTGGATGGCATCACTGACTCGATGGACATGAGTTTGGGTGAACTCTAGGAGTTGGTGATGGGCAGGAAGGCCTGGCGTGCTGCAATTCATGGGGTCACAAAGAGTCAGACATGACTGAGCAACTGAACTGAACTGAATTTCTAAAGTAAAGCAGTACTTAGCACATGGACACAGCCAAACATGTATTTTATGTTGGAGATTGGATAAGAAAATAAATATGAATTAAACATGATAAAAAACAAGAAGCTTATCAATATCTGTGCTTAATTTCTGATATCTTGCAGTGAAACTTAATAAAAGTACTTTGAGGAAAGAATAAGAAGTCAAATTACAATTATTTATTTATTTATTTATTTATTTATTTTTTAAGTTTGTTTTTGTTGTTGTTGTTGTTTGGGGTTTTTTTTAATTTTTTTTTAAATTTTAAAATCTTTAATTCTTACATGCATTCCCAAACATGAACCCCCCTCCTACCTCCCTCCCCATAACATCTCTCTGGGTCATCCCCATGCACCAGCCCCAAGCATGCTGTATCCTGCATCAGACATAGACCAGCGATTCAATTCTTACATGATAGTATACATGTTAGAATGCCATTCTCCCAAATCATCCCACCCTCTCCCTCTCCCTCTGAGTCCAAAAGTCGCTTATACACATCTGTCTTTTTTGCTGTCTTGCATACAGTGTCGTCATTGCCATCTTTCTAAATTCCATATATATGTTAGTATACTGTATTGGTGTTTTTCTTTCTGGCTTACTTCACTCTGTATAATCGGCTCCAGTTTCATCCATCTCATCAGAACTGATTCAAATGAATTCTTTTTAATGGCTGAGTAATACTCCATTGTGTATATGTACCACAGCTTTCTTATCCATTCATCTGCTGATGGACATCTAGGTTGTTTCCATGTCCTGGCTATTATAAACAGTGCTGCGATGAACATTGGGGTACATGTGTCTCTTTCAATTCTGGCTTCCTCAGTGTGTATGCCCAGCAGTGGGATTGCTGGGTCATAAGGTAGTTCTATTTGCAATTTTTTAAGGAATCTCCACACTGTTCTCCATAGTGGCTGTACTAGTTAGCACTCCCACCAACAGTGTAGGAGGGTTCCCTTTTCTCCACACCCTCTCCAGCATTTACTGCTTACAGATTTTTGGATTGCAGCCATTCTGACTGGTGTGAAGTGGTACCTCATTGTGGTTTTGATTTGCATTTCTCTGATAATGAGTGATGTTGAGCATCTTTTCATGTGTTTGTTAGTCATCTGTATGTCTTCTTTGGAGAAACGTCTATTTAGTTCTTTGGCCCATTTTTTGATTGGGTCGTTTATTTTTCTGGAATTGAGCTGCAGAAGTTGCTTGTATATTTTTGAGATTAGTTGTTTGTCAGTTGCTTCATTTGCTATTATGTTCTCCCATTCAGAAGGCTGTCTTTTCACCTTGCTTATATTTTCCTTTGTTGTGCAGAAGCTTTTAATTTTAATTAGATCCCATTTGTTTATTTTTGCTTTTATTTCCAGAATTCTGGGAGGTGGATCATAGAGGATCCTGCTGTGATTTATGTCTGAGAGTGTTTTGCCTATGTTCTCCTCTAGGAGTTTTATAGTTTCTGGTCTTACATTTAGATCTTTAATCCATTTTGAGTTTATTTTTGTGTGTGGTGTTAGAAAGTGATCTAGTTTCATTCTTTTACAAGTGGTTGACCAGTTTTCCCAGCACCACTTGTTAAAGAGATTGTCTTTACTCCATTGTATATTCTTGCCTCCTTTGTCAAAGATAAGGTGTCCATATGTGTGTGGATTTATCTCTGGGCTTTCTATTTTGTTCCATTGATCTATATGTCTGTCTTTGTGCCAGTACCATACTGTTTTGATGACTGTGGCTTTGTAGTAGAGCCTGAAGTCAGGCAAGTTGATTCCTCCAGTTCCATTCTTCTTTCTCAAGATTGCTTTGGCAATTCGAGGTTTTTTGTGTTTCCATACAAATCTTGAAATTATTTGTTCTAGTTCTGTGAAAAATATGGCTGGTAGCTTGATAGGGATTGCACTGAATTTGTAAATTGCTTTGGGTAGTATACTCATTTTCTCTATGTTGATTCTTCCAATCCATGAACATGGTATATTTCTCCATCTATTAGTGTCCTCTTTGATTTCTTTCATCAATGTTTTATAGTTTTCTATATATAAGTCTTTAGTTTCTTTAGGCAGATATATTCCTAAGTATTTTATTCTTTTCATTGCAATGGTGAATGGAATTGTTTCCTTAATTTCCTTTTCTACTTTCTCATTATTAGTGTATAGGAATGCAAGGGATTTCTGTGTGTTGATTTTATATCCTGCAACTTTACTATATTCATTGATTAGCTCTAGTAATTTTCTGGTGGAGTCTTTAGGGTTTTCTATGTAGAGGATCATGTCATCTGCAAACAGTGAAAGTTTTACTTCTTCTTTTCCACTTTCACCATTACTATTCAACATAGTTCTGGAAGTTTTGGCCACAAATTACATTTAAATTGATCAAAGTTAATAATTTCATCTGTTTGTTTGGTTAACCACTTAAATGGTCTGCAGGTCTATTTCAGTGGACTTACCTGTGGCTCAGTTGGTAAAGAATCAGCCTGCAATGCAGGAAACATGGGTTTGATCCTGGGTTGGGAAGATCCCCTGAAGAAGGGAAAGGCTACCCATACCAGTATTCTGGCTTGAAGAATTCC
Organism: Capra hircus; assembly: GCF_001704415.2. Classification (NCBI taxonomy): domain Eukaryota; kingdom Metazoa; phylum Chordata; class Mammalia; order Artiodactyla; family Bovidae; genus Capra; species Capra hircus. The sequence continues at coordinate 33,736,581 of NC_030816.1, read as the reverse complement.
ATGGACAGTATAGTCCATCGGAGAAGGCAATGGCACCCCATTCCAGTACTCTTGCCTGGAGAATCCCATGGATGGAGGAGCCTGGTAGGCTGCAGTCCATGGGGTCACTAAGAGTCGGGCACGACTGAGCAACTTCACTTTCACTTTTCACTCTTGAGCATTGGAGAAGGAAATGGCAACCCACTCCAGTGTTCTTGCCTGGAGAATCCCAGGGATGGTGGAGCGTGATGGGCTGCCATCTACGGGGTCACACAGATTTGGACACGACTGAAGTGACTAAGCAGCAGCAGCAGTATAGTCCATAGGGTTGCAAAGACACAATTGAGCAACTTTCACTTTCACTTTTATTTCAGTGGAATAAGCAGAGATTCCTGGAAGCTTGAATTTCTTCACCATATGCTGTGGTATCAACTCAACAATTCCCTAATGACCAGCAGACTACCTCTAGCAGGTTTTACATAAGTACAAATTATTTTATTAAATCTGAAAATAAAATTATATATCTATCCAAAAATTTAGGGGCTTCCCAGGTGATGTTAATGGTAAAGAATCCACCTGCCAATGCAGGAGACACAAGAACACGGGTTAGATCTCTGGGTTGGGAAGATCCCCTGGAGTAGGAAATGGTGGCAACCTACTCTAGTATGCTTGCCTGGAAATTCCACAGACAAGAAGCCTGACAGGCTATGGTCCATGGGGTTGCAAAAATCGGTCATGAATTAGCAGAGTGGACACGTCCAGAAATTTCATAAGGCATTATTTTCAGATACTTTTCCAATAAGCCATTCCTCTTACATCTATGATTTCCCAGTCTCCTAACCTCAGTTTCCACTCCTACATACATATTAAAGTTCAAAAATCACATGTATGCTTTTATCGCATATTAAGTTCAGTTCAGTCGCTCAGTCATGTCTGACTCTTTGCAACCTCATGATCTGAAGCACTCCAGGCCTCCCTGTCCAGCACCAACACCCAGAGTTTACCCAAACTCATGTCCATTGAGTTGGTAATGCCATCCAACCATCTCATCCTCTGTAATCCCCTTCTCCACCTGCCTACAATCTTTCCCAGCATCAGAGTCTTTTCAAATGAGTCAGCTCTTTGCATCAGGTGGCCAAAATATTGAAGTTTCAGCTTCAACATCAGTTCTTCCAATGAACACCCGGGACTAATCTCCTTAGGACAGACTGGTTTGATCTCCATGCAGTCCAAGGGATTCTCAAGAATCTTCTTCAACACCACAGTTCAAAAGCATCAATTCTTCTGTGCTCAGCTTTCTTTATAGTCCAACTCTCACATCCATACATGACTAGGAAAAACCATAGCCTTGACTAGACAGACCTTTGTTGACAAAGTAATGTCTCTGCTTTTTAATATTTCATTTAGGTTTGTCATAATTTTCCTTCCAAGGAGTAAGCATCTTTTAATTTCATGGCTGCAATCACCATCCACAGTGATATTGGAGCCCCCCAAAATAAAGCATGCCACTGTTTCCACTGTTTCCCCATCTATTTCCCATGAAGTGATTGGACCGGATGCCATGATCTTCGTTTTCTGAATGTTGTGCTTTAAGCGAACATTTTCACTCTCCTCTTTCACTTTCATCAAGAGGCTCTTTAGTTATTCTTCACTTTCTGCCATAATGGTGCTGTCATCTGCATATCTGAGGTTATTGATATTTCTCCCAGAAATCTTGATTCCAGCTTGTGCTTCTTCCAGCCCAGTGTTTCTCATGATGTACTCTGCATAGAATTTATATAAGCAGGGTGACAATATACAGCCTTGACATACTCCTTTTCCTATTTGGAACCAGTCTGTTGTTCCATGTCCAGTTCTAACTGCTGCTTCCTGACCTGCATATTGGTTTCTCAAGAGGCAGGTCAGGTGGTCTGGTATTCCTCTCTTTTAGAATTTTCCACAGTTTATTGTGATCCACACAGTCAAAGGCTTTGGCATAGTCAATAAAGTAGAAATAAATGTTTTTCTGGAACACTCTTGCTTTTTTGATGATCCAACAGATGTTGGCAATTTGTTTCTGGTTCCTCTGCCTTTTCTAAAACCAGCTTGAGCACCTGGAAGTTCACGGTTCACGTATTGCTGAAGCGTGGCTTGGAGAATTTTGAGCATTACTTTACTAGCATGTGAGATGAGTGCAATTGTGTGGTAGTTTGAACATTCTTTGTCATTTCCTTTCTTAGGCATTGGAATGAAAACTGACCTTTTCCAGTCCTGTGGCCACTGCTGAGTTTCCCAACTTTGCTGACATATTGAGTACAGCACTAACTGCGTATACAACTACATATTTTATGTTACCTTAGTTGCTCAGTCATGTCTGGCTCTTTGCAACTCCATGGATTTTAGCCTGCCAAGCTCTTCTATCCATAGGATTCTCTAGGCAAGAATACTGGAGTAGTTTGCCATTTCCTTCCTCAAGGGATCTTCCCTACCCAGGGATTGAACCTGGGTCTCCTGCATTGCAGGCAGATTCTTTACCATGTGAGGTGCCAGGAAAGCCCTTTTCCACTGGGATTCTCCAGGCAAGAATAATAGAGTGGGTTGCCATGCCCTCCTCCAGGGGATCGTCCCAACCCAGGGACTGAACCCACATCTCTTATGTCTCTTACATTGGTAGGTGGGTTCTTTGCCATTAATGTTATGTGGGAAGCCCCAACTACGTATACATTGTGTGAAAAAACAATTATGGAGGCAGAGAATCTAAACTACATTTAATATCAAGAACCTGACATATCATCACAAATGAATTAATGATTTATCCTTAAGATGCTATTTTAAGAAAGCATTTGATATATCCTTTACAGATATAGTAGATGTGTAACTACAATTTTTTTAAATAAATGCAGCAGCAGGCTCAAAGATGGATCAATGTTAAGGAATTAGAAGTGTACATCTTTATAGAGCACATATTTGCACCAGAGTAAAGTAAACAGATATATTATCAGGATTTTTTATCAAAAGTTTCATTTTGCAAGTAGATAAAGCTTTAATGTTGGTAGTTCCAACTCTGAATGAGTAGTACTATTGGCCCCAGCTACAGTGTTCATGTGAACATCAAAAAAGAGTAAATCAGTTTTTCATTTATATTTTTAAGACGATATTGATTTATCTAATAATATTAGTGTAATGTTTGATCTGTTAGATATATATTTTGAATTTGACTACTCAGCTTTGTGGTTTGACAGATTATTCAAGGTTATCAGAGATTTACCTGACAAATATTAGAGACTTGGGCTTGATATTTCAATAAGTAGATATTAACTATAAATGACTATTCTTTCTCTTTGAGGTTTAGTGAGTTGTTCAAAATTTCACAGAAAGTAAAGGCAGAACCTGAAATTAAGGTTTCACATCTTGAGACACCAAGATAGCATGCAAATTCATTTCTTTTCACTTTAAACTTGCTGTGGATGTTTTTCCACATTTGATTTCTGAATAATAAATATTAAGTGATTTCTTTGTACTTTAGTGTTAGGTATTCTAACACTTCTACTTCCAAAACTGTTAAAGGTGGAATTTAACAAGCATTCTAAATATCCCAATTGTGAAATATATCATGTTTTGATATGTGAATTTTTCCCAGTAAATATATTTATTTATCATTCGAGATGAGAAGATTTAAGTTTATGCTGAACTTCTTAAAAAGCATTTGAAAAGAGATAAAAGTGTGAGTTTGTTTCAATAGAAAACATAATAGGTAATCATACTTTACATTCACTATATGCACACACTGTATTAATACTTTAATGGTTATAGTATTTATACTGAGAACATTTGGGCAATAGATTTTATATGGTACAAAAAAAATCACAGATTTAGGTTAAGAAATGCATGCTAGATAAATAGTAAATCCACAATTCAAACCTCAGCTAATTTTAAAAATTGGTCTTAACCTCTAAATTATTATACTGCATGTTCATGTTCACTTTAGTGATTTATCCCAATATTAAAATAGAAAAATACTGTATTTTCAAATCCTTTAAAGAGATCTAGAAAATATCCAGCCTCATCAGCTTTAGTCACTATAGAGTCACTCTTCAGAATGCTGAAAGAAATGCTGCTTTTACCTTTCTTTTCTTAGCTATTTTAATTTTCGCATTCAGGTCCGTGTTGGGGCTTGAGATATAAATTGTATGCCTGTAAAATTTTCCATTTTGTTAATGTCTTTTATGTGGCAAATTCCTCTTGTTCCTTATTATGGTCTATGAGTATAATGACTGGGTAATGATATCCAATATTCTGAATCATTTTATGTATATACACCATATGCATGCAAATTCGATTTGCCTAATACTCTGCTCTTTAATTTGCATTTTCATAGAACTAGTTGAGATTATGTGGTAAAATTATATTGACTGGTTTCAATATCTTAGATAGTTAAATCATTATATGTGAAATGTTTGAAGGCATTAATTATAAATGAATCATGAAAAATATTCTCAAGGCACACATCTTGAGTTGTAATGTGATAATAGCTACATGTCCTAAAGATTTATTTTAGAGTTATGATACATACCCAATGCTTTGATTAAAAAATTAAACTCAGTGATTTCAAGGGAAAAGTATTCATTTTTAACTTGAAATACTAATGTGAATATGTTTATATAATTCTAAGCCAGTATAAATTAGATACAAATGGCATAGGTATATAATGGTTTAAAAATCCAGAGATACCAAGCACATACAAAAGCAAATACATTAGAGTTATTATTCAATAAAATGTATTATAGTTTTTTATAAAAATAATAAAGGCCCTAATCTGAATCATTAGAAATCATACATTCCCTAGCATGAGATTTTAGTTCTTTATCTTCTGGCTTAAAAATAAGAAAATTTTCAAATCAAGAGGCTGGGACCAGGTGGTAAAGCTTGAGCTAAAATTATATTAGCACTCTGGTCCTAAATGAAGTCCAATTAAACGTGTACAGGCATCTGATTTGCCGAATTATGGTGAAAGAATCACAATGGATCAATATCCTGAGGCATAAAAGAGGATGGAGAGGGTGGAAGTATATGTTCAGTTGGTTTTGTTTGATTAGTGTTTCTCAGTCCTACCTGTGTATTAACATCAGTCTTGAGTCTTTTAAAATATACAGACAACTCAGTTGAACATCAATATTATTAAATGAAAATCTCCAGAAATATCAAGGGATTATGTTTTTAAAAGGCTTTACATGTGATTTTTGGTTAATGCCCACTTCTGATTAAGTAGGAAGTGGATGAAGACAAAGCTAAAATATACTCTGCTATGAATGAGATACATGTACCAAAGAAAACTTAAAAAGAGTATGATTTCAAGAAGACTTTGTTTTGTTTTCACATTCATGGTTAGTATTTTATTCTTTGGAGGATGGTTTTGAAACGTCACACTAAATTAGGATCATTTTTTTAATAGAAGGAAAGGCTAAGTAAGATGAGAAATGAATAATTTTATACTAATTTGGCAACTGGCAGATAACACTTGATTTCCAATAGAGAAGTTACAGAAGAGTGTCACTGAAGGATGCTTAGAAGGATATAACTGGATTTCTGCAGGAGGAAAACCTAAAGTTAGCTGAATAAACAACAGTGACAAGTCTGAGTCTGCATTTTGGGTAGTATTGGATAAGCTGGGTGAAACACATTATCATACGGAAATATATTTTACCCAATTATTTTTACAGGTTTTCATGTGCCTCCTAGAAAATATCTATTATATATGTAGTTGGCACTATATTTCTATTGAACACTAGCTGCCCTAGAATTCATTTATGGCCTGGCTAAATCTCTGATTTTCCTTAGCACAAGCATTTGGATGGATCAAGAAGATCCCAAAGAGAGACGCTATCACTGTTCCCCTACTAAAGTGTGACTAGTATAAAGCAACTTACTTAAGTTGCCAGTAAACACTCAAAATCACATTAGGGGAAGGTCTCTCTCTCTCTCTTAAGTGGCTAAGTCATGTCTGACTCTTGCGACCCTATGGACTGTAGCCTGTCAGGCTTCTCTGTCCATGGGATTCTCCAGGCAAGAATACTGGAATGGGTTGCCATTTCCTTCTCCAGGGGATCTTCATGACCCAGGAATCAAACCCAGGTCTCCTGCATTGCAGGCAGTTTCGTTACCAACTGATTATGAGGGAAGCCCTACCCCTCTTACCTTAGGGGAAGGTACTGTGTTAATACTGAAATTTTATTTACCAAAGGTTGTACTACGTATCATAAGAGTGTGTATTTGAATCTCAGTATGAGAAGAAAAAAAAACGTAGTCGAGTGGGCTACATAATTTTAGATTTCCCTTTGAATAATGTTGTTGTCCAGTTAGATATAAAGATAACAAATAACACTTTAAAGAAAATGGTAGAATGCCATTTCACTTACATTTAAATTCAAATGCTGTAAAACGTAGGCTTGGTATCTTCTGAAGGATGCTTGTAAGTTGTTGGCCTCTCTTTGTCATCATAGTATCAAAACTGAATTGGAATGTATGAATTAAATTCACACTTTGTGAATCTATATTAGAATTGTATTTTCCCTTTCAACTAACAATGGGTTAGTAGAAACCTGTTATGAGTGCATTCCATTTGTATTGCTGATGCAGTCAGTAATATCTTCCTTTTTTAGGGAAGCTATAGTAATCCTCTTGCAACGGTGTCTACAGCACTAGTTAATATTGAAAAAAATCTCAGTAATGCAGAGTTCCTATGCATTAGCCACATGAAATCAAGGGAGAACTATTTTAAAATTGGAATGCATTATTTAATAATGGCATTCTCAAATATAAGTATACACCTACGTATTTTTTACTAATATTTGACAAAAATTTAATAGCTAAAAATATAATTTATTTCCTTTTAGAAGAAAAAGAGTTGTTCAAGACGAAAAATTTTTTAACTGCATTTTAAAAAGAGAATATAAAATAGCTTTGTTTGGAAGTAACTTAGGTACAATGATATTCATATTTTCTCAACATGGAAATGAATTTTTCAGCTTCTATAGGCACGTTCTTTCTTGAGACCTTAACATTAAGCTTGATGATTGAACTATTATAGTGTTATGATGTATTTCCCTTTGCTGGAACTAATATTTTATAAAATAATAATTAGCTCAGTTGGTAAAGAATCTGCCTGCAATGCAGGAGATTTGGGTTTGATTCCTGGGTTGGGAAGATGCCCTGGAGAAGGAAATGGCAATCCATTCCAGTATTCTTGCCTGGAGAATCCCATGGACAGAGGAACCTGGCAGGCTAGTCCATGGGGTCACAAGAGTCGGACACAGCTTAGCGACTAAACCAACACCACCAATACAATTAAAATTTCATAAATAAGTTGATGTTCAGAATTTAAATTCTAGATTATTATGTCTCCAAAATCATGATCTTTAAATAGAACTATTTGCTTTCCTCTGCTGTTCCAAAATATGTAAAATTAAGTACAAAGGCCTTCCTTGGTGGCTTGGCTGTAAAGAATATACCAGCAACACAGGAGACAGAGAGATATGGCTTCAGTTCCTGGGTCGGAAAGATCCTCTGGAGGGGGAAATAGCAATCCACTCCAATATTCTTGCCTGGGAAATTCCATGAATAAAGGCGCCTGCTGAGCTGGAGTTCATGGGGTTGCAAAGAGTCAGTCGACTTGACTTACTGACTAAACAATACCAGATCGATATTTGATCTGAATATTTCAGGTTAGTTGTAACTAGTCAATATAATTAGAGATAAAGTAACCAATATAATAGCCCAGGAAATACGCAGCTGAGGGTGCAGTCCTTGATCACTTGATTGCTATTTATGGGCATTTTTCCTTATATTATAAATATCAGTGTTTCAAATAGCACAACAGGCTTTCTTGAAATTATACAATATGTGCATCTGATTTAAAGAACTGATTCAAACATAAAAGAAGTATATAATTATATAATCAGCTGATAGTTTTCTTTCACTCTTCCCTCACTGAAAAACATTTGATTTAAGGTATTCTGTTTCAGACATTGTTACATGCATAATTTTATTCAAAAAGAACTAAATAGCTTATATATTTAACTGCTACTTTTTACAAAGGCTTTTTGAACACTTTATTGTAAAATAAAACAATATAATACAAAAAAAGAATGTAGAAAATAGTGAATTTAGGTGGCTTGGAGGTTAGGAATCCACCTGCAGGCAAGGAGATGCAAGAGATGTGGGTTCAATCCCTGGGTCGGGAAGATCCCCTGGAGAAGGAAGTGGCTACCCACTTCAGTACTCTAGCCTGGAGAATCCAATGGACAGAGGAGTCTTGCAGACTATAAAAAGTCAGCCTGCAAAAAATCAGACATGACTGAGCAGCACGCATGCAATACAGTAAATGATCTTTTAACCATCACCCAGGTCAAGAAATGGAATTGAATAATAATCCCACAAGTTCTTCCATTTTCCCATCTTACTCATGACTCTTCTCCCCTCAGAAGAGCCTATAATATTCACTTCCTTGCTTTCACTCTAATTTTATTACCCAAGAATGTATGTCCACTTTTTAAAACTTTATATTACATTTAAATCTCTCTTTTACCCACATCATTCTTTCCTTTTACTAAGTGCCAAAGCACAGCTAGAGAACTTATTTTTTCCATGCATTCCTTAGTTGTTTTCTTTCTTTAAATTCTTATCTCTCTAATTGACATGTAGGAACACTAATACACTGTTAGTAGGAATGTAAATTGGTGCAGCCACTATGAAAAACCATACAATATTTCCTAATAAAACTAGAACTACCATATAATCCAGAAATTCAACTCCTGGGTATATACCTGAAGAAAATGGAAACACTAATTTGAAAAGATACATGCACCCCGATATTCATAGCAGCATTATTTACAATAGCCAAAACATGGAAGTTACCTAAGCGTCCACCAGTTTTTAGGTCTCTCTTAATCTACAGGCCTGCTCTCTTTCCTTTCTTTCCATTCCAATAAATCTTTTGAAGAACCTGAAGGATTGAACCTATAGAATTTTTCATCTACATTTTCTGCAAACTGACAACTGGATCCAGATACTTGATCAGCCTCTGATTTGATTCCCTTGCCAAAGCCATAGCAGTGATGTGTTCTTTCATCAGGAAGTACATAATTAATATAATTAATGTCTGTTTACACATTTTGAACGTTAACATTCACTGATGCTTAATACCTACATTAAATCGAAAGAGTTCTAAAATGTTAATATTCAAATTATCTCATGTTGTTTTCATTCAACAGTTAGAATAAATTTATAAGATATCTTCTCTAGTCTACTATTTGGTTACTCAGTTAATAAGAAAGTAAAGACAAATGCTTCACTCTTTTATGTAACCAGTTTATACTGTATTATCCTGAGGTTGCCAATAACTAATTTTTTTGCAATAGTATGAACTCATGGACTTAAGCACATTGCAATTCTTACCCTTATTAAAGCCTTCTTTGACATGACCCAAAAAAGTCTCTGATGTTATGTTATTTTATGTTGTTAGTTGCTCAGTTGTGTCTGACTCTCTGCGACCCCGTGGATTGTAGCTTGCCAGGCTCCTTTTGTCCATGGAATTCTCCAGGCAAGAATACTGGAGTGGATTGCCATTTTCTTCTCCAGGCCATATTCCCTACCCAGGAGTCAAACTCAGGTCTCCAGCATTGCAGGCAGATTCTTTACTGTCTGAAGTTTCTGACAGTCCTTCCTATTTGGAATGCCAGATTATTTCTGACCCAATTTTGTGATTAGCCCATTTTTCAGGAAGCTCTGGCTTTTTCAATGGGAAATATTTTGTCTACAATATTGGCACTAGGGGTGCTTACTGGGAATTGTTTCTAGAATTCCTAAGTGCACAAAATTAAATCCATTGAGAAATCATATTGATAACTCCAATTTTAATTTTAAAACTGAAATATTTCAACAAAACCTCTTATATCTTATAGCTGAATATTGTTTCTGCTATATAGCAAATCCTGATTCTTAAGAAGAGGAATTATAATATTGAAATATTTCATACCTAGTTTATTTGTGATACAATAGCCCTAGACTCACAAAACTAATGCTATCCCAACCAAATATGATTACTAGAGACAAGTTTGAAATTATTTTGCATGAATCATTCCCAATTTCTCCCCATTGTCAGACTGGATAATCATTATATACTGTATTCTTTTCCTTTAAAGACTCATTCTTAGTTCTACAAATGTAATTATATATTTAATACTCACCTGCACTAATTGTGTTGATGTCTGTAGGCATTTTTGTTACCCAACTCTTGTTTTCTAGTAAAATTTTACAGGAAGGGCTCCCTGAGAAAAATATTCTTTGAGATATTGTGTATCAAAAACAGATTGTACAGGTTTTGTATACTTGAATGCCAATCTTTTTCAGATATAAGGGAAAGGAGGCTTGCAAATATCTTCTTATTTTTCCTATTTTAGATATATTCAGTACATAATTATGCCCAAAGATATAGGATTAGACTCTGTGCAACACAAAGTACTATGTAAAAATTACCCTGGAAAATAAACCACTTTTCATTGACCAAGCAAATTCTCTCTGGGATGGGAGTCCTCGCTCCTCACTACCCAAGGGATTATATACTAGTAATAGTTGTGCATTCCACGTGACTAAAGGTCCTGAAGTGCCAGGCATCAGGCTTTTCCAAACATCTTTATGAAAATTCTCACATTCCAATTCAGATGACCTGATACCAAGCAGATGATTTATTTTCCCCCTGTTGCTACGTGCTCAGTCATGCAACCACATGGACTATAGACCACCAGGCTCCTCTGTCCATGGGACTTTTCCAAGCAAGAACACTGGAGTAGTGGGTTGCCATGCCCTCCTCCAGGGGATCTTTCCAACCCAGGGATTGAACCCGGGTGTCTTGCATCTGCTGCATTGGCAGGCAGGTTCTTTACCACTAGCGCCACCTGGGAAGCATTTTCCCACTAATAAGAGTGCTTTTATGCTTGACTTAGAAGAAAGAAACATGGTGACAGGGTCCTTTTCCTGAGATGTACAGGTAAGGCATGACCAGCAAAATAATATGAACACAGCACCTGGTAAAAATGGGAGGATGAGGGTACCATTTTATTCTCTACTGATCTTGACACATGTTTTCACACAAAACTTAGTGCTTTAATCATGCAGTAATACACTTTGTAGATTTTACCTTCAGCTCCACTTAATAACAAGTCCCACCTTCAAATAAACCCATGCCTTTCATATCACAAGCATTTAAAATATAATAAAACTGTCATTAAAGTACTTATTCAATTTCTTGGCATATCAAGAGAGTTTAATATATTTTTATTTTATTCTTGTGCAAGGTATAAAATTATCATTTGAGTATAAAATGCACAATGTGATTTTTATAGACTTTATTTTTTTTGATCAGTTTTAAGTTCACAGGAAAACTGACTGAAAGTGCGGAGAGTATCCATAAACCTCCTGCCCTGATATATTCACAGCCTCAGTTCAGTTCAGTCACTCTGTAGCGTCCGACTCTTTGCAACACCATGAACTGCAGCACACCAGGCCTCCCTGTCCATCACCAACTCCCAGAGTTCACCCAAACTCATGTTCATCGAGCCGGTGATCCATCCAGCCATCTCATCCTCTGTCGTCCCCTTCTCCGCCTGCCCCTAATCCCTCCCAGCATCAGGGTCTTTTCCAATGAGTCAACTCTTCGCATGAGGTGGCCAAAGTATTGGAGTTTCAGCTTCAGCATCAGTCCTTCCAATGAACACAAGGACTGATTTCCTTGAGGATGGACTTGTTGGATCTCCTTGCAGTCCAAGGGACTCTCAAGAGTCTTCTCCAACACCTCACCAACTATTAATATTTCACATCAGAGTGGGGCATTTGTTAAAACTGATGAATGTACACTGACATATCATTATCATCCAAAGCCCATAATTTACCTTAGGGTTCACGCTTATAAATTTCATATATGGACAAATGTATAATGACACCATTAATGCATCATTCACAATAGTTTCACTGACCTATAATTTCTCTATGTTCTCCCTATTCATTTCTCTCTCCTCCTTAAGCTTTTTACCATGTCTATAGTTTTATCTTTTTAAGAATATCATAGTTGGAATTATAAAATATGTAGCCTTTTCAGATTGCCTTTTTTTGGTGGGGTGGGGCATGGTAATACTCTTTTAAGATACGTCTATCGTTTTTCAAGAGTAAGATTTTCTGTTGCTCCAGACCCTCAAATGCTTTCGGTGTTGTCAGTGTTTAAATTCTGGTCATTCTACCAGTTGTGTAGCAATATTTCATTTTTGTTTTAATCTGCATTTCCATGATGACTTATGATGTAGAGTAAGGATAGTAGTAAAGGATGTACTTATGATGTAGATTCTTTCACATGCTTATGAAATCTGCATCTGCCTTGACATTTGAATATCTTCTTCCATGAAGTGTCTGTTAAGGTCTTTGGTCAATTTTCTAAGTTTTCTTTTTCATGAATGAGTTCTTCATATATTTTAAATGAGTTCTTTGTATATTTTAAATAAGATTATCAAATTTTTCAAATATTTTCTCCCAGTTTGTGGCTTGTCTCATTCTATGAGCCCCCAATGGCTCAGTGGGTAAAGAATCTGCCTGCAATGCAGGAGATATACACGACACGGGTTAGACTGGGAAGATCCTCTGGAAAAGGAAATGGCAACCCACCCCAGTATTCTTGCCTGGGAAATCCCATGGACAGAGGAGCCTTGCGGGTTACAGACCATGGGGTCCCAAAGAGTTCGTTAAAAAGCAACAGCAGTTCATTCTATGTTGTTGTTCAGTCACTCAGTCATTGCGACTCTTTGAGACCCCATGGACTGCAGCACACCAGGTTTCCCTGTCCTTCACCATCTCCTGGAGCTTGTTCAAATTCATCCACTGAGTCGGTGATGCCACCCAACTGTCTCATCCTCTGTCATCCCCTTTTCCTCCTACCTTCAATCTTTCCCAGCATCTAATGAGTCAACTCTTCACATCAGGTGGCCAAAGTTCATTCTATAATAACATTGTAGAGAAGAAAATCTCTTTTGCAGAGAAGAAAATTTAAATGTAATGAAACCCAGCCTATCAGTTATTTCTTTCATGAGCTATGCCTTTGGTATTATATTTAAATTACACTTAGGTCTGCAATCCATCTTGAGTCAGTTATTGTGAGTAGTGTAAGGTCTGTTGTCTAGAAGCAACATTTTTGCGTATATTCCTCAATTATACTAGTGCCATTTGTTGAAAAGATGAACTTCTCTATAGGTATTACCTTTGCTCCCTTATCAAATATCAATTGACTATATATATTTCTGAACTCTTTACTCTGTTCAGACAGAGTTTGACTTGTGTTTTCGCTCAGTCATGTCTGACCCTTTGCGACTCCATGGACTGCCAGGCTCCTCTGTCCATGGAGTTTTCCAGGCAAGAACGCTTGAGTGAGTTGCCATTTGCTTCTCCAAGGTATCTTCCCAACCCAAGGATCGAAACTGCATCTCTGTGTCTCCTGTATTGCCAGGCAGATTATTTACCACTAGCGCCACCTGGCAAGTTTCACTGATATATCTGTCTATTCTTTCACAATACCACACACCCACTGCCTTGATTAATCTTGCTTTTCAATAAGTCTTGAAGACAGTAGTGCCAGTTCTCTGACTTCTGTTCTCCTTAAGATTGTATTGATTATTCTGGGTCTTCTGCCTTTCCATATAAACTTTAGAAGCAACTCAAAAAATACTTTGTTGTATTTTGACTACAATTTCATTGAATCTATAGAACAAGGTGGAACAAACTGACATCTTGACAATGCTGAGGCTTTCTATTCATAAACATAGACTATCTTTGCATTTATTTAGTTATTCTTTGATTTCTTTCACCAGAGTAGTAAATCATTTTCTAATAGAGCTTGTACATATTTTATTTGATCTATGAATAAGTATTTCAGTTTGGGGAATGCTAATATAAAAAGTATTACTTTTTGTTTCAATTTTTGTTAGTCTTTCTAAACCTTATTCTTATAGTTATCCAAGTTTTATATAATGTATATCTACTGTTAACACATTTATATACATCAATTTTAATGTTCAACCTGTCGCCCAGAAGCTGATAATTTTTTAAAGTAGATTTTAAATAGGTCATTCACATTAGTACCACCATTTTGTACTCTCTGCCATTGTGATAACAGTTAATATAAATATTTTTGTATAGTATATATATTAAAATAGTCTGTGTACATACATCTTGCTTTTCTAGAGTGAAGACATTTTAGGTGATCAAGCTGGATTATTAATTATTTTTAAATTAATACATAGCAACTTAAAACTTCCTGGAACTCAGATACTTAAATATATATGTACATTCACTGAAGTGCATTAAGAGACTTCTTCCTCTTTGTTAAGCAGAGTCATGTCCTTAAAGGCTAATGACAAATATATTAATTACCTGCATTAACCTTCCATGCCTTCCCATTTAATTTAGAATAAAATCTAAGCCCCTAAAAATCTCTGCTGGCTAGGTCAAGCTAGAAAAAGGCAGAAACACAAATTTATACTTTTCCTAGGTCCCCAAGTGTTTCTAAACAACTAGTATTGAGCATCTCTGAAAACCCCACAAGTAAAACCAAAGAAAGACTGAGTTTGGAAATGTATGTCAAACTTTGTCTAGAATGCTTTGAAAATCCTGGTAGAATAGAATGAACAGTAGGATGTGAGACAATACATTTCAATACTAGTCCTGAACCCAACACTAATTTATTATCTGTATGACATTAAACAAGTTTATTTTTCTAAGGCCAAGTCTGCCATTTGTAAAGTGAAAGTTAGTCTTTGGAGTACTTTCTAGCATTGCAATAGCTAAAAATGTTATTATGGAAAATGATCTTTTAGAACTAAAGTATTCACAGTAGAAAGGCCTTAGGGTGTCTATAGGGTATGATGCTTTAGCAGCTGCAAAGAATTCACTAACAGCATTAAATGTAAGAACTATCTGTATACTGAAAAAGACATTAGAGAAAGAATAACACAATATTTTAAAATGTCAGCAATGCCTTATCTTTATGAGCAAGTGAAATGAGATGCCTTACATGAAAACATGCTCATTACTGCTAATTATTAGAGAAGTGCATATCAAAACAACAAGGTACCACCTCACCCAGTCAGAATGGACATCATTAAAATGTCTACAGATAATAAATGCTAGAGAGGATGAGGAGGAAAGAGAACCTTCTTACACTGTTGGTGAGAACGGAAACTGATGCAGCCACTATAGAAAAAAGTACGAAGGCTCTTCAAGAAACCTAAAAATGGAATTGCCACATGATCCAGCAACCCTATTCCTGGCATATACCCAGATAAAACTATAATTCTAAATGACACATGCACCTCTATGTTCACAGCTGCAATATTTACAATAGCCAAGACAAGAAAGCACCTAAATGTCCCCGACAGATGAATGGATAAAGAAGAGGTGGTGTGTGTATCTATATATGGGACTATTAGTCAGCCATTAAAAGGAATGAAATAATGCCATTTGTAGCAATATGGATGGACCTAGAGAGTATCATATTAAGCAAAGTAAGTCAGAAAGAGATAAGAAGAATAACATATGATATCACATATATGCGGGATCTACAATATGACACCAATGAACATATCTACGAAACAAAAACAAGCTCACAAATATAGAGAACAGACTTGTGGTTGCCATGGGGAAGGATAGTTGCAGAAGGGAAGTTTGGAATTAGCAGATGCAAACTATTATATATACGAATGGACAAACAGCAAGGCCCTACTGTATAGCACAGGGAACTATATTTAATATCCTGTGATAAACCACAGTGGTAAAGAATATGAAAGAGAATATATATACACACACACATATAAAACTTAGTCTCTGCTGTATAGCAATAATTAAACACAATATTGTAAATCAATTACGCTTCAATTAAAATATAAAAAAAGAAATGAGTCACCTAAATAAAATTGAGTTTCTTTAACTTCCATGAAAATTTATATTACTTATATACAAAAATAGAAATTTCAGATTTTTACACCTGTGGGCTGAAATTTTCTCAAGTTTTGATAAGCACTTAAGTGAGTTAGTATGCCAATGATCCTAATATCTATCATATCCTTGGTGAAATTCAAAGATGCAGGAAAAGTGGAAATATTATAGGAAATAAGAAAACTATCCCACTACATTTATAATCTTGGATTGAAAAAATGAAGTTATCTCTATGATAATGTAACCTGATCTTTTTTTGCTTTATTTGCATTTATTGCTTTCCATTTTTCATTTTCAGGCATACAGCAAAGTGGTTAAAGTTTTACATATATATATGTGTCTGTGTGTATATATATATATATATACACACATATATTCTTTTTCAGATTCTTTTCCTTTATAGTTTATTACTGTAACCTGATTCTTTAACAGTATTTCTTATATTCCTGTCCTAAAAATAAATAGTTCTGGTTAATTAAATGATGTGTTTGAGTGAAGGATATCAATTTCTCATGAGCCATCAATAATTACAGTACTGAGGGAAATCATAATACCAGGAGTAGTAATGTTTTATATTTATTATTGTTATAGAAAAAAAAATTCTATATATGAAAGAAATTCTAATTCCAAAACTAAAAAAGATTATTATTCTAAATTGGGAAAATTAAATTTTTCTACCTGATAAAATCCATCTTAAAAAATGTTTTAAAAAAAAACATTTAAAAGCAGATATTAAGAATGACATGTCTTATAAGAATATTTTTTAATAACGAAGGATAGGAATAGATGGCAAAAATAATAGGAGATAGTTCTTAATGGAATTGAGAAATATAATCATCTTTTCTATGTAAAAGCACTGATGAAAATAAAAGAGAGAGAATCTGAAATTTGTACACCACATGAAACAGTACCCCAAGCATGAGTTCATACATCAAAAGCATGTTAATCATGTACTAGTCATATAAATCAAGTTGTCTGCTCCCCCTTTGTTTTACCTCCCTGCAAATTGCCTTGTTTGAAATACGGGTTTGAACACAAAAGATTATTTGTAGTTGTTTGTTCACTAATTTATTTTTCAATATTGTTCACTAATTTTTTTTCAATATGTCGATATTTTCCAAGGTCAACATTACCTTACCTGCTTCTCAATGATCATGATTTGAATCTATGCACATAGTGCCCAATAGGTAGCAAATGGAAATGATAGTTTTCACTTGTTCTCTTATAATCTAAATTTATTTTCTTTGTATTTCCATGAGAATCTAAAAATAACTTCAATATCTCAGGTTGCTTGGAGACCACATTAAATTTCAACTATCCTTCCTATATTCTAAATTTTATCACATAGCTTATTTGTAAAATAAGTTTTTCTTTTATACCATTTTATTAACTTGATTCAATTTTCCTATCTCCTTCATTGTCTGGTTTAAACAAATAAAAGATTCTTTTAAGCTCTTTTTATTTCATCAGTCATTAAATTTTACTTATTTATATATTAAGAATGTAGTGATAGGATTAATACACCAAGTACTTTGCTTGAAAGGGGGTTACTCCGTGTGTGTGTGTGTGTGTGTGTGTGTGTGTATGTGTGTGTGTGTGTTTGGTATATTCTGAAATAGATACATCTCTCTCATCTATATAATTTGACATAATTATTGGAAGAAAATAAAGTGCAAGGTCATTGCCTAATTGGTTCAGAAAGTCAAAGGAAAGAAAATTATTAGGATACTGTTACAGAGGTTGTTTATTGCTAGTAAATAACAATTCAGGTTTGCTCTTCTTTGCAACAGCAAAAAGGAAGAAAATTCAGGGTCTTAAATCAATTATTAGAGCAGGAACTTTCAGTTTAAGAACCACCTAGTGGAAATAAGAATAATTTAACATGAAGTTTGCAGAGTATGCAAATTTTGCCTAAAGCAGTTATGAGCATTACATTATGCCAATTGTATAAAACTGTATTTTAGAGAAGTTCTATAGAGACAAACATATTTTCAGTCATTCAATATCTTTACAGATTTCTTCCATGATTTAGTGGACTGTTACTCTTAAATTTCCACGTGTAAAGTCTCTGCTGAGTGCTTGCTAGCTCTATAAGTTTTATGCATTGATAAGAACAGTAATACACTGGGGATGAACTGTTACCTGGTAAGAAGACAGCATCACTTTATCCTATACTCTTCCTAGCTGACTTAAATCATTATAAGAGGGATTTGACAATTGTTAACATTTTATTAACATAGTCATAAAAATAATCAGTGAATTAAATATTCCATTTACCCAAAAAATGATTATTCAAATTCCCTTTGGTACTGGGACATAACATTGTATAATTTGTATACTTGATAGATTTCAGAATATTAACTGTAGTATACTGCCCTTTTTTGAACGTTGCAAAATTGCTTTTATAAACACTAATCTTAATTTTTTTTTCATATATTTGTTTGAGAGTTTGGAATTTTAAGAATTCATTTAGTTATTCCATTTCATATGTCATGCATTAATGATTTAAATTCATTGCTGATTTGTGCATATGTGTGTGTGTTGGGTGTGTTTGCGTATCTTTTTGTAACCTTGGTTTCTATTGTTGAGTTCTAAGGAGATTTACATTAGAATTAGCACAATCTTTTTTTTCTTTTTCTATTTTAATGTCACATCAACATAACCCTAGTCAATCAGGACAAAATACTCTCAGGAGAGAAAACTAGATATAATTGATAGAATAAATTCACTCAGTTAACATTAGTAAACAACTGAATATACTCTTGACTCTAAAGTTTGATAGGTTCCATATTTACAATGGCAGCTTAAAGCAGCAAATTTAAAAAACATTGTTCCTAGGGTATGTATGCTAAAAGGATATTGTGCACTTTCTATTTGAAAGAGTATTTCGAGATAATTTTTTATTTTACTATAAAAGAAAAATGTGTTTCTTACAGAGAAAGAAGAAAAAACCAAAAAGAAATAACAAACAAAAATGTATTTTACGCCCAATCATTGAATACCAAATATGCATTCAAATTTTGTATGTGAATTATACCACTGCATTCTACCTTTTGTTTTTAAAACATACTTGAGAACCCATAATTTAAAAAAATTATCACAAATTAGATTCTTGTCTGTTTTTCATTTGTTTCAGATTTTCTATTTTGTGTTACCACTCTGTTTGTCAATTTCTATGCCCATAAGTACCTTCTTTAATTCCTAAAACTGTATAATATATTTGAATATTTGCAGTCTTTAAGTTTAAGTAAATAATAACCAAAGGACATGAACAGAATTGTGCTGTACTCTTAAGTGCTTCTGAGACTCAAATATATGCAAATTTTAAAGTCTTTACCTTTTTTAATGCTTCACTTAAAGTTCAATTATTCCACTAAAACCATCAGTTATACTTTTGCATAATAATTCCTAAAACAATTCAACTGCTTACTGAATGCACTGTAGAGACGTAACATCTAGTATGGTAATATTAGAAATTTTAAAGATGACATAATGCTACACAAAGTTATCTTATCTCAGATCAGTATTGGTCTTAGGATTTATCGAGGTTTGAGATTATACTTTGTTTGCAAGTAAAACTAGTTATGAGGAGAATATAGAACACAGAAGCTGAGAATTGTCTCATTTCATCTGAATGATCCTAAACAACAAGCAAAATACATGCTGAATGATATACTCTATTACTATTGTTTACCGTCATTTACCCTGAGGGTTTGTCTTTGGCAGGAATTATATCAGTCAGCTATAAGCAAACTGTAGTCCAATACCTGGCCATAAGTCCTATGTCAAATATTATCTAGATACAGATGGATGAAACTGAAGAAATCAACTGTGAAGGTGTTCCCATCAACAAGAGCAGGGTGCTCACAAACTTCACAAAACATACGATATTTTATTTCACAAATGCGCTTGAATTGCAAAATAAAGAAATCAGTGACTCTTCTCTGACCATTGTAGCTGCTAAACGGGAATTTTGTGACACATGTATACTCAGTGTCTTGGAAATAAATCCCCTAATTCTCCTGTGTGCTTATCATGTTTATTTGTTCTCCTTGCTCACAGATGTTAATCATGTTAGCAAAGGTTACTGTTTAATCTTAGTGTTTTTAACCTCTTTTTTTCTTTTGACATTCTGTTTATGCAGAAAAACTGAGATGAGTTTAAATTTCACTTTTGGCACTTATTTTGGCAAGAGATTTATTTTTCTCTGAACTTCAAATATGTTATAAGAAAAATACAAATATATATAGTGGTTGTGAAGATGGAGTGAGGCAACACATGGCAAGTGCCTAGAATAGTGGTTGGCATGTGCTGGGTGCACCAAAAACTTGGCATTTGGTGGAATTCTCCTTTTATAGACATTATTTTGTTTTGAGGTGAGACAAAACCAAAAAAAATTCTTTTTTCAAAATAAAATAGTTATCGATCAATTTCAAACCCATTTCCTGCTGCCAAACAGAGCTTTTGTGATTCAGAATTCCTAAACAAGTCTCCAGAGCTCTTCAGTGCATATAGTAGGTTGCCCCCAGTTTTTATTCTCCTGGCCTTCAAGGATTTAAAGAAAATTAAAGTGGTGGAAAATACTAGGTCAAACATTATTTATTTAAATCTATTGATATTTTAAAATACTGACTAGCTGTTAATGATCACATTTCATTAAGAGGAACACATCTACCAGAATGGAGTAGAACTACAAACTGCTAGATACCATGATCTGGAAAAGAGGCAGAATTCCCATTTCTATTCTAATCTGAGTTTTCTTTAAAATACAATATTGAACAAGAAACAAAGGGTAGAATAAGGGGATTAAATAGAAATATTTGACCTGACTTGCTGGCAGCTGAAGACATGGTGTAAGGAGTAAAAATCATATGCTTTACAAATTCTTGACCTGCCACCAGAATGAACTCAGGGCCCTCAACATGCAAGGCAGTCCCACTTATTAGTTCCAGCATCTTACTATCAGCTATTATAGGAAGCACCCAGCTGTGGACAAGTATTACTGGACTGTTGGTACAGCTATACCATTTAATTACTGTTTGCCCGCCGCTTGTCTTTGTGGGAGCTGATAGCTAAACCAAGCAATTGTTATCCATGGTCCATTAGAGCTCAAAATGCCCTAATTGTTGACTTAGCTCAGTCACAAGTTGTGGAGGGAAATAGGTAGGCTTTGGCTGACAAAGTATTTATTGATTGCTTTTATGGGATTTAAAACTTT
The DNA here is from genome assembly GCF_001704415.2 of Capra hircus. Lineage (NCBI taxonomy): Eukaryota > Metazoa > Chordata > Mammalia > Artiodactyla > Bovidae > Capra > Capra hircus. The sequence continues at coordinate 33,715,379 of NC_030816.1, read as the reverse complement.
CACTTGTATTTAGACAATTAAATGAGATAAAGAGAGCGAATTAATAATTTTGAGCAAGACCACATACATGCCTAGTGGATGAGGATGGAAGAAAGTGCAAAAACAGATACCATCCTGACTCTTGAGGAGCTTTCAGTTTTGTCAAGGAGAAATATGACAATAAAAAAACTGAAAAACAATGGCTAAGTCCTTTAAAATAATGTGCATGCTGTTATGAAACTTTAAAATGAAATATATCCTTCGTTATAAAGTACAGACAAGATGAAGTGAGGCAACCCATGGCAAGTGCCTAGAACAGTGGTTGGCATGTGCTGAGTGCACCAAAAACTTGGCATTTGGTCGAGTTCTCCTTTTATAGACATTATTTTGTTTTGAGGTGAGACAAAACCAAAAATAAATTCTTTTTTCAAAATAAAATTTCCCCAGAGAAGATAGGTTTGAGTTAGAATCTGAGGTATAAACAGGTTCACTAGGGTAAGGAAGAAATATAGGAAGAAAGTATTACAAGACAGAAAAGCATGTGAAATAGGGCCTGATACAGAAGACAGTTAACACCTTAACATTGACAGGAAGCTCAGTGGGGCTAGAGTGGGGATGGGTTAAAATGACAGGAGAGAGGTGGCCAGGCCTGATGGCCATTCATCAGTCATTCAGTCATTTGCTTATTAGTTCAATGAATATACATGGAGCAGTAACTAGGTTATTTTTCATATGTTGGAACTAAGATCAGTGAACACAGCTGAAAACTTCTCTGGGCATGACAGTGTCAGGTAATATTAGCTATGTTTCAGAGAGTTAAAACAGGCTGAAATGATGGATGTGGCAAGTTTTCTAGTGAAATTGAACATTCAAGGGGGAAAAAAAAAAAAAGCTTTCCTAGAGGAGTGATTAGTGGAGGGAAAAAAATTGTAAGAGTTATTCATGGTGAGAACAAGGGGAAGGGCATTTCATGCAGAGAAACAGCTTGTGGATGACCTTAGGAAAGTAACAAGCTTCAGTTACAAAGAACAGAGCAAAGATCAACGTGGCCGAAACATAATGAGCAGGAGAGAGGGGCAGGAAGTGACACTGGAGAGAGAGGCAGGGACTGGATCACACAGGGACACAGAGAGTGGGGTAAGGAACTCAGCTGTATTCTCAAAGTGATCTTAAGCCTTTGAAGAATGTGTGCTGATGGTGGGAGTAGCTGCGGGAACAGGCAATAGAGCAATAAATCACTCATATTTTTTAAACATCAGCCTGTCTCCTTGATAGGAAATGGATATTCTAGGGGCAAGATCAGATTAGCTATAAGGATGCTAAATCAGTCTGGGGGCAGGGTGGAAATAAAGACTGCTTAGATTACAGTTTAGATGAACACAAGGAGAATGATCTCAGGTTGATAGGTACTCAAGAGGGCATGCTAACACATCAGGATGAAATGAAGGAGGGGACAAGGATGATCCCAATTTTCTCTCTTGAAATGTGGCCTGGATGTTCTTTAGGAGATGGTGGAAAGAGAAGAATTTGGAGAGAACATCTGAAACTCTGTTTTGGTCAACTGAAGTTGAAATACCTTAGACATTCAAGCAAAGATGCCCAGTGAATAGCTTGATAAACAGTCTAAAGTAGGTCAGGACCGAGTATATAACCTTGAGAGTTATCAGCATAAATTGTATAAGGTAAGAGTTCCAAGGTGAAATGGAGATATTTAAGGTAAGAGGACAAAGAATCTGGCCATGGGCTAGTCTAGGTCATAATTAGGCTTCACATTCTAGAAATAACAGTTTTTCTCTTCAAACCTTTTATTAATACTTGTATCATTTGTGATCAAGCAAGATATCCACACACAGCTTTCCTCAGAGCAACTTGTTTCTATTAACAGGAATGAAGAGGGAGCCTAGACATCCACAATTCCTACCCCTCAACTGTCAGTATAAGTTCCACTCTCAACATTGAATCTACTCAGAAAAACATCTCATTACATCCTTTTTTCCCCCTATTATACATTCACCTGTAGAAACCAGAAAAACCCAGATAAACTAATCTACATAAAGCGCTGAGCACTTCCTAATTTATATCCTTATCACACTTCTCAATTCCAGCAATTCTTCATCTATGCCCTATGGAATTGAAAGACTGTCAGCAGCAAAATATTCTATTTTCTAAGCCTCCTCTTTGAAACTTTCTATTATTTTCTTGTGTTAAAACAACAACAAATAAACAAAAACAAACAAAAAAAAATCACCCGCTTCCTCCTGCAAACAATGTTTCCTTCACAGTCCTCCAGGAAGGTAGAAGGCATTGTTGTGATTGCTAGGCTGGGAGGTGGGCTAGTGAACCTTTTGCCCCTCTTAGCTGTTTTTATAAAATTCTACACACTGTCTTTTAAAAATGCCGGGGTCCAGCGTGAGGAACTCCGCCCATGGCAAAGGTCATGAGGAAGGAGGCTTGGCATACTCTAAGGCCTGATCAAGCCTCAGGAAACCCCCTGTTCCCGAGCATCTAACCCCAAAACCAGAGTCTGTTTTATGCTCTCACCTACACCTCTGACTTTATGGGAAACTCTCCCCCATAACCATTTCTCTTGGAGAAGGAGTAAACGTGCAGCTCGAAGGCAATAAAAATTCCTGGGCGTGACAAGAGTGTTTCAGCTTACGGACTGCTCTGAAGGTTATCTAGCCCACCTGTATAGGTTCGTCTGGCCACATGTGATTGTTTACAGCCTCCAAATCTGAGAGGCACGAGATGTTTTAGACTTACTAAAGGCAAATTCTCTTGGGGAGTTGGAAATTATTAGTATAGTGGGTTGGTTAGGAATTATATTGGTGAAGGGTTTTTCATTTGTTGTGTCAATAATTGCTGCTAATTCCCTCCCCTGGGTGGGACAAGGATGTTTCAGGTCAAACCTCTCTGCTGACAGACTAGCTTGTGTGACAGGATTATCCATACTCCTGCCACTAAGCACATGATTGTTTACTACCTCTCAACCATAAACAGCACAGAGAGTTTTGGAGTATTTTGAAAGTCTTAATTAGCATAGGGCTTTTTCTTCTTGTTGAGTCAATGATTGCCGCCAGGCCTGCATATCCTTACGCACCTGGGAATATATTAATCAATGTATTTGGAATATAGAAAAGGAAATATAGTAGTTTTTAAGGTTAGCAATACTAGACTTTTTGAGTTAATGAATTTTCTCTTTTGTAATAGATCACTGTACTTTGTTATAAATCACTGTGTCCTTGCTATGTAAAAATGTAACTTTATCACTATCTTAAGACTAAATAGATCTTAAGGGGAACATTGGTGAAAGGATTTTCATTTGTTGGGCTGATGTTTGCTGCTAAATCTCCATATTCCCTGCCCTTATAATGAATATAACTAGCATATAGGAGAAATAAGCATTAACCTTTAAGCATATAGGAGAAATAAGTATTAACCTTTAAGATTAATCATGTTAACCTTGGGTTAAATAAATTCCTTTCTTGATTGTAACTCACTACACCCTCATCCTATAGGAATGTAACTTTATTTGGAGGGTGGTGCCTGGTTTAAGAAAAAACACCCTTGGAAGAAATAAGTTTTTTGGTTATCAGAAAGAAAGGATCATAAAATGTCAGCAGGTCTCACTCATGGCCAGAAGATGATGTAATATCCCTAAAACCTTTTTTTTTAATACATTTATGTGAAGCACCTGATTTTGATAATGGTCAGGACTGCTGACCCCCGCGTGACTCTGTATTCATCCCTATGTGTAACAAAAGGTATATAAGCAAACCTAAAAATAAAGAAAATGGATCAGTTTCTGGAAAGATTGATTCCCTCATGTCATTCTTTTCTGCTCCCTGTTTTTCTGGCTGAATTCCCGTCTGGAGCATGGATGCTATTCCACGTAGACCAAGTTATTCAGCCTCTTTATCTCCACTAATCTTCCTACTACACCATCCATTTCTAATCTCTCTATATATCTGTAATTAAATATGCATTTTTCCAAAGATGCCGACTCCATCCCCCCACCTTCGAATCACCCTGGATCCACCAGGGCTGGACCCCGGCATAAAAACACCCAGATTTTAATCTCACAACCATTGAGTATGTCATCTACAACTCTTCATTTGTTACTATCATTTTCACATCCCAATTATTCAACCTGTGTGTTCCAAAGATGTCTGATCTTAGCTCACTATTGCTCTATCCACACTACTCCAGTCTTAATTCTTGGTGACTTCAGTGCACATGTTCTTGATCCAGATAACTCCCAGGCTCCTCACTTCCTTAGTCTACCTTCCAATTATCTTGCCTTTAGTCACATACTCACATGATCTTATCCCTGAGCTTATCATAACCAAATCAAGGCAAACCCCTGTAATAACAATGATATGCTTTTCATTTGTTGATCATCACTCTTTTTCAAAATAAATTCTGGGCATACAGAATTCTAGTTGAATAGCTGTATACACTCAAGAGTGATCACTACCACAAGTCATCTATAGTTAGCATCCATCACCATAGAGCTGACTCCTTTTGCCTACTTTACCCACCTCCTAACCCTGTCCCTTCTAGTAGCTGCTCATCTGTTCCCTGTATCTATGAATATCTATGAGCTTGTTTTTACTATATTTTATTCATTTTTTTGGTCTCAGCTACAACCATTTTTTATTTTCAGATTACATGTACATATGAAATCATATTTGTCTTACTCTATCTGACATAGTATAATATCTCAAGGTCTACCCATGATGCCACAAATGATAGGATTTCATTCTTTTTTATGGTTTAGTAGTACTTCATTGTGTATGTGTGTGTGTATACACTCCATCTTCTTTATTCATTCATGCATGAGTGGACACAGGTTATTTCCATATCATGGGTATTGTAAATAATGTTTCAATTAATATAGGGTTGCATATATCTCTTTGAATTACTGTTTTTATGTTTGTAAGTTAAATAGCCAGAAGGAAATAGCTGGGTCATACTATTCTAAATTCTTAAGGAATCTTCATAATGTTTTCCACAGTGGACTTCAAATTATTTAGACAAAAACCTAATACATTTCTATGATTGCTATTTTTTGCTGACATTCCACATCCAATTCATCAGTAAATGTCCTGGCTCTATTTTTAAAATATGTCCAAAATCTGACCATTTCTCAATATCCCCCAATGTTATATCTCTGGCCTCAGCTGCAGTTATTTTTTAACTAGATAAGAATAATGAGCACCTAACTCAGGAGTCTCCAACCTCCAGGACCCGTATCTTCTGTCATATCAGTGGCAGCATTAGATTAGAAATGAAAAGTGAAAGAAAGTTAAAGTCGCTAAGTTGTGTCCAACTCCTTGCTACCCCATGGACTGTAGTCCATGGGATTCTCCAGGCCAGAATACTAAAGTGGGTAGTCTTTCCCTTCTCCAGGGGATCTTCCTAACCCAGGGATCAAACACAGGTCTCCCTCATTGCAGACGGATTCTTTACCAGCTGAGCCACAAGGGAAGACAAAATATACTGGAGTGGGTACCCTATCCCTTCTCCAGCAGATCTTCCCGACCCAGGAATTGAACCAGGGTCTCCTTCCTGCATTGCTAGTGCATTCTTTACCAACTGACCTATCAGGGAAGCCCAGATTAGAAATAAAGTGCAAAATAAATGTAATATGCTTGAATCATACTGAAACCATCCCTTGTCCACCAGTCTGTGGAAAACAGTCTTCCAGGAAACCAGTCCCTGGTGTCAAAAGGTTGGGGATTGCTAAACTAACTGGTTTCTATGTTCTCATTCTGTCCATAATACTTCCACCAAGATACAGATTTGAGCAGAGGATGGTGTGAACTGATATAAAGTATTTCTCTGCATGCTTTTATAAAACTAGAGCATATTTCTTTGTTCACAACATCCTCTGCTCAAACCCCTCTAATGATATCTAATTTCAATCCTTATAAAAAGCAATCTATTTACTATAGCCTACAAGGCCCTGTCACCTGATGGGAAGAACTGACTCCTTGGAAAAGACCCTGATGCTGGGAAAGATTGAAAGCAGAAAGAGAAGGGGATGACAGAGGACGAGATGGTTGGATGGCATTACCAACTCAATGGACAAGAGTTTGAGCAAGCTCCAGGAGTTGGTGATGGAAAGGGAAGTTTGGTGTGCTGCAGTCCATGGGGTCACAAAGAGATGCACATGACTGAGCGACTGAATTGAACTGAACTAGGCCCTACATAATCTGTACCTTTGTAGAGATCTGTATAACTCTGATACCTCTCCTGCTATATTCCCCTTACTAACTCTATACTATCCACATAGGTTCTTCTAACCCATATGATGCTCAGCCTCAGTGCCTTTGCCTTTACAGATCCCTCTGGTTAGAAAGTTTTCCCAATTTCCACATGACTAACTCTCTCACCTCCTCCAAGTGATCGAATATCATTATACCAACCAACATTATCAGGGCAATCCGGAGTTAAATCAGAACCTCCTCACATACCCTTTTATCCCTTGTTCTCCTGAGTTTTTTTCTTTTTTAATAAACTTTTATTTTAGTAAAATTATTGATTTGCAGAAAAATTGAGAAAATAGCATAAAGAATTCCTTTAAAATCCACACCAAATTTTGCCTATTATTAACATCTTATATTCTTATGGTATATTTGCTAAAATTAATGAACTGATATTGGTATTATTACTAAGAATTAAAGTCAATTCAGAATCACAAGAGATTTGTCCTTTTCCTCTATTTATTTATTTATTCCATCATTTATTTATATTGGATGTAATATGGATGTTTAATTTATACTTTGTGCTATATCCCAATATTATTTTTTTCTCTTCAAGTTCTTTCAGCTTTAGCCATTATGAAATCTTTGTTAGCTTCTTTTGTCCCTTCCTTTGACACACCACCATCATTATGCTTTTCTTTTTTTCTTTTTGGAGCACTTATTTACTTTTTAGCACTCAAAGATCATAATGTATAGTACAGCCTAGTCCTACAATCATTCATCTCTGCAAAGAGAGATGTTATTACACAATGGTATTACTAACTAAAATATGTGTGCTAGGTGCACTCTTTTACTGGAGGGTTGTTGTTTCTAAGACCCCTTGGCTGACAGAGCAAGAAAACATATGTGTATACACTAACCCTTGTGTATATATATATATATATACAAACACACAACCATAAATATTTCTATAGCTGGCTAGTTCTATTTATATTAAGCTAATCTTGAGTCCATTTTGATGTTTCCAACTCTAATCCATTACCACATGGGTGATTCTAAGCTCTCCCCCTGCTTATTTGTAAACTCTCATTTCAGAAGAAACCTGCCTCCCAACATCTGCCACAGAAGTACTTACATTTCAATTGCAGTACATATTTCAAGCAGTATTCATAATGCTAACTCATATTCCCACAGGAAACAAATTTATGAACTGGCATACAAAATTTATGTACTGTTTCTTTTGCCCTTATTCTTACAAACTCCTCTAATATAGTTACTTAGGTCAGAATCACTTTCCCCCACATTGTATAAATTTTTAGTATAGTTAGATCATTTTATCACATTCTGCATTCCATCCTAGAATAGCTTGCTGTTCAATATTTTTTTTAACTTGCAAACATTAAAGTTAAATATCAGTTTTCACAAATCTGTATTGTCATATCCACCATTACACCATTATACAAAACATTTTCACCACCCTACAAGATCCATTGTACAAGATCCATCACCAACTCCCGGAGTCCACCCAAAGCCATGTCCATTGAGTCGGTGATGCCATCCAACCATCTCATCCTCTGCCGTCCCCTTCTCCTGCCCTCAATCTTTCCCAGCATCAGGGTCTTTTCAAATGAGTCAGCTCTTCGCGTCAGGTGGCCAAAGTATTGGAGTTTCAGCTTCAATATCAGTTTTTCCAATGAACACCCAGGACTGATCTCCTTCAGGATGGACTGGTATTGCTATATTTTTCCATTTTATCCACCATAATATGTGTTTAGTGGTGTCTTATTGTTTGAAGTTGAAATTTCTTAAAGACAAATGATGTGCAAAATTTTATACATTTATCCTCTAGTATTATTTTATGTAATACTTTTAATACATTATGTTATTTGTAAACTTATTTATATCTTCTTGTGGAGCTTATACCCAGATACTTTTTATCTGTTTTGATCACTGAAATATTTAAGAACCACTTATATCACAAATTTCTCAATAAATGCTTATAGGATGAATGTCTTGAATCTGGAAATAACAGCCAATAAGGCAGAAGAAAAACAAGGACTCTCTATGCTGTTACAGAAGCAAGAGAGAAAACAACAACTGACTGGGCTGCAGAAAAGTTCAGTGAGACCAAACCAAAGACTGACCTATTATATTTGAAAACAATGCCATCAGTGATTATAACAAAACATTTCTCAGTGGGGATATGGGATGAAAGCATTGCTGAAGAATTAAATATGTAGGAAATGAGAAGTCTGAGACAACTAGAAGTTACTCATTCAAGAATTTTGCTTTTATGGGGAACAGAGAAACAGAACAGTAATTGAGAACAATAATGGTTCAAGGGAGGATATTTATTACATATAGCAAACACTAAGCATGCTTTTAAACTAATTGGAATATCTAGTATAAAAAAAGTTGGTGATTAAGGAAAGAAAAATATTATAGGAACAAGTATATAAGGTAAAACACAAAATGAAAATGAAGGGGGTTATTGAAAGATTAAAATTACCAGTTATAAAGTGAATAGTCATAGGCATGTAACATACAACACGTAATAATTCTGCCATGCATTTTAGTTTGGCAGAATTTTGTGACATTTGGGATCCTATTATAGTTCCCCAACCAGGGCTCAAACCCATTCTGCCTGCAGTGAAAGCACAGTTTCTTAACCACTGGACAGGAAAGGAAGTCCCAATTCTGTACTGCACTTTTGAAACTAGCTAAGAGAGTGAATCTTGAAAATTCTCATCAGAAAGAAAAAAAGTGTAACTATGTATGATGACAGATGTTAACTGGATTTATTGTGACAATAATTTTAGATGTATACAATTATAAAAATATCTAACCATTAAATTGTACACCTGAAACAAATATAAAGTTTTGTCAATTGTACCTCCATGAAAAAATGAGGAGAGGTTTTGCTTTCATAAGTATAAGGCTATTTTGTCCATTATAAGAAGAGGAAAATAAGAAAAGTAAAAGAATGGGTACAGATAGCTACAGACAGAGTAGAAGATTTGCTGGTGGGACATTGATGGACTTGCTGTCTAGATTTTTTATTTTACAGAAAGAATATTAATTTATAGTCAGGAATGAATATTACAGTAGCATAGAGATATATGAGAGATGGTAGAGGTGGGAAACAATACGATAATCATTTCAAAGATGGGAAATTGAACATATAGGACAATAGTAATATTATGTAGTAATATTAAATTTCTATAATTAATGGTTATGGATAAAGTATTAAAATCACCATGTCTAGTCTTCTCTACAATTACAAAGAAATAAAGTTATAGTTTGGGCACACAATTGGATTTAACCATGTCAAGACATTATTAGTCTTTTAAAACTGAGTCAGAGATGAGTAAATAAGTCAAAGCTACATTTTAAGGAAAATAGTACAATAATGTAACAAGAAATCTAATGTGTATAAGAGATAATGAGAATAGAAAAGGAATGATGTCTAGTGAATAATAGGACACAACAAAGTAAATGTCTTCATTTGGTTGTATACTTTCTGGACAGGAATTTACTATAGAAAATCAACCAACAGAATATAAACTAATGATCAGAGATTTTAGAAGGAGAGAAAGTATTTCAATTATGGTCACAGATGGTTAAGGAATAGTAGAATAAAAGATCATTGCAGTCAGGTAAAAGAACTAAAACTGCTGCTGTTGAAATTGTCAATAATGATGACAGGATACAAATAGAGATGAAAAGAGTAAGTGTGTGTGTGCTCAGTCATGTCCACCTCTCTGTTACTCCCATGGACTATAGCCCTCCAGGCTCCTCTATCCACTGGATTTTTCCGGTCAAGACTACTAGAGTGGGTTGTCATTTCCTCCTCCAGGGGCTCTTCCTCTTCCAAGAATCAAACCTCTCATCTCCTGCATCTCCTGAATTGGCAGGCAGACTCTTTACTACTGAGCCACCTGTAATGCCCCAGAAAAGAGTAGTGGGAAGTACTAAAATGATCAAGTGATTAATGAAGGAGCATAACCAAAATTATGCAGTTAATAGCAACAGAGATGATAAAGTCAAATTGTAGGTACTTGAAAGGAAACCAGTCATTTAAAGGAGTGGGGGAAGGAAAAAGCTTGGAAATAATACTAGGAAACAAGGAGAATATATACCCACAGAAGAAACAATAGCTTCTATTCTAGCTGGCTACACTTTCCAGGGTCTTGGTCTCTCATGTGCAGAGGAGACCAAGAGTTTGACAGCTGTGCTTCCTTGAGGCACAGTGATGTGATAATTTCTGGATGAAGCACTGTGTCATCTGGAGCAATAGGCTTGGCAGTGACCCATCTGATAGCTTGGTGATCTCAAGAGTTGGATCAGGAGAAAGAAAAATGATCTATTATCTATTCCAGAAAAGTGACTTTATTTTCATCAAAGAACAGCAGGAAACAGTTGAATGATTTGAAAATGAGAGGGGGGAATGAAAGATTTAATTTAAAGGAAAAGAAAATAAAATTACCCTCATTGGTGTGTTGGTGATATATGGGAAGGAAATTTATTAGGAAACTACAGCTAAACTCAAAAGAAAGATGATGGTAAATTGGATCAGTGTGCTCCTTTTGGAGAAAAGAAGTGAACTTCTAACAATCATAGATTTCGAGCGATTGAACCAAATTTCCCTAAATGTTGAAAATTCACAAGCCCTCCTTGAGGAAAGAAGGAAAAATGGATAAGTTGATCCATTTTTTTATACAGTAAACCTGTCTATACAATCATAAATGTTCTATATATGTCTTTCAAGTTTAATTAAATGGTAATAGCCATATTAGGCATCATAATTTTTCTTCTATTCATACTCTTTTGGATTGCTCTATAGTATTGCCTTTCTTTGTTTTCATTTAATCATAAAATTTGGCCTAAATGGAGATTTATAAATTTGTTTTAAATGTGATAATTTTTATATCAATTATTTAATAATATTAGATACAAATAAGCCGTGCAAACCACAATGGTTAATCTGCTTTTGCTTTAGATTAATTTATGTTTTTGCTTCTTTTGAAACTAACTCTTATATATAAAGTCAATTAATTGAGATTTTCAAAAGTTTATTTATCATGGCTACTCTTCAACTCTTTCACAATGCTTAATTAAATATAAATGCTGTACATTGTGCAAAAGAATTATAGATATAATCTGATACCTTGAAGATACTTCTCACATGTTATTAATGAGTTTTTGGAAAGCAACAGACTCATTCAGTGCATTTATTTCCTTTTAAATCCATATATATTATGCACTATTTTAAGATACACATGCACACACAATATACACATACACAATATTTTTCTATATACCTTGTAAGTAACAAGTCACAAAACAAAGACCTCAGGTGAAGTCTACTGGAAGGTGAATATGCCCTTGGAATAGTTACAGTTCAAGTTCTCAGCAATTCCCATCTAAATTAATGTGCATGATTCAGATCCTATTTTTATGGGAAGGTTATACAGTTAACTGCTGACCAAGGCAGAGGAGTGGGGCACCTCCCCTCATATGGCCAAAACTCCATGTATCCTTGGTTCCAAATCTGCAGATTCAATCAACCATGTATTACTTTGTGTGTGTGTGTTCAGTGGCTCAGTCATGCCCAACCCTCTGTGGCCCCATGGTCTGCAGCTCACCAGGGTCCTCTGTCTGTGGAATTAGCCAGGCAAGAATACTGAATTGCATTGCCGCTTCCTTCTCCAGGGGATCTTCCCGAGCCAGGAATTGAACCTGTGTCTCTTGTGTCTCTTGCATTGGCAGACAGGCTCTTTAACACTAGTGCCACCTGGGAAGCCCTTATAGTGGAGTAATATTTATGAAAAGAAATTCTATATATAAGTAGACTTGCATAGTTCAAACTTGAGTTTTTCAAGGGTCAACTATAATTTTTGTTAAGTATGAAATGGAGGGCTGTAAAGATGTGTGTGACTTTGTAATCAAAACTATAAGAAAACATCCCTTATCAGCATTTATTTTCCTCAGAATTAAGAATTTTTAGTGAATGAGTTTCTTTCCCAGAAGTGCAAGGGCAAATATGAGGACACTCTTGATTAGCAATGGCAAAAATCCCCTCAGACAAAAGGACCAATTGAAATTGCCAAAGCAACAAAGAAAAGGGAAAAGAGGCCAGTGTTTCTCCACAGAGATGACTTAAATGAATTACTAAGGCACGACCTGTCTATATTACAGACATAGCATGCACACAATTTCCATAGGACATTCTTGTTACAAAATGCCATGTAGGCTCTGAAATTTTGTTGTAAAAGAAAGAAAGAAAATATTCTGATTAAATTGATGAGTGAGAAAAACAAATTTTAAGAAAGAATATGTGGTAGAAAAAAAATTTTTTTAAAGACAAGTTTATGTACTGTGTCAGTTATCATAATGTATCATCTTTCAGCTCCGGAGCTCCTCATCACTGCCCTACTTGTCACAGTGGAGCTGGTGTTATAAATATCTTTCCATTGTCAGTGGAGGTGCTAGAGGGACACTGAAAGATGAAAGGTGTTTCTCTTGCTAATTCCAGTGTGTTTTTTTCTGTTTTCTCCTATGAGACTGAGTAACCAGAAGGCCACAGGCCACTCACTAATGCTCATCTTCCAGTAATAAGTTAGTCTTGGTCCATCATCTGGGGACCAGTTTCATTCCAGGGTAACCCAACAGACTTCTTCACCATCTAGTAGACTGTAGCACTGCCTTTTTCCAAGGAGTCTGAATCCCATCTCTTTGGAAAAGGAGGCTTACTTGTAAATTTATGCCTTCCTTCTCTACTCTTTCTCAGCTCTAGGCTCCTTTTTAGAGTTCTCTTTTATTCCCTCTTAGTAGTAACTCTCCTATAAATAGTTAGTCTTTTTAGGAAGCCTGCCCTGTGTGGGGTCTCTGCTGACTGGACTGTTATTTACACACAAACATACATGCATGCACATGTACACACACTGCAAGACTGGAAAGTTATATTTGAAACGGCTGTGATTATTTCAGTATGCTTGGCTTTGAGGTATTCTTTATTTTTTTCTGTATATTTTCTATATTGTCTAAATTTCCTACAACACACATGTATTCCTTTTGAAGTCTGAAAACTTAAAAATTTTAGAAAGCATTAGTAAACTCTCCCACGCTTAAAAATTAAAATTTATCAAGTACTTTTAAACTGTATTGAGAACCCAACTTCTAAAATCCTTAGGTTGAGAGTTTGTTTGTTTTCTTTCTTTTTTTTTTTTTTTGATAATTCTAGTTTTATATTGTGCTTTCTAAAAGGCTTAAAATGATGTTAGGAGTAAACACAATGAAATGAACCAAAAAAAAAAAAAAGTCAGACACTTATGATATTGCAATTGTTATTAAAAACTAATTGCTGTTGCAGACAAGAAAACAAAAAGGGGAATTTCTTTTACAAACTTGTCCTGGATAAAAATTGCTCATTTAGTGCCCTTTAAGTTGGAAGTGACAGAATATAAACCGACCAGACAGTGCAGTGGCCGCATTATCAGCATGCTGACATGGCCTCCTTTGCCTGTTGTCCCTGATTTAATGTCATCAGACACCAGGTGATTTAGGACATTCATGGTAATAATGGAGGGGCTGAAAGCAGATGTGTAGATATTTTTAATGCCTTTTTCCTTCCCTAAGGTTTGTTCTTCAGTTAAGGCTGTGCTGTGGAGACAATTAGTGTGTTACAGAAAGTAATGAACACGAGTATCGAGAATAGATTACATTGACAGGAGAAAAAATCCTTTTATTCTTCCAAAAATGGATTGCTGTCCCATAACAAAAAGATAAAAGCAAGTATATGTGTCTGTGTGAATTACCAGCTTTGAATATACGTATCAGCATTTCTCTATCAGGATTTTAAAACTTGACAACTACTAATGTGTCACTGAAGTAAAAGAATAATGACTTAAGTCATCACAGGACTAACCAAGCAGCTCATATTTCAGTTTTTATTAAGATGTTTGAAACAAGGATGCTTCAGAAAATTATAGAAATTTATTAATTCATAGTTCTATTTTATGGCACTTCAAATCAAAAATGTTGTAAAAACTGGAGACTCTGATAAGATTCTTTAAAGCAGCCTTAAGTCACCTGTTTTCCTTAAGTCAATGTTCTAAGGTCTTATATAAAAGGAGGATGATAGTTTTTTCTGCTGAAACATGAGGTTTGACAGAAAATCAAATTCTGTAAAGCATTTATTCTTCAATTAAAAAATGAATAAATAAAAACTTTACCTAAAATTCTTAGGGTGTATATGGGTGGCAATTGAACACATATAAATATTTATTCAAAATACTTTATAACAGCATATATTATCACACATCTTTATCAATCTTGGATAGCCTAACCCTTACTGAAACTCAGTATCACTAAACACACTAAATCTCACTCGCTCACCCATGAGTCTACAAATGAGCTGGGACTGTGAAAAAAAATAGGCTGGGTTGAGGGAAATGATAATGTATTACTCGTTCATCCATACTGTTTCCCAAGGAGTTTTCTTATTCAGGTTTGCATTTAGCAGCCCTTTCACATATGGTGTGCTGTGACTTGCCTGACAGCAAGCACACTACCTTTAAACACACACAAACTTCTATTTTTCTCAAGTCATGAGCAGCCAGGTCAGATACAGCTCCAGCAGGACCTGAACTAGACCTGAACAATGCAGGAGGATATAAAAAGTCCTGATGTTTCTTTCTGGTGGGATCTCAAATTAGTCTTTCACTTGTAGCCTGATATATTAATGCCTGAAGCCAGAGCAAGCCTACTTCTTGATATCCTCATCTTTTGGGAACATTTGCTTTTTAAATTCTTTATAGTGTTGCTTACCAGTGGCTGGGCCTGTCAACTCATCAGAGACAGTAAGATCAAGATAGAATTGTTCCTTTAGCTATAATTATTTAAGCTCCATTTAACTCCCTCAAACACCGTAAACCACCCATCTTCCAAGAAGAGGAAGGTGCCTGCAGCTATCTTAAATAGATTCTCTGTTTTACAAACTTCATTTTATTTTCGTATTTTCATATAATCATTATCAAAGACCTCTTCCTATACCCTGACACTTCCATCCTTTACCCTTCAAATTGCTATATTTCCCTTTTTCTTTCTCAGATGAGTCAAAATTGACAGAGTTCGAATTATCTTTTAACTCTATAGTTTAGTACCTGGTTACATATGCTTATAAAATCTGATTCAGTTTTAGTCTTGTTTTTTTTTTTTTTAAAACTTGAATGTCTCCATTATTACACCTCTTCTATCAATTATCTCTAAATCATGACTTCTGCTTCAATTAGCTATCCTTTACAATTGACAATTTATGCCTCACTTATCCATGCTGATTGTCAGGAGAAATCAATAACCTCAGATATGCAGATGATACTACTCTTACAGCAGAAAGCAAAGAAGAACTCAAAGCCTCTTGATGAAAGTGAAAGAGGAGAGTGAAAAAGTAGGCTTAAAGCTCAGCATTCAGAAAACTAAGGTCATGGCATCTAGTCCCATCACTTCATGGCAAATCGATGGGGAAACAGTGGAAACAGTGACAGACTTTATTTCTGGGGGCTCCAAAATCACTGCAGATGGTGATTGCAGCCATGAAATTAAAAGACACTTGCTCCTTGGAAGAAAAGGCATGACCAACCTAGACAGCATATTAAAAAACAGAGACATTATTTTGCAAACAAAGGTGCATCTAGTAAAAGCTATGGTTTTTCCAGTAGTCATGTATGGATGTGAGAGTTGGACTATAAAGAAAGCTGAGCACCGAAGAATTGATGCTTTTGAACTGTGGTGTTGGAGAAGACTATTGAGAGTCCATTGGATAGCAAGAAGACCCAACCAGTCCATCCTAAAGGAAATCAGTCCTGAGTATTCATTGGAAGGACTGATGCTGAAGCTGAAACTCCAATACTTTGGCCATCTGATGCAAAGAACTGACTCATTGGAAAAGACCCTGATAATGGGAAAGATTGAAAGTGGGAGGAGAAAGGGATGACAAAGGATGAGATGGTTGGATGGCATCACCAGTTCAATCGACATGAGTTTGGGTAAACTTTGGGTGTTGGTGATGGACAGGGAAGCCAGGAGTGCTATAGTCCCTGGGGTCACAAAGAGTCAGGCATGACTGAGTGACTGAACTGAACTGAACTATCCATGCTGAATTATGAAAAAATTTTCCTTGGAAATTCCCTTGGAAAATTCCCTGGATGGTCTCTGATGCTCTTTAATGGATGCTTAATCACATGTGTACTAAACACTGTCAAATTCTCAATATAATGCTAGGGCAGGGATACTCAAACTTGGCTACTGTGGAATCAGTTGGGAATGAAAAACAATTCCTATGCCTGATTTTAATTTAACTAATCTTGGGTGGAGTCCAAATATAGGTGATTTTTAACCCTCCACTCACAAGCCCTCATCTTCCCCAAAAGATGATTCTAATGGGCAGTCAGATAGGAAAACTACTGGGCTAGAGAAAGTCAGAGAAAGACAAACAGTGAGAGGTATGGTCCCTTCTCAGTAGAGAAGACCCAACTAACAAAGAGGGAGACCCAACTAACAAAGACAAAACAATTTTAAAGCACAATTAATGTAAATTTTTTGAAGTTCATATTGAAATTTAGAGGGTGAAAAATATTAAAATGGCAATTATGATCAGAAAAGAAAGGTCTGTGCAAGTAAGAATAACTAATGAAGGCTGCTGGATGCTGTGGATGAATTAGAATAAATTTAGAAAAGGATGAAAGAGATATTAAAAATTAGGGGAATTGTAGTGATAAGTGAAAAAAGCACTGAGTCATATTTACCACACCAGGAAAAGAGTAGACTCATTTGACTAGAGTATGTGGGTTGGAAAATTATGAGAAAAATATGTAAATAAGGTGATAAAATCAGAGAAGTCTATCTTCCCTTTTGACCATTCTTACTAAAACTACCACCATATAGTCAATGGATTAAAAAAGTGATATGAAAATTGGTGTCTACTACTATCATCGAAAGATATTCATGAAATGATTAACTATGCACACAAATCGGAACAAATTTTCATTAACGTAGAGAACTAGGAATATTCACATCTATATAATAGAAACATTAATTATTT
Organism: Capra hircus; assembly: GCF_001704415.2. NCBI lineage: Eukaryota > Metazoa > Chordata > Mammalia > Artiodactyla > Bovidae > Capra > Capra hircus. Next base: position 33,698,090 of record NC_030816.1, on the reverse strand, counting down.
GGTTGTTAGAATGCACAGAAGACCAGATCAGAAGAGACAAGATATAAACTTTCATTTTTCACTCCATTGAAAGAATGCTTGCGAAATAAGGCTAGAGCACCTTAATAAAATCACATTCTGAGTCCTCATATGAAAGTGTGAATACAGTCTTGGGGTATATAGGAAAGAAGGAGCAGCCAGCAAATTGTTGTTGTGAAGACTTTTTCATTAAGAGAGTGACTACAATAAGCAGAAAGCCTGCAGGGCCAGGTTTTGTGTCAGTTCAGTTCAGTTCAGTCACTCAGTCGTGTCCGACTCTCTGACCCCATGAATCGCAGCACACCAGGGCTCCCTGTCCATCACCAACTCCCGGAGTTCACTCAGACTCACGTCTATAGAGTCAGTGATGCCATCCAGCCATCTCATCCTCTGTCGTCCCCTTCTCCTCCTGCCCCCAATCCCTCCCCACATCAGAGTCTTTTCCAATGAGTCAACTCTTCACATGAGGTGGCCAAAGTACTGGAGTTTCAGCTTTAGCACCATTCCTTCCAAAGAAATCCCAGGGCTGATCTCCTTCAGAATGGACTGGTTGGATCTCCTTGCAGTCCAAGGGACTCTCAAGAGTCTTCTCTAACACCACAGTTGAAAAGCATCAATTCTTCAGCACTCAGCCTTCTTCACAGTCCAACTCTCACATCCATACATGACCACAGGAAAAACCATAGCCTTGACTAGACGGACCTTTGTTGGCAAAGTAATGTCTCTGCTTTTGAATATGCTATCTAGGTTGGTCATATCTTTTCTTCCAAGGAGTAAGCGTCTTTTAATTTCATGGCTGCAATCACCATCTGCAGTGATTTTGGAGCCCCCCAAAAATAAAGTCTGACACTGTTTCCACTGTTTTCCCATCTATTTCCCATGAAGTGATGGGACTGGATGCCATGATCTTCGTTTTCTGAATGTTGAGCTTTAAGCCAGAGTAGATAACAAATAAACACCTAAGTCATAGAAATTCACCCCACCCCACCCCCGCCTTCCTGGCACATAGTGAAAGTGAAAAGTGAAGTCGCTCAGTGTCCAGCTCTTTGCGACCCCATGGACTGTAGCCCACCAGGCTTCTCTGTCCATGGGATTCTCCAGGCAAGAATACTGGAGTGGGTTGCCATTTCTGTGACTCTGTGACAAGGAACCTGGACCTCTGAGCATCTTCTGACAAAGAGAACCTGCAATAAGCAACTCCAGCTTGGGAAATATTCTCCCAGGATAGATGCCCAGGAAAAGGGCTAGCCTGTAGAATCTCAGTAACTGCCCCTCCAGAAAACATTTATTTACCATAAACCAGAGACATTGTAGAACATCATAATAAAGGTATTGATTTCTTTCAATACTTTCTTCTACTTTTAAAACTTGAGAAATAGAAGAAAGTTCACTTTGAGCTCAAAAGACATATAAAAGCTTTTACATTCAGTTAGCGAATATAATAGGCATGAGTCTAGGTATTCAGCCTACACAATCTATTAAGAAAGATTTCCCTAAAAGAGATATGACATCACACATAATAACTGAATTAACAGAAATAATAATACATGGAAGAATAATTAAAATAGAAATAAAGATAAAATTAAAAATAATAGGAAATATATGCTTAGATAAACAAATACATAATTAAAAATTGGGAGATAAGTATCAAATTCAGTGACAAGTTTTTGCCTTTTTGGGGAGAACTGGGCACAGAAAGAGATATGCTAGTGAATTTTATTATGTTTAGCATTAGAAAATAAAGTATTATGGAACTTGTGTAAAAATTCTGAAAAAAATTAAAAGACAATAATGCAATATGGAAGACAGCAAAATATTTGTTTGGAAGAAGATGTATTCAAGGGAGAGAAGGATGGAAAAAGGAGGGATGATTCCTATCCTGAAAGTTCTAAAAGAAAATTTAATTTCGATGATATAAGACTTTTCAAGTACTAGGGGATAGGGAAAAGTCATTCATTCATAGAAATGGAAAGATACCAGAAAAAATTGAAGAGAAAACTAAAACAACAATGTTTAATTTATATCAGAAGCAGATATAGCATTGCAATAAATAGAAACATTGAGCTACATAACAGTCATGGTAAAATTACACAAAATTCAGAAGAAAATAAAAAATGGAAGAATGAAAAATGATATTATCTACTGGCAGGAATAAATTAAAGTTTCCAGTAACTTCCAAGTTACGACTTTTATAGAAATGATGCCCGCAAGAAGGGAAAGAGAAGCAGACAACTTAGTATATCTTTCTGTCAACTGGACCTCTGGGAAAATACACCAGTGCTATTTTTCTAGGTGGAAGAGATTTTATCTCTGAATTGCACTTAACAAGATATAGCCCTAAGAATCCCCTGTAGTAAACGGTATTCAGGATCTATGAAGTACACGTTCCCTGGAGATCTGTACAATTCTGGGGTTAAAAATGGAGATGGTTCAAAATGGAAAAACTTTTACAGTGAGAGATGATAGTGTAAGACTTATCTATAGGTCATGTCTACCATTCTGGAATAGAAGTACATATCCACTGCAAAAAGACAGGCTCTGAGGAGCTACTCTGGATGTTCCAGAACTCTCTGCTTTGAGTCTTTTGATTTCTCTTATCCTTGACCATGGGCTTCCATGATGACTCAGACAGTTAAAAAAAAAAAAAAAACATCTGCCTACAATGCAGGAGACCTGGGTTCATTCGATTCTTGGGTTGTAAAGATTCCCTGGAGAAGGGCATGGCAAGCCAATCCAGTATTCTTGGCTGGAGAATCCCATGGAGAGAGGAGCCTGGCGGGCTAGAGTCTATGGAGTTGCAAAGAGTCGGACACAACTGAGCAACTAACACTTTCACTTTTCATCCTTGACAGTATTAAAACCTGAAATTGTGTGAAAACTCTGATCCACCTTAGTCTAATTTGGTAACATTACCTGTGAAGTGAAATCGCTCAGTCGTGTCTGACTCTTTGCAACCCCATGGACTGTAGCCCACCAGGCTCCTCTGTCCATGGGATTCTCCAGGCAAGAATACTGGAGTGGGTTTCCATTTTCTTCTCTAGGGGATCTTCCCAACCCAGGGATCGAACCCAGGTCTCCTGCATTGCAGGCAGATGCTTTGCCTTCCGAGCCACCAGGGAAGCCCAACATTACCTGTAGATTAGTTCAATTATGAATGATCTAAAATAGAGAAAGGTAGTAGAACTTAAAGATGATAAAAGAAAAAATGCCAGGAAAAAATATATATATATCTATTTCAGGGTACTTTAAATATAGAAAAGCGGAAAAAGACACAGGAAATCTTCATTGTATTACAGTATATATGTTTATATCCATTATTTCATTCTAGGTCTACACATATACACATACAAGCAAACAACAACAGCAACAAAAACCAGAAATTTTAGTAGTATAGAGTTGATATAGATACAAATACAGAAATAGACATAGATATATAGTTATTAACACATAGATATGTAGATGTAAACATGGTAAATCACATGTTGCAGATGAGAAAACTAAGTTCAAATGCTCAAGTCACTTGTATTAGAATTGCTTCATTTGAACTGAAAAAGTAATCTGCACTTCTAATTTAAATTCTTGGATTGGAAGTCACAGGTCTTAAGAATTTAGGCTATGGTTCTGCTTTATCCCATTCTACCATATGTAACGTTATACTGCTTCTTACATTTCTTTATTTATTGAGAAGAGTTCAACGATAACAACTATCGTTTTTCACTTTCCCTTGGTTCATCTACAGAATTTGGGGTCTTAGCTTAATCATTTATTAATCTGGACATGGGAAATAAAATAAAAGAATATATGTAAACTATTCTTGATTCTTAACTTTTATAAGAGTTTTGTACATTTTAAATGATAAATATAATAGATATCAAGGTTATTGTTGTTTTGTTTTTACTTTTACAGGGTATTGTATGAGAATACCTGCCAGGACAAAGGAAAGGGATACAGGTAAACATATTGCCCATTTCAGCTTTCTCTTACCCAATCAGAGAATGAGTACTGATTATTATAATTTTATGTCAGAGGTAGAAAAATTTAGGATAAGTATTGGAAAATTTTGCCTTATAATGGATTTGTGAATTTTTTTGTTGTACTTTTATTGGTACTGAACAGATTATCGGACCATGAAGAATATAACTTTACAAATAAAATTCTGCCCTGACAATGTAGCTTTTATTACTCTAGGACCCCAGAAGCACTATGATGACTGAGAGAATGGGTCCTAATTGTCACAACAACTAACTCATCAAAACATAACAGTATTCATTAAAAGAACTGTCAGAGATATTAGTAGCTGCATTTTAAAGAAAAAGGAGATGAAATAAACAGGAATTAAATAACTTTCCATCATAGATAGAAATGAAGATGTGATTTCAACCACAAATGTCTGATTCAAAACTTCTTTCTTTACATATCCTCCCTGTATTCCTCCCCACAATAAGTTCTCGGTGCCTTAGTGCATTTCATTTTGAGATGTCTTGGGGTAGAAAAATAACCATAGGTCTATACCAATCAGGGAGGAATCTTCAACATCTCAGTTGTTATCATTGCTTTCATGGGTATATGCAAGTTGTTGTGAGTAAATCAGTCTGTGAGATTCAGCCTAGTCCAAAACTTTTATGAGTTTATCTTTATTAATATAGATATATTAGGCAATTCACTAGATTTCAAATCAACATGAGCCAAATATTCTAGTCTGCTGACAAGCTCTCACTGGGAAATTTCTATCATCTAGTTACTCAAATAAGTTTCTTAGATTCTCCAATATGAACACTAGCCTACCATCTTGACATTGAAAAGAAATCCTAGGGACTTCATGTACTGGGCTGATACTTATTTTGTATGTTTACCACTTTCCTAAATAGTAGAGAATAGATTATATTATATACATTAAAATATAACAATAAAATAGAGATAAATTGTACTTAATTCTGCAGCTATTCTATTTCATGTGACTGCCAAAAGTTCATAAACATGCTAATTTTCCTGCTTGGAGTATATCGCCACTACACGTGTGTATGTGTGTGTGCACGTGCATCCGTGCGTGTGAAGTCACTTCATTCATATCTGACTCTCTGTGACCCCATGGACTGTAGCCCACCAGGCTCTGTCCATGGGATTCTCCAGGCAAGAGTACTACTGGATTGGGTTGCCATGCCCACCAGGGGATCTTCCCAATAGAGGGATCTTAATAATTTCCTGGTTATAGCCTAAACATCAATTCCCCATGACATTCATCACTGTAAATATAACTTCTCTTTAGGTATCAAACCTTCTTATTACAATCTTGTAACACTCTGTGTGGTCCTTAATAGCCTTTATCACAGTGTGTGTGTGTTAGTCACTCAGTCATGTCTGACTCTTTGCAACCCCATGGACTGTAACCAGCTAGGCTCTTCTTTCCATGGGATTTTCCAGGCAAGAATACTGGAGTGAGTTGTCATTCTCTTCTCCACAGGACCTTCCAGACCCAGAGATCAAACTCAGGTCTCCTGCATTGCGGGCGGATTCCTTACCATCTGAGCCACCAGGGAAGCCCTTTTCTGTGTTTGTGCGTTCAATTCCTATTCCCTTCAGTTGACGTGTGCATCCATTGCACCAGGAACTTTATCTTTCCTGCTTAGAGTTATTTTCTCAGAGATGTCTCATAGCCTAAAGCAAAGTACCCATTCAATTATATTCGCAGAAAAATGGACTACTTTGGAGTATTTCTGAAGCACAATCTTGAATTATATACATGAGAAGCTAGTAGGTGGGAGGAAGAAACTAAGATAATAAACCTGATTGTCTCTTCAGGCTCAAGATTTTAATTGAACTTTACCACTTATATTTCATGCATGCTTCAATTTAATGACTCAAGCAAGGCTGTAAAGGAAACATCACCATGCTTTTAGAGTTGAGCATGCAGAAGAAAATGTGTTCTATAGTTGTTTACACAAAGCCTAGATCTCACCAGAATTATACCAGGACCCCCTTTGAATACAGAGGAAGCATCTATCCGTACCTCAAAAATTCATTCTCTCTTGAGCATATGAATGATCATTCAGTAAACAGACTCGTTTTTGAGGCCTTCCTATGTTTCTGATCAGGAAAGCTTGCACGCACATGCATGCATGCACGCACACGCAGATTTCTAACAGAGAGTTTTCCTTAACTTTGAATACTTATTTATAGGAAATGAAATTCTATAGACCTCAGGCAAAAGGCCATTTATATTAGTTTATACCAGATTATTCAAGTAACATTTTTCAGCCAAAGAATGAAGCATCTTCAGTCCTTCTGAAGCCATAATTATCTATCTATTATCTATTTGTTATCTGTCATCTGTTTCCTCCAAACTAAGGACTTCGCCCCAGGCAAATTGTGACAAATGTTCCAATATAGAAGCAAAAATTTATGTATCTTATATGACAATTTATGTTAATATACTAAAAATGTAGCAAAGAAGCAACAAATACACTGTTTCTTCTTATTTCCTTTTCTCAGTTAAGAGGAGGTAGGTAATATAAAACTGGAATGATCTGTTACAGTGATATGAAAAGCCACAAATAGAAATGTGGAAAGTTTAAATATTATGGAAATGTAATGGATGATAGAAGGTAAAGAAGCTTTACAACGTAATTGATTGCTTGGTTTAAAGGATAATAAGGGTTTACTAGCAGAATTAAGAGTAGAAAGATAATTCCAGATGTAATAGCATGATAACAGCATGAGACCTGTTGGACATTGTCATTGTCTTGCCTAATAGGTGTCATGGAAATAAAGGATTTTTGTTGTGGTTTTCAGTAATTTTTGGAATTGGGAAGTGAAGCCCAGAGAAGATAGGTCACTTGCAAATATCACAGAGCAGGTTACTGAAGAATGTGTAAATACAACTGTACAAAAAAGATCTTCATGACCCAGATATTCACAATGGTGTGATCACTAGCCTAGAGCCAGACATCCTGGAATGTGAAGTCAAGTGGGCCTTAGAAAGCGTCACTACGAACAAAGCTAGTGGAGGTGATGGAATTCCAGTTGAGCTGTTTCAAATCCTGAAAGTTGATGCTGTGAAAGTGCTGCACTCAATATGCCAGCAAGTTTGGAAAAGTCAGCAGAGGCCACAGGACTGGAAAAGGTCAGTTTTCATTCCAATCCCTAAGAAAGGCAATGCCAAAGAATGCTCAAATACTGCACAGTTACACTCATCTGACATGCTAGTAAAGTAATGCTCAAAATTCTCCAAGCCAGGCTTCAGCAATATGTGAACCATCAATGTCCAGATGTTCAAGCTTGTTTTAGAAAAGGCAGACAAACCAGAGATCAACTTCTCAACATCGCTGGATCATCAAAATAGCAAGAGAGTTCCAGAAAAACATCTATTTCTGCTTTTGTGACTATGCCAAAGCCTTTGACTGTGTGGATCACGATAAACTGTGGAAAATTCTGAAAGAGATGGGAATACCAGACCACCTGACCTGCCTCTTGAGAAACCTATATGCAGGTCAGGAAGCAACAGTTAGAACTGGACATGGAACAACAGACTGGTTCCAAATAGGAAAAGGAGTATGTCAAAGCTGTATATTGTCACCCTGCTTATTTAACTTATATGCAGAGTACATCATGAGAAATGCTGGGCTGGAAGAAGCATAAGCTGGAATCAAGATTGCCGGGAGAAATATCAATCACCTCAGATATGCAGATGACACCAGCCTTATGATAGAAAGTGAAGAACTACTGAAGAGCCTCTTGATGAAAGTGAAAGAGGAGAGTGAAAAAGTTGGCTTAAAGCTCAACATTCAGAAAACGAAGATCATGGCACCTGGCCCCATCATTTCATGGCAAATTGTTGGGGAAACAGAGGAAACAGTGAGAGACTTTATTTTGGGGGGCTCCAAAATCACCGCAGATGGTGATTGCAGCCATGAAATTAAAAGACACTTACTTCTTGGAAGGAAAGTTATGACCAACCTAGATAGCATATTCAAAAGCAGGGACATTACTTTGCCAACAAAGGTCCATCTACTAAAGGCTATGGTTTTTCCAGTGGTCATGTATGGATGTGAGAGTTGGACTGTGAAGAAAGCTAAGCACTGAAGAATTGATGCTTTTGAACTGTGGTGTTGGAGAAGACTGTTGAGAGTCCCTTGGACTGCAAGGAGATCCAACCAGTCCATTCTAAAAGAGATCAGTCCCTGCGTGTTCATTGGAAGGACTGATGCTAAAGCTAAAACTCCAATACTTTGGCCACCTCATGCGAAGAGTTGACTCATTCGAAAAGATCCTAATGCTGGGAGGGATTGGGGGCAGGAGGAGAAGGGGATGACAGGATGAGATGGCTGGATGGCATCACCAACTTGATGCACATGAGTTTGTCTGAACTCCAGGAGTTGGTGATGGACAGGAGAAGGCCTGGCGTTCTGCAATTCATGGGGTCACAAAGAGTCAGACACAAGTGAGCAACTGAACTGAACTGAACTGAACTGAACTGAATACAGCTTCATGAGTTATGGCCCCAGAGATTGTTTTCTAATGAATATATGGATTCACTTCTTAGAAAAGCTAAGTTCTAGAAGTAAAGTAAGGAATTCTATTTGAAATATGTTGATTTTGAGGTACCCATAGAAGACATCTGACTGGAGCTGTTAACTTATTTGGGTTCTGTACCTGAAATGAAAATTATATTTAAGGCCTTATGATATAGATTTTGAAGTCAGTCAAAATGACTGAGATGTTCTAAAGAATGCATACATTCTAAGATCGACTAACAATGCAAAACAATGAGAAATACCTTTTAAGGAGATACCAGCGAAGGAGAGATAATAAAAAAAAAAAAAAAACATCGCAGAGCCAGAAAACTGGAGAGTGCATTGTTAGGAATGAAGGGAAAGTAAATGTTTTAAAAGTAGAATTTGTCAAGGTTTAATTGAAACCTTCTTAAGCTTTTTACATACAGAGATATATAGTAGTTGATTTACATTTTTAATAAAATTTTATCATGTTTTCTGATCATATGTTAATAGATGCTGCAAGTGAAATGCTGACCTTCATCCTTATAAGTAATAATAAAGGGTAGGTCTGTAACAATATTTAATAGCTCCTACCTCAATGTTTCATTTGTCCTTTTATTTAATATTATTAAACTTTATGAACTCTTCAAAAAAAATGAAGTAATTAATCTTTATAACATCCCCTGCAGGTAGTTAGATAGCTTCATTATGATAAAAGAAAGAGAACATATATTGGTTAAATGAATATTGCAGTATCAGCACCTTAGCATTTCTGATAATCTTTTCAACCCACAAGGATAATTACATTTTTCTTTTCATAGTCTTTACATATTAGAATGACCCACATATTCTTACTTTTATTTATTCTCTTTTAAGTATTCTGAATGTTGTAACAGAAATATACAGGTATAAAGACTTTTATTATCTACTTTAAAATAATTTAATTTTTTGTTAATAACAGTTCTTCATTTAAAGTCTTCTGAGTTCCTTATTACTTATGTCTTATCCTAAAATAAAGTACAAAACATTATAAAATATGTATACTCAAAAAGATTTGTAAAAAGTATTTTTAAATGTACTCTAAAATAATCTATGCATGTCTCTGACTTTCATTTTATTTACTGTAACATCTATTTTATCAATTTTAAACTTTAGGTCAGTTAAGGGAAAATCACCTACAGGGTTGAGATTACTCATCTGCATTTTGATTCTACTATTTTCTAATACAAGTGAAAGTTTCCCAGATGTCTTAAGTCATGTTCAGCTCTTTATGATCCCATGTACTATAGACAACCAGGCTCCTTTATCCATGAAATTTCTCAGGCAAGAATACTGGAGTGAGTCATTATTTCCTTCTCCAGGGAATCTTCCTGATCCAGGGATTGAACTGGCATATCCTGCTTGGTAGATGGGTCCTTTAGCACTGAGCCACATGGGAAGTTCTAAGTAGGCTATACATTTTTAAAAACACTTGCCCTTGGCTTCAATGGCATTTTTAATAAAATCTCACCTACAATTTGCAAGACAAAGTAATTCCAGTGTTACATGTTATAAATTACATTTTCTGTTTGCTATACATTTTAATTACTGGAATAGCTGTCTATCTTGACCAGTGCATTTTGGTGATTACCCCTTAAGATTGATTACCACTGACTCTAAGTAAGTAGAAAAAGTCAAATAGTGAAAACAAATCTTTATTTTCAATTAAAGAACATGATCAGACCTACTGGTGTCAAAAAATAGATACATGGCAATGAGATATTTCTATCTACTTCATCCTTCCAGTAGTCATGTATGGTTGTAAGAGTTGGACCATGAAGAAGGGTGAGTGTCAAAGAAGGGATGCATTTGAACTGTGGTGTTGGAGAAGACTCCTGAGAGTCCCTTGGACAGCAAGGAGATCAAACCAGTCAATCCTAAAGGAAATAAACCGAGAATATTCATTAGAATGATTGACGCTAAAACTGAAGCTCCAATTCTTTGGCCATTTGATGTGACGAGTCAACTCATTGGAAAAGCCCTGATCTGGGAAAGTTTGAGGGCAGGAGGAAAAAGGAACAACAGAGGATAAAATGATTGGATGGCATGATTTACTCAATGGGCATGAGTTTGAACAAACTCTGAGAGATAGTAAAGGACAGGGAGGCCTTGTATGCTACAATCCATGGGGTCATAAAGTTGGACATGCCTTAGCAATTGAACAGCAACAATTCTTAAACATGGAGCTACATCATTACTTCTTATTTATCATATAATTTCTCCTCCACTTCCCAGTTATTGTGTTAAATTGCTGATCCAAATAAGACTTGATATTTGTATTCAAACAACCAAAAATTAACTGCAATGGAGATTCAGTTCAGTTCAGTCATTCAGTCATGTCCGACTCTGCAACCCCATAGATGCAGCACTCCAGGCTTCCCTGTCCATCACCAGCTCCTGGAGCTTACTCAAACGCATGTCCATTGAGTCGGTGATGCTATCCAACCATCTCATCCTCTGTTGTCCTCTTCTCCTCCTGCCTTCAATCTTTCCCAGCATCAGGGTCTTTTCAAATGAGTTAGCTCTTCACATGAGGTGGCCAAAATATTGGAGTTTCAAATCCAACATCAGTCCTTCCAATGAACACCCAGGACTGATCTCCTTTAGAATGGACTAGTTGGATATCCTTGCAGTCCAAGGGACTCTCAACAGTCTTTTCCAACACCACAGTTCAAAAGCATCAATTCTTTGGTGTTCAGCTTTCTTTATAGTCCAACTCTCACATCCATACATGACCACTGGAAAAACCACAGCCTTGACTAGACGGACCATTGTTGACAAAGTAATGTCTCTGCTTTTTAATATGCTGTCTAGGTTGGTCATAGCTTTCCTTCCAAGGAGTAAGCGTCTTTTTATTTCATGGCTGTAGTCACCATCTGCAGTGATTTTGGAGTCCAGAGAAATAAAATCAGCCACTGTTTCCCTATCTATTTGCCATGAAGTGATGGGGTGTAACTAATTGATAACAGAGTTTGCTATAACCACCTGTACTTCTGCTTTTATGCTAAAGATTTTTTTGTTGTTGTTGTTGTCATTTAGGCTATCTTCCTATAATCTTTTTCGTGTAGTTGCCTCTTTTTATCTTATTATCTAAAATCTCATTTATTTCCTCCCACTGATCCTATTAAACTCTCTTCTATTATGTATAGTAATAATAGATGACTGCTTGTTAAGAGACCTTTATCAGTTTCAGCTGATAGCTCAAATGTTGAGCAGAACACAATAGATGCCAAGTTGACCTCACATTCTCTTAGTGCCACAGGACTTGTAAAAGGAGCTACCTAAAGTCAATTTAGCCCCTCTCAGCCCATGATATCAGAGAAGGCAATGGCACCCCACTTCAGTATTCTTGCCTAGAAAATCCCATGAACAGAAGAGCCTGGCAGGCTGTGATCCAAGGGGTCGCTAAGAGTCGGACAGGACTGAGCGACTTCACTTTCACTTTTCACTTGCATGCATTGGAGAAGGAAATGGTAACCCACTCCAGTATTCTTACCTGGAGAATCCCAGGGATAGGGGAACCTGGTGGGCTGCTGTCTATGGGGTCGCACAGAGTTGGACACGACTGAAATGACTTAGCAGTAGCAGCAGCCCATGATATACCTGAAGAGCCTAAACATTTGTGGCTTATGATTAAAGAATGTGTGTTTCTTCTAAAATGAAGTGAAGTGAAGTGAAGTGGCTCAGTCGTGTTCTACTTTTTGCGACCCCATGGACTGTAGCCTACCAGGCTCCTCCGTCCCTGGGATCCTCCAGGCAGGAATACTGGAGTGGGTTGCCATTTCCTTCTCCAGGAGATCTTCCCAACCCAGGGATCGAACCTGGATCTTCCGTATTGCAGGCAGATGCTTTACCATCTGAGCCACCAGGGAAGTCTTCTTCTAAAATATGTAGATTTATTAACACTTCCCTATCAAATTAAAAACAATTGCTTTCTTCTTCAGGTCTAATTAAAGAGATGTCAAAAGTACCACTTACAGAGCTTATTATGTGTCCCTCATAATCTGAAGCTACAATTGATTAAAGTCTCACTGAAGCCCAGGAAACGGACCATTTGCTTAAGACAGCTGACCGAAGAGAAACAGATGCACGGAGAGCACACTGCTCTTCCCCTGATGACAAGGGCAAAAAAATTCACACTGCAAGCCATCTCACAAAAGATTTCACCTCAGAACCATACCTGAGGAGGGTATGAGGGCCCAACAGAGAGACCTCACATAGTGAAGTATACATAAGAATAACTATACTGTGTTCTATCTTGGAACCTAGCAAATGAAAGATAAAAAACTAGCAAATGAAAAGGTAAAAATTTCTTGAGAAATATAAAATTCTGGACAATTACTGATACTGAGAAATGATTCCTAAGAGGTCTGATAAACTCTGAGCACAAGTAAAGCTGTCATGCATCCAGTCCAAAGAACTGCACAGGATGGAAGCAGAGGCAACTCTCCTTCTGTATGGCCTCCAAAAAGCTGGAGCAAGAGTGCAAAAGTATGCCTGCAGCCATGCACAGTCTGGTTGATAATTAAACCTCATAGCTCCACTGATACTCTCAAAGTAACTGACACACACTTTGAGGGGAGTTATTTTCTCCTTGACAGAGGAGTTCACAATTTGGGTACTGAATAAATAAGGAAAGAAAATAATATTATCTATTATTAATAATAAATAAATAATAAGAAAGTGAAACTCTGGGGGAAACTTTGTATTTAGACTTTACTTAATATCTAATCTATTTCACTTTTGCTTCTCCTGAAGACATGATACTCTTGCTTTCCAATAAATTCCCCTATTTGTTTACGTTAGCTCAAAATCATGGGATTTGTACCTCAGACAAGAACTCTTTTCTCCATAGTGTAAAGCAATATATGACAGACTGAATGGAAAAAATGTTTACCATTAACTAATTGGCTCATAAAAATATTCTTTTTAAAGTCAATTTAATATTGCCTCTCATAAATTGTTTCTCTGTTTTATTTATAAGGAAAATGTTTACATTAAACATAAATGTTTTCAATACACTCTAACAAAAATATCAAGTACCCTAAAATTTTCAGATTATTGACAGTTTAACACATAACAAAAGTAATTCAGGTAAACTATCATAAATCAGCAAATTAGATTAAGATTTTAATTCAGCAGTTCTAATGATGAGTGCTACAGTTCTTTCTCTACCAACATATTTCCCAATATTCCTCTTTTCTGTCTGTCCCTGAGAGACAAATACACTTATCTTCTCCTCTTCCTCTCTGGAGGTTTTCAGGGTCAGTTTCCTCCCAGATAAAGCACATCAGCTCCCTTGGGAAAGTGATCCTTGATCCCTAAGTAAATCCTAGGCAGAATCTATGCCCTAAGCCACAGGCTGTGTCCTGTAACTTTCCTGCTTAGCCTAAGGGTCTGAAAAAGTTCTAGCCAAGTACACAAGCTTAAAGAAGACAGTTTTTCTTTTAAAATAATGCTTAAAATGTATCTTTATCATTATTACACCAATCACCATAAACTATACAATCATATTTTTTAATCAAGGTACAGAATATACTCCAGTGCAATATGATCTGATGCATGGATCTCAAGAATGTTACCTTAAAGGGTATTTTCCAAAGATAACTATTTCAAGTTTCATTTAAACTGACTGAATATTTGTCACTGGGAAGCCAGTTGCTGAATCTTAACATGAGAAGTGAAGCGAAGTGAAGTGCCAGGAGCCAGTGTGAGGAATTCCCCCCATGACAAGGTCATGGGGCAAGAGCTCTGATGGCAAGGCTAATCAGACCTCAGGTTTTCCCCCTGGGATTTCCTGAGCGTCCACAACCCAAAAATAAGAATCTGCCTGCTTTTCCACTCTTCTGATATTCTCTGGAAAAAAGTCAACTCAGGGCTTTAGTCTTCTGCATTTGAAAGGGATGTTTCAGTTAAACCCCCTCTGATAACTCTCTAGCTTGCCTTACAGGTTGCCCGACCTCTTACAGCTTGCGAATTGCTTACAGCCCCCCCAACTGCGAGAGGCACAAAGCTTAAAAGCATCTTAAAAACACAGAGCCTTTTCTAAAGAGTTAAAAATTATATTGGTAGAGGATTTTCACTGTTGACTCAATGATTGCCGCCAGGCCTCCATATTCTTTATCTTTTAGGCACCTGGGAGGATGTTAATCAATGTAAATGGGATATAGAAAAAGATATATAGTAGTTTTGATGTTAGCAACACTAGACTTTTGAGTTAATTACTTCTCTTTGTTATATATCACTGCACTCCTCTTGTGTCCTTGCTATGTAAGAATGTAACTTTATTTAGTGCTTTCTGAGAGTGGCACCAAACCTTGGGAAGATCAACACAAATAAGTCTTCTGGTTGACAAACGCTTATCAGAAAAAAGGCTGTAAAAGGTTAATTGGCCCTTTTTGGCCAGAAGATGATGCAAATCACCTAAGACTTGTGTATACAATTAGGTATGCAGAGAGAAAAGCCTGGTTTTGATAAAAGTCTGGACTGCTAACACTGCATAATTTTGTATTATCCATTGATCTCTATGTACA
This sequence comes from Capra hircus, assembly GCF_001704415.2. Taxonomy (NCBI): domain Eukaryota; kingdom Metazoa; phylum Chordata; class Mammalia; order Artiodactyla; family Bovidae; genus Capra; species Capra hircus. Next base: position 33,683,008 of record NC_030816.1, on the reverse strand, counting down.
ATCAAAAAAAGGTATAAAAGGCCTTTCTAGACAATAGGGGCTGGAGTCAGTCACTGGACTGGTTTCCCCCGTGTGTGTCTCTCTCTCCTTTTCTCCCTTTCCCTCCCTCTCCTCTTTCCTTTAATTTCAGGCTGAATTCCCATCTGGGGCGAGGAGGCTCGCCAATCTACTTACTTGCCCTGGCTGTTAAGACCCGCGTGAAAAGGAGCCTAAGGTGAGGCACCCTTAGATATTCAAGCGAGCACCGGTGGCCCAATGTAGATGGTGCAAATTCCTTGTCTGGAATTTTATTGGTCTTCTACATAATCCAAGTTATTCAGCCCTCTTTCTCCACTTAATTTCCCTACTACACTATTGTTTCTTAATCTAATCTTATATCAATAAATAAATAAGTCTTTCTCACGCCAACGCCATCCATGCTTCGAATTCCCTGGATCCACCGGGGCTGGACCCCGGCAGTGAAGTGAAGTGAAAGTCGCTCAGTTGTTTCTGACTCATTGCAATCCCATGGACTATACAGTTCATGGAATTCTCTAGGCCAGAATATTAGAGTGGGCAATGGCACCCCACTCCAGTACTGTTGCCTGGAAAATTCCATGGACGGAGGAGCCTGGTAGGCTGCAGTCCATGGGGTCATTAAGAGTCAGACACGACTGAGCAACTTCACTTTCACTCTTCACTTTCATGCATTGGAGAAGGAAATGGAAACCCACTCCAGTGTTCTTGCCTGGAGAATCCCAGGGATGGGGAAGCCTGGTGGGCTGCCATCTCTGGGGTCGCACAGAGTCGGACATGACTGACGTGACTTAGCAGCAGCAGCAGCAGCCTTTCCCTTATCCAGTGGATCTTCCAAACTCAGGGATTAAATCTAGGTCTCCAGCATTGCAGGTGGATTCTTTTCCAGCTGAGTCATAAGAAAAGCCTAAGAATACAGGAGTAGGTAACCTATCTCTTCTCCAGTGGATCTTCCCAACCCAGGAATTGAACCAGGCTCTCCTGCATTGCAGACAGATTCTTTTTTTTTTTCTTTTTTTAAAAACATAAATTTATTTATTTTAATTGGAGGCTGATTACTTTACAATATTGTATTGGTTTTGCCATACATCAACATGAATCCACCACAGGTATACACGTGTTCCCCATCGTGACCCCCCCCCTCCTCCCTCCCCATCAGGGAAGTCTAACATGAGATATATGTGTTTTCTGGAACAGTTCTGTTGTATTTGTAAAGCTTTTATTCAGAGACCACAATTTAGTATTTGTCATTAATGTCTCAAGACTGTTCTGATTTCTGGTTCCCCAGTACAGACTTTCTCAAGAATTTTCCAATGATTTTCTGCTTCACTTCAAAGGTCACAGAAAAAATGAGACTTGTAGCACACCAGTTTCTGAGAGCAAGATTCTGGCATTCAAATTACTTTTTGCAAGAAATTTAAGTGTTCCTTTCTGTGTTTCCTGAACACTCACAGACAAACTGGTGCATAATTATAAATTCCCAATGGGAGAGGATTGGGTAATTCCATACTCAAACTATAGTCTAGAAGAAAATTGAAGTAATAGCTGGAAGGACTTGAGAAAGTACAAAAAATCATCTTTATACTTAGTGCACCTGGGAGGGATTCAGGATCTTCCCTAAGCCTTGCAAGCCCAGAACTCACCCAGAGCTAATTTTGTATCTTTCTGAGAATTATTATTCTATATAAATATTTAAATTATATAAAATAAAATTAATAGGAAATAGATGGGGAAACAGTGGAAACATTGTCAGACTTTATTTTGGGGGGCTCCAAAATCACTGCAGATGGTGACTGCAGCCATAAAATTAAAAGATGCCTACTCCTTGGAAGAAAAGTTATGACCAACCTAGATAGCATATTCAAAAGCAGAGAAATCACTTTGCCAACTAAAGTCCATCTAGTCAAGGCTATGGTTTTTCCTGTGGTCATGTATGGATGTGAGAGTTGGACTGTGAAGAAGGCTGAGTGCCAAAGAATTGATACTTTTGAACTGTAGTGTTGGAGAAGACTATTGAGAGTCCCTTGAACTGCAAGGAGATCCAACCAGTCCATTCTGAAGGAGATCAACCCTGGGATTTCTTTGGAAGGAATGATTCTAAAGCTGAAACTTCAGTACTTTGGCCACCTCATGTGAAGAGCTGACTCATTGGAAAAGACTCTGATGCTGGGAGGGATTGGGGGCAGGAGTAGAAGGGGACGACCGAGGGGATGAGATGGCTGGATGGCATCACTGACTTGATGGACGTGAGTCTGAGTGAACTCTGGTAGTTAGTGATGGACAGGGAGGCCTGGCATGCTGCAGTTAATGGGGTCGCAAAGAGTTGGACACGACTGAGTGACTGAACTCAAATTTTACTTAAGTATCTTGTATTATATAGTGTCTTACGGCTTTCTGTATGAAACTGAGTTTATAATTAGCCTCTAATGTGGCATCTAATGACCATCACTCTCCTAAGATTCCATTTTATGTTTTTGGCACCATCTTCAGCTCACCATTTCAGCCAGGAGTCAGATCAGTCTGTCAGCATAAATAAAAATTATAAAGATAACCAATTCCTCTACTGTACCAAGAAGACTTTCTGAAACAATTTTCTAATATAGTGCTTTTAAACACCGAGTGATGAAGATACAAGGAGATTTGTTGTGTTTGGCCTTAATTTCTAATCTAGAACAAACAATAAATTGAATTATTATAAAATTAAAAGCACATGAAACGTGACATCAATTATTTTTACCTAAAATTACTCCATTCAATTGTATATCATTTTTAACACATGCACTTTCTATTTCTAGAAATATAAACTGCAGACTGGCTGTTTTTAGATCAATACTTGTCCTGAGACCAACTATAAAGAGTATTCTCACAAAGGAAGGTGTGAAGGTGTGAAGTCGCTCAGTCGTGTCTGATTCTTTGAGACCCCATGGACTGTAGCCTATCAGGCTCCTCCTTCCATGGGATTCTCCAGGCAAGAGTACTGGAGTGGGTTGCCATTTCCTTCTCCAGAGGTCTTCCCGACCCAAGGATCTAACCCTGGTCTCCTGCATTCCAGGCAGATGCTTTAACCTCTGAGCCACCAGGGAAGCCCCTCACAAAGGAAGGATAGAGGTAAATTCAAGGAGGTGAGAACAACTACTAAGCATAACATTTAAGATCTCTAATGTCACGTATTATTCAATGTAATTTTAAAATATAATGTTTTGTTTTGCTAGACAGTTTTATCTCATTTTCTTGGATCTAAGTATGGATGTGAGAGTTGGACTGTGAAGAAAGCTGAGCGCCGAAGAACTGATGCTTTTGAACTGTGGTGTTGGAGAAGACTGTTGAGAGTCCCTTGGACTGCAAGGAGATACAACCAGTCCATTCTAGAGGAGATCAGTCCTGCGTGTTCATTGGAAGGACTGATGCTAAAGCTGAAACTCCAATACTTTGGCCACCTCATGCGAAGAGTTGACTCATTGGAAAAGACTCTGATGCTGGGAGGGATTGGGGCCAGGAGGAGAAGGGGATGACAGAGGATGAGATGGCTGTATGGCATCACTGACTCGATGGACATGAGTTTGGGTGGACTCTGGGAGTTGGTGATGGACAGGGAGGCCTGTCGTGCTGTGATTCATGGGGTCACATAGAGTTGGATACGACTGAGTGACTGAACTGACTCACTGACCAAGACTTATTTTATTCAGGAAATGAGGATCACTTAATAGAAAAATTCATTCTTATATTAGAATTAAATAAATTGAAAATAGGCTCATTACATGAGATTTTTTTCATTGGTGTACTGGGGTCTCAAAGAGAAGGACATGACTGAGCGACTAAGCACAGCGCACATCTTCTATATGCCTTTGCTTCACTCTGGTCCCTTTGCCTGGAGTTCCTTTTCCTCAACTGATAATTTTCCAGCAACTATGAAACCTGACAACCTACGATATCCAGTTCAATTGCTAACATCTTCATAAATAATCTTTCTCTCTTTCTAAAGCTCCTTCCCCAGTCTTATTCTGTGGTATACAACTTACAGTGAGCCAAGTGAGCGATGAATTTTACTTCTAAAAAACTGTGTGCCATCCAGGGGAAGTTTGAAACTTATTCAGGTTCCTATTCATAAAGGCTTTGACAGTGTGGATCACAATAAACTGTGGAAAATTCTGAAAGAGATGGAAATACCAGACCACCTGACTTGCCTCCTAAGAAATCTGTATGCAGATCAAGAAAGCAACAGTTTGAACTGGACATGGAGCAACAGACTGGTTCCAAATCAGGAAAGGAATACGTCAGGCTGTATATTGTCACCCTGCTTATTTAACTTATATTCAGAGTACATCATGCGAAATGCTGGTCTGGATGAAGCACCTACTGGAATCATGTTTTCTGGGAGAAATAGCAATAACCTCAGATACGTAGATGACACCACCCTTATGCCAGAAAGTGAAGAAGAATTAATGAGCCTCTTGATGAAAGTGAAAGAGGAGAGTGAAAAGCTGGCTTAAAATACAACATTCAGAAAATTAAGATCATGGCATCTGATCCTCACTTCATGACAAATAGATGGGGAAATAATGGAAACAGTGAGAGACTTTATTTTGAGGGGCACAAAAATCACTGCAGATGGTGACTGTAGCCATGAAATTAAAAGACGCTTGCTCTTTGGAAGAAAAGCTATGACCAACCTAGACAGCATATTAAAAAGCAGAGATATTACTTTGCCAACAAAGGTCTGTCTAGTCAAAGCTATGATTTTTCCAGTAGTCATGTAGGGATGTGAGAGTTAGTTGGACTATAAAGAAGGCTGAGTGCCGAAGAACTGATGCTTTTGAATTGTGTTTGAGAAGACTCTTGAGAGTCCCTTGACTGCAAGGAGATCCAACCAGTCAATCTTAAAGGAAATCAGTCCTGAGTATTCATTGTAAGGACTGATGTTGAAGCTGAAACTCCAATACTTTGACAACCTGATGTGAAGAACTGACTCATTTGAAAAGATCCTAATGCTGGGAAAGATTGAAGGCAGGAGGAGAAGAGGACAACAGGATGAGATGGCTGGATGGCATCACAGACTCAATGGACATGCGTTTGAGTAAGCTCTAGGAGCTGGTGATGGACAGGGAGGCCTAGAGTGCTGCATCCATGGGGTTGCAGAGTCAGACACGACTGAACGACTGAACTGAACTGAACTGATTCATTGTAATTTTTTTTTCCTTACAACTTCCTATTCCTTTTATTCTCTATACTTCTCATATGTACTAATTTAATGTTTGAATTTTTAATCTGTGTCCTGAAATAAACTGTAAAGTTTGTGACATCAAGTACCTTTTCTACCTTTTTAGCATTCTACTACAGGCAAATGTAATAATAATAATAATAAAAGCTATGTGTTATACATTATTCTAGACCATTTACTCCACCAATACAATGACGAGTCTAAAATTTTATCTCCATTTGCTCATGAGGAACTAAAACACTACTTTTATTAACTTACCCCAAGGTAGGACAGTTACTTTACTAATTAAGAGGCTGGTAGTCAGAGGTATGTTTTCAGAGAATGTAAAATTAAACCTGTATCTTATTCACCTCTCATGACACACATATAGTAGATGATTAATACATATTTATGAATAATGAATCATTTATAGAAAAGTACTGATTATTCTCTAGTTAAGATAATCTGTATTACCAAATACAGAAACATTGTTTTTCAAATAACAAATTACAAATTAAAATCACAAGTATGATTATTTGTAAAAATTTAACATTTTCAGAAAAACAAATCAATTATTACTAATATAGATTTAATATTTAGGAAGTAACATATTTTTGGTTCACAAAAGACTGAAAGGTAAAAGAAAAGCTGCTTATCAATTTGTAGTAAAGTAGTACCAATATAATAAGACTTTTAAAATGGATTTCTGTTTGCCATTTCATTGAATAGATCAGTTAGGTTGTCATCATTATGTAAAGCTCAGCTAAGTAAAACTTTTGAAAAAATAGTAACTGTAAGACAAAATTACAGTTTGAAAACCTTTGACATGTATAAAAATTAGTATAATAAAAAGACAGTTTAATAAGTTGTTTATGAACAGAATACCACTTACGAAAAGCTTTAAAGATAATTTTTATAAAGACCCTAAATATGCTTTGATTCAGTGCACCATTCAGTGTCTCTGAAATAGGAAATAGTTGTTTTAATCAATAAATGTGTGCCAACTGCTATCAATATGCTTAAGCAAAAAATAAGAAAACAACAACATTGTTTTTTTTTCTAATAGCAACTAACCAGGAATAATAGATGGAGAAGGCAATGGCACCCCACTCCAGTACTCTTGCCCGGAAATCCCATGGACTGAGTAGCCTGGTGGGCTACAGTCCATGGGGTCGCTAAGAGCTGGACATGACTGAGCGACTTCACTTTCACTTTTCACTATCATGCATTGGAGAAGGAAATGGCAACCCACTCCAGTGTTCTTGTCTGGAGAATCCCAGGGATGGGGGAGCCTGTTGGCTGCCGTCTATGGCGTTGCACCGTCAGACACAACTGAAGCGACTTAGCAGCAGCAGCAGCAGCAGCAGCAGGAATAATAGATAGCTCAAATATCATTCAAAAATGGTGCAGATAGAGTTTCTAGAAAGAATAATGAACTTAAATTCCAGAGAGGCTCACTGTCAATTCAGGCTCAGACTTAAGGTTTACATTCTGGGGTCATTTATATATTTCCAGAAAGAAAGGCAGGAGAGACATGAACAATTGAAAAGGGTGTGATGTTATCAATAACATGAATTAATATAAGTGAGATTAATGCTGAAAAGGTCATCAGTAGTTTCTCCCTCTTCAGAATGGTTAGGACTGGATTTTACTCAGTAAATCAAAAGGAAAACAGGACAAAAATAATGGCTATTTAGGAGAAAAAGGGAAGCAATAGGTCAAATTATCCAATATAAGTGTAATCTTACATGTGACTAAACATGACTGGGGAAAATTTTGAAGATAATATATGTAGAATCTTATAGCTGTTCTCCTAAGGTTATCAAGACAATACTCACTCACTGCCATTCACACACACACACACACACACACACACACACACACACATACACACGGCTAAATATTCTATTTTCTTTAGTTGTTCTTTAGAATATTTATTCAAAATTAGAAAACATAATAATTAGGAAAGCAAACAGTGGAACCTAATCTTCAAAATTAGGCAATTATTATTTCATTCTTATTGCCTTATAATGAGACATCTTTTAATATAGCTCTTAGGGATTTCATTTGCATGAAAGGACTGCACTGCACAATGAAATTTTTTGTCTCAACTTCATCTAACTCTTCTAGCCCTGGAAAAGTGCTGGAGTTTAGATGGCTTCTTCATGCACCTTCAATTTATCTTAAGAATTAATTTAATAAATGTAAGCACACTTAAATATCTGCACAGTAAACAGTTGCTAAAGGTATTTTACATGGAAGTTTGACCAAAAACCATCAGTTCAATAACCTAGTAATTTACTTTCAAGATTTTATCTCAGTCTTCTGATTGAAGAAAAAAAAAAAACACAGACTACAATGAAATTGATTGCTTTTATGATTGTAGGATCAGAGAAGGTGCTCTTTTTTTCTTGCCTCCTGGCACTGCCGTCTCCTTGAACTATATAGATGTGCTTGCAGAATAGAATTATAGTTCTCTAACTTGGAGACAGCTAGTCATAAATTATAAGATCATTATTAGAAAGTCAGTCTGGATCAACCCATGTCAAAGAAGATGGAGTAGCTTTCAAGATGCTCCACTAAGAGCTATCAGGGACAACAAAGAATTTGTTTACTGTTACATAGAAATCGGCATGTTTACCCTGATAATTACTTGTTAGAATTAATTATAGCAGACATATCAAATAAACAGGGAATGGGCTTTTCAGGTACATTAAATATAGGTTGCTGCTGCTGCTGCTGCTACTAAGTCCCTTCAGTAGTGTCCAACTCTGTGTGACCCCATAGACAGCAGCCCAACAGTCTCCCCCGTCCCTGGGACTCTCCAGGCAAGAACACTGGAGTGGGTTGCCATTTCCTCCTCCAATGCATGATAGTGAAAAGTGAAAGTGAAGTCGCTCAGCCGTGTCTGACTTTGAGCGACCCCATGGACTGCAGCCTACCAGGCTCCTCTGTCCATGGGATTTTCCAGGCAAGATTACTGGAGTAGGGTTAGCAATATTATAATTGTAGTGAAATAAATTTGTTATTGGCTGATTAAAAGGTTTCCCAGTGATTATTCTAATAAGGTAGGTTGTAAAAATAGTCATAAGCTCATAAATGTATTTCAGTTGTCCAGTGGTAGTAGAGTTGCTCAAAAATGTAGAGCTATATAAAAAGAATTCCAAATGAAATAATTTAAAAATCTGAGAGAAAAATATGCATTGATGATATTAAGCAATACTAAAGAAACTGATTCTTGAAAGGATGAATAGAATTTATAAATGATACTGTCACTTAAAAAAGATAGAATTTAAATGACAGTAATAATAGAATGGAATGAAAGCTAAATCTTCAATATGACAAACAGGTTTGTATTATATACCTCATTGCAAAAAATTTTGGTGATAGTTTTCCAACTCAATATGGATCCCTTTAGTGCCAAAATTATATATATGTATATAAAAGTAACAGTAAAAGACACTGAAAGATATCATAAAATAAAAAATGATATACTAAAAGAATGCTTAAACAGAAAAATCTGCATAATTTTGATCAGGATTGCTAAACCAATAAATTTGTGAAATAAGTGTCAAACTTTTAAAGATGAAATATCATAGTTATTGTGTTTATTAGGTTTATGATTATTATTAAGATTATGATATTATTGCTCTTTTTAAATGTTCTGAGACTTTGATATTGATGCAAATTGTTTAACTTTAGCCTGGTCAATATGCCATTGGGCATATTTTGCTTCCTGGATCAAAGTAATATGGTTTTAACTTTTAAGAACTGACAAATTATATTCCTCCAATGAAAAATCTTTTTAAAAATGGAAAATAAATAGCAAGCTCAGTTATATTAATAAAAGATAAATGTATGCAAAACTTCTATAATTTTATTAGTTTATTCATCAAAACATTTTTTGAAAAACATCTAAAAATCAGACAGTAGGTGAATTTCTAGGGCTATAGAGCTTTACTTTGCCAACAAAGGTCCTTCTAGTCAAGGCTATGGTTTTTCCAGTAGTCATGTATGGATGTGAGAGTTGGACTGTGAAGAAAGCTGAGCACCAAAGAATTAATGCTTTTGAACTGTGGTGTTGGACAAGACTCTTGAGAGTCCCATAGACTGCAAGGAGATCCAACCAGTCCATTCTAGAGGAGATCAGCCCTGGGTGGTCTTTGGGAGGAATGATGCTAAAGCTGAAACTCCAGTACTTTGGCCACTTCATGCGAAGAGTTGACTCATTGGAAAAGACTCTGATGCTGGGAGGGATTGGGGGCAGGAGGAGAAGGGGATGACCGAGGATGAGATGGCTGGATGGCATCACCAGCTCGATGGACGTGACTTTGAGTGAACTCCGGAAGTTGGTGATGGACAGGGAGGCCTGGCGTGCTACGATTCATGGGGTCACAAAGAGTCAGACACTACTGAGTGACTGAACTGAACTGATAGTAATGGACAAAACTGACAGGTTCTTAGGGCACTTAACCATATGTAGAATTAAAATGTCAATGAAGGTGGCCCAGATGATGAGATGTGTATAGCCAGGGCAGAAAATTACAGTGGAAATATGATGAATAAATAAGATATTACTGCATAATGAAGTTGAGCCTGGTCATACAACCTTAAGGAAATGAAAATGTATTCCAATGAAATTGACATGGAGTAGTTTAAAAAATCATGTTAGTATTTTGAAGAAAATCATACGATCTTCTTTTTTATTAATTTTTATAACAACAAACTAAGTAATGTAGATAAAGCATGAAAAATGTTATCAATGGTTTGTATTATTATAGGCAAATTGATGATAGCTAACCCTCACATGCTAGTAAAGTAATGCTCAAAATTCTCCAAGCCAGGCTTCAGCAATACGTGAACCGAGAACTTCCTGATGTTCAAGCTGGTTTTAGAAAAGGCAGAGAAACCAGAGATCAAATTGCCAATATCTGCTGGATCATCGGAAAAGCAAGAGAATTCCAGAAAAACATCTATTTCTGCTTTGTTGACTATGCCAAAGCCTTCGACTGTGTGGATCATAATAAACTGCGGAAAATTCTGAGAGAGATGGGAATACCAGGCCATGTAAATTGTGGAAAATTCTGACAGAGATGGGAATACCAGACCACCTGACCTGCCTCTTGAGAAATCTGTATGCAGGTCAGGAAGCAACAGTTAGAACTGGACATGGAACAACAGACTGGTTTCAAATGGGAAAAGGAGTATTACGTCAAGGCAGTATATTGTCACCTACTTATTTAACTCATATGCAGAGTACATCATGAGAAACCCTGGACTGGAAGAAACACAAGCTGGAGTCAAGACTGCTGGGAGAAATATCAGTCACCTCCGATATGCAGATGTCAGCACCGTTATGGCAGAAAGTGAAGAGGAACTAAAAAGCCTCTTGATGAAAGTGAAAGAGGAGAGTGAAAAAGTTGGCTTAAAGCTCAACATTCGGAAAATGAAGATCATGGCATCCGGTCCCATCACTTCATGGGAAATAGATGGGGAAACAATGGAAACAGTGTCAGACTTTATTTTCTTGGGCTCCAAAATCACTGCAGATGGTGACTGCAGCCATGAAACTAAAAGGTGCTTACTCCTTGGAAGAAAAGTTATGACCAACCTAGATAGCATATTCAAAAGCAGAGACATTACTTTGCCGACTAAGGTCTGTCTAGTCAAGGCTATGGTTTTTCCTGCGGTCATGTATGGATGTGAGAGTTGGACTATGAAGAAGGCTGAGTGCCGAAGAATTGATGCTTTTGAACTGTGGTGTTGGAGAAGACTCCTGAGAGTCCCTTGGTCTGCAAGAAGATCCAATCAGTCCATTCTGAAGGAGGTCAGCCCTGGGATTTCTTTGGAAGGAATGATGCTAAAGCTGAAACTCCAGTACTTTGGCCACCTCATGCGTTGAGTTGACTCATTGGAAAAGACTCTGATGCTTGGAGGGATTGGGGGCAGGAGGAGAAGGGGACGACGGAGGTTGAGATGGCTGGATGTATCACTGACTCTATGGACATGAGTCTGAGTGAACTCCAGGAGTTGGTGATGGACAGGGAGGCCTGACGTGCTGCGATTCATGGGGTTGCAAAGAGTCAGACATGACTGAGCGACTAAACTGAACTGAATTGAACCCTCTATGGTCTAGAAATTTATAAGCATTTCCAAATTATTCATTCCCACAACGATGGAGCTAATAATGAATAAATTAAAAACAGTCTTAATGGATTTTGGAGTAAAGTGTAAATAGTAAATGATACTTCTAATAAAAGTAAAAAATATGAACATAAATAAAATAAAAGTAAATGTTACTAGCTGCATGCCATTAAGTACTATATTAAATCACTAAAACCTAGAGTGTTTCTTATCTAAATTAATGTTCTTTAAATAAGATATTTAGGAAGCTGGATTTACATCTGGATTTTCATAGGAGCAGTAGGTAAGGGAGGGAGTTTTAAAGAAATAACATAGTGATATTCACCTTACAAATATATTCCATTTTTAAAACAGATATACTTGAAATTGTGCCAACATTTCATGTAGCTCTCAGACTAGTTCTCTTTTTCATCTTACTTTTCACAAGCTGCCTTCTCCCACTACTACAAAAGAATGCAGTTACTAGAGCACTTCTGAATCTTAGATGAATACATTGCCTCAAGCTGTGAAAACATCCAGGTAATTATCAGAGAAGTATTCTAAAAAATTTAACTTTTTCATCCCTTTATTGTCAAAGAATGATTGACATCGAAGGGTGAAGTCATTTGAAACAAAAACAAACAGATCATCCTAAGAAACAGTGCAGGTAGAGGTGCCTGAGTCACTCATCTTAGAGTTCAGAAGATAGAGGTGGGGGTGTGAGTGGGATGCATATTAACATGCTAATTTGAACTGAAAACCAAAGTCAATCTTTCATTTCTAACCAGATGATTTGACTGACAGATTTGATAATAAAAACTGACCTTTTCTGGTCATTTCCCACAAACTGAGTGAATTAAATTTATAGCTTCAAAGTTCTCACACAAGTTTATTAAAACAGGTGGTTTATTGCCCCAAAATACTGCATTTTTCATGCTGTATTGTAATTAACAACATGTCAGTTTTTCAACCTTTTCTGTTGACTTGGGGATAAAGTAAGGTCTTCTAAATAAAATACTTAGAAAGAAAATTAACATTCATTTTATTAGTTAGTACATAGATTTTGTGCATATGTGTGTGTATATACAGATATTATTCATTTCAGAAAAGTCTGAAAAGAAACATTAGAGTTTTGTCCTATGAAGAAAGTAATATAGTCCACCTTTATCAAACATTTTCCTTAGAAAAAATAAATCTAAAAAAGCTGAGAAGATAAAGAGAATAAGGTCAGGAAGGTGGTGAATTATAAACTTTTATAAATATATAGTAATATAATATCCCTTATTTTGATTAAAATTATTCAGCATCTTTATCACATCATCTACAACAAAGAGTTGTATTATGCTTCAAAATATTCTTCTCACTCAAAGCCAGTGCAGTGGGACAATTCTGAGGGATGGGATGGGGAGGGATGTGGGAGGGGGGTTCAGGATGGGGGACACATGTACACCCATGGCTGATTCATGTCAGTGTATGGCAAAAACCACAACAGTATTGTAAAGTAATTAGCCTCCAATTAAATAAATTAATTAAAAAATATTCTTCTCAGGGTCTTTGGCTTATCTTTTGTTTTGAACTTCAGATTATCTGGGTCCACCTTACACATGCTTATACATTCCTTGGTTTGGCACAAACCAGTATCACAGTATTTTTAAACTCATTGAGCTTTACAGTTTTGAAAGATGTTTCCTATATATATAATAAACATGTATCATTGTTTTAAAAAAGAAAAAAAAAAAAAAACCTGCCACAAACTTAGCAGCTGAAAACCACAGCCATTCTAATTTATCTCACAGATTTTGTAGGTCATAAATTTGGGCAGAGCTGAGCTGTGACATTATTCTGTTCCTCATGTCAGGGGCTAAAATCCCTCCTTGGTACCCAGCTGCTGGATGGACTGGTCTGAACAAACCAAGAGGTGTCATATGTCTGGAGATGGATAGAAGGCTGTGCTTAGCTCGTCTGTTGACTAGCATGTTGCCTTAAGATAAAGGGGCTTTGTACATGACAGCAAATTGTCCCCAGAGTGAGAGTTCCAAGTAAATCAGGTGGAAGTTATTTGATCTTTTATGACCTAATCCCAGAAGTAATACAGCATACACTACTGGTTGAAGTATTCATGAACTCTCCTAGCTTTGAGTAAAGATCTAGATGGGAAGAATGGTAGAATATCTTTTTTAAAACAGCTATTTTTGGTGAAAATTATATGAAGTTAAATGATCTTTTTCAATTCAGATTCTTTTTCCTGTTCAAACTGAATACAAATAAAACTAATACCATGTATTATGTAAAAGCTCAATTACTATGCCTTGTTAAAATTCTATAAAATTATTTTTTCCAAATATCAACCTGTACTTTTATTGATACATAAATCCAGAGAGGTATCTAGAATTATGTTTATCCAAATCAGAAGATATACTTCTGTAGATAAGCTTAATCCATTGCAATAAATATACATCAATATCATTTTTTGCCCATCTGTATGTGTCTATTGGGATCCTGATATTTACCTACATTGTGTTAGGTGCTACAGGGCATACAAAGGCAGAAATTTTTTTTTCCCCATTATGAACTTATTTATAGATGACTTATGCAACCTACATTTAAACTCCTATCTAAAAAACACTGATTTGTAAATCTAGGTTTGTGGAGAAAGAATAGTAGGTAAGCTCTATCTTATATTAGGATCATTGAATTCTTCTCACTTAAAAATGTGGGCTTTTGTTTGTTTGAGGCAATAGAACCTTTCACCTGCAAATTAGAACAGAATGCAAAATAGTGTATATTAAAGAAGGAAGATAATTATTTTATAATTTACACTCATGCTAAATCATTTTTTGAAAAGATTTTCAGAGAATCTGAAGAAGAGACTTCTTACAAGGAGGAAATGTATATAGAAAGGAGAGGTGAGGAGGCTCTCAGACACCTCTTTGAGAACTAACAATTTTGCCCAGAGCCAACACTGAACAAGAAAACAAGTAATGAGTTGCTAATTTTATGTTTCAGGCAAAAGTTACAAAAGGAGCTTTTGAAGGAGGAAATCAATGTGAAATCAAATCATCAGGGAAAATTAGCTCTATCACATAAACACCTTCCAGCATTGCCTCAAAAATTACAAGACAGGTCAAGATGAACAAAATTGTTTGATTTGTGTACAAAGGAAGATTTTTAGAAAATGTACATCATCAAAAACTATGAATTAGAACAACAAAATAATTTTTTTCATGTTTACCCTACTGCAGGATATACATGAATATTTTTTTCATCTTTATCCTTTAATAGTCTGTGTCTTCCAATTAATAAAAATCTATATTTTCTAGATTGTCAGATCTGCCAGGAAGCATTTTAATATTTTGATTAATAAACTAAAGAAAAAGTTCATGATTCAATTCATTTCTCCCTAGACAAAACAATCAATGACATAGTCATAGAAAAAGACATAGTCACTATACAATCATTTAATATTTTAAAAATTTACTTAATAATGCTATTAGTTTTAAACTCTGGGCAAATTTTTACCTTACATATGTATATATTCATATAAAACATTACTGAAATGCAGAATCTTAACTGTATCCCAGCTCCTTATTTTATGGAACATTAAATTACATATAGATATAACTGCCACAATGTAGTGGAGATTTCAGAATTAAATCACAATTCTGCCCTATAATATATGCAAGTTCAGGGAAGAATGTATACCTACACTTTAATGCCAAATATATGTATATATCACATCATAAATACATATGCAGGATTGTACTTGTTTTATCATTTTGTAGAGAAATTATAAAACAGCCACAGAGTCACTTGTCATTTGGTCACATGTTTCCTATCTCACTTTTTACAAAGAGATTAGTATTGATCATTAATCATATGTGCATATAGAAAAAAATGTGGCTTTAAAATGTTCATATCCTCTGAACCATCACAATTCCTTATTGGATTTATTCTATAACACAATCTCATTGAAAAGATTTTCATTCACGCATTATATCTAACAGTATAAAGATTAACTCCGATAACCACTGAATGCTTAAGTGTTGTGCCCATTAAAATACTGAAAGAATATTTTAAAGCAAAGTTTCTAGAATATAATGTGTGTTTAGTCACTCAGTCATGTCTGACTCTTTGCAACCCCAGGGACTATAGCCCTCCAGGTTCCTCTGTCCATGAGGATTTTCCAGGCAAGAATACTGGAGCAGGTTGCCATGCCTTTCTCCAGGGTATCTTTCCAACCAAGGGCTCAAAATCCCGCATTTCAAGCAGATTTTTTACTGTCTGAGTCAACAGGGAAGCCCCTAGAATAGAATACTAAACAAAAAAAATAATGCAAATATACATAAAAATATAGATATAGATAATGGTACCCTTTTATATAAGTTTTCATCACAAACATACTGAGCACTTTATATTGTCCTAGCTGTATGAAATGCCTTCAAGAAACAAATAAAAATCTCTGCCCTGGTGGAAAATATAAATCATAAACAATACATAAATATTATTACATAAATCATAAACAATATCTAAATTTCATATTGTCTTAGAAAGTCACAAGTGCAGTGAGGGAAAAAGAAAAACAAATGGAGTAGAAAGGGACACTGAAAAGGGTACAATTTTAAGTAAAATTTATCACTGTTGTCCACAATGAGAAGGTGATATTAAAGCAAAAGCCTTTATCAGATGAGGGTGCTGAATGGCCTACTGGGAGAAGAGGGTGGAGGTGTAGCTATAGTATAGGCTTGGTTGTCTGGCCTGTTTGAGGAGTAATCAGTGAAGCCAATGAGAAGAGTAAAGGGATAAGAATAATCAGTAAAAAAAATATGTTAGTGTTATAGCAGGGGACCAGATCATATCAGTCTTCTATCCTATTCTGAGTAAGATGGAGAGCTTTGTCAAAGATTGAAACTGAAGAGTGATTTGATCTCATCCTTTGAACATGGCCAGACTAAACTAGGTGATTCCATTCATCAGTCTGCAGCCAGCTCCTCCCACAGCTAAGATGATGGAGGTGGTGGCATTGCTCAGCATAAGTGACTATCTGTATTCCTCATGGTATCTAGTCCTCCAGGAGGCTCTCGTGTTTGTTCACATGTCATTCTATGGTCCCAAGAAGCAAGAGGAAGTCCCAAGGGCTCTTCAGGCCAGGTTCAGAACACACATAACTTCATTTCTACTACACTATGGGTCAAATCATAGTTTTGATATACAAGGCCAACTCCAATCCAAGGGATGACTCTACCTCTTGTGGGGTACAAAATGTTGTGACAACAGTTGTAACCTAGCCTTCTGTCCTCTGACCACAACTACTTACCCTGCCGCATGAGCAAAATATATTCACCTTTATTTCAAGACCCTAAAAATCTCATTTGATTATGGCAGAGAGTGAGAGAGTGAAGTCACTCAGTCATGTTCGACTCTTTGCAACCCCATGGACTGTAGCGTACCATGCTCCCCCGTCCATGGGATTTTCCAGGCAAGAGAACTGGAATGTGTTGCCATTTCCTTCTTCAGAGGATCTTCCTGACCCAGGGATCGAATCCGGGTCTCCCACATTGTAGGCAAATGCTTTACCATCTGAGGCAACTAGGCTTCAAATCTAGGATCTTGTGATCTAAAATGGGTCTGGTTTCAGTTTTCTCTCCTCTTTATCTAGAAACATATAAATTTAAAGAAATCTGGCTCCATCACAACTAAATATAATGTTGCTATGAAGAACAATAACTGCTATAGGTATTACATTAATTTTTACTGAATTTAAACTGAGAGTTCACTTGTAAGTAATGTCTCAGTTGGATATACTGTGTGTGGATATTTATACATATATATGTGTGTATATATGTGTGTATGTGCATGTGTGTGTTTATATATATATGAGTAAGTGAATTTGTAGGATGGATGTGGAGTATGGAGCCTTGGGCATAGGGAGAAGCATTTGTAAGGTACTAGAGGTGAGAGTTTATTGTGCTAGAATCATGTAAGGGGAAAGCAGCAAGAAATGAAAGGAAATACTAGATTACTAGGTCAAAAGCCTTGGGAAGCAGTTGCATAGAGGGTAATTATAAGGTGCTTATCACAAAAC
Organism: Capra hircus; assembly: GCF_001704415.2. Classification (NCBI taxonomy): domain Eukaryota; kingdom Metazoa; phylum Chordata; class Mammalia; order Artiodactyla; family Bovidae; genus Capra; species Capra hircus. Next base: position 33,665,591 of record NC_030816.1, on the reverse strand, counting down.
TAACATGAGGAGAGTTGTGCCTAAGAAGATATTTATAGTAATTGCAAAAATACATGAAGATTTGCAAGTTAAGAGGCAAAAAAGTAGTAAGAAGGATTTTGTAATAAATAACCTAAACCAAGGTTTATATGATTAAGCTATACTAAGAGGGTGGTAATAAGAATGAAGTATAAGTGGATAAAATAAAAGACATGTCTGGTGGAAGACTGATACAAATTGATGGATAAGGATGTGAATGAAGTTGAATATGCAGATTTTTATTTTTCAAATTTTTAACTTGAATCAAATTAGAAGTATTGGTCTCTGAGGCAGGAATACATGAGAAGCATTACTTTAGCATAAGATTAACGAATTTAATAGAGAGCTCATCAGAAGACTGGAAATATTAAAGGAATATTCTACCCAAAGATGGACACAATAAAGGAGAGATAGAGTAAGATCTAATAGAAGCTGAAGAGATCAAAAAGCTATGGAAGGAACACACAGAAGAACTGTACAAAAAAAGATCTTAATAACAAAGATGACTACGAAGGTGTGGTCACTCACCCAGAACCAGACATTCTGGAATGTGAAGTCAAATGAAGCACTGCTGTCATTAAAGCTAATGGAGGCAATGGAATTCCAGGAGAGCTATTTAAGATCCTAAAAAATGATGCTATAAAAGTGCTGCATTCAATCTGTCAGCAAATTCGGAAAACCCAGCAGTGGCCACAGGACTGGAAAAGGTCAATCCTCATTCCAATTCCCAAGAAGGGCAGTACTTAAGGATGTTCGCACCACTGGACAATTTCACTCATCTCCCATGCTAGTAAGGTTATGCTCAATATTTTGCATGTTGCTGCTGCTACTGCTACTAAGTCGTTTCAGTCGTGTCCGACTCTGTGCGACCCCATAGACGGCAGCCCACGAGGGCTCCTCCATCCCTAGGATTCTCCAGGCAAGAACACTGGAGTGGGTTTCCATTTCCTTCTCCAATGCAGGAAAGTGAAAAGTGAAAGTGAAGTCGCTCAGTCATGTCCGACTCATCGCGACCCCATGGACTGCAGCCTACCAGGCTCCTCTGCCCATGGGGTTTTCCAGGCAAGAGTACTGGAGTGGGTTGCCATTGCCTTCTCCGATTTTGCATGCTAGGCTTCAGCAATACATGAACTGAGAATTTCCAGATGTCCAAGTTAGGTTTAGAAAAGGCAGAGAAACCAGATCAAATTGCCAACATTCCTTGGATCATAGAGAAAGCAAAGAAATTCCAGAAAAATATCTACCTCTGTTTCATTGACTACACTAAATCCTTTGACTGTGTGGATCATAACAAATGGTGGAAAACTCTTAAAAGTGATAGGAATATCAGACCATCTTACCTGTCTCCTGAGAAACCTGTATACCAGTAAAGAAGCAAGAGTCAGAACCTTGTATGGAACAACTGACTGGTTCAGGATTGAGGAAGGAGTATGAAAAGGTTGTTTATTGTCATCTTGTTTATTTAACTTATATGCAAAGCACATCATGAGAAATGCTGGGCTAGATGAGTTACAAGCTGGAATCATGACCACTGGGAGATTTATCAACAAATATGCAGATGATACCACTCTAATGGCAGAAAGTAAAGAGGGACTAAAGAATCTTTTGGTTAGGTTGAAGGAGAAAAGTGAAAAAGCCAGCTAAAACTCAATATTAAAAAAAAGCTAAGATCATGGCATCTGGACCCAACACTTCATGCCAAATAGAAATGGAAAATGTGGAAGCAGTGGAAAATGTGGAAGATTTTCTCTTCTTGGGCTCTAAAATCACTGAGGACGGTGACGGAAACCATGAAATTAGAAGACAATTGTTTCTTGGCAAGAAAGCTATGACAAACCTAGCCAGTGTGTTAAAAAGCAAAGGTGTCACTTTGCCAACAAAGGTCCATATAGTTAAGGCTACAGTCTTTCCAATAGTCACATACAGTTGAAAGAGATGGACTAGAAAGAATTCAGAGCACCAAAGAATTGATGCTTTCAAGCTGTGGTGCTGGAGAAGACTCTTGAAAGTGCCTTGGACCACAAGGAGATCAAAGCAATCGATCTTAAAGGAAATCAGCCCTGAATACTCATTAGAAGGGCTCCTGCTGAAACTCCAATACTTTGGCCACATGATGTGAACAGCCAATTCATTGGAAAAGAACTTGATGCTGGAAAAGACTGAATGAAGAAGGCAACAGAGGGATGAGATGGTTGAATGGAATCACCGATGAAATGGATATGAACTTGGGCAAACTCCAGGAGATGATGAGGGACAGGATGGCCTGGCTTGCAACAGTCTATGGGGTTGTGAAGAATTGGACATGACCTGGCAAGTGAATAACACATCAAGTTATCAATAACATGTCAAGTTAAAGTTGAGCTTTAAGATGCTTTAAGATGCATCTAGGATGTAATCAAATCTCTAACAAGAGTTCTAAGACTATATCTCCAGTTTAGGGATGTCTTCTGGAACCAGAAATCAGGGGAACATAATGAAAACTTATATATATCTCTCAAATATATAAGTTCAGATGAATATATATATATATATATATATATATATATATATATATATATATAGAGAGAGAGAGAGAGAGAGAGAGAGAGAGGTTAAAGAGGTTAACAAACTTTGAAGTCTGCTCATATTTAAAGGTATGGGAAAGGAGAAAGGAATAATGATGCTATAAAGAAGCAACTAGAATTGTTGAAGTTAAATTACAACTTATGAATCTTGTCATATATCACACAACTAATAAATAGGGGTATGATTAAAACACAGACCCACCCGATTCCAAAGCTCATCCTCTTTACAAATCACAATGTGGACTTTTATAAGTAATATCCTTTACAGAACAAGAAACTGGAAGATAATTTGACTACCAATTGAATATCCTGGTGAGCATGTGCTTTTATCTTTACTTATGACTATTTAAAATACTTGGGAAAATAGTGTAGGGCATCAGTCTTTGCCAAGATCCTATAAAATAATTCAACTGCTTTGAATCACTCATATATAAAATACTTTTGTTACCAACTGTCTGAAAACCTAAACAATTCTAAAATTTTTGTACTTAGTATTAGATATTAATAAAATAGTTTCTTACTAGGCCATTCCCTACACATACATACACACATATATTCACACATAAACACACCCCACACAGAATTTCTACTTCAAAGAGCCTGAGTATAAATCTCCCGTATCTGAAAAGAAACTTGTCATTGATTAAACGGCTGCAAATAATTAAAACATGCATTGTGTAGTCTTTAATGAGCTTATTTTCAGGAGCCTGGCACATATGTTTAGCTTTTAAATTTAAGTAAGCCCCTTAAATTTTTTAATGTGATTTTGCTAAACTTTTCTTTGTTCTTTACCAAAATAACTGATTTTCTCACTTGGACAAGTGATCAAGATGGTAGAGTGGCCCATGATGTACATTTTGGGACCTGCATTTTAATGTATTTGATGGGAGTTCTCTCATATAATTGGCGCTCTATCTCATAGACTCTGTATTTCACCCAGTTCAGTCTACAAACAGGGTTTAGTAGAGCCATCTGCAGCCTGACTAGGGCAGTTAACTCTTACAAAGAGGTTTCCATACCTGACTGAACATTAAAACATTTGAGTAAATTAAAATACCCTTCTCAGGGTTTTACCCCTAGAAATATGGATTAATTGCTCTGTGGCTGTATATATGCATTAATACTTTTTTCCCCAAAAGTATCCAGGTGGTTTTAAGATGAAGTCATAATTGAGAACCAGAATCTTACCAGATCCATGGTAAGTTTTACATAGCATTACTTTTATGTTTAAAAAGAAATATTTGCCAGTATGTTATATTTAAAAAACTTATTTTATGCTGCTCCTGTAAATTTAGTAACAAAATAATTTGGTTTCTCTAGACAAGGACTTAGAAAATATCTCTTGAGCAACTGTAAAATAGCAAAATTATTTCAATCAAGGGGCACTTCATAAAAATTATCCATTAAACTGTCTTAGGCACTAAGCACAAGTGGCTGTGAGAGAGCCAGCGCACTAAGCGCAGGCGACTGCCAGAGAGCTGGCACACTAAGCGCGGCCGAGAGGAGCTAGCCCAGGTCCAAGGTCAGGGGCAGCACCCTAGAGTGCCAGGCTGCGACAGCGCAGGAATGGCTGAGAGGAGCTACCCTGCGTCCGAGGTCAGGGGCGGCAGCCAAGAGGAGCTACCCCGTGTCTGAGGTCAGGAGCAGCCGGGAGGAGACACCCTGTGTCCAAGGTCAGGGGCGGCGGCCTGGTGGAGCTATCCTGCATCCGAGGTCAGGGGCGGCCGGGAGGAGACACCCTGCGTCCGACGTCGGGGTGGCCAGGAGAAGCCACCTCGCACCGGAGGCCAAGGGCGGTGACCCTGGGGAGCCACCCACGCCCGAGGCCAGGGCCAGCGGCCTGGAGGAGCATCCCGAGGATCAGTGGCTGCGCAGGCGCAGGAGGGCCTACAGGAACTATCCCACGTTGAAGGTCAGAAACAGCAGCAGTAAGGAGATACCCCTCGTCCAAAGTAGGAGCAGCCCTGAAGAGATACCCCACGCCCAAAGTAAGAGAAACCCAAGTAAGATGGTAGGTGTTGCAAGAGGGCATCAGAGGGCAGACACACTGAAACCATACTCACAGAAAACTAGTCAATCTAATCACACTAGGACCACAGCCTTGTCTAACTCAATGAAACCAAGCCATGCCTGCAGGGCAACCCAAGATGGGCGGGTCATGGTGGAGAGGTCTGACAGAATGTGGTCCACTGGAGAAGGGACCCACTTCAGTATTCTTGCTTTGAGAACCCCATGAACAGTATGAAAAGGCAAAATGTTAGAATACTGAAAGAGGAACTCCCCAGATCATTAGGTGCCCAATATGCTACTGGAGATCAGTGGAGAAATAACTCCAGAAAGAATGAAGGGAAGGAGCCAAAGCAAAAACAATACCCAGCTGTGGATGTGACTGGTGATAGAAGCAAGATCCGATGCTATAAAGAGCAATATTGCATAGGAACCTGGAATGTCAGGTCCATGAATCAAGGCAAATTGGAAGTGGTCAAACAAGAGATGGCAAGGGTGAACGTCGTCATTCTAGGAATCAGCGAACTAAAATGGAGTGGAATGGGTGAATTTAACACAGATGACCATTACATCTACTACTGTGGGCAGGAATCCCTCAGAAGAAATGGAGTAGCCATCATGGTCAACAAAAGAGTCCAAAATGCAGTACTTGGATGCAATCTCAAAAACGACAGAATGATCTCTGTTCATCTCCAAGGCAAACCATTCACTATCACAGTTATCCAAGTCTGTGCCACAACCAGTAATGCTGAAGAAGCTGAAGTTGAACGGTTTTGTGAAGACCTACAAGACCTTTTAGAACTAACACCCAAAAAAGATTTCATTATAGGGGACTGGAATGCAAAAGTAGGAAGTCAAGAAACACCCGGAGTAACAGGGAAATTTGGCCTTGAAATGTGGAATGAAGCAGGACAAAGACTAATAGAGTTTTGCCAAGAAAATGCACTGGTCATAGCAAACACCCTCTTCCAAAAACACAGGAGAAGACTCTACACATGGACATCACCAAATGGTCGACACCGAAATCAGATTGATTATATTCTTTGCAGCCAAAGATGGAGAAGCTCTATACAGTCAACAAAAACAAGACCAGGAGCTGACTGTGGCTCGGATCATGAACTCTTTATTATCAAATTCAGACTTAAATTGAAGAAAGTAGGGAAAACCGCTAGACCATTCAGGTATGACCTAAATCAAATCCCTTATGATTATACAGTAGAAGTGAGAAATAGATTTAAGGGCCTAGATCTGATAGATAGAGTGCCTGATGAAGTATGGAATGAGGTTCGTGATATTGTACAGGAGACAGGGATCAAGACCATCCCCATGGAAAAGAAATGCAAACAAGCAAAATGGCTGTCTGGGGAGGCCTTACAAATAGCTGTGAAAAGAAGAGAGGCAAAAAGCAAAGGAGAAAAGGAAAGATATAAGCATCTGAATGCAGAGTTCCAAAGAATAGCAAGAAGAGATAAGAAAGGCTTCTTCAGCGATCAATGCAAAGAAATAGAGGAAAACAACAGAATGGGAAAGACTAGAGATCTCTTTAAGAAAATTAGAGATACCAAGGGATACCATCTTTCATGCAAAGATGGGCTTGATAAAGGACAGAAATTGTATGGACCTAACAGAAGCAGAAGATATTAAGAAGAGGTGGCAAGAATACACAGAAGAACTGTACAAAAAAGATCTTCACGACCCAGATAATCATGATGATGTGAGACCTGGCGTGCTGCAATTCATGGGGTTGCAAAGAGTCGGATACAACTGAGTGACTGAACTGATCTGAACTGAAACTGTCTTAATGCCTTTAATTTCATTTTTAAAACTAATCATGCACTCTCTGAAATAAAACTAAGAAAAGTTACCCCGGGCTAAACATTGGCTGAGAGCAGTAAAGAGAAATGCCACCTTCCATAATTCAGATTCACCAAATATCCTAGGCTTTGTTAACAGAAGATTTGTTCCTGTGTTTGCCATGATTTTTTTTTCTTCAAACTTCAAACTAAAAATAACAAAAATCTTTCAGTATTTAAATCTCAGAAATAAATTCCTCTGATTGGCCTATCTGAAAGTATTTTTAGGCAGTCTTCTGAAGTTAAAGCTGCCACAATTTGCTGAACATATATGTGTAAGAAAGAGAGGTTATTTCCTTGCAAGTATCCATTTCCCTTGTGGAATCCTTAAAGATTCACGAGGGACAGATATCAGACCAAGGGCAGGAGGATCTTCCAAACACAGTTTAACTGTGTAAAGAACATCTGATATATTTTCACAATGTATATTCACAGCATAAGATCAAAAGGAAAAACCCAAATGAACTTTGCAGAAAACATACCACACAACAAAAAGCAAAGCAAGACTTATCAAGGAAACCCTTAGATTGACTGGCATTTAGGTAGTGTTCTGCAGATTTTTCATGACATTTTGGCTATGTGACACTATCAGTGCACTAGAATTTAAAAGACTTGAGGTCAGGGATGACATTTTACTTTTTGTCTCATGAGGGTTTGGCCCATAATTTTTTTTTTAATTTACAATATTGTATTGGTTTGCCATACATTGACATGGATCCACCATGAGTGTACATGTGTTCCCCATCCTGATCACCCTCCCACCTCCCTCCCTCCCCCTCCCTCTGGGTCATGCCAGTGCACCAGCCCCGATCACCCTGAATCATGCATTGAACCTGGACTGCTGATTCGTTCCACATATGATAATTTACACGTTTCAATGCCATTCTCCCATATCATCTGACTCTTGGCCTCTTCCACAGAGTCCAAAAGACTGTTCTATACATGTGTCTCTTTTGCTATCATTACCACCTTTCTGAATTCCATATATATGTGTTAGTATAGTGTATTGGTGTTTTTCTTTCTGGCTTACTTCACTCTGTATAATAGGCTCCAGTTTCATCCACCTCATTAGAACTAATTCAAATGTACTCTTTTTAATGGCTGAGAAATATTACATTGTGTATATGTACTGTATTTGCTTCATTTGCTATTATTTTATCCAATTCTGAAGGCTGTCTTTTCACCTTGCTTATAGTTTCCTCTGCTGTGCAGAAGCTTTTAATTTTAATTAGGTCCCATTTGTTTATTTTGGCTTTTATTTCCAATATCCTGAGAGGTGAGTCATAAAGGATCCTGCTGTGGTATATGTCAGAGAGTGTTTTGCCTATGTTTTCCTCTAGGAGTTTAAGTTTTTGGTTTTAGGTTTATATATTTAATCCATTTTGAGTTTATTTTTGTGTATGGTGTTAGAAAATGTTCTAGTTTCATTCTTTTACAAGTGGTTGACCAGTGTTCCCAGCACCACTTGTTAAAGAGATTGTCTTTTCTCCATTGTATATTCTTGCCTCCTTTGTCAAAGATAAGGTGTCCATATGTGTGTGGATTTATCTCTGGGCTTTCTATTTTGTTCCATTAATCTATCTTTCTGTCTGATCTATATTTCTATATTTCTGTGCCAGTACCATACTGTCTTGATGACTGTAGCTTTGTAGTAGCGCCTGAGGTCAGGCAGGTTGATTCCTCCAGTTCCATTCTTCTTTGCCAAGATTGCTTTGGCTATTTGAGGTTTTTTGTATTTCCATACAAATTGTGAAATTATTTGTTCTAGTTCTCTGAAAAATACCATTGGTAGGTTGATAGGGGTTGCATTGACTCTATAGATTGCTTTGGGTAGTATACTCATTTTCACTATATTTATTCTTCTGATCCCTGAACACGGTATATTTCTCCATCTATTAGTGTACTCTGATTCCTTTCATCAGTGTTTTATAGTTTTCTATATATAGGTCTTTTGTTTCTTTAGGTAGATATATTGCTAAGTATTTTACTCTTTTCGTTGTAATGGTGAATGGAATTGTTCCCTTAATTTCTCTTTCAGTTTTCTCATTGTTAGTGTATAGGAATGCAAGGGATTTCTGTGTGTTGATTTTATATCCTGCAACTTTACTATATTTGTTGTTTAGCTCTAGTAATTTTCTGGTAGAGTCTTTAGGGTTTTCTATATAGAGGATAATGTCATCTGCAAACACTGAGAGTTTTACTTCTTTTCCAGTCTGGATTCCTTTTATTTCTTTTTCTGCTCTGATTGCTGTGTCCAAAACTTCCAAGCTATGTTGAATAGTAGTGGTAAGAGTGGACACCCTTGTCTTGTTCCTGACTTTAGGGGAAATGCTTCAATTTTTCACCACTGAGGATAATGTTTGCTGTGGGTTTGTCATATATAACTGTTATTATGTTGAGGTATGCTCCTTCTATTTTTGCTTTTTGGATGGTTTTTATCATAAATGGATGTTGAATTTTGTCAAAAGCTTTCTCTGCATCTATTGAGATAATCATATGGTTTTTATTTTTCAATTTGTTAATGTGGTGTATTACATTGATTGATTTGTGGATATTGAAGAATCCTTGCATCCCTGGGATAAAGCCCACTTGGTCATGGTGTATGATCTTTTTAATGTGTTGCTGGATTCTGATTGCTATAATTTTGTTAAGGATTTTTGCATCTATGTTCCTCAGTGATATTGGTCTGTAGTTTTCTTTTTTTGTGGCATTTTTGTCAGGTTTTGGTATTAGAGTGATGGTGGCTTCATAGAATGAGTTTGGAAGTTTACCTTCCTCTGCAATTTTCTGGAAGATTTTGAGTAGGATAGATGTTAGCTCTTCTCTAAATTTTAGGTAAGATACAGCTGTGAAGCCGTCTGGTCCTGGGCTTTTGTTTGCTGGAAGATTTCTAATTACAGTTTCAATTTCCGTGCTTGTGATGGGTCTGTTAAGATTTTCTATTTCTTCCTGGTTCAGTTTTGGAAAGTTGTACTTTTCTAAGAATTTGTCCATTTCTTCCAAGTTGTCCATTTTATTGGCATATTGTTGCTGATAATAGTCTCTTGTGATCCTTTGTATTTCTGTGTTGTCTGTTGTGATCTCTCCATTTTCATTTCTAATTTTGTTGATTTGATTTTCTCCCTTTGTTTCTTGATGAGTCTGGCTAATGGTTTGTCAACTTTATTTATCTTCTCAAAGAACCAGCTTTTGGCATTGTTGAGTTTTGCTATGGTCTCTTTTGTTTGTTTGTTTGTTTGCATTTATTTCTGCCCTAATTTTTAAGATTTCTTTCCTTCTACTAACCCTGGGGTTCTTCATTTCTTCCTTTTCTAGTTGCTTTAGGTGTACAGTTAGGTTATTTATTTGACTTTTTTCTTGTTTCTTGAGGTAAGCCTGTATTGCTATGAACCTTCCCCTTAGCACTGCTTTTATAGTGTCCCACAGGTTTTGGGTTGTTGTGTTTTCATTTTCATTCATTTCTATGCATATTTTAATTTCTTTTTTTTAAATTTCTTCTGTGATTTGTTGGTTATTCAGCAGCATGTTGTTCACCCTCTATATGTTGGAATGTTTAATAGTTTTTCTCCTGTAATTAACATCTAATCTTACTGCATTGTGGTCAGAAAAGATGCTTGGAATGATTTCAATTTTTTTTAATTCACCAAGGCTATATTTATGGCCCAGGATGTGATCTATCCTGGAGAAGGTTCCATGTGCGCTTGAGAAAAAAAGTGAAATTCATTGTTTTGGGGTGAAATGTTCTATAGATATCAATTAGGTCTAACTGGTCTATTGTATCATTTAAAGTTTGTGTTTCCTTGTTAATTTTCTGTTTAGTTGATCTATCCATAGGTGTGAGTGGGGTATTAAAGTCTCCCACTATTATTGTGTTATTGTTAATTTTCCCAATTTATGTAACCACCAAGTAACTAGAATAACAGCACTTCTTGACATTCAATATATTAATAACAGAAGAGATGAATTAATGCTTTAGAGTTGTGATATTTGTTGTTATTTTAAATGTAGGTGGATCAGAAATTTTATAAATATTTGCTTTAGGTGTAGAGTTATGTTATTTATTTGACTTTTTTCTTGTTTCTTGAGGTATGCCTGTATTGGTATGAACTTTCCCCTTAGCACTGCTTTTACAGTGTCCCACAGGTTTTGGGTTGTTGTGTTTCCATTTTCATTCAAAAAAAAAATTATAAATAGAATCAGTTGACTTACTTCAATAGAGCATAATGACAAATGACAGCAATCATGCTGCAATTCAACATCAACAACAAATAATTACACATTGAATGAACCTGACAGAAGACCTTTAAAATGTTGCCAAACTCTATTTGGATAAACTGAATGTTTACAACAAGCCTAATGATTTCATCAGTCTTAATTATAATTGTGGTTTAGTATAAAGCTCACATTCACTAAAAGTAATGAAGAATGTGTCAAATGTTTGAAGAGAAACAATTAACCACTGCCCAAATGGTTATTGTTTTGCAAATAATCAGAAACTGGGGAAAATGATGGTAATTACAAGAGAAAGTCTATTGTCTATAAAATACCACAGTGTTTCCCTTACCCAGCAGCTCGGTGTGATGAATTCTTAAGACTTGTACCTACTTCTGCCTCTTTCAATGAAATTTTATGCAAGATTTTTCTGAAAATACATTGTTTTTAAATTTCAAAATGACAAAAACAAAAAGACAACTTGTTTAATTATCTATTTGTATCATGTTGCTTAAAATATATGTAAGATGATTTGAGCAAAATCTGTTTTAAAAGGAAGTTCAAGTTTTCACATAAAACTTTTCAACATTAAAATTAGTTAAAAAAAAAAAAAGATTATCAGGCTTTAAGATTAGGAGATTATGTAAACTGATGAGCCTTTTGAATGTGCATGGACTATTTGACTGTCCTCAAAGTATGATGCAAGCATAACAATATTTACATAGACATATAAACGACTAAATATCATTGAGTCTATAATTCCTTGTATCTCAGAGTAATTGGCATTTCCTGTAAACCTTTCCATCTTTGGATGGGGTATTCATTTAACATTTTAAATACAGGCAGAATTCCATTATGTTAATCTTATATACTTTGTGAAGAAAAGATATTTTTCTTTGGACATTTAGTTTGCTTCCAACTTTTTAATAATGGCTCTGAGACCATAAACATTTTTTCTAATTTCTTATTTATTTTAAAATTTCTTCTTGAGAATTACTTTTCTGGATGAATATTTCTAAAGGGAAATGCAATTTTAAAGTATGTAGGTTTTTTTATTTGCTCTAGAAAGAAAAGCATAAACATTTTTAAGTATGTTCTGTGCTTAGTTGCTCAGTTGTGTCCAATTCTTTGTGACCCCATGGACAGAGGAGCCTGGAGGGCTACAGTCCATGGGGATTCTCCAGGTAAGAATACTGGAGTGGGTTGCTATACCCTCCTCCAGGGGATCTTCCCAATTCAGGGACTGAACCAAGGTCTCCCACATTGCAGACAGATTCTTTACCCTCTGAGCCACCATGGAAGTCCAATTTCAAGTATAAGAGGCATACAAATAGCATGAACCCCCAAAGCCACTATGTAGTGTTTACATTTTATTTTCCTTTGCTAGCTTAATAGGATTATAATTCTACCTAAAATTGTTTTATTTTACATCAATTTATTGCTACTGAGACTATACTTATTTCTGTAAAACACCATGCTGCCTGTTATTCTTGGTGTAGTAAATGTTATAAATTCTGAAGACTAATTACAGATATAGATTGTTACATGGATTTGCTAACTATTTTTACACCTTGATGCTTATATTTTATGTATATTTACTGATTCTATCAGTTAATAAATTTGTAGAAGACTTTTATTTCAAGGTAGAAATATGAGCCTAAGCATCTAACTTATAATACCTCCCAAATCCTCATTGAAAATGAGCTAAGAAATGAGCTTTTTCACATGTAACAGTGCTGGAAAACAGGGAAGGGTGCCATCAGTTAGCAAAAATCTATGAGCAGTTTTAATAACACATACAGTATATAACATTAAAAAGTTATGAACAGCTCTTTTCTCAATTCAAGCAAACAAGTAACCCCATGAAGCTGAAAAAAGCACAACAGCTTTCTGAATTTTGTGTTTATTCTGCTTTCAGTTCAGTTCAGTCACTTATTCGTGTCCAACTTTTGCGACCCCATGAATTGCAGCACACCAGGCCTCCCTGCCCATCACCAACTCCTGGAGTCCACTCAAACTCACGTCCATTGAGTTGGTGATGCCATCCAGACATCTCATCCTCAGTCGTCCCCTTCTCCTCCTGCCCCCAATCCCTCCCAGCATCAAGTCTTTTCCAATGGGTCAACTCTTCACATGAGGTGGCCAAAGTACTGGCGTTTCAGCTTTAGCATCATTCCTTCCAAAGAAATCCCAGGACTGATCTCCTTCAGAATGGACTGGTTGGATCTCCTTGCAGTCCAAGGGACTCTCAAGAGTCTTCTCCAACACTACAGTTCAAAAGCATCAATTCTTCGGCACTCAGCTTTCTTCACAGTCCAACTCTCACATCCATGCATTGACCACTGGAAAAGCCATAGCCTTGATTAGACGGACCTTTGTTGGCAAAGTAATGTCTCTGCTCTTTAATAGTAATATCTCTGCTGTCTAGGTTGGTCATAACTTTCCTTCCAAGGAGTAAGCATCTTTTAATTTCATGGCTGCAATCACCATCTGCAGTGATTTCAGAGCCCCCAAAAATAAAGTCTGACAGTTTCCATTGTTTCCCCATCTATTTCCCATGAAGTGATGGGACCAGATGCCATGATCTTCGTTTTCTGAATGTTGAGCTTTAAGCCAACTTTTTCGCTCTCCTCTTTCACTTTCATCAAGAGGCTCTTTAGTTCCTCTTCAGTTTCTGCCATAAGGGTGGTGTCATCTGCATATCTGAGGTGATTGATATTTCTCCTGGCAATCTGGATTCCAGCTTGTGTTTCTTCCAGCCCAGCGTTTCTCATGATGTACTCTGCATAGAAGTTAAATAAGCAGGGTGACAATAAACAGCCTTGACATACTCCTTTTCCTATTTGGAACCAGTCTGTTGTTCTATGTCCAGTTCTAACTATTGCTTCCTGACCTGCATACAGGTTTCTCATGAGGCAGGTCAGGTGCTTAATGTTCATTTAATACTCTGTAGCTGCCAATTTATGTCTTTTACTAAGTTGAGAGTTGGACCAGATAGAAGACTGAGCGCCAAAAAATTAATACTTTCAAAATTGTGGTGCTGGAGAAGACTGTTGAGAGTCCCTTGGCCTGCTAGATCAAATCAGTCAATCCAAAAGGAAATCAACCCTGAATATTCATTGGAAGGACCAATGCTGAAGCTCCAATACTTTGGCCACCTGATGTGAAGAGCAAGCTCATTGGAAAAGACCTTGATGCTGGAAGACACTAAGATCAAGAGGAAAAGGGGATGACAGAGAATGAGATGGTTGGATAGCATCACTGAATCAATAGACATGAGTTGGAGTAAACTCCAGGACATACTGAAAGATAGGGAAGCCTGGTATGCTACAGTCCAAGGGATCGTAAAGAGTCAAACACAACTTTGTGACTGAACAATGTGCCTGTTAGTCGCTCAGTCATGTCCAACTTTTGCGACCACATGGACTGTATCCAGCCAGGCTCCTCTGTCTATGGGGATTCACCAGGCTAGAATACTGGAGTGGGCTGTCATGCCCTTCTCCAGGGGATCTTCTCAACCCAGAGATTGAAGCTAGGCCTCCCACATTACAGGCAGATTCTTCACCATCTGAGCCACCAGAGAAACCCAATTGAACAATGAAAAATGACAAAGTAAGGAACTTTTTGGACATTATCAAGTATTTTTTCCTGCCTAATTCTCTCTCTTGTCTTTCTTCTAACTCAATTATATATATATATATATATATATATGCACATTTTATATCAACTAACACCTTTGTGTGTGATCACTCACCTAGAGCCAGACATCCTGGAGCATGCAGTTAAGTGGGCCTTAAGAATCAGTACTATGAACAAAGCTAGTGGAGGTGATGGAATTGCAGCTGAGCTACTTCACATTCTAAAAGATGATGCTGTGAAAGTGCTGCACTCAATATGCCAGCAAATTTGGAAAACTCAGCAGTGGCCACAGAAATGGAAAGGTCAGTTTTTATTCCAGTCCCGAAGAAGGGCAATGCCAAAGAATGTTAAATCTACCACACAATTGCACTCGTTTCACACAATAGCAAGAAAATACACAAAATCTTTCAAGCTAGGCTTCAACAACATATGAACTGAGAAGTTCCAGATATTAAACCTGGATTTAGAAAAGGCAGAGGGAACAGATCAAACTGGCAACATCTGCTGGGTCATAGAAAAAGCAAGAGAATTTCAGAAAAACATCTACTTCTGTTTAACTTACTAAGTTAAAGACTTTGACTGTGTGGATCACAACAAACTGAAAAATTCTTCAAGAGACAGGAATACCAAACCACCTTACCTGCCTCCTGCAAAACCTGTATGCAGGTCAAGAGGCAACAGTTAGAACCAGACAGAATAATGGACTGGCTCCAATCGGGAAAGAGTACATAAAGGCTGTATATTGTCACCCTGCTTATTTAACTTATATACAGAGTGCATCATACAAAAGCTGGGCTGAATGAAGCACAAGCTGGAATCAAGATTGCCGGGAGAAATATCAATAACCTCAGATATGCACATGACACCACCCTTATGGCAGAATCAGTCCATCCTAAAGCAGATCAGTCCTGGGTGTTCATTGGAAGGACTTATGTTGAAGCTGAAACTCCAATACTTTGGCCACTGATGAGAAGAGTTGACTCATTAGAAAAGACCCTATTCATTTTAAAAGATCCTGATATGGGGAAAGACTGAAGGCAGGAGGAGAAGAGGGGTGCAGAGGATGAGATAGTTGGATGTCAACACTGACTCAATGAACATGAATTTAAGCAAGCTATGGGAGAATGTGAAGGATGAGGAAGCCTGGCGTGCTGAAGTCCATGGGGTCACAAAGAGTCAGACAAGACTGAGCAACTGAACAACACCTTTGTGAGTCTGAGTACTTTCTGTGTAGTTTAAGAGTAGGAAAAGACAAAGGAGGATAGTTGCTGATAATCTATTATTATATATCCCTTGATATCTGGGCTTTGTTTTCTTTCCTGAAATCTTTTCTTAATAATGTACATCAGAATATACTCCACCCAGAAAGGCTATTCTCATAGCAATGGGCCTTGTCTCTCTTTTCAAAGTTAGGGCAGTTTCCCATAATATGACAAACTTTATTGGTCTTTTCAAACTGTCTTCAGATTCTCTAAAGACATAGTTTTTTGTTTGTTTGTTTGTTTTTTAGTTTTCAAATGTTTTCTTTGATTTCTACTTGCCTTCCTATCCATTCACATTAGAAAGAGTTCTCATGATTCTGCTGATCTATCCTACAGAATTTTGTGAGGAATTGGAAAAGGTCAGGACTGGTCTCAGATAAGCTTCCTGTTTTCAAAGTTATGAGATGAAATTAGAGTCATTTTAAAATTTAATATTTTTAATTGTTGTTATGAATATTTTCTAACCATTTTTCTATATATTTTACTAGGGAAATCCCCAAGATCCAGGTTTGCTCTGTCAAATTTTCCATGACACCCAGACTATTGATAATATCATTATTTGATATTATTTTTTAACACTTTAGTATATTCTAATATTTCTAATAAGTTTATATAACTTTTATAATTCAAAAATTGAACTTAAATAGATAATTTACATTTTTAAGCTTTTTGAAACAAAGTGTTGATTGCTCAGTGGTGCCTCAAAAACTCTCTGTAATCCAATAGACCGTAGCATTCCAAGCTCCTTTGCCCATGGCATTTCCCATTCAAGAATACTGGAGTGAGTAGCCATTTCCTTCTCCAGGGCATCTTCCCAACCCACGGATTGAAACTAGGTCTCCTGCATTCCAGGCAGATTCTTCACCATCTGAACCACCAGGGAAGGGAAACTGCCAGTTGAACAATCGATTTTTTTTTTTTAAGAAAAACCTTTCAAAAATATGAATGGGCAATTATATATGATAATAGGTTCATCAATCGTTTATTATAAAAAATATTAAAATGAGAAAGTTTTACATTCTATATTTCTAAATATTAAAAAAATAGTATCTAATGGTGCAGAGAAAACAGACATAGAGCTTACCACGTACAACTGATAACTTTCTCATATTGAAATTGTATATATATATTAAATGTCTCAAAAATAGGTTTTAAAAATGTGTACCAATGTCAACTAGAATCATTATTGATTTCCTATTCAGTTCAGTTCAGTTCAGTTGCTCAGTCGTGTCCGACTCTTTGTGACCCCATGAATCGCAGCATGCCAGGCCTCCCTGTCCATCACCATCTCCCAGAGTTCACTCAGACTCACGTCCATCAAGTCCATGATGTCATCCAGACATCTCATCCTCGGTCGTCCCCTTCTCCTCCTGCCCACAATCCCTCCCAGCATCAGAGTCTTTTCCAATGAGTCAACTCTTCGCATGAGGTGGCCAAAGTACTGGAGTTTCAGCTTTAGCATCATTCCTTCCAAAGAAATCCCAGGGTTGATCTCCTTCAGAATGGACTGGTTGGATCTCCTTGCAGTCCAAGGGACTCTCAAGAGTCTTCTCCAACACCACAGTTCAAAAGCATCAATTCTTCAGCGCTCAGCCTTCTTCACAGTCCAACTCTCACATCCATACATGACCACGGGAAAAACCATAGCCTTGACTAGACGGATCTTAGTCGGCAAAGTAATGTCTCTGCTTTTGAATATGCTATCTAGGTTGGTCATAACTTTTCTTCCAAGGAGTAAGCGTCTTTTAACTTTATGGCTGCAATCACCATCTGCAGTGATTTTGGAGCTCCCAAAAATAAAGTCTGACACTGTTTCCAGTGTTTCCCCATCTATTTCCCATGAAGTGATGGGACCAGATGCCATGATCTTCATTTTCTGAATATCGAGCTTTAAGCCAACTTTTTCACTCTCCTCTTTCACTTTCATCAAGAGGCTTTTTAGCTCCTCTTCACTTTCTGCCATAAGGGTGTTGTCATCTGCATATCTGAGGTGACTGATATTTCTCCTGGCTATCTTGATTCCAGCTTGTGTTTCTTCCGGCCCAGCGTTTCTCATGATGTACTCTGCATAGAAGTTAAATAAGCAGGGTGACAATAAACAGCCTTGACATACTCCTTTTCCTATTTGGAACCAGTCTGTTGTTCCATGTCCAGTTCTAACTGTTGCTTCCTGACCTGCATACAGATTTCTCAAGAGGCAGGTTAGGTGGTCTGGTATTCCCATCTCTTTCAGAATTTTCCACAGTTTATTGTGATCCACACAGTCAAAGGCTTTGGCATAGTCAATAAAGCAGAAATAGACATTTTTCTGGAACTCTGTTCCTTTTTCCATGATCCAGTGGATGTTGGCAATTTGATCTCTGGTTCCTCTGCCTTTTCTAAAACCAGCCTGAACATCAGGGAGTTCACGGTTCATGTATTGCTGAAGCCTGGCTTGGAGAATTTTGAGCATTACTGCTGCTTATTATTTAAAGTTTGTATGTATACAAATAGTACAGATTCATATATGAGCAAGGATATGTAAACAAAAATTGTGTGGTTCAGTGTCATTTACAACAATGTACAACCCGGAAACTACCTAAATGCACTAGTGTAAATTAATGAGAAATTATGAAAAATATATCAAAATGGAATAATATAGACATTCAAAACCATACTTGATAAATACATTATGAATATAAAAATTATTATTTTGACGTAGAAAAAGCAAGCTATATAGAGTCTGAAGTTTTTTATTAAGGAGCTAACACATATTCAAGTAAACGGTAGACTTGTCATTAATCAAAACTTAACTATTTACAGATATTAGTACAGGAAAAACATAGAAGTAATTTTAGTTTGTGTTTTGTGGGTATGCATGTTTGTATATTTCTCTAATTTTCAATAACTCTGCATTAAGTATGTTTACTTCTATTAGTAGAAAAAACTAATTATTTAAAATTTTGTTCTATATTAAGGGGGAAAAAAATTAGAGTAACTACTGTGTTTGCAGTGTGAGAGGAGAAGCATAACCAGAAGAGAATATACAGCTAAAAGTGTTTAGAAATTATGTACAACTTGCAGAAACATTATCTTGAAGAATTACAAAACAAAAGAAGACAAGAAAACAGAAAGTTTCAAATGGAAGCTAACAGTGAACAGTGGCAAAGTGTGCAGAAAAGTTAAGAAAACAGAGTACTGAAATACCTCCATTATTTTCTGAAATTGTCTTCTTTAAATGCCAAAATAAGTTTTAATAAACTGATGGCATCATTAGAGGTTTTAGTTCTGTCAGAGAATATAGGTCATGTTTCCTTTAGGGGTTATTTATCTATAGCCATGGAGCTTAGTATACCTACAATGGGAGACATATATTTTCCCATCCCATGAACGCAAAGTTTGGCTCATACAATTTACTTCAGGCACAGAAATGTGAATATAAATAAAAGAAATGCTTTAAAATCCATTTCATGTTTGTATCAGCTCTCTTGCTCTTTCCTTTTCCCAAGAAAATAGAATGTGCCAAGGTGACAATGCTCCATCAGAC
Organism: Capra hircus; assembly: GCF_001704415.2. Taxonomy (NCBI): domain Eukaryota; kingdom Metazoa; phylum Chordata; class Mammalia; order Artiodactyla; family Bovidae; genus Capra; species Capra hircus. The sequence goes on along the minus strand of NC_030816.1, from coordinate 33,646,510 downwards.
TGAATACTTAACATAGAAATAATAATAATAATCTTAAGCATGGAGCAGGAGTTAGTTGCTAACCGTTCCCTTCAGAAACTAGGAAGTGAAAAGTGAAAGTTGCTCAGTCGTGATGACTCTTTGCAAACCCATGGACTTCTCCATGGACTTTTCCAGGCCATGATACAGAGTAGGTAGCCTTTCCCTTCTCCAGGTGTATCTTCCCAACTCAGGGATTGAACCCAGGTCTCCCACACTGCAGGCAGATTTTTTACCAGTTATCCACAAGGGAAGCCCAAGAATACTGGAGTGGTAGCCTATCCCTTCTCCAGGGGATCTTCCCAACCCAGGAATCGAACCAGTGTCATCTGCATTGGAGGCAGATTCTTTACCAACTGAGTTATGAGGGAAGCCAGAAGAGAAGAACATATTAAATTTGAGGCAAATAAAGGCTGTATTAGTGATTTTTAAAAAATGCTCTAAAGCATTGGGGGGGGGGACAAAGAAAATGAGTAGAATCAAAATCTCTGAGTGGATTAATACAAATTATAAATTTCTAGCCAGTAATCATGACAAAAAACAAGAAGTTATTAATTAACAATGTAAGAAATGAAAAGGTCAGTTTTCATTCCAATCCCAAAGAAGGGCAATGCCAAAGGACACTCAAACTACTACACAATTGCACTCATTCCATATGATAGCAAAGTAATACTCAAAATTCCCCCAGCTAGGCTTCAACAGCATGTGAACTGAGAACTCGCAGATGTTCAAGCTGGATTTAGAAAAGGCAGAGGAAACAGAGATCAAATGCCAACATGTGCTGGGTCATAGAAAAAGCAAGAGAATGTTAGAAAAATGTTTGCTTCTGCTTCTTGACTATGCTAAAGTCTTTGGGTGGATCACAAAAAACTGGAAAATTCGAAAAAACATGGGAATACCAGACCACCTGACCTGCCTCCTGAAAAATCTGTATGCAGGTCAGGAAGCAAAAGTTAGAACCAGACATGAAACTATGGACTGGTTACAACTGGGAAAGGAGTATGTCAGGCTGTAAACTGTCACCCTGCTTATTTAACTTAAATGCAGAATACACCATGTGAAATGCTGGGCTGGATAAAGCACAAGCTGGAATCAAGACTGCTGTTAGAAATACCAACAACCTCATAATGCAGATGACACCACCATTATAGTAGAAAGTGAAGAGGAATTAAAGAGCATCCTGATGAAGGTGAAAGACGATAGTGAAAATGCTGGCTTAAAACTCAACATTCACAAAACTAAGATTGCGGCATTTGGTCCCATCACTTCATGGCAAATAAATGGGGAAACAATGGAAACAGTGACAGACTTTATTTTCTTGAGTTCCAAAATCACTGCAGATGGTGACTACAGGCCATCCATGAAATTAAAAGACTCTTGGCTCCTTGGAAGAAAAACTATGACAAACCTAGACAGCATATTCAAAAACAGAGACATTACTTTGCTGGCAAATGTCCGTATAGTCAAAGCTATAGTGTCTCCTGTAGTCATGTACAGATGTGAGAGTTGTACTATAAAGAAGGCTGAACACTGAAGAATTGTTGCCTTTGAACTGTTGGAGAAGACTCTTGAGAGTCCCTTGGACTGCAAGGAGGTCAAATCAGTCAATCCTAAAGGAAATCAACCCAGAATATCCACTGGAACAACTGATGCTGTAGTTGACACTCCAATACTTTGGCCACTTGATACAAAAAGCTGACTCACTAGAAAAGACCCTGACACTGGGAAAGATTGAAGACAGGAGAAGAAGGGGACGACAGAGGATGAGATGATTGGATGGCATCACTGACTCAATGGACATGACTTTGAGCAAGCTCCGGGAATTTGGTGAACGACAGGGAAGCCTGGCATGCTGCAGTCCATGGGGTTGCAGAGTCGGACTTGACTGAGCAACTGAAGGACAACAAAGGAATGAAAGGGGGGCCTCACTTCAGAGATTAAACTCATATATATTTTTAAAGTGGTCAATGTTGTAATTTTCCTCATTCAAGAACTGTATTACATCTATCTTATTATTTGTTTAATGTGAGTCAAATTTGTAGGTAAGTCCCCACTTCTATTCTCAATATCACTTATTCATTTGTTTTCTGTAGTTCTCTTTTTTTTTAATTCTTGGTAAATCCAATGTCTTCCTTGTTTGCTATAATGCTATTTTCCACATTTTTCTCAGTATCTACAATGAGTTTTTTATTTCAGATTCTGTGTGGGGGTTTTTGTCTTTTTTTTTTTCACCTCTATATTCCCATTTAATTTATCTTATAGTTTCCATTTCCTTTCTCACCATATTTTCATTATCCTTTAATCAATGAGCACATTTTTAATGTTTTAAAATTATTTTACACTATTTTCATTATCTCTTTTTTCCCCTTAGGATCTGATTTTTGTCTTGTTTGTGAGTCACATTTTCCAGCTCCTTTGTCTGTTTAGCACTTTTTATTTGATACTAAACATTGTGTATATTACATTATTGATTGTCTGGATTTTGTTGTCTTCATTTAAAGATTCTACAGTATGTTTTGTCAGGCATTTAAGTGCCTTGCAGATTAATCTGATCCAGTAGAGACTTATTTTTCCACTTTGCTGGAGCATGTATAGACTTGAGTCTCGGGCTATGAATGTGTGAGAGTATTTTCAAGGTCTCTCCTGAATTAATCATGCAGTCTGCAATGTCCCTCCAGTCCACCAAGGTGAAACTCACAGATCTCTTAGCCCTGAGTGAGCCCTGGAAATTTTCAGAAGTCTGTTTTACCATACTATATGTTTTTTGCTTGGCCTTATACAATTTTACCACATATATTTTTAGATTATTTTTTACCCAATCATTCAAGTTAACCCCTTTGTAGATAGTCAGAGCTCTTTATCTGTGTACCTCCCTCCTCACTGATACTCTTTCTCACATATTTCAGTAGCCTTTGCCACCTGCATCCCCAGTCTCAATCTCCTTTAATTAGTGATACAGTGGTATTCTCCTGATACCCTCTCTGGCCCTCCAGGCTCAAAGTGTCTTGAGGAAACTATAGGATAATTCAAGGCATTCAATTCCTTTCTCTTTGGAAAGTCAGCCTTGTGCTGTTTAAAGTTTGATATCTGAAAATAATTTTGCCCAGTTTTCAAGTAATTAATTTTCATAAGGTATGTTTAGTACCAACTATCACAGGAAGTAGAAGTTTCTCCATTGACTAGGTAACTCCTATATTTCTTTTTATTGCCCAAAATTCAATTTTTTAAGATAATTGGATTTTTTGTCTCTTTTCCTCTATAGATTTTCAAGGTTTACTTTTATTTTTTCTAAGTATAATGATCCACATTAGTTTATAATTTGTGATAACATCAATAGAAGACATTTTTGTGAATTGATAAACTATAAGAAAGGCCTCCTCAGTGATCAGTGCAAAGAAATAGAGGAAAACAACAGAATGGGAAAGACTAGAGATCTCTTCAAAAAAATTAGAGATACCAAGAGAACATTTCATGCAAAGATGGGCTCAATAAAGGACAGAAATAGTATGGACCTAACAGAAGCAGAAGATATTAAGAAAAGGTGGCAAGAATACACAGAAGAACTGTACAAAAAAGATCTTCACGACCCAGATAGTCATGATGGTGTGATCACTCACCTAGAGCCAGACATCCTGGAATGTGAAGTCAAGTGGGCCTTAGAAAGCATCACTACGAACAAAGCTAGTGGAGGTGATGGAATTCCAGTTGAGCTGTTTCAAATCCTGAAAGATGATGCTGTGAAAGTGCTGCACTCAAGATACCAGCAAATTTGGAAAACTCAGCAGTGGCCACAGGACTGGAAAAGGTCAGTTTTCATTCCAATCCCAAAGAAAGGCAATGCCAAAGAATGCTCAAACTACTGCACAATTGCACTCATCTCACACGCTAGTAAAGCGATGCTCAAAATTCTCCAAGCCAGGCTTCAGCAATACGTGAACCATGAACTTCCAGATGTTCAAGCTGGTTTTAGGAAAGGCAGAGTAACCAGAGATCAAATTTCCAACATCTGCTGAATCATCAAAAAAGCAAGAGAGTTCCAGAAAAACATTTACTTCTGCTCTATTGACTATGCCAAAGCTTTTGACTGTGTGGATCACAATAAACTGTGGAAAATTCTGAAAGAGATAGGAATACCAGATCATCTGACCTGGCTCTTGAGAAATCTATATGCAGGTCAGGAAGCAACAGTTAGAACTGGACATGGAACAACAGACTGGTTCCAAATAGGAAAAGGAGTATGTCAAGGCTGTATATTGTCACCCTGTTTATTTAACTTCTATGCAGAGTACATCATGAGAAACACTGGGCTGGAAGAAACACAAGCAGGAATCAAGATTTCTGGGAGAAATATCAATAACGTCAAATATGCAGATGACACCACCCTTATGGCAGAAAGTGAAGAGGAACGAAAAAGCCTCTTGATGAAAGTGAAAGAGGAGAGTGGAAAAGTTGGCTTGAAGCTCAATATTCAGAAAATGAAGATCATGGCATCTGGTCCCATCACTCCATGGCATATAGATGGGGAAACAGTGGCTGACTTTATTTTTCTGGGCCCCCAAATCACTGCAAATAGTGACTGCAGCCATGAAATTAAAAGATGCTTTTCCTTGGAAGGAAAGGTATGACCAACCTAGGTAGCATATTCAAAAGCAAAGACATTACTTTGCCGATGAAGGTCCGGCTAGTCAAGGCTATGGTTTTTCCAGTGGTCAAGTATGGATGTGAGAGTTGGACTGTGAAGAAAGCTGAGTGCCGAAGAATTTATGCTTTTGAACTGTGGTGTTGGAGAAGACTCTTGAGAGTCCCTTGGACTGCAAGGAGATTCAACCAGTCCATTCTAAAGGAGATCAGTCTTGGGTGTTTTTTGGAAGGATTGACGTTGAAACTGAAGCTCCAGTACTTTGGCCACCTGATGCGAAGTGCTGACTCATTTGAAAAGACCCTGCTCGTAAAGACTGAGGTCATGAGGAGAAGGGGACGACAGAGGATAAGATGGTTGGATGGCATCACCGAATCAAGGGACATGGGTTTGGGTGGACTCCGGGAGTTGGTGATGGACAGGGAGGTTGGCATGCTGCAGTCCATGGGGTCGCAAAAGAGTTGGAGACGACTGAGCGACTGAACTGAACTGAACTGAATTACTTGTTAATTGATAAAGCATGCTTTCTTCATATTTATGATGTTCTATGTTCTTGCAGAATTAGTGATTTCCTACTCTGAAGGAGCATAATTTCTTGAAATTTCTGTGGCCTAGGATGTAGGTGCAATCCTCCAGATAGTTTTTGTGTTGTTGCTAATAGGGATACAAGGAAACTCTTGGCCTTGGACCAGTCTAAATTAACTTCAAGACTTGCAGTTTTATTGAGCAACAACTGGTGCACAGATCTGTGGGAGGACCATCTCAGTGCTGCAACTTCTCAATGAATTTTTTAACTCCTATATAACTCCACACCAAGGCTATTTAATTTGTATAATCTTGTATGTCATAGGAAAAGTCAGATTTATTTCTGAATTACTTTTTAATCCCCAGTTGCATACGCTTCATGTTCTTCCTTCCATATGCCTTAAGACCCCTTAAAAGTATACTCAAGTTTCACAGATTTTGCAAGTATGTTCAGAGTTAAAGCTATTTCAATCCTGATTTCCTCAGTAGTTCCTTGCTTTAATTGATATGTTCATCAGGTATTTTTCTTCCTTTGATACACATGTACAGCAACATACAGATAAAATGTTAGAAAATATGAACCCCATTCCCAATAAATTTTAGCATCAGTTAAAAAAAAAGAGAAGCTATTTAAAATGTGGATGAACCACAAGAAGAAGGAAAATCCAGCTTCTGAAGAACTAATGAAGACATTCAAGAGAAGGTATTTGCAGGGACATGTTTCCAGATGAAACAATATCCATATGATATAAAAGGAAAAAATAGTTTAAAAATAGGAAATATTCAAATGATGAGCCTAGGAATAAAATGATATTTCTAAAAGAGAGCATACAGATGGAGCTGAAGAAAATTAGTTAAAGCATTTTTAATATTATTTTATTTTTAATTGATTGATGACTGGTTTACAATATTGGTGTGATTTCTGTCATACACCAGCATGAATCACCACTATGGAAGACAGAATGGAAATTCCTTAAAAAAACTAGAAGGCAAACCACCGTATGACCCAGTAACACCACTTCTAAGCATCTATCCTAAAGAAAACAAAACTGAAAAAGATATATGCATGTACCCCAATGTTCATTAAAGCAAATATTTTTGTTTTAATTCTGATATATGGAAAATATTGACCCTGAAACAGAAATTATATATTATGCTTACAAAAAATAACTGAAAATCAAATCAACTGTGCAAAACTTGGAGAGATTTTCAAATATTAAAAAAGTGCAATCATTGAACAAAAAATATCAACAATAAAGGCAAAATCCAATTCATCCTAGTCTTCTCTAATATATCAAATATATACAAGTATGGTAAAGAGTTGCATAGGTTAAGAAAAAATGTTAGTGTTGGGAATTATATGCTATTTGTAGAATTTGAATATATCTAAAGTATATACTTCCTGACTTCCCTGGTGGCTCAGATGGTAAAGCATCTGTCTACAATGCGGGAGACCTGGGTTTGATCCCTGGGTCGGGAAGATTCCCTGGAGAAGGCAATGGCAACCCACTGCAGTACTCTTGCCTGGAAAATCCCATAACAGAGGAGCTTGGTGCAGGCTACAGTCCATGGGGTCGTAAAAAGTCGGGCAAGACTGAGCGACATCACTTCCACTTTCACTTTCAAAGTATGTACACCACATATTTTGAAGTTATATACACAGTATTTAATGCTGGAATATGAAACCATAGAAAAGAAGCCATCCTATAATCAACACAAAGTAGAGGTATATTTTATTTTTAAATATCCCACTGCTCCAACATCTCTGGGTTTCTATCAGTCACAGGTAGTCATTAACCTCTCTCTCTTCACTGTAGACAGAGTACCCAGGAAAAACAAATTAGTAAAAATAAAGCCCTGAATAACTCAATAAGGAAACTATATGTAACTGATATAGAACACCCTCCAAAACAACGTAGTAACTTTTTCCCAAGTTAGCATGTAACATTCACCAATATAAGTCCTATCCTGAATCATAAGAAGGCCTTAACCTATCTCAAAGAATTGAAATCAAGCAGATAACTAGGTAAATTGCAAATAAAATAAATTAGAAAGTATCTTTATTGAAATAAGACTCATAATCAAGAAAATATTACTTACAGGGTGTTTATAGAAGAAACTAAAATCCAGTAATTCATCAAATTGCATTTCCATAGATGTTTTATAATATATGTGAAAGATCATCCTTTACATATAGAATCAGTTCAGTTCAGTTCAGTCCAGTCACTCAGTCGTGTCTGACTCTTTGCGACCCCATGAATTGCAGCACGCCAGGGCTCCCTGTCCATTACCATCTCCCAGAGTTCACTCAGACTCATGTCCATCGAGTCAGTGATGGCATCCAGCCATCCCATCTTTTGTCGTCCCCTTCTCCTCCTGCCCACAATCCCTCCCAGCATCAGAGTCTTTTCCAATGAGTCAACTCTTCGCATGAGGTGGCCAAAGTACTGGAGTTTCAGCTTTAGCACCATTTCTTCCAAAGAAATCCCAGGGTTGATCTCCTTCAGAATGGACTGGTTGGATCTCCTTGCAGTCCAAGGGACTCTCAAGAGTCTTCTCCAACACCACAGTTCAAAAGCATCAATTCTTCAGCGCTCAGCTTTCTTCACAGTCCAACTCTCACATCCATACATGACCACAGGAAAAACCATAGCCTTGACTAGATGGACCTTAGTCGGCAAAGTAATGTCTTTGCTTTTCAATATGCTACCTAGGTTGGTCATAACTTTTCTTCCAAGGAGTAAGCATCTTTTAATTTCATGGCTGCAGTCACTATCTGCAGTGATTTTGGAGCTGAAAAAAATAAAGTCTGACACTGTTTCCACTGTTTCCCCATCTATTTCCCATGAAGTGATGGGACCAGATGCCATGATCTTCGTTTTCTGAATATTGAGCTTTAAGCCAACTTTTTCGTTCTCCTCTTTCATTTTCATCAAGAGGCCTTTTAGCTCCTCTTCACTTTCTATCATAAGGGTGGTGTCATCTGCATATCTGAGGTGACTGATATTTCTCCTGGCAATCTTGATTCCAGCTGTGTTTCTTCCAGTCCAGCATTTCTCATGATGTACTCTGCACATAAGTTAAATAAGCAGGGTGACAATATGCAGCCTTGACGTACTCCTTTTCCTATTTGGAACCAGTCTGTTGTTCCATGTCCAGTTCTAACTGTTGCTTCCTGACCTGCATACAGATTTCTCAAGAGGCAGGTCAGGTGATCTGGTATTCCCATCTTTCTCAGAATTTTCCACAGTTTATTGTGATCCACACAGTCAAAGGCTTTGGCATAGTCAATAAAGCAGAAGTAGATGTTTTCCTGGAACTCTGTTCCTTTTTCCATGATCCAGCGGATGTTGACAATTTGATCTCTGGCTCCTCTGCCTTTTCTCAAACCAGCTTGAACATCAGGAAGTTCACGGTTCACGTATTGCTGAAGCCTGGCTTGGAGAATTTTCAGCATTACTTTACTAGCATGTGAGATGAGTGCAATTGTGCGGTAGTTTGAGCATTCTTTGGCATTGCCTTTCTTTGGGATTGGAATGAAAACTGACATTTTCCAGTCCTGTGGCCACTGCTGAGTCTTCCAAATTTGCTGCCATATTGAGTGCAACACTTTTATAGCATCATCTTTCAGGATTTGAAACAGCTCAACTGGAATTCTATCACTTCCACTAGCTTTGTTCGTAGTGATGCTTTCTAAGGGCCACTTGACTTCACATTCCAAGATGTCTGGCTCGAGATTAGTGATCACATCATCATGATTATCTGGGTCATGAAGATCTTTTTTATACAGTTATTCTGTGTATTCTTGTCACCTCTTATTAATATCTTCTGCTTCTGTTAGGTCCATACCATTTCTGTCCTTTAATGGAGTTCAGATACCATAATGCAAAATGCTTTGTTTGTTTTTGTCCTCTGTACACATTCTTCACCCTGAACCTATGAATACTTTAACAGACCAAAAGAAATAACCATATAGGTCCCTACTATGAAAATAGTCAACCTTCTTTCTTATTTTGCAATCATGACTATCTCATTTCTTGGTTACTCTCACACACCAAAATACTGCTGTGTTAATGAAGTCATTTTAAAATATTATTTATGGCCAATTGGGCACATTAATTCAAATATATTATTAAGCATGTCATTTCATCATGCAAGAGAAAAAAAATATTCCAGATCAATCAAAAAGACAATTAATCTTACTTTGATGTGGAATTCCCTATTTTAAAGAAGGAAACATTATTAATACTGGCCTTTTCATAACTATAGGTTAGGCAGGTAGGTAGAAAGTTTTTCCAAATCTATATATGAGTTTGCGATAGAGTTAGAATTTCCATGACATTGTGATTTCTTTAGAGTTCCCTGCTGAGTGTCAACAACAACAACAACAAAATCTCTACTTTATTTATAGTTTACATAAAGTAATCTAAAGATTTATTGATAGTTATAATTGCATTTTCAAGATCATAATATTTGGCAAAGACTGCCTAACATAAACTTATAAATAAAAGTCTTTACTCATTTGAAAATGTAATATCTAAACTTAACTCCCTTTAACATTAGTTCTTTCTTATAAAATCAGAAATCAGAACAACCTATCAAAACTCTGTGGTATACATTTCAAATGCTTGTTTGATTGAACTGGCTGTCACAGCAGGATTTTTTTAATAGACACTTTAGAATAATTTTCTCTCTTTGGTGAAGAATATTTTAGCAGTAATATAACAGAAACAGCAATGGTAGCTTTCTAATCAATAGGCAAATAGATTTCCTTCCTCTAACCCTCATTCTCACACATTTCATGCCAACATACAATAGTAATGGAAGTGCGCTTTTCTGATTTTCAGAGGATTTATACAACTTATTGGCATCCATTTTGGAAAATATAAGAATTATTTTAAAAAGTGTATTAGGCTATAAAATAGAATGGCAAGAGCAACAAAGGCCAAAACATCCTAACACTTCCAAGGTGGGATCATAAGTTGTATTAATCCTCTCATTCTCAACTTTGTATTTAGTAGAAGTATTATAGTAATGAGTTATTACATTTAAATGAACTCTACAAGGTAAGTCTATAGTTATTGCCTGCCAGGCATCAGGTAATAAATAAAAGTCCATTTACTCCACCTTATTTTCTTCTGGATTGTAAATCAGAATATTAAGGTAGGAGGAATATTAGCATATTCTATATAGGGGGAAATCTAGTCTAATTTAGAATGTCTAACATTTATCCTGCCATTAAAAATCCATGTGTGTGTGAGTATATATATGTATTTGTTTTCTTACTGTATGCCAAGTACTGTTCTAGGGTTTTGAGATACTGAACTATATATATATATATATTTTTTTTTCCAAGTCAGTGCCTTCATAGAGCTTACCATCTAACAAGACAAAGGAAGAATCAACAGCAGACAGAATAAATAAGTTAACTGTATGGTATGATAGAACATCCCTTGGACTACAGGAAACAGAAAAAACAGGAAAAAAGAAGTAAGTCAGAACAATAAGTAACATATTTGAAAGTGTGATTTGAGTCAACTCATTGCAAAAATGATGTTAGGGCTAGCATCTGAAGAAGTAAGGAGTTGACCATGTAGGTATTTGAGGGAAGAGCTTTCTAAGCAGAAGGACAAGATCGTGTAAAGGCCCCAAAGCAGAAGATAACTGGACTATTTAAGAAGTCAGTGTAGCTGAAATAGTGTGAGCAATATGAAACAAGAATGCCAAAGAGAAGGAAAAGTGGGATGCCAGAATGCATAAGGTCTTTGTAGGCCGTTGCAAGAAAGTTAATGCTTTTTCTTAGTGAAATGTAGAGCGAATGTAGGGTTCTGTACAGAGGAGGGTCATGATCTGATTGCTAGACATTTTAAAAGTCACTTGAGCTGCTTTGGTCAAAAAAGACAGTAAGAAGACAGGCATCAGGGAAGCAGTTTAAGAGGCTATTGCAATAATCCAGGTAATAGAAGATGGGCATTCAGACTAAGTTGTATCCTGAATGTGGACAGAATCCTGATGTCAAACAGCATGTGAAATTTAACAAGGATCCATAGGCCCTGCTTCCAGAAGGTTTGAATCAAGCTTCTTAATTTCATCACCAAAATATACTCATCTGAATGATGTACAATTGTCAGTTTTGTAGGTAAAACCTGTCAAGTTTCTACAGTTTCATATTGTTCAGCCTCATGAATTTCATGAATACAGGGCTTTTAGTCTGTTTTGTTCTTTGCTATGTCTCCCGGGCCTACAAACAAGGCCTGGCTTTTAGTAGAAGCTTAAGAAAGATCTGTTTGATAGATAAACAAGTTTAATTTTTAAAGTGGGCTTAATGCAATATTGAATTTTGTTATGGCAATTATTCATTTATTTATTCTTTCTACATTTATTGAATATCTAGTACATGTCAGACTCTGAACTAGCTACTGGGGAGATGGAGAAATATAAAATATTCCACACATTCAAGGAGCTTTCTGGTGTGTGACAGACACAAATAAATAACAGGTATTGCTACAGGGTGTTTATCATAAAAGTGTTTTGGAAATACAGAGTGAATTGGTTAACTCTGCCTAGGAAAGCTATATACATTTTGATAAATAGTGACATCTGAGCTGGTCTTGGCAGATAAATATTATTTCAAGAGGCAAAGAATAAAAAAAATCAGTATAATTTAAAGATAGTTACAGCAGGAATTGCCATGGTCAGACTGATTTATGGAAATATTTCATGCCATTCATTATTTAACAACAACAACAGAGCAGGAAAGTTGCAGAGTAACCCATGTCACAATCTATATCTTCTAAATAAACACAAAGCTTCACTGTCTTTATGCAAAGACAATGTCCAAAGCAGGGGTGGTGGGGGGAAGAGGGGTGAGGAGGGAGGAGGGATAGGAAGAGAGCTTTCTTAATGATAACAGAATCCCTGAAATTTCTAGTTAGGTAAATACATGCAGTTTGAACATTTCAGTGCAATCCTTGCAAAGGAATATTCCAAGCTGACCTATTTAGGGAACAAGCTGAAACCAAAGATAAACTGGGTAAAATTTTCCTTTCAATAAAGACTGTGTAGGCTACCAAAATAGAATGGGGAGGAAAGAACAGGTTAGGAAATAAAAGAGAGTAGTGGGGGCGGGGGGGGGGGGAGGCAGTGGCGGGGGCTGGGGGCTACTGTGGACTTATCCTCATAAATCTAGAACACTTCAAGTTCAATCTGATGTCATTTGTACTTTATCTCCTTGTATTTTCACTCTTTGTTAACTGAGAGCTCTTCTAGAAAATGATGTATTTGATTTTAAGTCTATTGACCTGACTGTCAAAGATTCCTGATAAAAAGCTTTGAGTTATAAGACAAGTACACCTGTACAAACCACGTGCTTGCTTTTTACTTCATGCCATTCATCCATAAAGTTGTTATTAAAATCAAACAAGTTCCATGTGTGGGTGGGAGACAGAAATTTCCTCAAGGCAAATAACATAGTCATTAATGATACTCAACTCAGTACACAACCGTTCTTTAAAAATAGGTTATGTTCAGGTATTTTGTATGTGCTGACTAAAGAGGACAAAACAAACACTGTAGACCTAACAATGCAATGTAATCACTCCTCTATCTAACTTACCTGGAAGGGCAGGAACAGGGCCAGGGCAAGTAGGTAGGTGGACAAGTAATCTAACAAACAAAATGAACATGGGAAGAAAATAATGTCAGAGAGATGATTACAAAGTTAGATTACTTTTTCCGCTACTGTGATGTCTATTTCTGTCTTCAGAGGCACTGTAGTCAGAGGAACTAGTAGAGGAAAAGGTCAAGTGTCTAATGGATGCTGCAAGGTACTTAGGTATCTTTCCTAAGGTGATAGAAAGAGAGACAAGAGAAAACAGATTTAACTTTTTTCTTCCAATTTCAACCTTCGGCCCTAATCCTATAAAACTTCATCCTCTAGCTGATTTCTTCAATGACCAGCACAAAAAAGCTGGCAAGGTTGCTAAGTAATAAAGCTTCCTTTTCTAGGGATAACACTATATCAAGCTCTTTCACAAATTATAATCATTTTTAAATGTTGATAATGTTTGTAATCACAGGCACATTTCAGTCACGCAGGAGGAATTTCATCCATAACTATTATCCTTGGAGAGGTCAAGATTCTATACCTTCTCAGTGGTAAGAAATATCAAATATGTCCAAAGTTTAAAAGCCCAATCAGGAAATAATTCATTTACTCTTTCAATAAATGCTTACCTACTGAACACTTCTTTTGAACTGGGTATGAGCAGTATTGTTTATGGATTAAGATTGGTAGAAGATAGACATAATTAACAGTGTTTATATCACGGCATAAGTATTTAAGAGAGAGAGGTGCTAGAATACAGTGGAGCATGTAGTGTTCAAACAATGAGAATGAAAGAAATCAGGAACAATCTGTATGAAGCTAATGCCTAAGCAAATGTTTTTTTTAAAATTTTATTTTTAATGGGAGGATAATTGCTTTACAATATTGGGTTGGTTTCTGCTATACATCAACGTGAACCAGCCATATGTATAAATATTCCCCCTCCCTCTTGAACCTTCCTCCCACCTCACAGAGAACTGGGCTGATCTCCTTTCGTCATACATCAAATACGCACTGGCTCTCTATTTCACATAAGGAGGTGTATATGCGTCCATGCTACTTTCTCAGTTTGTCCCACCCTCTCCCTCCTTCTGTGTTCACAAGTCTGTTCTCTATGTCTGTGTCTCTGAGCAAAACCCTTAAGAGTAACTATGATGTGGTAATGAGGAGGAACGGTAGGAAAGCACATTAGAGGCAAAGGAAATACCACAAAGAGGGGGTTCAAGGCAAGTCCCAAATTTATGAAAAATAATAAACAGTTGAAAAAATAAGATAAACCTTAAGTGACACTTGTGAAGATCTCTAGCTAAGAAGCAGATCCTTTATTCAATTAGTTTCTGGAAAAGGTAATAAAAAATAAATAAATAAATTGGCATTCTAAAAATTGCTTGTGTGCATGTGTGTTTGTGTATTTTAAAGGAAAAGCTCTCATACGGTAATATGAGCAATGGGGTGTCTAGAAGCAGAAAGGCCACTTTGGGATTTTAACAACTTAGGAAATAAGGCTTTTGAGAGAAAGCTGCACCTGCTCAACCTATATTTCTTCCCATATCTACATTTTATGTCCCCTGTTAGGAAGATCTAAATCTAGTTTGGGAAATCATTTGGACTCAGATATAGGCCTCAGCAATACGTGAACCATGAACTCCCTGATGTTCAAGCTGGTTTTAGAAAAGACAGAGGAACCAGACAACAAATTGCCAACATCTGCTGGATCATGGAAAAAGGAACAGAGTTCCAGAAAAATATCTATTTCTGCTTTATTGACTATGCCAAAGCCTTTGACTGTGTGCATCACAATAAACTGTGGAAAATTCTGAAAGAGAAGGGAACACCAGACCACCTCACCTGCCTCTTGAGAAACCTATATGCAGGTCAGGAAGCAACAGTTAGAACTGGACATGGAACAAGAGACTGGTTCCAAATAGGAGAAGGAGTATGTCAAGGCTGTATATTGTCACCCTGCTCATTTAACTTCTATGCAGAGTACATCATGAGAAACGCTGGGCTGGAAGAAACACAAGCTGGAATCAAGATTGCCGGGAGAAATATCAATAACCTCAGATATGCAGATGACACCACCCTTATGGAAGAAAGTGAAGAGGAGCTAAAAAGCCTCTTGATGAAAGTGAAAGAGGAGAGTGAAAAAAGTTGGCTTAAAGCTCAATATTCAGAATACGAAGATCATGTCATCTGGTCCCATCACTTCATGTCAAATAGATGGGGGAACAGTGTCAGACTTATTTTTTTCGGCTCCAAAATCACTGCAGATGGTGACTGCAGCCATGAAATTAAAAGACGCTTACTCCTCGGAAGGAAAGCTATGACCAACCTAGATAGCATATTCAAAAGCAGAGACATTACTTTGCCAACAAAGGTCCGTCTAGTCAAGGATATGGTTTTTCCAGTGGTCATGTATGGATGTGAAATTTGGACTGTGAAGAAAGCTGAGTGCTGAAGAATTGATGCTTTTGAACTGTGGTGTTGGAGAAGACTCTTGAGAGTCCCTTGGACTGCAAGGAGATCCAACCAGTCCATTCTAAAGATCAGTCCTGGGTGTTCATTGCAGGTACCGATGCTGAAGCTGAAACTCCAATACTCTGGTCACTTCATGCAAAGAGTTGACTCATTGGAAAAGACTCTGATATTGGGAGGGATTGGGGGCAGGAGGAGAAGGGGACGACAGAGGATGAGATGGCTGGATGGCATCACCGACTCGATGGACATGAGTATGGGTGAACTCCGGGAGTTGGTGATGGACAGGGAGGCCTGGTGTGCTGCAATTCATGGGATCACAAAGAGTTGGACACAACTGAGCGACTGAGCTGAACTGAACTTCCTCTTGAAAACAATTTTTCATGTTAAATTTAAACTTTTGACATCTTTGCTTTATAGTCTCTACAACTTCTCTTAGGAAAGACATTATCTAGCCTGGTTGGGAGGCAAGTACAATAAATTCAACACATCATATCTATAGGAGTTGAGGAAGCACAATTGCTGATAGTTCACTATATACTCCTTATCACACCTCTTCCTATATTTACTGATGTACCATTTCATACGTTAAATTCCTTAAAGGCTGAAACTATCTGGTCCCTTTCATCTTCTTGGGGTCTGGGTCATTTGTAGCAGGTAGTCAGTAAGGTGTATAAGAATATGTGAGAGAGGATAAGATATTCAATACAGGGTCCTAAAATAATTCATAATTTGAAACACAAATATAAGCATACATTATTTAAAAAGAAATATTTCTAGGTAAACATTTAAACTATAGATCAATAAGGTCAGTCGGTATTTAGTAGGTGATAAACATAAAGATTAGATGATAGATAGAAAGGCTCTAAACACAATAAAACTTAAGATCTACCTAGAGATCTCAGAGAAATTTTATGATATGTATATAATACTATGAGATAGAAAGTCCACATGGTATGAAAACAAAGGAGAATCCATTAAAAATAATAGATATGAGTACATAAACTATATTTCTCCACATCAAAGACTCTATAAATAAGATTTAAAACCAGCATAATAAAGGTCATGGATGAAGAAATAGCCTTAATAAATTCAAAAGGTTCTTACAAATCACAAGAAATGAATTTCCAGTTCAATCTTAAGTATTTAGCCTATAAACTCACCTATCCCCCTTCACAAAATTGAACTGACTATGAAGAAGGCAAAATTAAAAACAAAATCATGATCAAAAGAGGATATGGTTCAATAAACTGAATGTAAACAGCTCAGAATATACAGAGCAAATACTTTTTTTTAGTTCCCCCCCCCAGATTTATGGAAGTATAAAATATTCAAAATGGTTATAACGATTTTAATAGTTTCCAATTGAAGGAAAAACGAAGCAGAGCTCAGGAACCCATACAGCTGTAACAAGATAACTTGTTAGACAGGTGTTACTAACAGAATTTGGGGGGGAAGAAACTTTAAGCTTAGAGAAACCATGTACCTAGTAACAAACAGGCCATATGGTTTACTCAAAGTTTTCAGTTTTAGGTCAAAAGGGCCTACTAATTGTGAGACAAAACCACTGAAAGAAGAAACAGAATCAGATGCATTATTGGGAAAAATTTTTAACTGAACAATGAAAACTTTAGAAGTTTCCAGAGAGAAAATATGGGAGTCTTATAAAGCAGAGTCAGACTATCAGCAGAACTTGCAGTGGCACATACTAGAGGATATTGGAATAATTTCTAAAGCATTGTGAAGGAAGACCATTTTAAATAAAGAAATTATGCTTAGTCCAATTATCATTTAATTTACTGCATGAATACATTCAGGTACAGATTTGATTAAAACAATGTATCTTTGAGAATTATTTACTTTGACTTTTTCAAAAGATTAATGGGATAAAGAAACTTCTAAAATCAAATGAAAGAACAATAAAGATGCAGAAAAATATGTGACGGGTGAAGAGAATTTTTAATAAATTACATCAATAAACTTAAAATTTTGACGAAATGTGTCCTATCTAGGAGCATGTGCTTAGTTTCCCAGTCATGACCAACTCTGCAACTCTGGACTGCAGCCCACTAGGCTCCTCTGTCCATGGGGTTTTTCAGGCAAGAACACTGGAGTTGGTTGCCATTTTCCTCCTCCAAGGGATACTCCCAACCCAGGGACGGAATCCACCTCTCCCATATCTCCTGCATTGCAGGCAGATTCTTTACCTGCTGAGCAATCAGGGAAGCCCAACCTAAGAGCATTAAAAAATAAGCAAGTCTAACCCAAGCAGAGAGGAAAACTTTAATGGGTTAATATCTATAAGAAAAATTGAAAATGCAATTAAAGCTCTGTCTAGCAAAACTCTTAGATTTTTTAAATATATTTATTTTAATTGGAGGCTAATTACTTTACAATATTGTGGTGGTTTTTGCCATACATTGACATGAATCAGCCATGGGTGTACATTTGTCTTTATAGGCATTTATACCAGAGCTTCAAGAAGTGATAATGATTTTCTTAATTCTAAGAAGTGAAAAATTTTAGGAAGTAGCATTCATTTCATTAAATTCTTTTGAAAGGTAGAAAAAAATAAAGAAACATACATTAAATGAACATACATTATAAGAGGGATATAGTTCTAAAATACTAAAAAGTAGAAAAAAATGACCATTTTTTACACCTATCCAAAGCCTAAACATAAAAATCTTCAATTTTTTGTATGAGCTCTCATAAAATGGATATCAAAGATAGACAAAAATAGCACATATATTACCAACTGTTTATGAATATATTTGCCTAAAACAATAAATGGTACTGAATCAAAAGAATATATTAAAGTAAATTCCATACTTTTGAAATTAAAAATTAGTATTATAAATTAGAAAAAGTGGAAATAAAATGTTTAAATTCCTTGCAAAAGTAATAACTTTTCATATTTATGTTTTCTTTTATTAAGAATAACAATATATAAATATATATGGAAAGTAATGTAAACATCTATATGTTTATATTTTCAGGTGATACATTGCTTTTTATAGAATAGTTATAGAGAGGGCTTAAGAATATGCTGTAAGATAAAAGTTTTCCCAAACATCCTAGAAGGAGAATGCGTTTGATCTTTGATCATTCTGGAGAATGCCCCATTTTCTGAAAAATTACATCTCCAGGTTGCTGTGAAAACTGCAATATATCATGTTGAAATTAAAATTAAGAGAAAATGAAGATAGGATATTCTGTGACCAAGAATTAATGGACACAGGGACCAAAAGAAGAAAAGCCAGGGATGGAACTGGAAGTGAGGAAGTGGAAGTAAGAAGAAGGTGAAACACAAATGTAAATATCCATGATGGTAGTTTATTTTGTTTCACAAACCAAATCTTGCTGGGTAAATGAATGTCAACTCTGAATTATTACCAGTTATTTGAGGAGACTGGATACAGTCCTTTGACAAAATTGCAAATCTTCCTGTTGTCAACTACAAACTGGCACATACCAAGAGCTTTGCCAACAACCAAACAACAAAGGCATTTACCATCTGCCTCTATGGAGATTGAGCCCCCTGTTGCTATGGATTTTGGACTTCAACAAGCCCTGAGGGAGTTCAGGGTGCAGTGAGGCACTCTGTGTTCCAGGGAATCTGGTGGGACAGGTCTTTAAATAGTTGAATATTTTTAGGAATGGATTTTATGATCTCAATCCTTGCATCTCCTCATATCTAGAAAAGCACTAAGTCCTTTCATGATGACATCAGATCTTCATGACTAACAAACATCTTTTGTAAAATGATTGCTTAATGCTGTTGAACTCCCTATTCACCAAAACCTTATATATTGACCTTTCCCTACTGCTATTTTGGAGCAGTCTCTCAGAGCTATCTGAGATGCTGCCTCCTAGGCTGCAGTCCTCATCTTGCCCCAGGTAACACTTAACTGGCAACTCAAGTTGTACATCTTTTTAAGTTGACACTAGTGGTCTTGTAATTAGGAGTTTTCTATTTGTTACCAGATTTGGAGACATACTACCCATCTTACTTGACTTCCACTCAAGGAAACAAATAAAACTTGGCCTAGATGCTTGTCTAACTCTATCCCAGGATCACAGAGGGGTGTTTATCCGTGTCCATGTCAGAAAATGTGCTCCAATGGACTAGGGTCCATCTTTGCCATTAAATCAAATTTATATCACTCAGTGTTGAAGTGCAGGGTGTATGTTTATATTTGTAGGTTCTAAGATATTTTACAACTATTTTTCAACATACTCTGCTGTTCAGAGAAGAGCTATATATATATTTTCCTTGTCTTTAATTTAGGGCAATTTATATCCTATGGTTGAGGTTTTGATATAAAATTATGCCACATAGATTTTTCAAAAGATAAGGTTTAAAAAAGGTCCATTTTTAAAAATTATTTCCAAGTGTCTTTAGAAGTGATAATTATAAACTTGTTTTTAAAATACCATTCTGTTGAGAAGCAAAGTTGATATATTTTAGTTTGAGTTTATTTAAATATTTTTTTTATAGAAGCTTAAACTGCACAGCAAAATCTAAAGGAAAGGTAAGAGATTTCCCATCCATCCTCTTCCCCTACATACGCATAGTCTCCTCTATTATCAGCATCACTCAGCAGAATGGTACACTTGTAACCAAAGACGAACCTACACTGACACATCATAATCACCCAAATTCCATAGTTTCAGTTCAGTTCAGTCACTCAGTCGTGTCTTACTCTTTGTGACCCAGTGGACTGCAGCACACCAGGCTTCCCTGGCCATTACTAACTCTCGAAGCTTGCTCAAACTCATGACCTTCGATCAGTGATGCCATCCAACCATCTTATCCTCTGTCTTTCCTTTCTCCTCTGGCCTTCAATCTTTCCCAGTATTAGGATCTTTTCAAATGAATCAGCTCTTTGCATCAGGTGGACAAAGTATTGGCGTTTCAGCATCAACATCAGTCCTTCCAATGAATATTAGGACTGATTTCCCTTAGGGTGGACTGGTTTGATCTCCTTGCTGTCCAAGGGACTCTCAAGAGTCTTTTCCAACACCACAGTTCAAAAGCATCAATTCCTGGGTGCTCAGTTTTCTTTACATTCCAACTCTTACATCCACACATGACTACTGGAAAAACCATAGCTTTGACTTGATGGATCTTCGTTGGCAAAGTAATGTCTCTGCTTTTTAATATGCTGTCTAGGTTGGTCACAGCTTTTCTTCTAAGGGGCAAGCATCTTTTAATTTCATGGTTGTAGTCACATTCTGCAGTGATTTGGGGGCCCAAAAAAATAAAGTCTGCCACTGTTTCCAATGTTTTCCCATCTCTCTGCCATGAAGTAATGGGATTGGATGCCATGATCTTAGTTTTCTGAATGTTGAGTTTTAAGCCAACTTTGTCACTCTCCTCTTTCACTTTCATCAAGAGGCTCTTTAGTTATTTGCTTTTTGCCATAAGGGTGATGCCATCTTCATATCTGAGGTTTATTTCTATTTCTCCCAGAAATCTTGATTCCAGCTTGTGCTTCATCCAGCCTGGCATTTCACATGATGTACTCTGCGTATAAGTTAAATAAGCAGGGTGACAAATATGCAGCCTTGACATACTCCTTTCCCAATTTGGAACCAGTCTGTTGTTCCATGTCCAGTTCTAACTGTTGCTTCTCGACCTGCATACAGATTTTTCCAGACGCAAGTCAGGTGGTCTGGTATTCCCATCACTTTAAGAATTTTCCACAGTTTGTTGTGATTCACACAGTTAAAGGCTTGGCATACTCAGTAAAGCAGAAATAGATGTTTTTCTGGAACTCTCCTGCTTTTGCAATGATCCACTGGATGTTGGCAGTTTGATCTCTGATTCCTCTGCCTTTTCTAAAGTTTACCTAAGACTTCACTCTTGGTGCATATTCTTTGGGTTTGAACAAGTGTATAATGACATATATCCATCATTTTATTATGATACAGAGGATTTTTTGCTCTGCTCTGTGCTCAGCCTATCCATCCATCCCCCAATTACCCCTGGCAACCTCTGATCTTTTTATCATCTCCAGAATTTTGCCTTTTTGTACCATACATCATAAAAAATAAAAGAAAATGATTTTTAAGTGCCAGTTATAAATTGTTATGTGATAACTAGCACAGAATAAAATGCTCTAAAAGTGACTGCAACTCTAAGAATAATCTACACATTTTGAGTCAATGAAAATTTGACCATGTTCTAAATCAGGTAAAAACCAAACTATGAATGAGCAAAATATTCACACCTAAATGATGTGGACTAGTTATAAAGAATAATTAATTCTAGTTAAAATCATGCTTTTATACAAATTAGAAAATCCCAATGTTCTTCTAAGACGACAGAAAAGTTATAAGTAAAAAATGAAAACAGAAAAGCTGGACCTAAACTGGAAAAAATTACCCTGTGGAAGTCATATTTGAACTGTGTTTGAAAGAAGCCTAGGACATTTTTAACCAAGGTACAGTCCCTACTACACTGTGGATGATGAAAATATATTGCTGCTGCTGCTAAGTCGCTTCAGTCGTGTCCGACTCTGTGCGACCCCATAGATGGCAGCCCACCAGGCTCCCCCGTCCCTGGGATTCTCGAGGCAAGAACACTGGAGTGGGTTGCTATTTCCTTCTCCAATATATTGCTACTTAGACTAATGAACTGATCGAAGAAACATATCACACACCCCAACCTAACTTATGTTATGGCACAAAGAGGAAAGAGATAATATATATATGGCCTATGGGTGAACAGACAAAGCTGACTGCATTTGAAGCAACTAGCCCACGCAGTGCAGAGCACACTTTTAGAATACATATGTATGATGTAAGACACAAAAGATAATAGACAAAAATACAAAACATTGTTCTTACTTATTATCTAGCTATGCAATGGGCCATAAATACACATGGAACTTTTAAATGAAAATTTAATAATGATACGAGGTAAAATATATTCAAATTAAGAATGTGTTAAATAAATGGCTTATAAATAATAAATCTGCTAAGAAGAGGACAGGTCATGCTAAATCTGAAACAGATTGAGAAAAATTACTGCTGTATGATGGAGGGAAGCATGGATCTCAGCAGAGTAAATGCAAATAGTCAGTGACAAGAAGGATGAGAAGGAATAATTTTGATTTTGTGAAAGCCTCAATGTGTAATTCAAGAAATATGAATATCAGTACCATTCAAAACTCAAGGAAATCAGAAAAACAAACAAAACTAAATAGGATAGCCTATTGGATATTCCATACACCCATACAAGAAATCCATTTCTATACTAGAACAAACCATCTTCATTGAAAACAATGAATCATACAATAAATTGTAGAATTCAGGACTATTGGGACATCTTATAAAACCATATAAATAATAAGTTTCAATCTTTGTATTTTTACTAATGTTCAAGCTATGTATTTTAATTATTAGTTTTTTAAGATCGAAGATG
The DNA here is from genome assembly GCF_001704415.2 of Capra hircus. Classification (NCBI taxonomy): domain Eukaryota; kingdom Metazoa; phylum Chordata; class Mammalia; order Artiodactyla; family Bovidae; genus Capra; species Capra hircus. The sequence continues at coordinate 33,623,815 of NC_030816.1, read as the reverse complement.
AAGTGAGTTTTATCCTGCTTGCCCCCTCCAGGCAATCAATTCTGAATGTTTTGCATTCATTCTTATCTTAAAGTCATATAAACCTTTTTTCCTACATCTAGTCTCTTCATGAATACACAGACACAGCAAAGACTCTCTTATAGAAATGTCTGTTTTAAGGATGATGATTCTAGTAAAAACCTTTGACATTCAATTTGCTACAAAATTGTACTTGTAGCTAATTACACGACCAATATTTTCTTCAATGTTTTCTTTACAATCTCATCAATATTTAAAACCAAGTAAATATTCTAAATATGAAATGAAAAATCTCTGCACCACTGCAGTGGTCTTCAAGAGGAATGCACAAAATTTTAATATATAGGTCTTTCCTGCTATCCTCATTTTTTGCTAAATAAGGGTCAATACTGAATCCTCTAAATGTAATGTTAGTTCTGTCATCACTGAAAATACACTGCACTTATAGAATGTTTTCTATATTTGTTTGAATCAAACAAAAATATTTAAAGCACAAGAGCTCCTTTTAAGTGACATATACCTTTTCATTTGGGGTCCTAAGATGGTGGAGGAATAGGACAGGAAGACCACTTTCTCCCTCACAAATTCCCCAAAAGAACATTTCAACGCTGAGCAAATGCCACGAAACAACTTCTGAAGGCTGGCAGAGGACATCAGGCAACCAGAAAAGCAGACCATTGTCTTCAAAAACAGGTAGGAAAAAATATAAAAGACGAAAAAAGAGACAAAGGAGGTGGGGAGGGAGCTCCGTCCCGGGAAGCGAAGCCCGTCCCAGGAAGGGAATTTTAAGAAGAGAGGTTTCTAAACACCAGGAAACACTATCCCTGCCTAGTCTGTGGCGAGCCTTGGAAACACAGAGGGCAACATAACAGGAAGGAAAAATAAATAAATAATTAAAACCAACAGATTACAAGCCCAACAGTAACTCCCCCAGCGGAAAAGCAGCGCAGACGCCTGCATCCGCCACTAGGAAGCGGGGGCAGGGCAGGGACGCGCGGGAGGCGTAAGAATCGTGCAGGAACGCCCCATGCGCAACCAGAACGATCTAACTTGGGCTAGCAAACCAGACTGGGGGATAGCGAAAAGCTCGAACATAAGACACCGCCAGGACCGCGCACAGAGCAAAGGATGGAACGGAAATAGCCGGCTGCAGACCATCCCCCGCCGGGGACAGGCAGCCAGAGCCGTAAGGGCTGGAAAGGGGCAATTGCAGCCCCAGAGAGACTTTACCTACCAAACTGCAAGCAGGCTTCTTTGCTAAGACTTCTGGGGGTGCTGGACAGTCGCCATCTGCCTCACAAGGGGCGCCAGCGGTCCACCCAGAAAGCTGAGCAGCAGAGACAGAAAAGGCGACAAGCCGCGGCGATCGCGCTCGCCAAACTCCTGAGCTACTCGGACCTGGGAAGGGCACAAAACGCAGTCCCAACCGAATCTGTGCCTCTGAGGGCTGCCTGAGCACCGAACCTGAGCAGCTTAGACCGGGGAGGTGCACGCAGCCTAGGGGCGGCCTCAGATGGTTCCTGGCTGAGCATTGTAGAGCCGGAGTGGTTTGTGCACTGCAAGAAGGGACAGGTCCAGCGGGGCTGAGACACTGTGTGCACACGACAGTGCTATTTGTTTGCAGCATCCCCCCCTCCCCACAGCGCGACTGAACTAGTGAGCCTAAAAAACCAGCAAACAGAAGAAGTTAAACAGAGGGAACCGCCTTGGAAGTGACCCCACACTGCCCACAACATCAGAGAAGGGCTAGCTGTATCTTTACTATTTTTACAATCATTCCTTTTTTTTCCTTCTTTTTTTTCTTTTTTTTTCCTTTCTTTTTTTTCTAACTTTTTAAAAAAATTGTTAAGTCTTCTATTTCTCCTCTAATTTTTATTTCTATAACCTACTATTGCTTTTCAAAAAAAAGACTATTTTTTTAAGGCAAGCACCATATATAGTCTTTGTGTGGTTGTTGGTGGTGTTTTTTAATAATTCTTGTGGCTTTTTTTCTCTTTTTTCTTTTTTCCTTCTGCTTCTTTTCTTTAATATTGTATTTTTGAAAATCCAACCTCTACTCTAGATTTTTAATCTTTGCTTTTGGTTTTTGTTGCCAATTTTGTACATTTAAAAACCCAAACTTCACTACCCAATTTTACCTGAGAGCGAGATTACTGGCTTGACCACTCTCTCCTCCTTTGGACTCTCCTTTTTCTCCACCAGGTGGCCTCTGTCTCTTTCCTCCCCCATCTCTTCTCTATCCAACTCTGTGAATCTCTGTGTGTTCCAGACGGTGGAGAACACCTAAGGAACTGGTTACTGGCAGGATTTGTCTCTCTCCTTTTCATTCCTCTCTCTTATCCTCCTGGCCACCTCTGTCTACTTCCTCCCTCTCCTCTTCCCTGTATAACTCTGTAATACCTCTGAGCGGTCCAACTATGGAGCGCACATAAGGAAGTGACTGCTAGCTAGCTTGCTCTCTCCTCTTTTGATCTCACCGCATCTCATTCCAGTCAACTCTAACTATCCCCTCCATCTTCTCTTTTCCATGTAACTCAGTGAACCTCTCTGGGTGTCCCTCAACATGGAGAAACTTTTCTTCTTTAACCTAGATGTTTTATCATCGGTGCTGTATAAATGGAGAAGTCTAGAGGCTACTGTAAAAATAAAACTGAAAACCAGAAGCAGGAGGCTTAAGTCCAAAGCCTGAGAACATCAGAGAACTCCTGAACACAGGGAACATTAAGCAATAGGAGCTAATCAAACGCCTCCATACCTACACTGAAACCAAGCTCCACCCAAGGGTCAACAAGTTCCAGAGCAAGACATACCATGCAAATTCTCCAGCAACACAGGAACACACCCCTGAGCTTCAATATACAGGCAGCTCAAAGCTACTCCAAAACCTTTGACGTCTCATAACCCATTACTGGTCACTCCACTGCACTCCAGAGAGAAGAAACCCAGCTCCACCCACCAGAACTCCAACACAAGCTTTCCTAACCAGGAAACCTTGACAAGCCACTGATACAACCCCACCCACAGTGAGGAAGCTCCATAATAAAGAGAACTCCACAAATTAACAGAATATTAAAAGGTCACCCCAAACGCAGCAATATAACCGAGATGAAGAGACAGGGGAATACTCAGCAGGTAAAGGAACAGGAGAAATGCCCACCAAACCAAACAAAAGAGGAAGAAGTAGGGAATCTACCGGAGAAGGAATTCTGAATATTGATAGTGAAAATGATCCAAAATCTTGAAATCAAAATGGAATCACAGATAAATAGCCTAGAGACAAGGATTGAGAAGATGCAAGAAAGGTTTAACAAGGACCTAGAAGAAATAAAAAAGAGTCAAAATATAATGAATAATGCAATAAATGAGATCAGAAACACTCTGGAGGCAACAAATAGTAGAATAACGGAGGCAGAAGATAGGATTAGTGAAATAGAAGATAGAATGGTAGAAATAAATGAATCAGAGTGGAAAAAAGAAAAACGAATTTAAAGAAATGAGGACAATCTCAGAGACCTCCAGGACAATATGAAATGCTCCAACATTTGAATTATAGGAGTCCCAGAAGAAGAAGACAAAAAGAAAGACCATGAGAAAATCCTTGAGGAGATAATAGTTGAAAACTTCCCTAAAATGGGGAAGGAAATAATCACCCAAGTCCAAGAAACACAGAGAGTTCCAAATAGGATAAACCCAAGGCAAAACACCCCAAGACACATATTAATCAAATTAACAAAGATCAAACACAAAGAACAAATATTAAAAGCAGCAAGGGAAAAACAACAAATAACACACAAGGGGATTCCCATAAGGATAACAGCTGATCTTTCAATAGAAACTCTTCAGGCCAGGAGGGAATGGCAAGACATACTTAAAGTGATGAAAGACAATAACCTACAGCCCAGATTACTGTACCCAGCAAGGATCTATTCAAATATGAAGGAGAAATCAAAAGCTTTATAGATAAGCAAAAGCTGAGAGAATTCAGCACCACCAAACCAGCTCTCCAACAAATTCTAAAGGATATTCTCTAGGCAGGAAACACAAAAAGGGTGTATAAACCCAAACCCAAGACAATAAAGTAAATGGTAACGGGATCATACTTATCAATAATTACCTTAAACGTTAATGGGTTGAATGCCCCAACCAAAAGGCAAAGATTGGCCGAATGGATACAAAAACAAGACCCCTCTATATGCTGCTTACAAGAGACCCACCTCAAAACAAGGGACACATACAGACTGAAAGTGAAGGGCTGGAAAAAGATATACCATGCAAATAGAGACCAAAAGAAAGCAGGAGTGGCAATACTCATATCCGATAAAACAGACTTTAAAACAAAGGCTGTGAAAAGAGACAAAGAAGGCCACTACATAATGATCAAAGGATCAATCCAAGAAGAATATGTAACAATTATAAATATATATGCACCCAATATAGGAGCACTGCAATATGTAAGACAAATGCTAACAAGTATGAAAGGGGAAGTTAACAATAACACAATAATAGTGGGAGACTTTAATACCCCACTCACACCTATGGACAGATCAACTAAACAGAAAATTAACAAAGAAACGCAAAACTAAATGCTACATTAGATCAGTTAGACCTAATTGATATCTATAGGACATTTCACCCAAAACAATGAATTTCACCTTTTTCTCAAGTGCTCATGGAACCTTCTCCAGGATAGATCATATCCTGGTCTGTAAATCTAACCTTGATAAATTTAAAAAAATCGAAATCATTCCAAGCATCTTTTCTGACCATGATGCATTAAGATTAGATCTCAATTACAGGAGAAAAACTATTAAAAATTCCAACATATGGAGGTTGAACAACACACTTCTGAATAACCAACAAATCACAGAAGAAATAAAAAAAGACATCAAAATATGCATAGAAACAAATGAAAATTAAAACACAACAACCCAAAACCTGTGGGACACTATAAAAGCAGTGCTAAGAGGAAACTTCATAGCAATACAGGCATATCTCAAGAAACAAGAAAAAAGTCAAATAAACAACCTAACTCTACACCTAAAGCAACTACAAAAGGAAGAATTGGAGAACCCCAGGGTTAGTAGAAGGAAAGAAATCTTAAAAATTAGGGCAGAAATAAATGCAAAAGAAACAAAAGAGACCATAGCAAAAATCAACAAAGCCAAAAGCTGGTTCTTTGAAAGGATAAATAAAATTGATAAACCATTAGCCAGACTCATCAAGAAGCAAAGAGAGAAAAATCAAATCAATAAAATTAGAAATGAAAATGGAGGGATCACAACAGACAACACAGAAATACAAAGGATCATAAGAGACTACTATCAGCAATTATATGCCAATAAAATGGACAACGTGGAAGAAATGGACAAATTCTGGAAAAGTATAACTTTCCAAAACTGAACCAGGAAGAAATAGAAAATCTTAACAGACCCATCACAAGCATGGAAATTGAAACTGTAATCAGAAATCTTCCAGCAAACAAAAGCCCAGGTCTAGACGGCTTCACAGCTGATTTATACCAAAAATTTCAAGAAGAGCTAACACCTATCCTCCTCAAACTCTTCCAGAAAATTGCAGAGGAAGGTAAACTTCCAAACTCATTCTATGAGGCCACCATCACCCTAATACCAAACCTAACAAAGATACTACAAAAAAAGAAAACTACAGGCCAATATCACTGATGAACACAGATGCAAAAATTCTCAACAAAATTCTAGCAATCAGAATCCAACAACACATTAAAAAGATCATACACCATGACCAAGTGGGCTTTATCCCAGGGATGCAAGGATTCTTCAATATCCGCAAATCAATCAGTGCAATTCACCGCATTAACAAATTGAAAAATAAAAGCCATATGATTATCTCAATAGATGTAGAGAAGGCCTTTGACAAAATTCAACATCCATTTATGATAAAAACTCTCCAGAAAGCAGGAATAGAAGGAACATACCTCCACATAATAAAAGCGATATATGACAAACCCACAGCAAACATTATCCTCAATGGTGAAAAATTGAAAGCATTCCCTCTAAAGTCAGGAACAAGACAAAGGGTGCCCAATTTCACCGCTACTATTCAACATAGTTCTGGAAGTTTTGACTACAGCAATCAGAGCAGGAAAAGAAATAAAAGGAATCCAAATTGGAAAAGAACAAGTAAAACTCTCACTGTTTGCAGATGACATGATCCTCTACATAGAAAACCCTAAAGACTCCACCAGAAAATTACTAGAGCTAATCAATGAATATAGTAAAGTTGCAGGATATAAAATCAACACACAGAAATCCCTTGCATTCCTATACACTAATAATGAGAAAGTAGAAAAAGAAATTAAGGAAACAATTCCATTCACCATTGCAATGAAAAGAATAAAATACTTAGGAATATATCTGCCTAAAGAAACTAAAGACCTATATATAGAAAACTATAAAACAGTGATGAAAGAAATCAAAGAGGACACTAATAGATGGAGAAATATACCATGTTCATGGATCAGAAGAATCAATATATTGAAAATGAGTATACTACCCAAAGCAATTTACAAATTCAATGCAATCCCTATCAAGCTACCAGCCACATTTTTCACAGAACTAGAACAAATAATTTCAAGATTTGTATGGAAATACAAAAAACCTTGAATAGCCAAAGCAATCTTGAGAAACAAGAATGGAACTGGAGGAATCAACTTGCCTGACTTCAGACTCTACTACAAAGCCACAGTCATCAAGACAGTATGGTACTGGCACAAAGACAGACATATAGATCAATGGAACAAAATAGAAAGCCCAGAGATAAATCCACACCCCTATGGACACCTTATCTTTGACAAAGGAGGCAAGAATATACAATGGAGTAAAGACAATCTCTTTAACAAGTGGTGCTGGGAAAACTGGTCAACCACTTGTAAAAGAATGAAACTAGATCACTTTCTAACACCGTACACAAAAATAAACTCAAAATGGATTAAAGATCTAAATGTAAGACCAGAAACTATAAAACTCCTAGAGGAGAACATAGGCAAAACACTCTCCGACATAAATCACAGCAGGATCCTCTATGATCCACCTCCCAGAATACTAGAAATAGAAGCAAAAATAAACAAATGGGATCTAATTAAAATTAAAAGCTTCTTCACAACAAAGGAAAATATAAGCAAGGTGAAAAGACAGCCTTCTGAATGGGAGAACATAATAGCAAATGAAGCAACTGACAAACAACTAATCTCAAAAATATGCAAGCAACTTATGCAGCTCAATTCCAGAAAAATAAACGACCTTATCAAAAAATGGGTCAAAGAACTAAAGAGACATTTCCCCAAAGAAGACATACGGATGGCTAACAAACACATGAAAAGATGCTCAACATCACTCATTATTAGAGAAATGCAAATCAAAACCACAATGAGGTACCACTTCATACCAGTCAGAATGGCTGCAATCCAAAAATCTGCAAGCAATAAATGCTGGAGAGGGTGTGGAGAAAAGGGAACCCTCCTACACTGTTGGTGGGAATGCAAACTAGTACAGCCACTATGGAGAACAGTGTGGAGATTCCTTAAAAAACAGGAAATAGAACTACCATATGACCCAACAATCCCACTGCTGGGCATACACACCGAGGAAACCAGAACTGAAAGAGACACATGTACCCCAATGTTCATCGCAGCACTGTTTATAATAGCCAGGACATGGAAACAACCTAGATGTCCATCAGCAGATGAATGGATAAGAAAGCTGAGGTACATATACACAATGGAGTATTACTGAGCCGTTAAAAAGAATACATTTGAATCAGTTCTGATGAGATGGATGAAACTGGAGCTGATTATACAGAGTGAAGTAAGCCAGAAAAACACCAATACAGTATACTAACACATATATATGGAATTTAGAAAGATGGCAATGATGACCCTGTATGCAAGACAGCAAAAAAGACACAGATGTGTATAGTGGACTTTTGGACTCAGAGGGAGAGGGAGAGGGTGGAATGATTTGGGAGAATGGCATTGAAACATGTATAGTATCACGTAAGAATCGAATCGCCAGTCTATGTCCGATGCAGGATACAGCATGCTTGGGGCTGATGCACGGGGATGACCCAGAGGGATGTTATGGGGAGAGAGGTGGGCGGGGGGTTCATGTTTGGGAACGCATATACACCCGTGGTGGATTTATGTCAATGTATGGCGAAACCAATACAATATTGTAAAGTAAAATAAAGTAAAAATAAAAATTAAAAAAAAGTGACATATACCTTTTCAAAGTAAATTTTAATTTATAGAAATTGAATCTATTAAAGTAATACTTGGCTCTATTTGTCATTTTGTTTCTTTCTGCCATCTCTTTTAGATAATTTTTTAAATGACTATTGCTAGAGCATGCATTCTTGCTACAATGACATGCACTAACTCTGTTGACCTGAACAGAGTATAAGTATTTACAAGTTTTGAGGACTATGTAGATTTCAAGACCAAACAGAATTTTTCACAGTATTAAAAAAACAAAACAAATACTTTCCTCTAGTGCTTACTAAACACTTCAAAGGGGTCTGCAAAAGTTCCAAAGGGGTCTTGTCTTCTTAGTTTGAATTATTTTAGAAGTGAGATCTATTAACCTGGCTTTACATGATAGACAAATAATGCACAATTTACAGTGAATATGTCTCCCTTACCTTCTCTATTACTTTGCCAGCTCAAAATCATCCAGGATGTGTCCAAAATACCGTATCAGCAAACACATTCTCCTAGAAAATCAAGAACACAACAATGCAATGAAAAGACTATTGAACCAGAAATGGAAGACTTTGTTCTATGCTGCCCTAGGTTGGGGTCATGACTCTTGGCTTCTCCCTCATTTAATTACCTTGTATAGAAATCAAAAAGTAAATGCATGTGCCCTCATTTTTAGGGACTGTTACAACAGTCACCTAAGAGAATATTTTGAGGGAAATTTATTAAGCACAAGATGCTAAAGAAATTAAAAATCTGAAAATAATTAATAGTGAAAAAAAGTGAATTTCTGCTTGCTAGTAATGTGATCAATACTAGCAAATTTTATCCTGCAGATAAATCATCAATACTTCCTAACTGTTTCCTATCCCCTCTCTTTTGAATAAAATTCAGCAGCCTATGCTATTATACAAACTAAATTCATGCTAGTACAAAACTTTAGAAATTCCACACATAAAAATACACAGGCCTTTCAAATCTCACACAGAAATTAAGTTTGGACAGCAAGTCTGAGACCTATTACTCAATATTTATTGAGATAGACGTGTGATTTAAAACTAAGATGAGAATAGAAAATACAATCATTATCCATCTATTTGGCATGTCTGCGAAAAGCTCTTATGACCTAGTTCATCATACCTTTTCATTATGGTGTTTATTACGTTAATTGAAACTTTATCTTGGAGGTATATAAAAGATTCTTTAAGCACATAGCATAGACCAGAATAAATCCTCTAAGACTGAGCATTTTAGAACCACTTTATGTTATAGGACAGAATTATCCAGGGGAACTCTCAGTAAATGCAAATGGCAGGCACTGAAGGAGAACAGAAGTGATAATCACTCCTGCTTTTTTGATTTGACTATTTAGTTATTAATCAGGTCAATTAATTGATCAGGTCAAACAAGTCAATTAATTTGTTTCTCTCCTGAGAAATAAAGTATTCACTGTTAGAAAAGATAACTAGGTCCTGGAGGAGGGGAGATAAGTCAGGCACCCATTTCATCTGTAGGTACTGTCACACTTGCTCTTGAAGTCAGAAGAAAAATTTAAAAGATAAAGCCTTTTATTTCACAACTTAAGTTGTGACTCAAATGCAAATATTTTTGTTTTCTAAAAAATAAATGGTAAATACATTTTGCTGAATTTATCACAATAAATTCAAAACTTTAAAAGTAAAACAGAAATAATATTTATAAATTACGGTATTTGGACAAGACTACAATATTTTTAGGTGAATATTTAATGTGTACAAGTGATGCTGACAAATGTATTACTTCCTTAAAAGTGAGATTTCAGGGTAATGGATTGACTAGTCAATAGGTGACTAATGTTTTAGACAAGCCTGAAATTTCTGGAAATGTTCTTGCATTCTTTGGAACAAAATGATTTAGCATGAATCTTTGGGTCATGATATTCATAAGTCTTTAGGAAAAAATTATGGAGCAACTTTTCTGTTATTTTTCAATGAGGTAAGTATTCTGAGGATAAACTTAACTAGTTGTGTCCTGTGTTGTACAGAATGAGTAAAATATAATTTGTATATTTACTCTTACTTTCAATGATTTTAATGGTTTACCAAAAGTCATATTTGTTTCAAAAATCTATTTCAAAATGCAGTCTATGTATGTATCCTTTTAGAAGAGCTACATAATAACCAAATATTAGAGAGCACAGATAATTATTTTGCAGTGTGAAAACTGGCTAATCATTTCACACCTGAAAGTGACTTGCCAACAGAATTTACTGAAGCTTTACAAATTAGTGTTTCATAACTCTGTAGTGAATAAATAGCAACTGGTAAATTTCTTTTAAAATAACAGGTTATGGATTTAAGATTTATCTTATCTCAGAGGAAAATAATAAACATATAAGCTGTTAATTTTTAAAACACATGGTTTGGGATCTTTATACCAGATCAAAAAAAGCAGCTTAATCATAGCCTTTATATCATCAAATATAAAAACTGCACATACCCACACATATACACAAACACGATGTTTCTGTTTAACAGCTCCTTATAAGAATTGAAAACAAAGCTCTGAACTTTGCTTCTAAGGCAATCCAGAAGCAATCCTATTTTTCCATATTTTTCAAATAGGTAAAATTTAGCATTTTCTATCTACCTCCGGTAGACATTAAGATTGATTTTACAGCAAAACTAAAAGATGGTTCTTTGAAAAGGTAAATAAAATAAGCAAACCATTAGCCAGACTCACCAAGAAAAAAAGAGAGAAGAATCAAATCAACAAAATTAGAAAGGAAAATGGGGAAATGAAAACAGACTACACAGAAATACAAAGGACCATAAGAGACTACTACCAGCAACTATATCCCAACCAAATGGACAACTTGGAAGAAATGGACAAATTTTTAGAAAAGTAAAACCTTCCAAAACTGAACCAGGAAGAAACAGAAAATTTTAACAGAACCATCACAAGCATGAAAATAGAAACAGTAATCAGAAATCTTCCAATAAACAAAAGCCTAGATGGCATCCCAGGTGAACTCTACCAAAAATTTACAGAAGAGCTAACATCTATCCTAATCAAACTCTGCCAGAATATTGCAGAGGAAGGTAAACTCCAAAACTCATTCTATGAGGTCACCATCACCATGATACCAAAACCAGACAAAGATGCCACACAAAAGAAGAAAACTACTGGCCAATATCACTGATGAGCATAGATGCAAAAATCCTCAACAAAATTCTAACAAATAGACTCCAAAGACATATTAAAAAGATCATACATGATGACCAAGTGGGCTTTATCCCAGGGATGCAAGGATTCTTCAATATCCACAAATCAATCAATGTGATACACCATATTAACAAACTGAAGGATAAAAACCATATGGTTATCTCAATAGATGCAGAGAAAGCCTTTGACAAAATTCAATATTCACTTATGATAAAAATTCTCCAGTAAACAGGCATAGAAGGAACATACCTCAACAAAACAAAAGCTATATATGATAAATTCACAGCAAACACTATCCTCAGTGGTGAAAATTGAAAGCATTTCCCCTAAAGTCAGGAACAAGAGAAGGGTGCCCACTCTCACCACTACTATTCAACATACACTTGAAAGTTTTAGCCACAGCAATCAAAGAAAAAAAAAAAAAAAGAAATAAAAGGAATCCAGATTGGAAAAGAAGAAGTAAAACTCTCCTTGTTTGCAGATGACACGATCCTCTACATAGAAAACCCTAAAGACACCACCAGAAAATCACTAGAGCTTATCAATGAATATAGTAAATTTGCAGCATACAAAATTAACACATAGAAATCCCTTGAATTCCTGTACACTAACAATGAGAAAACAGAAAGAAAAATTAAAGAAACAATCCCATTCACCACTGCAACAAAAAGAATAAAATACTTAGGAAAATATCTACCTAAAGAAACAAAAGACCTATATATAGAAAACTATAAAACACTGGTGAAAGAAATCAAAGAGGACACAAAAAGATGGAGAAATATACCAAGTTCAAGGATTGAAAGAATCAATATAGTGAAAATGAGTATACTACCCAAAGCAATCTATAGATTCAATACAATCCCTATCAAGCTACCAACGGTATTTTTCACAGAACTAGAACAAATAATTTCACAAAATGTATAGAAATAAAAAAAAAAAAACCTTGAATAGCAAAAGCAATCTTGAGAAAGAATAATGGAACTGGAGGAATCAACCTGCATGACTTCAGACTATACTACAAAGCTACAGTCATCAAGAGAGTACGGTACTGGCACAAAGACAGAAATTTAGATCAATGGAACAAAATAGAAAGTCCAGAGTTAAATCCATGCACCTATGGACACCTTATCTTTGACAAAGGAGGCAAGAATATACAGTGGAGAAAAGACAATCTCTTTAACAAGTGGTGCTGAGAAAACTGGTCAAACAACTGTAAAAGAATGAAACTACAACACTTTCTTACAGCATACACAAAAATAAACTCAAAATGGAGTAAAGATCTAAATGTAAGACCAGAAACTATAAAAACGTCTAGAGGAAAACATAGGCAAAACACTCTCTGACATATCACAGGCAAGATCCTCTATGACCCACTTCCCAGAGTAATGGAAATAAAAGCAAAAATTAACAAATGGGACCCAATTAAAATTAAAAGCTTCTGCACAACAAAGGAAACTATAGGCAAGGTGAAAATACAGCCTTCAGAATGGGAGAAAATAATAGCAAATGAAACGACTGACAAAGAATTAAACTCAAAAATACACAAGCAGCTCAGGCAGCTCAATATCAGAAAAATAAATGACCCAATCAAAAAAATGGGCCTAAGAATTAAACAGACAGTTCTCTAAAGAAGACATACAGATGGCTAACAAACACATGAAAAAATTCTCAACATCACTCACTCATTATCAGAGAAATGCAAATCAAAACCACAATGAGGTACCATCTCACACCAGTCAGAATGGCTGCTATCAAAAAGTTTACAAACAATAAATGCTGGAGAAGGTGCATAAAAGGGAACCCTCTTACACTATTGGTGGGAATGCACACTAGTATAGCCACTATGGAGAATAGTGTGGAGATTCCTTAAAAAGCTGGAAATAAACTGTCATATGACCCAGAAATCCCACTTCTGGGCACACACACTGAAGAAACCAGAATTGAAAGAGACATATGCACCTCAATGTTCATCACAACACTGTTTACAACAACTAGGACATGAAAGCAACCTAGTTGCTCATCAACAGACAAATGGTTAAGAAAGTTGTGGTACATATACATAATGGAATATTACTCCGCTATTACAGAGAACACATTTGAATCAGTTCTAATGAGGTGGATGAAACTGGAACCTATTATACAGAGTGAAGTAAGTCAGAAAGAAAAACAACATACAGTATATTAACACATATATATGGAATTTAGAAAGATGGTAACGATGACCCTATATGCGAGACTGCAAAAGATACACAGATATAATGAACAGATTTTTGGACTCTGTGGGAGAAGGTGAGGGTGGGATGATTTGAGAGAATAGCACTGAAACATGTATATTACTGTATGTGAAATAGTTCACCAGTCCAAGTTTGACACATGAGACAGGGTAGTCAAAGTCGATGCACTGGGACAACACAGAGGGATGGGATGGGGTGGGAGGTGGGAGTGGGGTTTGGGATGGGGGACATACATACACCTGTGGCCAATTGATGTCAAAATATGGCAAAAACAACCACTATATTGTAAAGTAATTAGCCTCCAATTAAAATTAATTAATTTTAAAAAGATTTGTCGATTTTAGTGATTTATTTTAATTTATTGATTAAAACACTACTTCAGTGTTTTCCATGGAAATCATACCACAGTCAATATAAACATAATATTTCTTATAAGGAATCATTTGAAAGAATCTCACTTCATGGGTTTTATTCTACACTGCTAAATAAAAAGAATGAATGGTGAGGTTCCTTTTATGTAAGGCAAATTCTGAGGGAGAGCCTATGTCATCAGACAGGCCAATTCTGGGTATGCAAAATGGTACTGCATTATTTCTAAAGAGGTTAAACCCCATGATTTTTATTTGAGAACACTCAATCATGCATTTAGCTTCTGTGTTTTCTGCTGACACAACCATATTATTAGAGGTGCCAATCCAAGTCTCTCATCCAATACCATGCCCAATTTTTCTTTTTTTATCACTAGATATTTAGTTTAAGATGGCCTAACTAAATGAATGTTCCTTTCAATATTTATTTTCTTTTCCATAAGAATTACACTCTTTTTATATCAAATACCATGCATTACTCCACTTATCTACTTTTTGTTGAAGAAACCATCAATGGTTTCCCTGTCTTTAAATACATGGGCTTATGGACCACACAACAATAAACACAGCAACTGATTCCTTCTTCCTCTTGTCCTTCCTCTGTACCATTTTGTTTCCCCCTTTACTAAAAGGCAACCACACCTTCTCCAATTTCTCCTTACCTCTGTTACCATCACAGCATACAGGATACCTTCCAATTGCCAACACAGAGTTGTCTAAGCACTTTACAGATTTTCTTAGCTTTGGTAAATATTCTTCTGTCATTTTAGAGATCAAGCTACTAAGATCTGGATATTTAATTTGCCTTTCATTAACAAGCCGTTTGTTCTAAATATTGTTATCTTCTATAATCCATTCTCAGCAGCCCAAACTTACTTGACAGTGGCTGATTTTCACGACTCATTATCATTTTGTTCAGTTCAGTTGCTCAGTCGTGTCAGACTCTTTGCAATCCCATGAATCACAGCACGCCAGGCCTCCCTGTCCGTCACCAACTCCCGGAGTTCACTCAGACTCACATCCATTGAGTCAGTGATGCCATCCAGTCATCTCATCCTCTGTCGTCGCCTTCTCCTCCTGCCCCCAATCCCTCCCAGCATCAAAGTCTTTTCCAATGAGTCAACTCAACGCATGAGGTGGCCAAAGTACTGGAGTTTCAGCTTTAGCATCATTCCTTCCAAAGAAATCCCAGGACTGATCTCCTTTAGAATGGACTGGTTGGATCTCCTTGCAGTCCGAGGGACTCTCAAGAGTCTTCTCCAACACCACAGTTCAAAAGCATCAATTCTTCAGTGCTCAACTTTCTTCACAGTACCACTCTCACATCCATACATGACTATTGGAAAAACCATAGCCTTGACTAGACAGACCTTAGTCAGCAAAGTAATGTCTCTGCTTTTGAATATGCTATCTAGGTTGGTCATAACTTATCTTCCAAGGAGTAAGCATCTTTTAATTTCATGGCTGCAGTCACCATCTGCAGTGATTTTGGAGCCCAAAAAATAAAGTCTGACACTGTTTCCACTGTTTCCCCATCTATTTGACATGAAGTGATGGGACCAGCTGCCATGATCTTTGTTTTCTGAATGCTGAGCTTTAAGCCAGCTTTTTCACTCTCCACTTTCACTTTCATCAAGAGGCTTTTTAGTTCCTCTTCACTTTCTGCCATAAGGGTGGTGTCATCTGCACATCTCAGGTTATTCACATTTATCCCAGCAATCTTGATTCCAGCTTGTGGTTCTTCCAGTCCAGCATTTCTCATGATGTACACTGCATATTGGTTAAATAAGCAGGGTGACAATATACAGCCTTGACGTACTCCTTTTCCTATTTGGAACCAGTCTGTTGTTCCATGTCCAGTTCTAACTGTTGCTTCCTGACCTGCATACAGATTTCTCAAAAGGCACGTCCGGTGGTCTGGTACTCCCATCTCTCTCAGAATTTTCCACAGTTTATTGTGATCCACACAGTCAAAGACTTTGGCATAGTCAAGAAAGCAGAAGTAGGTGATTTTCTGGAACTCTCTTGCTTTTTCCATGATCCAGTGGATGTTGGCAATTTGATCTCTGGTTCCTCTGCCTTTTCTCAAACTAGCTTGAACATCAGGAAGTTCGTGGTTCACGTATTGCTGAAGCCTGACCTGGAGAATTTTGAGCATTATTTTACTACTAGCATGTGAGATGAGTGCAATTGTGTGGTAGTTTAAGCATTCTTTGGCATTGCCTTTTTTTGGAATTGAAATGAAAACTGACCTTTCCCAGTCCTGTGGCCACTGCTGAGTTTTCCAAATTTGCTGGCATATTGAGTGCAGCACTGTCACAGCATCATCTTTCAAGATTTGAAATAGCTCAAGTGGAATTCCATCACCTCCACTAGCTTTGTTCATAGTGATGCTTTCTAAGGCCCACTTGACTTCACATTCCAGGGTGTCTGGCTCTAGATCAGTGATTATACCATCGTGATTATCCGGGTCATGAAGATCTTTTTTGTACAGTTCTTCCTTGTATTCTTGCCACCTCTCCTTAATATCTTCTGCTTCTGTTAGGTCCATACCATTTCTGTCCTTTATCGAGCCCATCTTTGCATGAAATGTTCCCTTGGTATCTCTAATTTTCTTGAAGAGATCTCTAGTCTTTCCCATTCTGTTGCTTTCCTCTATTTCTTTGCATTGATTGCTGAAGAAGGCTTTCTTATCTCTTCTTCCTATTCTTTGGAACTCTACATTCAGGTGCTTATATCTTTCCTTTTCTCTTTGGCTTTTTGCCTCTCTTCTTTTCAAAGCTATTTGTAAGGCCTCCCCAGACAGCCATTTTGCTTGTTTGCATTTCTTTTCCATGGGGATGGTCTTGATCCCTGTCTCCTGTACAATGTCACGAACCTCATTCCATAGTTCATAGGCACTCTATCAGATCTAGGCCCTTAAATCTATTTCTCACTTCCACTGTATAATCATAAGGGATTTGATTTAGGTCATACCTGAATGGTCTAGTGGTTTTCCCTACCTTCTTTAATTTGAGTCTAAATTTGGTAATAAAGAATTCATGATCTGAGCCACAGTCTGCTCCTGGTCTTGTTTTTGTTGGCTGTATAGAGCTTCTCTATCTTTGGCTGCATAGAATATAATCAATCTGATTTCGGTGTTGACCATCTGGGGATGTCCATGTGTAGAGTCTTCTCTTGTGTTGTTGGAAGAGGGTGTTTGCTATGACCAGTGCGTTTTCTTGGCAAAACTCTATTAGTCTTTGCCCTGCTTCATTGCGCATTCCAAGGCCAAATTTGCCTGTTACTCCGGGTGTTTCTTGACTTCCTACTTTTGCATTCCAGTCCCCTATAATGAAAGGACATCTTTTTGGGGTGTTACTTCTAAGAGGTCTTGTAGGTCTTCATAGAACCGTTCAACTTCAGCTTCTTCAGTGTTACTGGCTGGGGCATAGACTTGGATTATCATGATATTGAATGGTTTGCCTTGGAAACGAACAGAGACCATTCTGCCATTTTTGAGATTGCATCCAAGTACTGCATTTCAGACTCTTTTGTTGACCATGATGGCTACTCCATTTCTTCTGAGGGATTCCTGCCCGCAGTAGTAGATATAATGGTCATTTGAGTTAAATTCACCCATTCCAGTCCATTTTAGTTCACTGATTCCTAGAATGTCGACGTTCACCCTTGCCATCTCTTGTTTGACCACTTCCAATTTGCCTAGATTCATGGACCTGACATTCCAGGTTCCTACGCAATATTGCTCTTTACAGCATTGGACCTTGCTTTTATACAAAAACATTATTAGAAAGCAAGAAACATCTTGCTTATCAGATAAGTCTCTCTTATCGGATTGCCATAGAAACATAAAGAATTCCATTTTTCTTATACTACAGTATCATTTAAGTATCATGAATTATGGAAACTATCCCCTTAACCAACATAAATTTTTCTTTCTCTGTTTTTATCCCTGATTTCAAATTTTATGTCTTCTCAGTCTCCAATGCAAGGCATCGAGCCATCAACTGTGTTAAACAATCCATACATCCACAAGCACCACACAAAGCTGAAACATCAATGTAAATATCCTTGATAGTATTTCTTATTTTGTTGCATATAAATGGGTAGGTTTATGGCCTAGTATTCTATCTGCTGCAATCTTTATTTTGAAAAGCAGAAACTTTTAGAAAATTCCTGGTTACTTGGTTAGAACACTGTCCACTAATGACTAGGAAATTAGGTATAATTTTAGGTTAAGAGAGAGTATAAATGAAAGGCTTAGTAGGTCCTTGCTCTTCCACACTGCAACTAACAGCTTATTCTCTTAATGGACTATCTTAAGCATTCAATATGCCAGTAAATTTGGAAAACTCAGCAGTGGTCACAGGACTGGAAAGGGACAGTTTTCATTCCAATCACAAGGAAGGGCAATGCCAAAGAATATTCAAACTACCACATAATTGCACTGTTTTCATAAGTTAGCAAAGTAATGCTCAAAATTCTTCAAGTTAGACTTCAATTATATGTGAACTGAGAACTTTCAGATATATAAGACAGATTTGGAAAAAACAGAGGAACCAGAGATCAAATTGAAAACATTCGTTGCATCATCGAAAAAGCAAGAGAATTCCAGGAAAAAACATCTATTTCTGTTTCACTGACTGAACAAAAGCCTTTGTGTGGATCACAACAAACTATGAAAAATTCTTAAAGAGATGGGAATACCAGACCACCTTACCTGCCTCCCGAGAAACATGTATGCAGGGCAAGAAGCAACAGAACCAGAGAAAAGACTGGTTCCAAATTGGGAAAGGAGTATGTCAAGACTGTATATAGTCACCCTACTTATTTAAATTCTTTTTTTAATATAAATTTATTTACTTTAATTGGAGGTTAATTGGTTTACAATATTGTATTGGTTTTGCCATACATCAACATGAATCCGCCACAGGTATACAAGTGTTCCCCATCCTGAAATCCCCTCCCTCCTCCTCCTTCCCCGTACCATCCCTCTGGGTAGAGTACACCATGAGAAATGCCAGGCTGAATGAAGCACAAGCTGGAACTAAGACTGCAGGGAGAAATATCAAGAACCAGGGATGTGCAGATGATACCACCCTTATGGCAGAAAGTGAAGAGTAACTAAACAGCCTCTTGATAAAGGTAAAAGAGGATAATGAAAAAGCTGGCTTAAAACTCAACATTCAAAAAACTGAGATCATGGCATCCAATCCCATCACGTCATGGTAATTAGAAATATGGAAACAATGACAGACTTTATTTTGTTGGGCTCCAAATCACTGTCAACTGTGACTACAGCCATAAAATTAAGACGCTTCCTCCTTAGAAGAAAAGATACGACAAATCTAGACAGTATATTAAAAAGTAGAGACACCATTTTGCTAACAAAGATCAGTATAGTCAAAACTATGGGTTTTCCAGTAGTCATTTATTGATGTGAGAGTTGGACCATAAAGAAGGCTGGTTGCTTTGATGCTTTTGAAGCATGGTGCCAGAGAAGACTCTCAATTGAGAGTCCCTTAGACAGCAAGGAGATCAAACCAGTCAATCCTAAGGGAAATCAGTCCTGAGTATTCATTGGAAGGACTGAAGTTGAAGCTGAAACTCCAATACTTTGTCCACCAGATGCAAAGAACTGACTCATTGGAAAAGACCCTGATGCTGGGAAAAATTGAAGGTGGGAGAAGGTGATGACAGAGGATGAGATAGTTTGATGGCATCATCGACTCAATGGACATGAGTTTGAACAAACTCAGGAGATAGTGAAGGATAGGGAATCCTTGCAAGCTGCAGTCCATGGGTCACAAAGAGTTGGACACAACTGAGTGACTGAACAACAACAACAAAAAATTCTAATTTAAAATTTATGAAAGTTTTTAAGATTCACTCACAAACATATTATGAATGTGACACCTGGCTGAGGTTAAAGAGAAATGTAAGAGCAGCAAAATTCTATAAAAAACATAAATTTGAAGCCGATTTACATAATATTTCATTTTTAAAAGATTTTCATTTATTTGCATTTTCTAGAATATCAACAAATATTCTAAATATCAATACTCTTTAGCCATACTAGCATACTTTTCAACATACCAAGATATTTTACCAAATACCAAATATTTCACCAAATTATCTTCAAAGCCTATTCACATGCATCCTTATCATTTACCTTCATATGCTTCAGTACAAGTAGCATTAGCCACTCAGTTTTGTCTGACTCTTTGTGACCCCATGGACTGTAGCCATCAGATTCCTCTGTCCATGGAATTCTCCAGGCAAGAATACTGGAGTGGGTTGCCATTTCTTTCTCCAGGGGATCTTCCTGACCCAGAGGTTGAACCCAGGCCTCCCGCATTGCAGGCAGACTCTTTACTGACCAAACTACCCCAGATGCACCATCACAGGTAATGTGAATTTAAAGAAATCATACAATTTTTGCAGTATCTCAAAAGTGTAGATCAAAGAGTAGAGACTGCATTCCTGACTTTATAAGAAGTTATCCTAAACTGATAAATCAGTGATGGATAGTTTCACAAAATTATTAAAAATTTTTGAGTGCTTCACAATTTCCTTTGCCACCTTCAGTCATATCAGTATAGTCATATCAATTCCTCCTTTATTTGGATTGCAATTTTAATATGCAAATTTCCACAAGAAATCTTTCACAAATATAGTTCTTTAAGCAGAACCAAAACTGAGATCAAGTTTTTATTCTGTATATAAATGGCCATGACAGTCCTCTGGATGTTGACAAAAAAAAAAAAAAAAAATACATCAGCTTCATGTCTAAATAAAATCATCCTATGTAGTTCATAATTGTTCCTTCTCAGGTGTTTGATCAGTTATTTTATCTCTAACATATTGTAACAGAGCAAACTGGGACAAATATGAAAAACAAAGAAAATCACATTTCTCAGGACTGTATGTAGTATATTTGTAATTAACAAATTTCACAATATTATTGATTCAGAATTGTTTTATGATTTCATCAATAAAATTAACACTATTATGAAAATTAAATATCTATGATTGTTAGTCACTTTATTTTCATTGAATAAATATTTAGTGGTATAATCGATATAAAAAATGTTTGAGAATATCCCAAATGCACCTTTTCCAAATTTATGATGGTTACAGAAGTGTTTCAAGACTAATTTTGTACATTTTTTGACCAGGAAGCTAAAGTCACAAGATTACAGTGGCTCATTAGATTATGAAAATATGTAAAATGTGAGTATATAATAGCAATGTGGCAAAAATTATTGAGTGTATACAGTATGGAGACCAATAAAAGCATGCTTGTAGTTTCTGTAGGCCACCAGCTCATGGCTTATGGAGCACAATCTGAAATCAAACATGCATGTCTACACAGTTAGCTGGTTTATATAGCTCTTTAGTGACATGAAAGATGTCTTCCCTTGTGGCTCAGTTGGGAAAGAGTCTGCCAGCAATGCGGGAGATGCCTGGGTCAGGAAGATCCCCTGTAGAAGGAAAAGGCAACCCATTCCAGTATTCTTGCCTGGAGAATTACATGGAGAGAATAGCCTGATGGCTACAGTCCATGGGGTCACAAAGAGTCCTACACAACTGATCAACTAATACTTTACTGACATCAGGGACATAATCTTACTCTATTCTAGCAGGTTTAAATTCTTTAACCACTGTCCCCACCTTAACATACATATACCACAAAATCTTAGGCAGCCTTTTAAAACAAAAAGTGGCCTGAACCACATTAGTTTTACTGATAAAAATTTATAGAGCAGTAAATCTGGGGTTCATTAAGCCAGATGTTTCACTGATATCCAGGACCTAGATCGGGCACCCTATTCTTGGTTTCCTCATATGTTTAGAGATGGATGTCACTACTGCAAACAGTAGCTTTTCTAAGGTAAGGAGGAAGAAGAGGGGAGGACTGCTTTAAATCTCTAGTCAGTTCTGTAGCCGAATTCTCTAAGTATGCTGAATTAGGTCAGATGTCTAACTCTAAACTACTCTGGGGAAAAAAAAAAAAAAAGGAAAGGGATTTCCATGGTTGATTTAAAGGACAAAAAATTTCTGGAGTCTGAAATGAGGCTCACCTTTTCTTAGTATATCCACATCAGTTCTTTAAGAAAACCAGGTTCTTTTTTTTTTTTTTTTTTTTTTTTTTTGGTCATGCTGCACAACATGTGAGATCTTAGTTCTTCCACTAAGGATAGAAGTTACACCCACTCCACTGGAAGCCCTAAGTCTTAACCACTGGACCACCAGGGAAGTTTCAAAATTGGGTTCTATTTGCAAGAAAATCAGAAATCTCTGCTAGATTTACAAATAAGAGAACGAATCAGTCTGTCCCTTAAGAGGTCCATTTTATTTACAAGCTTTTCCTTTCAAAAGTTTTCAGTATTTTCCCCTATTTTTAATGTAAGTTCTGCATCACCTATTGAATAGTTCTAAACAAACTCTCATTTTCCCCATTTCTATTGAGAATAGTTATGTGTTTTAAAAACAGTATAATTTGGCTCACTCACTGAATCTGAAAGCACTTTGAAGTCAAGGAACAAATTTACTAATTATGTCAAACATATGGTCCAGACAGACAGGTAACAGCTAAACCAAGAGGGAAGTCTCCATTTGGATAAGGAGATCCAGGCCCAGTCATACTCACAGGAAAAAGGATACTGTGAAGTTCACTCTAGAATCTTTTTGAGGCTCATACTTACACCAGAACACCCAGAAATCTGAATCAAACAAAAATTCTCCAAGATGGTCTCCAACATGTTCAAAACAAAGTAACTTAAAATATCAGTGGGATGCTAGGGTTGAGCAAGTCCTTGAAGATAAATAGAATCAACTTCAGAGAGAAAGATACCATATTGTTGCCATTTTTCCCCCAAATCACCAGCACACTAGATATGCTGGTACTACATCTATCCTTCTCAAATGGAGAGTCAGACTTCACTGAGAAAAAAAATTTTATTTCTATATTAAAATTTAAAAGGCATCACCTAACTTACATGATTTTATCAGTTTAGAAAAGGAAAAGGTGAGGCAACAAGAGAGCCATCAGTTTTGCACAGTCATGTGGCTGGCTCAAGACTGTGGTCAGATCTCAAACGTCTTTCTAACAGGTAAAGTAGAATACATAGCATTTTATGTGATAATGAAGTAAATGATATTATGATACCTTCTTTTCTTCTCATTAGGATAGGTGATGGTTTTATATGTAAATCTTATGAGTCACTTCAAAAAATAGCCAACAACACAATTTTTCTTCGTTAAACTTTAGAAATTACAATGATGTAAAAAGCATATTGTCCTTGCATTGGCAGGGCCTAGATAAAAAGTAAGACTTGAGTTTCCATTAGAAAATTTTATATTGTGAGCTATTGATCATTACCTAGGTTTAGGCCATATTTTGTTTTTCACTTCTAACAAATATTTTTATTTGTTTAAAATGTCAGTTTATATGTCTGCTGAGTTTAATAAAATAATTATTTGAATTAAACATTATTTGAATGTTTATTTCAACATTATCATTTTTTTTTGGTAAAATATACTTTCTTACTTTCTATATTCTCAGTGTTTTTCCTTCTACCAGAAATCATGTTTAAAGAATTTTCAGATTGATCTGCATTATAAATCAAATGACATGCACTGACAAAAGAGGGTCAGACAGTAAAGAATCTGCTTGCAATGCAACAGACCCAGATTCAGTCCCTGGGTCAGGAAAATCCTCTGGAGAAGGGAATGGCAACCCACTCCAGTATTCTTGTCTGGGAAATCCCATGGGCAGAGGAGCCTGGCAGGCTAAGTCCATGGGGTTGCAAACAGTCAGACACAACTGAGCGACTAACACACTTCCTTCATACACATATTGTAGTTCAGAATCATTGAAATTTATAAAAATAATACCCCTATTTAAGTAGGAGCTAATTCATGGGGCTACATGCCACTAAGAATAGTATTAACCACTGAGGGAAAACAGAAAGGAGGAAGAGCACCAATTCAGAGAAAGAAAGGTGATCCTAATGAAGAAGGAACCATTGGATAGGGAATAAAGTCACCTGTTTTGCAAGAATATGCCCTTCAATGTAAAGAAAAATCTAGTACCAAATATCACTCTAAATTAAGAAATTTTTCAGGTGAGTTTAATGGATGATTCTGTTTTTGTTTTTGCTTTGTTTTTGTTAGAAAAACACTCCCATTCTACAAAGTAATCTACAAGTAAAAGAGAATTCACACACACACATACACACACACACACACAAAACCCAAGAGAGAATTCAAATGAGAGAGTTTTGATTTGGGGGTAATACCTTTAAGAAAAGGGCTTCCCTTGTAGCTCAGTCAGGTAAAGAATCTTCTTGCAGTGCAGGAGACCTGGGTTCAATCCCTGGGTTGGGAAGATCCCCTGGAGAATGAAATGACAACCCACTCCAGTAGCCTGGCCTGGAAAATCTCATGGACAGAGGAGCCTGGTGGGCTGCAGTCCATGGGGTCACAAAGAGTTGGGCATGACTGAGCAACTAACACTTACTTACCTTTAAGAAAGTAACAATGCAATGTAGTTAATAAAAATAGAGAGAGAGAATTTTTGAAAAATTGTGATTCTTCCTCCTTCCAAAAAACTCTATCATTTGCTAGAATATTATGACATTTTTACATATGCACGTATTGACACTGGTAGCCTAAGACATAAATGTGTTCATGCGGTCTAAGTCACTTCAGTCATGTCCAACCCTTTGTGACCTCATGGGCTGCAGCCTGCCATGTTCCTTAGTCCATGGGATTCTCCAGGCAAGAATACTGGAATGGGTTGCCATGCCCTCCTGCAAGGGATCCTCCCAACCAAGGGAATGAACCTGCTTCTTATGTCTCCTACATTTGCATGCAGATTCTTTACCACTAGTGCCACATGGGAGGGCCCAAGATATATATATGGTCTACTGTAAAAACAGACTCCTGTATACAGAAACACAGCTGCTGACAGTAAATGTGTGGACAAATAGCAGGGAGGCTGTTCATATTGAAAACACGCAAAGGTTAATTTTTTTTTTAAGTATTTAGCACTACTTAGTGCCCCCATGAGGCACCATGGCTATCAGAAAAGAGAGTTACATATACCAAAGTTGTATTTCATGTGCCTTGACCTCAAAAAAGATATACACACATGGAAAGTCAAACAATTACAGATAACATACAATGAAACACAGAATAAAAGGCTTAATAATAATTTCCATAGGATGAGAGTGATCCATAGAATACTAAGTCTGCATCACACTGAAAACAGTTTTGATATTGAACACAACTATGAAATTGATCATCTTATACTTCACTCTTAAAGCTCATAATTCACATTAACATGCTATATTTCTCAGTGGTAAAACTCATATTAACCAAGCTTGTTTAAATGTAAGAGAATTTTCAAATTGATTTGGTAATGGAACACCTGACATCTGTAAACATTTTGTGTAAATATTTTTTATTCCCAACACATTTTAGGACATGTCCCTAAGAAGATGGGAAGAAAAACAGGGTTGTTTTAAATTAATTTTAGTCAGGCATCACAGTGGAGATAAAACTTCAGGATTTTTTCATTTGGCAAAAGCAGAGGCAAATTTAGGAGAACATTAAGGCAGATAAGAAACCTAACATTTGAAGTTTCCAAGGAACTTCAGAGCTCATCTCAATAATGAAACCACTCCTTAGATTCCAGTGTTCTCCTTGGACACACCTAATAATTGGGAAATCACTGCTTTGTTCTGAAAGGAACACTGAGCTCATTGTCATACATCAGCAATCAAGAACTACAAAGATCTAAGTCATTATTTTCCCCTTTTACAGAGCTTACCTTGTGCTCCTTGCCTACAACATTTTCACAAGGTTTTGGTTTTATAAACTAAACCTGCTCACGTATTTTCCTGTATGTTCATGTTTCTTTTTTGTTGCTATGTCCCTTAGCATTTGACCACCTGGTGAGTACAATGAGGTAAACTTCTCTGGAGAAATCCAAAATCTGATCTTCAGAAAAAATATTACTTTACTGGGTAAGAAAAACCCATATCTTAATTCTTTCTGACTGTCATCCATTGATAGTAATATGCATGAAATATTTGTCGATGCTTGTCAAGCTGGAGAAAGTAACTGAAGATATCAGAATGGTCCCTAAAGTGGGGTGTGTGTGTCACTCAGTCATGTCTGACTGTTTGTAACACCATGGACTATAGCCTGCCAGGATCCTCTGTCCATGGACTTCTCCAGGCATGAATACTGGAGTTGATTGCCATTCCCTTCTCCAGGGGATCTTCCAGATCTGGGGATCTAACCCAGGTCTTCCATATTGCAGGCAGATTCTTTACCATCTGAGCCACCAGGGAATCCCTAAGGTGGGGTAGAAAGAAAGAAACAGGAACAAATATGATCCAGAATTACCACCCTTAAAAGAAAACCATGAAAGAGTTATCCGATATCACAGACTGTCAGCCAGACTGAATATAATTGATATAGAAACATATCTATGATTATTCTATTTCTTAATATAATCCAAAGACCATCTCATTAGGCAACCACCATACGCATAGCAATATGAGTTATGGATCTCAATAACCCTATGGCTATCATTATCATGACACATATTTTAATTTATTTTTGTCCAAGAATGAATATTCAATTATTTATGAGGTAAATCATATGCCAGAATCCTTGCCTCTCGTGATTTTATGTAGTTATCAGTCAACAGATCAATTTAGAAATGATTAACTTGTCAACCTAAAGTGCATGAAAGAAATGTTTCTAAGTCATCATGTGAACTAAAGGTCTTGAGACAAAATGATCCAGTTAGTGTGACAAAAATATATTTACAACGATTTTAAGAGACTGCACCAAATAGGATTATCTTGTTAACCGACAAAGGAAGACTTTAATTTTCAAATTGACTACTTCTAGAATATTACTTTCCTGTTCAGATGCTGAAATAAATGATGACAGTAGTCACGGTTGCTGGTATATGGGAGACTGCTAAGATAGGAGATAACTTTATGAGGTCTAAATCAAGTTCTAATTCAGATATACTTCAAATTTCTTCTCCATATTATGTGTCTTTATTGTTTGGAAGTCAGTCAAAGGCTCAAATCATAATGTTGTTTTTTTTTTTTTTTAACTTACAGTCAGATTATCTAGAGTACAGTATATTGAAGATAAATCCAACAAACTGGGCATGGACATCGTTAATCAAGACATAAGCACTAAATCTAAACTGAGAATATAAGTTAGCTAAGAATCAGGAGATTTGCATTCTGATTTGGACTAGAGTTCCTAGATGCCAGGGGCTTCCCCCTGGAAGTTTTATGTTTAATTTGGGGATATTAATAAATATCATAACCCTTTAACTCAGCAGCCCTATAGTCTACTAATGCCCAATTTGGGCATCTCTTTCTGCCCTGTGACATCAAATGACACCCTGATAACAATGCAAGTGTTGTGAGGAGGGCTCTGTGGGCTTAGTAGATGTTTTGTGTCCCTGCAGTCCTGATATTCTGTCAGAGGCTACGTCCATTCTCCCCGTTCTGCAGCCAAGATGGCTTCCTTCAACCAGTATTTTAAGAGAATGCAAGCCTCCTCCTTAGGGATGGGGAAAGTTTGGTTGAAGTTATAATAAAACTTTTGCTTTTATAATCTTAGGATGAATTTATTTCTAAAGGGTCATGTTGACCCAATATCAGAAGCTGCTCCTGTAGTTTCAAAGTACAATTGTCTAAATGTCTACAATGGAGGTCAAAAACTATAGTTGCTTTAACATTAAAGTTAAATTAAAGTAACAAAAAAGGATTTTTAAGATGTAACATGGCCCTTCAAGATTCCCTTAAATAGTCTGTTTTCCCTAAAATGCTTCAAGAAAAAATTGGTGGGTCAGAGTCATTATCAGAAGGGCTAGCTGACTTGTTATTACCTGTGTGATGAAAAACAGCTTTAGCAGCATCTTATAGCTGATCTAGCCTAAAGTTTCTGTTTACTCAATATTTTTCATATTTCAGCTTCAAGGAGCAATTGGAACATTTGTATCTGAGTTTTCTCAAATGTGGAAATGTAGAAAAAATTTTTGCTTCTTCTGAAAATAATTTAATTTTTATTATTTTTTTAAATTTTGTAAGGTTAAAATATATTCTTATCCTTGTAAACCTGAGTGTTTTTGTTTTGTTTTGTTTTGTTTTTAATAATCTGTCCTACCTAAGAATACCTCAAGTCCTTTCACATTTTGGTTTTGTGATGGTGAGAGGAGTGTGAATCATCTTTTATTTATAGACTACATACTTGATGAAAACCTCAGGAAAAAGGTAAACTCAACCTGTTCACTGTTACTCATAGAAACAGTTCTCTGTTGTCTGTACTTCAACATTATTAAGGCAAACTATAGATATTTGTGACTACTTTTATAAGTTACTGTAAATAACCACTTCTTTGCTCTTCACACTTTCTGAAAGAGTTCCTTTGAAACTTACTGACATCTACGTGATGTACTGCTAACACTTGATACCTGGCATCTCCAGACGTTGCAGTTTCTAATAACTTGAAAGTATCATCTCATTCTCCTCCATCAAGCATTGTAATGCATGCATAAACATAAATAAATTCTATTCTCATTTCCAGCTGGAATATTCAAAAATGGTTCACTCCTCTTTTCTCCACTTAATTTACCTCACCTGCTCATAGGAGGCTTCTAAATTTTAATCACTTACAATTTATTTTCAGAACCCTGCAAATGATCCAGTATCTTCTGGGTCCTTTGGAATAATTTTTGATAAGATTGGCCTGGAGACTGATAGAGTCCCCATGTAAGCTCTGCAATTCTTAAGAATACCACATACCATTAACCACATATTCATTGCACTCTCTGGCAAGCTACAGTGTGAAGTTTCCTGGGTTCAAGACTACAGCAGCTTACGTTTGTTTGAGATACCAGTTCTGTCAATTTAGTATTGGGTTGGCTGTGTTTTAACTGTGGCAATTCCAGTCTAACTCACAGACTAGGGGATGGCTCATGCTGACTTACTTCTTTTCTCCAGAATCTATTCTTTCCATCTTTTTTGATAATATATTTCCTTAACTTCTCATATTTGACTGTTTTTACTAACAAATCATCCTTGGCATGTGGATCACTGATTAATTAGAGTTCTGCAGTGAGGCATATATTTTATTATTAATAATAACACATATATAAATATTTTTCGATAGTGAAACTGAGGCTTCTATCTGGAAGGTTCTATGGAATACTTAGAGATGAAATGATGATGCACAGTCAGTAGAATATATCTCTTTTCCTTCAACATTATTAATCTTCCATATACATATATACATATACCTTTTTTAATGAAGTATGTCTTTAGAAAATAAAAGAGCAGCTGAAGTTTGGGGCAAAAGAAGCAAAGAAAAACTAGAAAAGATATTCTTACAGACTCCTATTTCAATTTAGAGAAAATTATGAGACAAACCCCCTTCTATATCCTGTATATACCCTAGAGGGCATTTGCATGTGTATCCTTTAAGCCTCAGCAAAGTTCCACTTTGTTTGGTTTATGGATGACCTTCAGAGAAAAGAGACTAATAAAATGTTCTCTTCTATTTTTATATTCATACCAGTAAATGTGTTTTCAACAGAATTGCCTAACATCAATCATAAGTAAATTGTTTATACGCTTTTATTTTCTAAATAAATAAATTTGCATTTTGCATTTCATGTTTATTTCATCACATATAATCTATTATCTCCACCACAAAATATACTATGACACCAATTTCAGGAATAATCATATCTAACATTAAACTCTTTATCCTAACCAACTTTTCTTCATGTTTAATTATCTATTTATTTTGCAAAATTCTAACAGCTAAAGAAAAGATATTACTTTGTAATAAATTCAAGCTATTTCCAAATACTATGCACTATTCAGCTGCATTGTCCTCATGATGGACAAATAGATAATTAGAAAAAACTGAGGAGGCTGACACAAGTGTCATAGTGAATATGTCCAACATTGGCATCTTCAGATATAAACATTTGTCAAGTGACTTGCTTGTCAGATAGTAGCTGTGGGACTTAGGCAATTCATATTTTTAACCCTCCATTTCTTTATCTTTAGAGTTGATGTATTGCTATTCACCTCTATTAACAATGGGTAAGCCTTAGGAATCTGTATTTTTAATGAGCTTTGAGTATTTCCTAAGAAGCTATCCTGAATTTTGTCCATAAACAGGTGCCAAAATTACTGTCTCAAATTGTTTTATCAGATTTTTATATAAAGTTAATTACTGATTATAAAATTAAATATTAAATAATATATCACTGACATTTGCATGGAGAAAACTTTTATAAAAAGCAAATGCCTAACAAGAGTAAATTATTTTATTCTCCCCCTGAGGCATACCTTAACTACTTAAAATTACTCTCTTGGGATATTCTATTTTTTGTCTTCACACCTGTATCTTCCTTTCTTTGTGATTTTCAATAATGCCTGTTTGTGGATAAATATCTAGTGCACATAATATTTGTATAAAATTTTCTCTCATACATCCTCATATAAGGGAAATGAAGAATAAGATTAGAGGAATGCCTCCGATAGAGTTTTTAATCAGATGTATCAATATCATCAAACAGTATCTTCTATAGCATTGAAAAGCAGTATCTAACACTTTTCTATAATATGGCATTACAACAAACTCATCCTAAAACATCAACAAAATAAACATTTTAACCAAGCTAACAAGGTACATATTAAAATGAATTTGTTTGAAACTATTGATGAAAGGGTTACAGAATTTAGAGACATCCCTTAAAGGGAAGAGAGACAAAAAAAGACAAGAAGAAGGCGGAAAAGGAAGAGGAAGAGGAGGGGGGAAAAACAAAGTATTAAAACACAAAGGGGTAATTAAATTTGGAAGAAACTGACAATCCAGAATTGTGAGTATTACAGACTTTCAGTAATTTGTGCAGTAGAAAATTGATTCAGAGACTTAACACATAAAGCTGTGGTCTCTGAAGGACGACCCAGACGAAAAGAGAGACAGGAGTATTTCCATTTCTAATATGGGGACAATAAGGTCGCTCATCTGTCTCTTCTTGGTGGGGTGAGGGTAAAAGTAGCGTTCTGCTTCAACAGTTTTAATACTTAAAAAGACTGTTCACTGTGACTCAAAAATACATGTGCAATAAAAAATTAATAAATTACATACTTTTGCAAAGTATTTGGAAGAAAAGCAATAGGGAAATATCAAAAGATGAATGATAAAATAGGAAAACTATTTTAAACTAATATTAAAGCTGGAGGGCAAGTTTTCATAGTAAATGATTTTTTTTTAAAGGGAGAAAAGACTAACAATTGTGAAATAAAAATAGGCAAATATTAATATATAATTCTCAATATTATAGTATAAACTGGTTCTTAAATATATGAAAACATGTTTCAGTTCAGTTCAGTTCAGTCGCTCGGTCATGTCCGACTCTTTGCGACACCATGAACTGCAGCACGCCAGGCCTCCCTGTCCGTCACATCTCCTGGAGTTCACTCAGAAGCACATCCATCAAATCAGTGATGCCATCCAGCCATCTCATCCTCGTTCATCCCCTTCTCCTCCTGCCCGCAATCACTGCCCGCATCAGAATCTTTTCCAATGAGTCAACTCTTTGCATGAGGTGGCCAAAGTACTGGAGTTTCAGCTTTAGCATCATTCCTTCCAAAGAACACCCAGGACTGATCTCCTTAAGAATGGACTGGTTGGATCTCCTTGCAGTCCAAGGGACTCTCAAGAGTCTTCTCCAAAACCACAGTTCAAAAGCATCAATTATTCAGCGCTCAGCCTTCTTCACAGTCCAACTCTCACATCCATACATGACCACAGGAAAAACCATAGCCTTGACTAAATGGACCTTAGTCGGCAAAGTAATGTCTCTGCTTTTGAATATACTATCTAGGTTGGTCATAACTTTTCTTCCAAGGAGTAAGGGTTTTTTAATTTCATGGCTGCAGTCACCATCTGCAGTGATTTTGGAGCCCCCAAAAATAAAGTCTGACACTGTTTCCACTGTTTCCCCATCTATTTCCCATGAAGTGATGGGACCAGATGCCATGATCTTCGTTTTCTGAATGTTGAGCTTTAAGTCAACATTTTCGCTCTTCTCTTTCACTTTCATCAAGACGCTTTTTAGTTCCTCTTCACATTTTAATTACAGTGAACAAAAACAAGACCAGGAGCTGACTGTGGCTCAGATCATGAACTCCTTATTACCAAATTCAGACTCAAATTGAAGATATAGGGAAAACCACTAGACCATTCAGGTATGACCTAAATCAAATCCCTTATGATTATACAGTGGAAGTGAGAAATAGATTTAAGGGCCTAGATCTGATAGATAGAGTGCCTGATGAACTATGGAATGAGGTTCATGACATTGTACACGAGACAGGGATCAAGACCATCCCCATGGAAAAGAAATGCAAAAAAGCAAAATAGTTGTCTGGGGAGGCCTTACAAATAGCTGTGAAAAGAAGAGAGATGAAAAGGAAAGGAGAAAAGGAAAGATATAAGCATCTGAATGCAGAGTTCCAGAGAATACCAAGAAGAGATAAGAAAGCCTTCTTCAGCGATCAGTGCAAAGAAATAGAGGAAAACAACAGAAAGGGAAAGACTAGAGATCTCTTCAAGAAAATTAGAGATAGCAAGGGAACATTTCATGCAAAGATGGGCTCGATAAAGGACAGAAATGGTATGGACCTAACAGAAGCAGGAAATATTAAGAAGAGGTGGCAAGAATACAAGGAAGAACTGTACAAAAAAGATCGTCACGACCCAGATAATTATGATGGTGTGATCACTAATCTAGAGCCAGACATCCTGGAATATGAAGTCAAGTGGGCCTTAGAAAGCATCACTATGAACAAAGCTATTGGAGGTGATAGAATTCCAGTTGAGCTGTTCCAAATCCTGAAAGATGATGCTGTGAAAGTGCTGCACTCAATATGCCAGCAAATTTGGAAAACTCAGCAGTGGCCACAGGACTGGAAAAGGTCAGTTTTCATTCCAATCCCAAAGAAAGGCAATGCCAAAGAATGCTCAAACTACCACACAACTGCACTCATCTCACATGCTAGTAAAGTAATGCTCAAAATTCTCCAAGCCAGGCTTCAGCAATATGTGAACCGTGAACTCCCAGAGGTTCAAGGTGGTTTTAGAAAAGGCAGAGGAACCAGAGATCAAATTGCCAACATCCAC
This sequence comes from Capra hircus, assembly GCF_001704415.2. Taxonomy (NCBI): domain Eukaryota; kingdom Metazoa; phylum Chordata; class Mammalia; order Artiodactyla; family Bovidae; genus Capra; species Capra hircus. Next base: position 33,590,510 of record NC_030816.1, on the reverse strand, counting down.
TGGATCATGGAAAAAGCAAGAGAGTTCCAGAAAAACATCTATTTCTGCTTTATTGACTATGCCAAAGCCTTTGACTGTGTGGATCACAATAAACTGTGGAACATTCTTCAAGAGATGGGAATACCAGACCACCTGACCTGCCTCTTGAGAAATCTGTATGCAGGTCAGGAAGCAATAGTTAGAACTGGATATGGAACAGCAGACTGGTTCCAAATAGGAAAAGGAGTATGTCAAGGCTGTATAGTGCCACCCTGCTTATTTAACTCATATGCAGAGTACATCATGAGAAATGCTGGACTGGAAGAAACACAAGCTGGAATCAAGATTGCCGGGAGAAATATCAATCACCTCAGATATGCAGATGACACCACCCTTATGGCAGAAAGTGAAGAGGAACTAAAAAGCCTCTTGATGAAAGTGAAAAAGTTGGCTTAAAGCTCAACATTCAGAAAATGAAGATCATGACATCTGGTCCCATCACTTCATGAGAAATAGATGGGGAAACAGTGGAAACAGTGTCAGACTTTATATATTTGGCTCCAAAATCACTGCAGATGGTGACTGCAGCCATGAAATTAAAAGACGCTTACTCCTTGGAAGAAAAGTTATGACCAACCTAGACAGCATATTCAAAAGCAGAGACATTACTTTGCCAACTAAGTTCTGTCTAGTCAAGGCTATGGTTTTTCCTGTGGTCATGTATGGATGTGAGAGTTGGACTGTGAAGAAGGCTGAGCACCGAAGAATTGATGCTTTTGAAGTGTGGTGTTGGAGAAGACTCGAGCATCCGTTGGACTGCAAGGAGATCCAACCAGTCCATTCTGAAGAGATCAGGCCTGGGATTTCTTTGGAAGGAATGACGCTGAAGCTGAAACTCCAGTACTTTGGTCACCTCATGCGAAGAGTTGACTCATTGGAAAAGACTCTGATGCGGGGAGTGATTGTGGGCAGGAGGAGAAGGGGATGACAGAGGATAAGATGGCTGGATGGCATCACTGACTTGATGGATGTGAGTCTGAGTGAACTCCAGGAGTTGGTGATGGACAGGGAGGCCTGGCGTGCTGCGATTCATGCGGTCGCAAAGAGTCGGACACGACTGAGGGACTGAACTGAACTGAAATATCATATGTCACCTACAAACTTGGAATAATTTTAAAATTGTCAAAACACTCTTGTTTATCAACCATGTAAAAATAGGAGCTCATATAATGAAGATGGAAATATACAATGGTGTCCATTTGTGGAGAAGAATCGCTTAATGTATTAGAAAACTGCACATTCATTTATATTTTGGCATTGCAACCCCACTTTTCTAAAATTTACCCTTAATGCACAACTCAAATGAATAACACTTCGTATATAAAAGTTTATTGTGACATTAGTTACAGTAACAAAATATTAGAAATAATCTGAATACACATTCACAGTAGACTGGTTGGTATCTATTTGTGTTATTTAAAACAACAGAGTACTACAAAACTGTAAAAAAGGAATGAGAAGGATATTTGAAACAGATGGGAAGTGATTCCTGGATATATTGTTAGTCAAACACAGCACACCAAAACAAACAAACAAACAAAAAATATATATATATATTTAAGGAAAGGCAGAGAAATTACATATATATGTGGGTACGTCTAAATATGAATATGTTTATCATATAATGAATAGTAAATCAAGAAAGATGGGAAAGACTCTTAAATACAATATAAATAAACACAAATAAAACTAACATTATTACCAACCACATAGAAAGTAAAAATATAATTTTCATTATGTTCTATGTCTTAATAGTTAAATATGCACTTCATTATTATTATTTCATATACCTATCATTGAAAATATCTCTACTAATTTGGATATGCAAAATATTTCATGATCCAAAAAAGAAATTGTTCACCACAGAGAACCTAGTAAATATTCATGGAATGTTTTAAGAACCTGGGCTCTGTAATCACACAGCATCCATTCAAATTCTTTTATGCAAATTTCTTAAACCCTTTGCCTCAATTTCACATCTTTGAAATGAGCTTAGAAAAGTATCTAGTAAGGCCACTATGAGGATTAAATGGCTAGTAGACATAAACCACTTAGAATAGCAGTAAGTACATAATAAGAGATCAAGAGATATTAGACTGTAATAATAGCATAGAAACCATATCTCTAGCACTCAGAGTCCAAGGCAATCAATTTGTATCTAAACATGAGTGATAGAAGTGTTTGTATCACTATAATTATAGTAACTTTACTTTAGTAATTACATTCTACAATGGTAAATAACAGTGATTTTCAACTGGGGGTGCACAGAAGCATCACTGTTGATCTCTTCAAAATTATAAAAAAAATACAGAGACTTCACATCATCGAAACCCAACTGAACAGAACATTTAGACATCAGGTCAAAGTCTATATAAGTTCAAAATTGTCTTAGGTGATACAAATAAGATCTCCTTGCTAAGAAACCTTGTGATAGGAATATTGAGAAAGTATTATAGCTGGAAGGAAATAATTCTATCATCTCAGATAGAGAATTGAGCCTCAATCCTTCTATAAAATTTTTCTTGAAATTAGAATAATAATTCATCACAATCAGGATTGATGTGACGATCAATAGGGATAATAGAGAATATCCAGTTCATTGTTAATACTCGATGAATGATGACTATTATCATTTTCTCTTCTTGTAGAAGTTGAACAAATACATAAAAAGAAAAAAATGCTGTATTTATAAGAGACCATAGTAATGTAATATAGTATCATATTTTAATGAGATCTGTTATTTTGTGAAATTTTTAACTCTACTTTTAAGATCACTAGACTTAATCCTATAAAATACAAAAATACCACCTATTTTCACAAAGGTAATTGAAGGTCTCAGTACAATTTCAAATAATGGATTTATGCTGCTGACTTGCACACGTAAATGAGTGCCCTTGTGAGTTGAAAGATATTCAAGCATGTTTATCATAGTCAGAGTCTTCAACTGCATACTGATCAACACCCCTCACTCATTAACATACAGGACTCCTTGCTGTAGCTTTCATTTGCATGCTCTTCTAAGAGCACCTTTTTCCTCACTATTCAAACAGCCAATGACCTTTGTAATCAACAAGAAAATTAGAAGCAGGTGGGAGCTTATTTTTAATGATGTTGAGACCAAATTGTTTAACTCAAATCTGAACTTTTTTCTCTTCCAGTCCTTTTTAATGCCTGACAAGTATTAATTACATGAAGTTAGATGGAGACTCTGACTTTCTCATTGTTTCTGATCAAGCTCTGTAACTAACTCTTTGCTTTCATATTTAATTAATATGATGAAAACATCTCTCCCTATTAGTCTTTTACTTTTTCCTGGGGCCTCCAGTACAAACATGATAATGTAAGGATTTAGCTAATGTTCTGGCGACTTTTACAAAATTACCTAAGTTATCATAAATGAAACTGATTGAGAACATTTCCTGAAAAACTGTAATTATTTCTCTCAATGAGTGTATATCAGTAGATTGGAAATAAAGTTTCAACATCATAAATGGCAAATACTGGTCCTGTTTTCTGTCTCCTTCACTTTAGAATATTCTTAATCATATTTACTTGAAATAATTTCATTTCCCTAAGGTTTCTCAGAAGAAGCATCAGCTTCTGTTTTAGCTTTATATTTCAAGTTTATAATGAATTGAAAATGAAGATCGCCAATTGATTATCTATACTGAGTGACTGAACTGAAATGAAATAAAATGTGTGCCTTGTGAACCTATAGTAAATTTAACCACAGGCCACTTTTTCTACACTATTTATCACAGGTCTATTCTGTGATCTTCCACTACCCAAGAAAGATTATCTTCAAAAACACCAAAATCATCTCAACTTGTGCCATCCGAATCTTCTGAAATAAACAGAAACTGACTTTCACTTCAGTTCAGTCACTCAGTCGTGTCTGACTCTTGGCGACCCCATGAATCGCAGCACACCAGGCCTCCCTGTCCGTCACCAACTCCCAGAGTTCACTCAGACTCACATCCATCAAGTCAGTGATGCCATCCAGCCATCTCATCCTTGGTCGTCCCCTTCTCCTGCCCCCAATCCCTCCCCACATCAGAGTCTTTTCCAATGAGACAACTCTTTGCATGAGGTGACCAAAGTACTAAAGTTTCAGCTTCAGCATCATTCCCTCCAAAGAAATCCCAGGGCTGATCTCTTCAGAATGGACTGGTTGGATCTCCTTGCAGTCCAAGGGACTCTCAAGAGTCTTCTCCAACACCACAGTTCAAACACATCAACTTCGGCGCTCAGCCTTCTTTACAGTCCAACTCTCACACCCATACATGACTACTGGAAAAACCATAGCCTTGACTAGATCGACCCTAATCAGCAAAGTAATATCTCTGCTTTTGAATATGCTATCTAGGTTGGTCATAACTTTTCTTCCAAGCAGTAAGTGTCTTTTAATTTCATGGCTGCAGTCACCATCTGCAGTGATTTTGGAGCCCAAAAAATAAAGTCTGACTCTGTTTCCCCATCTATTTCCCATGAAGTGATGAGACCAGATGCCATGATCTTCGTTTTCTGAATGTTGAGCTTTAAGCCAACCTTTTCAATCTCCTCTTTCACTTTCATCAAGAGGCTTTTTAGTTCCTCTTCACTTTCTGCCATAAGGGTGGTGTCATCTGCATGTCTGAGATTATTGATATTTCTCCTGGCAGTCTTGATTCCAGCATGTGTTTCTTCCAGCCCAGCATTTCTCATGATGTACTCTGCATATGAGTTAAATAAGCAGGGTGACAATATACAGCCTTGACACACTCCTTTTTCTATTTGGAACCCGTCTGAGGTTCCATGTCCAGTTCTAACTGCTGTTTCCTGATCAGCATACAGATCTCAAGAGGCAGGTCAGTCAGGTGGTCTGGTATTCCCATCTCTCTCAGAATTTTCAACAGTTTATTGTGATCCACACAGTCAAAGGCTTTGGCATAGTCAGTAAAGCAGAAATAGATGTTTTTCTGGAACTCTCTTGCTTTTTCGATGATCCAGCGGATGTTGGCAATTTGATCTCTGGTTCCTCTGCCTTTTCTCACACCAGCTTGAACATCAGGAAGTTCATGGTTCACGCATTGCTGAAGCCTGGCTTGGAGAATTTTGAGCATTACTTTACTAGCATGTGAGATGAGTGTAATTGTGTGGTAGTTTGAGCATTCTTTGGCATTGCCTTTCTTTTGGATTGCCTTTCTTTGGGATTGGAATGAAAACTGATATTTTCCAGTCCTATGGCCACTGCTGAATTTTCCAAATTTACTGGCATATTGAGTGCAGCACTTTCACAGCATCATCTTTCAGGATTTGAAATAGCTCAACTGGAATTCCACTAGCTTTGTTCATAGTGATGATTTGTAAGGCCCACTTGACTTTACAGTCGAGGATATCTGGCTCTAGATGAGTGATCACACCATCGTGATTATCTGGGTCATGAAGATCTTTTTTGTACAGTTCTTCCTTGTATTCTTGCCACCTCTTCTTAATATTTCCTGCTTCTGTTAGGTCCATACCATTTCTGTCCTTTATCGAGCCCATCTTTGCATGAAATGTTCCCTTGGTATCTCTAATTTTCTTGAAGAGATCTCTAGCCTTTCCCTTTCTGTTGTTTTCCTCTATTTCTTTGCACTGATCACTGAAGAAGGCTTTCTTATCTCTTCTTGTTATTCTTTGGAACTCTGCATTCAGATGCATATATTTTTCCTTTTTTCCTTTGCTTTTTGCGTCTCTTCTTTTCACAGCGATTTGTAAGGCCTCCCCAGACAGCCATTTTGCTTTTTTGCATTTCTTTTCCACGGGGATGGTCTTGATCCCTGTCTTCTGTACAATGTCACGAACCTCATTCCATAGTTCATCAGGCACTCTATCTATCAGATCTAGGCCCTTAAATCTATTTCTCACTTCCACTGTATAATCATAAGGGATTTGATTTAGGTCATACCTGAATGATCTAGCAGTTTTCCCTACTTTCTTCAACTTAAGTCTGAATTTGGTAATAAGGAGTTCATGATCTGAGCCACAGTCAGCTTCTGGTCTTGCTTTTGTTGACTTTATAGAGCTTCTCCATATTTGGCTGCAAAGAATATAATCAATCGTAGTTGAATTTTGCATTTGCCACAACTCCCTGTTACTTTTAAGCAATTTAATAATCATTATACTTCATATCTCAGTTTGTCTAGCTATCTCTCCATTAAGATTCCCATTTAAATGAAACATATACAAATAATAATGATTTTTATTGTCATTTGTTTTTACCCCATGGGCTTCCTGATTGGCTCAGTGGTAAAGAATTTGCCTGCTACTATAGGAGATGCAGGAGACACAGGTTCAATCCCTGGTCAGGAAATCACCTGGAGGAGGAAACGGCAACCCACTCCTGTAATCTTGCTCGGAAAATCCCGTGGACAGAGGAGCCTGGTGGGCTACAGTCCGTGGGGTCACAAAGAGTCAGACATGACTTAGTGACTGAGCATATATACACACACATTACCCCATATAAATAAAACATTTATTTAACCTAAACTATAAAACAGAATATACCTTTGAAAAAAAAATTCCTATAAAATATTTCACCCTTCATTTTAAACAGTCTACAAAGACATCTGTTTCTTATGACCATCTTAAATATTAATATTTTGTCAAAAGGATTAATTCATTTCAGCTATTCACACATTATTCAGTATTATTTTGATTATTTATATCCAAATATACATGGCTTTTATTGAGGGCTGTCTTAAAACTTCTTGTGAAGTAGAAGCATGTTTAATAATAATGTACTTTTAAAAACAAAAATCAAATCTGTCTTGTTTATTTTTATTTTTATGTTAGATAATTACCAAATAATGTGAGATAGCTTAAAATGAAAGACATTGAAAAACATTTTTTAATTATAATAGGAAACCAAGATTATTTTTTTTAAAAAAAGTTAAGAAAATCTGGCTACCAAAAGGGCTAGCCTATGTTTTTCACAGAGTTCCAAAAAGTACTGTGAGCCTTATGATATCCAGAGGAAGAATGAAAAGAGTAAAATAAATGGCATAAATGTCCTATTGAAAAAACTAAATGAATGAGAAAACAGAAATTAAAATCTGTTTTAAGATAATATCTATCCACCAAAACATTAAACTCATGATTCAGCTTAACGTTTGAATGCATGTCCTAAGTTCAAGTTCTCTGTCAGTAAAGCTCATATGAATGTCATACACTGCTAATGTCATATAATATCATATACTGCTACTTTGGAAATGTCAGGGGAAACTGAATATAAACCAAATGCAATAAACCTAAATAAAGTAGAAGGAAAAATTGAACAACAGTTTCTATGGCCTTTCTATGTTTTTATGGTTTCAGGGATGCTTGAAGATTTGATATCTAATTTTCTTTGCAATATTAACTCAGATAATGCATTGTGTGCTGGATACAATATCAAATCCAAGGTAACTGAGAATTCAACCAAAGACTGTATATTAAAACAACCACTTGTGATTTATTGTTGAAAATATCTTTTGAGAAAGTTGCCAGTATTATTGAGGTACTGCGTTAGTAGAGAAAGGGAACTAGTCATCTATCCCTGAGGGTGTATGCTGCTGCTGCTGCTGCTGCTGCTGCTGCTGCTGCTAAGTCACTTCAGTCATGTCCAACTCTGTGCGACCCCATAGACGGCAGACCATCACGCTGCCCCATCCCTGGGATTCTCCAGGTAACAACACTGGAGTGGGTTACCATTTCTTTCCCCAATGCATGAAAGTGGAAAGTGAAAGTGAAGTTGCTTAGTCATGTCCGACTCCTAGCGACCCCATGGACTGCAGCCTAGCCAGATACAATAGGCTTCACAAGTGATGCCTTCCCTGACCCATTCCCCTTCAGCCCCTTTCCTGTGACTGTATGTGTTCTGAAAGCGGATATAGAGAGCTACACCTGAGAATCATGAGAAATCTGCCAGACTGTTGTTGTGCAAGCTATATTTTTCTCTGTCCTTGATCCTTTCTTAAATCTTGGTGCTGGAGAAGTCTGTAGTGTTATGAGTTTGATTATCCATCCAAAGCCAAAGACCACTGACCCTAGTAGAACCTACTGAGTGTAACAATAACTAAACAGCAGTTTAGATGGCACATGTGATCCAGAGGAAAATAAAGCAAGAAAGAATTTTTGCTTTTAACTGGCAGAGTAGTGAGTGGGAATTGATTTGGATGGAATTGATTTGGATGAATTGTATGGATGATCACAGAAGACCTCACCTAGGAGGTATTTCCACAAAGATCTGAAGCACGAGGTGTAGAAAGCCATTTAGATTTCTGGAGGAAGCATATTCCAGAATGAGGAGGAGAAAGCATAAATCCTTGAAGAAGGAATATGCTTGGTGTGCTTCATGTTTAGACAGCAAAACACCTTCTAGTTCTGCCCATGAGGAGATGTAAAGTAGCCATTCACTCCTAAAAACAAGTAGAAAGCTGAAAAATCAGTAATAACCTTTGGGGATCCGAAAAGAAAAGAGAGGACACAGAGCAAACCAATGCCCCCAAGATGGGGAAGAAAGACAGGCAGAATACAGGCAGTCTTGATTTACTGAAGCAGAGACTAATTGGAGAGCAGAAAACATCTCGGAGTCAGTGGCGGGGTAGGGGAGCCTAACATGTAATTGGACAACTGCTGAAGGCTCAGTGTGGACGAGTCTGAGAGCTAAAAATTCCTAAGTGACCCAGTCACAGGGGGACCTCAACAATATTGTGAGATTTACCTCTAGGAACAAGACCAAGTTCCCAGAGTAAATACTGGAGACAAATCTTATGCTTCTGCAGGACAAAGAGAAAGGAAACCATTTTGTAATATATAAGGTCATTCTGTCCTTAAAAAGGGCTTCCAATCAGAGAAAACAGTTACCCAGAGTCTAAAATACTGTGAGGTATCAGAGTTTAACTGACCTGGGAGAAGGAGAATGTCCAACTCCAACCCTTTCAAGTCATCCTCTCCCAAAGAAGAAAGGAGAAAAATAAACCTGAGAAGCACTTGTGAGGTTCACAGTCCAGAGACATATAGTCGAATAAAGTCTGAGACCCACTCATAGGACTATTTACCCTCTCACTACATCTTAACTCCATATTATTATAGGTCTGTGTACAGCAGTTCCTTTTGCCCAGTACATCATATCCAGCTATCAAGAAAAATAATAAAGGTATATAAAAATGGAAAGGTAGTTAAAAACTTATGTCCACTCAAAAGTTGCATGTGGATGTTTATAGCAGCTTTTAAATAATTGCCAAAATTTGGAAACAACCAAGATATCCTTCAATAGGTGAGTAGAAAAAATAAAATGAGGGTAGATAGCTGGATATTTATTACTCAGTGCTAAGAGTAAATGAGCTACAAGCTATGAAAAGACATGGAGGAATGTTAAATGCTTATTAATAAGTGAAAGAAGTCAATCTGAAATGTTACCTACTATATGATGCAACTACATCATATTTTGGAAAAGGCAAAACTTTGGAGATTGTGGAAAATTCAGTGGTTGCAGGAGTTGTGTGTATGTGTGGGGGGGGGGTGGGGGGGTGTGGGGATGAAGAGTAGGATGAACAGGACAAAGCACAGAGGATTTTTAGGCAGACAATACTCTCATGATGGATACATGTCATTATGCTTTATTCAAACCCTTAATATATTAAAATAAGACTGAACCCTAAGATAAACTGTGGACTTTGGGTAATAATACTGTGTCAATGTAAGTTCATCGACTATAACAAAGATACCACTATGCTGGGAGATGTTGATAATGGCTATGCAAGTGTTGGGATGGGGAGGATACTGAATTGTCTGTACCTCCCCCACAGTTTTGTTGTGAACCCAAAACTGGCCTAAGAAAAGATATGAAAGAAAAAGAAAGAAGGAAAAGAAGAAAGGAGGGAAGGGTAGAGGGAGGGATGAAGGGAGGAAAGAAAGAGGAAGAGAGAGAGAGGAAGGGAGGCAGGCAGGCAGTTGGAGAGACAGAAAAAGAGAGGGAGGGAGGGAGGGAAGAAGGGAGGAAATAAAACAACCAAAGTGGTCAGTGTGGAATAAGCCCGGGAAACTAATGAGTGTGGAATGAATCTGGGAAAGAAATCAAGTCAGAGCAATCACTTTTACTGCACACTGAAGGGGGCAGGTCTTGTAGTGTCTTCTATTTCATTATCAGGACTGTGGATTTTACTTAGGAGACAGTTACTTGTGGGTTTCAACCCAAAAAGAGACGAGATGTGACATGACTCTGCTACTGCTTTGTGAGTTCACTGAAGAGGCAGTTGCATAAGGAGACCCATTAAGAGGCTATGGCAGTGATCCACTGAGTAGTCAGTGGTGACTTGGCTGGACATACTGAAAGGTAATCAAAAGCAATAAAGCTGACAGGATCAGTGTCTGTAGCAGGAAAGGTGGGAATGAAATTGCTTGCTTTGAGTTTGCAGTTTTTATAGGCCAAGGTGAAGGTCTAGATGAGAGGAGGCTTGCTAGAAAGCAGCAGCCTGACCAGATCTTGGTCAAGGAGAGAGTTTTTGTCATCATGTAAAAAGGTGAGAGTGAATTATCTATTTTGATAAACACTCTTGTTCTGGGAATTGTTGTTATAACACATTATTTATAGAATAGCTAGCTTCTACTTGGATAGAAAAGTTTTTTTCCTGGTGGTATGAAAGGTTATGATATTACTGTAGTTCACTTTAATATTATGCATATACTTTTCCAAATAGAAAGAAAAAATGTTAAGTGTAACATTATATCAGCCTAAGTTTATATTTGGCATCTTATTCAACACCAAACTATCTGTATCTGAGATTCAATGCTAAGGATAATTTTAATTAGGTTATATTTAACACATTAAAGCTAATTTTAAAATAAATCATATTTGTAGTTTTATTTTCTACATTACCTTAACAAAAATTAAAATTAAAATGCATGCATATTGAACACTATAAAAATTCCTAGTGTACAAAAAGAAAAAAAAAGCTAATGCATTTTGTATAAGGAGGAAGATTACCATATTATAAGCATATAAACTTTTGAAGAAAAAAAAAAGGGGTATGCATTTACAGTCACAGTAAATGCTTAACGGAAGTTTGAACCATTTTCTAACTCCTCCATACTGCTTGTTTAGGGGTACCCTTAAAAAGAGAACAATGCAGCTAGCAGCTGGTGGAACATTAAACTATATTCCTGTTAAACAACATGAAGCCAGAAAGCAACTTTTCAAATTTTGTTTTCTAAGCCATAATTGCACACCTCATGCTGACAAACTAAGAAGCAAACAAGTCTATTCACATTCAAATAATAAGTGCCGAGGCTCTAAATGTCAAGCACTTCCTTATAAAATATGCCTTAGTCTTAAACTGCACATGTCATCTCACATATGTTTATGTAAAATAAAATAGGTAAGCATGACAGGAGACCAATGCACAAATGTTTATATTTGCATTGTGAGATCTCCCACAGCTATCATAATTGGTCAAGATATATAGATAGAAGTTTTGTTTTCTTTTAAAATGGTCTTCAATTATACAATTTATACTATGGAAGGCCTCACAACTTGCAAAGAAAGAAAATGAATAGGGGATGCAATATGATGCAAGGAGAAAATATCTGAAAAGCACATATCTTATAAAGGACATATCCAGACTTCACAAAGAACAGTTACAATTCAATAACATCAACAATAAAGTAGCCCAATAAAAATAGGCAACAAACATTTACAAAAGAAAATATACCAATGGCTGAGAAGTACATGAAAAGATATTCAACATCACTAGCCATCAAGGAAATGCAAATTGAAACCAAAGTGGGCTAACATTTCATGCTTCCTAGAAGGGCCACAATAAATAAGACAGACAATTCCAAATGCTGGCTAGTATGTGGGGTAACAGAACTACTCATAAGTTGTTGGGAGGAACATAAACTGGTACAGTAGCACTGGAAAACAGTTTGGCAGCTCTCAAAAATTCAGCATAGAATAGCTAGACAACTTTAGAAATTTTACCAAGTATCCAAGATAAATGAAAACTTATGCTCACACACAGATTTGCACACAAATTAGGTTATACTAGGTTCATAGCAATTAATTTTTCCATAATAGCCAAAAACTGGAAACAACCTAAATGTCCATGCATTATCCATGAATTTATATGAAGTATAAATTGGCACAAGGCATATTATTGGGATAGGTGCTAAAATGTTCCAAAACCGATTGATGGTAATGGTTGTGCTATTAGGTAATGTTATTAAAAGTCACTGAATTGTACACTTAAAATGGATTAATCTCATACATGTAAAACATACCTCAATAAAGTTATTAAAAATATCAAGCTTTTATCTTTCTATTCATGTATCTAAGCTTTTGAATTCAGATATGAGATAAGTATCCTGGGGACACATTTAAAGATTTTTGAGTAAAAATATATGCAGAGATGTTTGTCCTAATAGTAAATAAGTCTGATTTGATTAACTGATTCAACAATAGAGACCAGCATTTCAAATTAGATTATGCAGAAGTTCTTTTTCACAAATTGGATAGGCAAATCTGCAGTTCTGATGAAATTCTGATGAAAACATACAATGTAAATGTAATATACAAATGTTTTCCAACCCTTTCTCTGTAACATAAAGTGCCTCTACATGAAAAAATAATTGGTAAAGTTAATCATATTTTGTTAAGCCTTGGTCAGTTCTTGGATCTCCTTTTTAGAAATGGAGAAAATAATTGATCCTAATGCATTTTTAATAAAACTTTTATGATTTGTCCCTAAATCTGTGTTTAGCAAAATGAACAGAAAACTGTTCAAATTACCAGATGTTAAAACATCAAAAGATTTCTATATGATTATGTAATTTGGGTGATGTAACTCAAAAGGTGTTCAAAGAATTTATTATAACATTTATGTGAACAAAGTTATATTATCCTTAAACTATTGATATATAAAGTAGATATAAGAAAGATGCTAAAACCCATTGCCTGGACATATCAACCCATACATACATAAACTGATTGGAAAAAAAAAAAAAAACCTTATTCTTGATGGGAAGAGAGCCAAGATAGGCATTCTAGACAGAGGCTTACGGAAAGCCAAGGGAGGAGAGGGTGGTATAAACAGTAGGAACGAAGAGTTGAACAGAAAAACTCCTTGGGGTAAATTATTATTTCCAAGGACATCAGAAACTGTCTGACACCATTAACTGTCAGACCCACGTGTCAACATAAGGAAGAGTCAAAAATGCTCCAAAATGAGATTAAAAGCAAGAACAGAAGTAGGAATCTTCTGTGTGTACGAGTTTAAAATACAGTCACAGATGAGTGTTCCAAGTCTGTGATCCTGAGAAAAGCAGAAGACAATGACTGAATCCAGATGAATATATCCACAAAGGAGTGGTCATAGGAAGAGAAGTCAAAGAATAACATAACAAATTGGTACTTGAACAATGAAAAACATAAACATGGAAGTATGCACATGTGTGCTAAGTTGCTTTACTTGTGTCCAACTCTTTGTGACCCTATGGACTGTAGCCTGCCAGGCTCCTCTGTCTGTGGGATTCTCCAGGCAAGAATACTAAATGAAACCGTATAATATCTATGTTCAGAGCACAGGGTACCTTAATTTATCATAGGGTTTCAGAATCTGTATTTTTGGTTTATTGAAAACACCATAATTATTTTGGTATATATAATTTCAGTAGTACTAAATAATCATGTAAGAAGTTAAGTACAAATAAAAATACTTCTCAGGTCTGACTTTAGGCAAGCGTCTTAATTACTATAAATGAACTACCATAGTGTCATTATGAGCATTAAGTGAAATAAAAATGTGAAGCTTTAACTACTATATCTGGCATAATATACCCTCCATAAAACTTGGCTATTTGGTGATAGTTAGTTTTGATATTATTCAATTATTTGGGGTCTAGAGGCAAATAACTCTTATCTGCATGCAACTGAAAATTGTATATTAGCATTTGCACCAATATTTTAAAATCAAAACCTGATTTTAAAAGGAACCAAAATCACAGAGTGGGCAAGAGGCATTTTGAGGTTTGAATCAATAATTTATACCCAGTCTCTAAAAGCCTCACAAAGCTACTCTTTTATGGATGCTTTATCATGGTGGGCCTGATGTTCATTTTAATTAAATCAAACTTTACTTGCCTGGTTAGCCTACTGGAAGAAAAGAATAGGGAGGAAATAATATCTACTTATGAGATTCTTTTTGAGGACAAAATTTTAGAGATAATGCATAGAAAGCACCTAAAACAGTGGAAGCAGCCTAGAACAAAGCTGAACAGTAGTTGCTCTGATTATAGTTCTGGAGTAAATGTTATCAGATATATCCACTCGTTGACTTTCAAGTCTTCCTTCTTTCAAGTGCTGGCCATCTTCATATGTTCGAGCCCTTGAATACTCACTTCCTGACACACTAATATTATATTTTTTAAAAGAGGAATCTTAATGTTTGCTGCTTATATTTAAAATGATCTTTTAGAAGCTTGTGCCATTGTTGTTACAAAGTACTAAATTGGAGTATTTCTTTTAAAAAGACTGATCCATGGATGACTACTCAAATGCTGCTAAAAGATAAGATACAAGCAAGTTCGTAACACAAAATATAATATTATTCATGTAAAAACTAAAGATCTTATGTGATACAGATATATGATAGGATTTTTACCTCTATATTTTATTCTGTGTTGAGATACTGAACAAGGAATAATAGTCCTTGATCCATTACTGTGAGAACACCCTGCATCTTTCCTACACTTCCTGATCCTTCCAGCACTACTACAGGATGGTGAAATGCAAGAAAACAACAACATATCTTTCCTTGGGTGTCCAGATCAGTGAACGGAATCCTCAGCCAATTTTCATGAGTTGCATTATGTAAATTGATCATTCACTTCTGCATGTGTGTATCTCTTTCAAACCCATACACACACACACACACACACACACACACACACCATCATGAATTAAATAGGAAATGTGACACACTTTTAAAGTAGCCTGGGTAGAATGTGTGTTTATACTTCATAACTCACCTTATAATTAACAATCTAGAAAGATATTAGCCATTCTACATCACTCTAAAGCAGGTGCCAACAAGTAAAGAACTATGACTGCAGGTCAATCTGTATTTTTTTGTAAATCACAGGGAAGATGTCATAGCATCATAAAATGCTATCAGCTTTAAAGAGAAACATATGTGCATCAAAATCTTGGATTTGGAACCTATTATTTTTTTGAATCCAATAAAAGTAAATTTATTTAGTTCCTGAGTTTCTGTGACGCTCAGGGCAATAGTATGAAAGGTTTTTTGGCTTGAATGGGTAGGGTTATAGGTAAAGTTTTAATACTAATTTTTCTGTATCTAATATAGTTTTCATAATGCAAGTGTTATGAATGCTTAAGCATTCATATCTGAAAGCACATCAAGTTTAAGTTGCTTAAGGGGACTAGGCTAACAGAGGGAGACAGAATCATATAGACACGCTGAAGCAGTGGGAGAGTCTGCACAAAGATCAGACAGAGGTAGGGTCACTTTTAACAACTGCATGGCCAACCAGAGACAACCTCCCATTCTACAACCTCAGATAAATAGCCTTGGATATACATATTTTAGGAGTTACTTCCTAGTAAATGTCATCATTATAAGAGTGGCTGAAATTACCAGTTATTAAACCTGAGTCAAACTTGCTTTTTTTTTTTTTTTTTTTTAGGGTCACTGGGCTTCCCTGGTGGCTCAAACAGTAAAAGATCTGCCTGCAATGCAGAAGACCTCGGTTCGATCCCTGGGTCACGAAGATCCTCTGGAGGAGGGAATGGCTACCCACTGCAGTATCCTTGCCTGGAGAATACCATAGACAGAGGAGTCTGGTGGGCTACAGTCTGTGGGGTCACAGAGTCAGACACAATTGAGTGACTAACACTTTCACTTTCAACATGAAAATATAGTGAAAGTTGTTTCAGACTATTTTCAGGTAAAGACGGTGATAGCTAAACTGCCTGACTTGCCCCACATCACACCCCTATTTTCTGATTGACAATCTAATAGGAATATAGAAACAGATGAAACGAGTTCAAAATGCCTTGAACTAGCAATGTTTATCTTCAGATACCTGTGTGTACGAGGCAGAACCATGAATTCAGACATGATGAAAACCGTCAGAGATTTACCCCCTTCTTGACTAGACACCTTCACTCAGGGTGATGATAGACTGACTGCACAGAGGAGCTCCTTTGTGGGGTGATCAGAGCTGTTTCAATATCATCTTTCTAATTAATTATCTTTTCATCTATGACAACTCCAGGATTTTCTCTCAGTAGTGCTACAGATAAAGAAGCTGCAAAAGACAGCAAAATGCACTCTGCACACCAAAAAGTGAGCTGAATAATTAGGAAAGGCTAGAGAATTCAAGGGCATAAGAGGCTGTGAACTTTCAGGGGTTTTGCACACCTTCTGTCCACAGAGACAGAACAGCCTGAATTGAATTTTCCAGAGATCCATTCACCTCAGAATAATCAGAGAACCAAACAGCAAGAACAAAAACACTGTCCTCAGCCTTGTGGATTCACTCTGTGCACATCGGTGGGCGTCAGCATATGATCTGAGGAAAGGACTCAAAAGGAAGCAGCAGAGAGGGGCAGGAGGAGAGCACAGCAGCGCTGCTATTGGGAAAGCATTAGGCCTGGATTGACCTCCTCTCATTAAAAGATGAGTGAAGAGAGCAAAATAGCATGGGACCTATGGAAAAATTCTCAAAAACAAAAGAGGGAGGTAATGTGCTCAAAATACAGAAGCCTGCATTTTGCTGAAAAATTTAGCAATGAAAACAAATACTTTAGAAAGCATATGATAGATTTTTTTTCAATAAACATAAAAACAGGGCATAGAATTTCAGCTGTTTTTGGCTAACAGCCCATAACCTCCATTGAAAATTT
The DNA here is from genome assembly GCF_001704415.2 of Capra hircus. Classification (NCBI taxonomy): domain Eukaryota; kingdom Metazoa; phylum Chordata; class Mammalia; order Artiodactyla; family Bovidae; genus Capra; species Capra hircus. The sequence continues at coordinate 33,573,544 of NC_030816.1, read as the reverse complement.
TCAGTTAAATAATAAATAACGGTGTATAACATTAAAAATTATAACTGATAAGAAGTGTGGCCAGGTGTCAGCACAGGAAGACCCTAAGCCCATCTCCTCTCATGGGCACACCAAAATTATAATAATTTACACATGAACTATCTGTGAGAATGACCTGAAGACTAGCAGCAAAAGTGTTCCACAACTAAAGACACAAAGAAGGAACCACAACAAGATAGGTGGGGATACAATTACAGTCAAGACCCACACTTCTAGGTTGATGACCCACAAACAAGATAAGTATAATTACAACTACAGAGGTTCTCTCAAAGGAGTAAGAATTCTGAACCCCACATCAGGCTCCCTGGATTCAGGAGGAGTTAGTTCTGTATCAAGAAGATGAACCCCTGAGAACCTCTGGCTTTGAAGGCCAGCAGAGCTTGTTTCTGGGAGACCAGGAAGGCTGTAGAAAACTGATTCTACTCTTAAAGGGCTCATGTGAAATCTTACATGATCCAGTCCCAGCCCAGAGGCAGTAATTTGAAAGAAGCACAGGCCAGACCAGCTTGCTGATTTCTGAAATGCCTTCTGGAGGGAAAGGATGAAACTGGGAGACCCCCTGCTGAGGACATAGAACTGGTAGTAGCCACTTTGGGAAACTTATTCTATCTGGAGGACACTGGGCTGGCAAGCACAATTCTGGAAAATTCTAGCCTATCAGCTCCAGGGTTGCAGCCTATGGCATGGTCTCTGCCTACACCTACCCATCTATGGCTCACTTTCTCAGTTAACCTATGTAACTTTCTTAGGAACCACAGAGGATTTTGAAAGCCCTCCCATTTCACTTAGTAGACATGGCAGCTGCACAGCCAGCCTCTGGCCTTCACACATTTAAACAATCTGGTCTGCCATTGTGTTTCAGGGATCTTATCTCAGAGGTCCAGATTTTCCTCATGAGAGAATGAGATCTATCCTCCCTCAGACTTCAAATTGAGAGTGAATTACCCACTCTGAGAACCACGCTGATCTTTGGTCTGTGAGAAGTAGGGCAGCAAGGGCACCATATCTCACCAGCTTTGTTTACTCCCCAGGTTCCCCAGTAACACAGCATCACACAGTTCTTAGAGGTGTGAAGGGGTGTGGAGGGGTTGAGAAATTTGATTGTCAAAAATAACTGGTTCTCTGGCTACCAGGAAATGGTTTGGGCCTGTGCCTAAAGTCTAGGCTCTTCATTTAATAAGTAAAAAAAAAAAAAAAAAAAATTGTGCTGTTTTCTCCAACACTGACTTGTTAGGTTCTCCCTAAAATTAATGATGGTGCAAGAATGGGTGGTTGATAGGGGTGATGGAAGGAGCAAACTACTTAGTGTCTCCAATTATGACTCTGTTCTATGTGCTCAATACACAATAAAATTGAAAGCAAATTGAAAGAATAAAAATTCATCTGCAGCAATAGTAATGATTAACATCAGGTTTATTTAGAATATACTGTTGAATAAGCATACTGATATGAGTCTGAGTGAACTCTGGGAGTTGGTGATGGACAGGGAGGCCTGGCGTGCTATGATTCATGGGGTCACAAAGAGTCGGACATGACTGAATGACTGAACTGAACTGAACTGAAAGCATACTGAACTGATCCTAAAGACCTGGCTATCAGATTATTTGGGGCTTTGGTGTTAAAACACAACTAAGTAAGATATTATAGCTCAGCTCACATTTCTAAAAGTTTCTTAAAGAAAAAACCTACAAAGAGAAATAAGCCTCTGGTTTTGATTCATCAGCCTGGAGGAATTGGAACAATGGGGATCACTGATGGTGACAGGAACAGAGAGTTGGCAACGATCACCAGGAGAGGGTCAATTGCCAGTGTGGGGGTTGGTTAAGTGCTCACTTGGTTAAATGCTGCCTGGAGACCAGTTTGTGCAGAGCCCCCAAACCCACACTTAAATTCAGGGCCTGTACCTAGGTTAACTGGCCTTAAGCATGTCCATTTCGAAAGAAATATACACTCCAAAATGATCCTGTCTCAAGGCCAGGGATAAGAAATAAGGACATGGGGACAGAGAATTGTATCACTTTAAAAGAAAACACATTTTTGTCTCCTTTCCCCATTAAAGACTACTCTTTTCCTTCTTTAAGACCCTGATGTTAAATCTCCATCTCCATTTGCCCTGTCAATGAATGAGGGAGTGTAAGCACCTGCCCAGACACTAATCTATCACCACACAAGGCAAAGTGATCAGAAAAAAAGCATGCTAAAATATAACTACCAATAATAGTGGTACTACCTCAAAGAGAAATCTACTACTAACATCATTTATGGAGTAGATCAGCATTTGAGAGGCTATGCACTTATTTTACCATATAAACAAGTAAAAAAGAAATGAAAACAAAGGACAGTACAGAATAACACATACTAAATTTCTAATTGCTTTCCTGACACTCATTTGTTTATAATGTGCTGAGTACATTGACAGGATAATAACTGAAGAGCATGACAAATGTCTGAAATGTACATGACGATTGCGGATCCACTGTCAGAATAAAATAATCACTTCATGAGTCAGCTAGTGTTTTCAGCTCTAACTGACACAGTAGATTTGCAATTACGGACTCCTCTTCTGAGTTTGCCTTTTATTTTTATTAAAACAGAAATAACTCCCCCCCTTTTTTTATTTTTTGCATTAAGTAAGCTGCTGGATCATAGAAAAAGCAAGAGAGTTCCAGAAAAACATCTATTTTTGCTTTATTGACTATGCCAAAGACTTTGCTGTGTAGATCACAATAAACTGGAAAATTCTGAAAGAGATGGGGATACCAGACCATCTGACCTGCCTCTTGAGAAACCTATATACAAGTCAAAAAGCAAGAGTTAGAACTGGACATGGAACAACAGACTGGTTCCAAATAGGAAAAGGAGTACGTCAAGGCTGTGTATTGTCACCCTGCTCATTCAACTTATATGCAGAGTACATCATGAGAAACGCTGGGCTGGAAGATGCACAAGCTGGAATCAAGATTGCCGGGAGAAATATCAATCACCTCAGATATGCAGATGACACTATCCTTATGGCAGAAAGTGAAGAGGAACTAAAAAGCCTTTTGATGAAAGTGAAAGTGAAGACTGAAAAAGATGGCTTAAAGCTCAACATTCAGAAAACAAAGATCATGGCATCTGGTCCCATCACTTCATGGGAAATAGATGGGGAAACAGTGGAAACAGTGTCAGACTTTATATTTTTGGGCTCCAAAATCACTGCAGATGGTGACTGCAGCCATGAAATTAAAAGACACTCACTCCTTGGAAGAAAAATTATGATCAACCTAGATAGCATATTGAAAAGCAGAGACATTACTTTGCCGACTAAGGTCCGTCTAGTCAAGGTGATGGTTTTTCCTGTGGTCATGTATGGATGTGAGAGTTGGACTGTGAAGAAAGCTGAGTGCCGAAGAATTGATGCTTTTGAACTGTGGTGTTAGAGAAGACTCCTGAAAGTCCCTTGGACTGCAAGGCGACCCAACCAATCCATTCTGAAGGAGATCAGCCCTGGAATTTCTTTGGAAGGAATGATGCTGAAGCTGAAACTCCAGTACTTTGACCACCTCATGCGAAGAGTTGACTCACTGGAAAAGACTCTGATGCTGGGAGGGATTGGGGGCAGGGGGAGAAGGGGACGACAGAGGATGAGATGGCTGGATGGCACCACTGGCTCGATGCACATGAGTCTGAGTGAACTCCAGGAGTTGGTGATGGACAGGGAGGCCTGGCGTGCTGCGATTCATGGGGTCGCAAAGAGTCGGACACGACTGAGTGACTGAACTGAACTGAACTGAGGTATCATTCTCTAGATCAGTTGTTCAGTGTGAATGTTCATTCTGATAAACCCAAAGCTCTTGGACATATTTTCTGACTCAGAGGACATGTCTTCTGTGTAACACAAGGTGGATGCTTCCTGTCATGCATCCTGGAAATGTTCAGCCCAGAACAGCCGAAGAGAAATGGAGCTGGTTGTATGGTGCTCCACCTGATCTGCCCTCATACCATTCAATCTTGGGACTGATTGCTTTTTTTTTTTTTTTAAATATACTGTATCTTGGAGTCAGAAAATTCTTTCTCAACTGCCATTCAGACTGGAGAATGGCTGTGGCAGCATCTTTGTGATTCTCTAAGGATGTGTTCATGTTCAGAGAGAGTTGGAAGGAAGCTCTTCTCCCTTCCAAATCTCCACAGAGACTGCTGGCATCCAGTACCAAAAAAGCAGACTGTTTTGCCTTCTTAAGCTTTAGGAAGATATTAAGGTCTGCTCTTTTCCTCTTATTATGTTAGAAAGGAAGAGCTATTATAGAAACATTAAAAATATACTAAACAAGCTTGGAAGCCAATAGAGCAGATGGAACACATATTTTTAACAAGTAACTCCAACGTACTTAAATGAAATCCAGAACTTTAATACATAATATAATTAGGTTGAATGGAAAATAAGCACAAAAAAAGGAAAAATGAGAGAAGAAAATAAAGTAAATGAATAATTCCAAGTAAAAATAATAACTAAAGAAGAATACAAAAAAGTCATTATCCCTTTCTGAAACAAAATTGTATGTGCATGAAACCTGCACATGGGGAAGCAAAAAATGATTAAAGACAGAATTTCTTAACTGTTAAGATGAGAAAAATAATTTATGAGGGAACTCAAAATCAGAAAGTAGTGAGACACTTTAAAAACTTGAAGACAGTTGTACATATGTAAAGAGAGCACTAATCTCATTATTGGTCCATATTCTCTTCTTCCTGCAAAAGTCCATGTATTTATTTCTGATTCCTAATAGCAGATGATCTAGTAAGCCATCTTAGAGAATATGGCCATTTTTGAAGGAAATGGCACCCCACTCCAGTACTCTCGCCTGGAGAATCCCATGGACAGAAGAGCCTGGTGGGCCATGGTCCATGGGGTCGCAGAGAGCTGGACATGACTAAAGTGACTGAGCACAACCTTTATTCATTCAATGTAGCTTTTTAAAACTGTCTATATATGAATATATATATATATAAGTATATATAAACACATATACACATTTTTTCTTTTCTTTAATTTAGAAAGGAGTGGGCTTTTTAGCTAGAATGAGCATACTGAGCAAAGGCAATAAGGCAAGATGACATGGTCAATGAATGCAATTTCTTACTGAGCTTTCTAAGGAGGGGACAACAGAGGATGCTAACAAATTAGGTAATGGTTAAATTAAAGATCTTATACGCTGTGGTAAGGATTTTATATGGGCTTCGCAGTTGGTGCAGGGGTAAAGAATCTGCCTGACACTGCAGAGATGAAGGTTCCATCCCTGGGTTGGGAAGATCCCTGGAGCAGGAAATGGCAACTCACTCCAGTATTCTTGCCTGGAAAATACCAAGGAAAGAGGGGCCTGAGGGGCTACATTCCATGGGATCACAGAGTTGGACAGGATTGATCACACAATGATTTTGCATTTTAGCTTATAGGAAAATAAATTTGTAAAGACTTAAACAATGAAATTCTAGTAGTCTCAGTCTTTTAAAACCATATTTTCTTATAAAAAATAAATATACCACAACTCCATTAATATCACTATTTATTTTAATAAATTAAACATTGTGACTCAAAAAATCAATGCTAAATTAATTTCCAGAAAGAATACAGCTTTTTCCCCCACACAAACACACACACATAAATATGATACACTTTCCAGGAGTCAAATATTTCCCCCAAGAAACTTACGATTGACTGAGGAATGGATAGTAAAGCCAAGGGTAATTCAGAGACAGATAAGGAGAAAACTGCATGAAGTTCTTTGGTTGCAAAAAGCAGAAACTAATTCTGACTAAAATTTGAACACATATTCCTAACAGATACATTTCTAACAACGACAAAGTCAAACAACATCCATGTCACCTATCATATCAACACAAAGACATCAAAAATTGTTACTTAATCACAATCAGTATCTCAAATGAACTACAAAATATCTGTAATTTTAGCTCAAAAATATTACTTTTTACACTAAATATAACCATAGTTAACCACATAACTATAGTTATAACCATATAACATTTATCAAGAGCTTGTCACATGCCAGGCACTGTTTTCAGCACTTAACAGGTACGCACTTATTTAATACTTAGAATACTCTTATGAGGTGACTATAATAATTTTTTCCATTTTACAAAGACACAAAACCAGAAAGTAGTTAAAAAATGGGTCCAAGGTAATACAGCTAATTAGTGGTAAAGCAAGAATTTCAATGGTCAGTTAGGCTCAATGACCATTTTTTTAACCACTTTAATACTTCTATCATAACTCTACTAATATTTTACAAGTGATTATTGATTCTCAATTATTCCTTTTAGATTTATATCATCTTCCTCTATAACGTGCATATCCTTTAGGAATTATTTCAGAGGTTCTACACATAATAATCAATCCCTAGTTTAGGAAGATCCCCTGGAGGAGGAAATGGCAACCCGTTCCAATATTCTTGCCTGGAGAAGTCCATGGAAGAGGAGCCTTGTGGATTAAGGTCCATGGGGTTGCAAAGAGTTGGACACGATTGAGTGACATCTACTTTTGCTTTATTGACTAGTCCGAAGCCTTTGACTGTGTGGATCACAACAAACTGGAAAATTCTGAAAGAGATGGGAATACCAGACCACCTAACCTGCCTCCTGAGAAATCTGTATGCAGGTCAAGAAGCAACAGTCAGAACGGACAGGGAAAAACAGACTGGTTCCAAATTGGGAAAGGAGTATGTCAAGGCTGTATATTGTCACCTTACTTATTTAACATATGCAGAGTACATCATGAGAAATGCCAGCTGGATGAAGTATAAACTGGAAATACGAACAACCTCAGATATGTAGGTGACACCACCCTTATGGCAGAAAGTGAAGAGGAATTAAATAGCCTCTTGATAAAGGTGAAAGAGGAGAGTGAAAAAGTTGGCTTAAAGTTCAACATTCAGAAAACTAAGATCATAGCATCCAGTCCCATCACTTCATGGCAAATAGATGGGAAAACAATGGAAACAGTGTCAGACTTTATTTGGGGGGGGCTCCAAAATCACTGCAGATGGTGATTGCAGCCAGGAAATTAAAAGACTCTTGCTCCTTGGAAGAAAAGCTATGACCAACCTAGGTAGCATATTCAAAAGCAGAGACATTACTTTACCAACAAAGGTCCATCTAGTCAAAGCTATGGTTTTTCCAGTAGTCATGTATGGATGTGAGATTTGGATCATAAAGAGAGCTGAGTGCCAAAGAACTGATGCTTTTGAACTCTGATGTTGGAGAAGACTCTTGAGAGTCCCTTGGGCTGCAAGGAGATCCATCCAGTCAATCCTAAAGGATATCAGTCCTAAATATTCATTGGAAGGGCTGATGCTGAAGCTGAAATGCCAATACTTTGGCCACTGGATGTGAAGAACTGACTCTTTGGAAAAGATCATGATGCAGGGGAAAGATTGAAGGAGGGAGGAGAAGTGGATGACAGAGGATGGGATGGTTGGATGGAAACACTGATGCAATGGACATGAGTTTGAGTAGGCTTCAGGAGTTGGTGATGGACAGGGAGACCTGACGTGCTACAGTCCATTGGGTCGCAAAGAGTTGGGCACGACTGAGCAACTGAACTGAACTGAACTGAGCAGCTAACACTTTCACACTTTTACCCATAATAAAACTCCAGAGTCCATTATATATAAACTTTCATATGTGAAAATACTTCTATTTTTCCTACATAGTCAATACAATTTGGTTAAATATAGAATCCAAGATTCCTAATAAGAAATTTTAGATAATATTCTATTACCTTTTTCAAGGTAGTATTGTCAAAAAAATATTTGAGGTTATAGTGATTCTTGTTCTTTCATGGAGGATCTGATATTTCTTTAAAGGGGTGTTTTGGTTTTTTTCTTTATTTCCAGTGTGTTGAAATTTCATTATGTATGTACATACATGTGTGTGTTATTCCCATGTTCTTTTTCTGTTCAATTAAACAGATCATACAAATCCTGTACCCATTTTCTAGATTTCTTCCCTCTGTACTTTGAAACATACTTTCTGCATTCTGGAAATACTCTTATGTTCAATTGTTCAGTCCCACGGATTCATTTCTTATTTCTGTTTTATTTTTAGCTCATATTTTAAGCTCCTGAATTTACTTGTTTGCTTACTCTTGTTATCGAGATATTTCATCTACCTTATCTGTGTTGCTTCATTTTTTTGGGTACCAAACAGTGTCATGTGGATTATAGTACATACAGATAATAGTTATTCTGAATCCTACTGTTTATTTTTACTCTGTTGACTATTAATATAGTTGCCTCTGTTTGGTGTTCAGTTTTCCATGCTTCTTTAGTGCTTTTGTACTTCTGCATGTATTTATTGATTCTGTGTTGTGTGTTTACATTTGTACTTATTATTACTGGTTGATGATTACTAGTCCTGTTATGTCTAAGGGTAGCATCGCTCCAGGATATTTCCAGTTATCAAGGGTTCTGCATTCGCTGTGCCCAAGTTTTCAAACTTAGTACTCACTTCTGGAGGAAGAAAATACAGCTGCCTCTCCCTAGTCCAGGATGTGAGTGTGGGGAGAGTGTACAGTGTGGAGGTTTCCACCCCTCTGGCTGTCTGCTGAGGTCCATCCTTCCCACCCGCCTCCTGGTGGTTCTGGGAGGAGGTGGATGTTCCTTTGCTGAAGACTGTACAGTAAGAGTCAGCAGCGCTCTTCCATGCTTTGGTCGATGGCTTTTTTCTTTATCCAGTTTCCACCGGCTTTCTACTTTTCTGCAATGTCTTAGATCTTAGATAGTATAAGATATCCTAATACTGAAACTAAGTTATCCTATTTCTCTACCCTCTTAGAACTAATTAAGAAACATTAATATTAAACTGTAAATTAATGTTATCCCCCAAATGTCTGTGCAACAGTTTGCTATTGGCATCATTTTGTGTAAAAGAAATGATGCAGAAAACATGTTTTGGTAGTTTTCATGAATTCAACTCTGTACTTGGAGAATGTAAACCTATAATTATACCTGTTCTTTTCCTTCCTTCTTTTATAATTTAAATTAATTTATTGTAATTGGAGGTTAATTACTTTACAATATTGTATTGGTTTTGCCATACATCAACATGAATCTGCCCCAGGTGTACATGTGTTCCCAATCCTGAACCCCTTCCCACCTCCCCCTCACACCATCCCTTCAGGTCATCCCAGTGCACCAGCCCCAAGCATCCTGTATCCTGCATCGAATCTGGACTGGTGATTTGTTTCTTATATGATATTATACATGTTTCAATGCCATTCTCCCAAATCATCCCACCCTTTCCCTCTCCCACAGAGTCCAAAAGATTGTTCTATACCTCTGTGTCTCTTGCTGTCTTGCATACAGGGTTATTAAAGTGTAAGAAGCTCTGAGAGGATGATAAGAGCTGCTCTATCTTCAACTTTGTCAATGTTACTCAAATATGAATAATGTCTCACAAATTGATAACTCTTCAAAAGCCATGTACAATTTCATTGTCTTCTTCCTTACCTCATCAATAAAACTATGAAAGTCATAGTAGCATCAAAATTTCCTACATAAGATTAAAGGAAATTATTCATTAAAGGTTAGACTCATGTGGAAAGTCAACTGAAAAAGTTATTCAAACTCATTGGCAAATTTGTTGCAAGAATTATCCCAAGCATTTTATCTATGGACCCTTTGACTCTGGTCAAGAATAGTCCTGACTGAGTAATTCATCACAAAACAAAACCCACATACGATGAGTTATCAAAGTTAAAAAATGTAATTACCACTAAAATAAATATTATGCAATTATTATAATAAAAAACAATAAATCATATACAAACATATGCATTTTAAAGTTACAGTGCAAAAGAAAAATGGACAAACAAATGAATTAAAACATTTTAAATAAAAAGAAGAGTGACACTGCACTACTAAGCAAGGAGAACTTTCGAGGAGAATAACAGGCTTCAAATTTACAAACCCAAAGCTGCTGGCTGAGTTCTCAAAGTCCAAAATGATCCTCATAAATGTGAATAAATGCTCCAATTATCCTAATTATCAAAGGAAGTATCCTGAGTCTGTCTATACCGGGCTGATTGATGTCTGGCAGACAGGCATACTGTATCATCTCTGTCCGTTATTCCTTTCTCTGTGTCTTGAATACTGCTCTGTGCATGTTGGCATGCCATCTTCAGCGTGAGTGACATGTCTTGCTGTCTCCCTCCACTCTGTATATTTAATTATCATGTGGCACTAGAAACCAAACACAGACACATACACACATGAAAGTGTCAGTTGCTCAGTCTTGCCAGACTTTTTGTGACCGCATGGACAGTAGCCCACCAGGCTCCTCTGTTCATTGAATTCCCAGGCAAGAATACTGGAGTGGGTAGCCATTTCCTTCTCCAGGGGAATCTTCCTGACCCAGGGATCAAACCTGTCTCCCACACTGCAGGCAGATTCTTTTCCACTGAGCACTATTGCTTTATGTTCTGCATTTTCACCAAATTTTAAGCCCTTCTAGTCACTGCTTTTCTTCATACTCACCTACCAAAATGAAATGAAATGCTTAAACTTTTCTTATAGAAATAACTGAGGAAAGAACATCAATCAACCCCACTGCTCCCATAGATATTTAGAATATATTAGCTAATCAAGGTCAGAATTTTCTCAGAAATATCACTGTATATATTTCACATTGCGTGAAGTCATTTGTATTGATCAATAAATCAATTCTTGAGAATCAAAACTTATTAAATAAAAAGCTATAAATGGGGCATTTGGTATTTCTTACATAAAATTGGAGAATAATGTTAAAAATTGTTTGATTCTTAAATTGACTGAAATCTAATGATTAAAGGAAAAGACAGAAATTCTAACCTTACTTGATTTGGGCTTTTTGTTCTTAATTCTGAAAAATTCTGTTACTAGCAGATTCACATTTAAGATCACTGTACATATTAGTGACATGAAGAGATATCAATTTTCCAACCTGGGTGTAAATGGTTGAATTAGCCTGGTATTCATGTTATCGCACTTATTATTTCAGGTGCAACATCAAAGCAGAAAATCAGATTATTTCCCACATCATTTCAAATTATAAAAAATAGTCATACATTTTTTTGAGTTTTATTATTCCATTTTATAATGAAACATGAAGAATATATAATTTCTCTTAGGTTTAAACTCTTTTCACTCATTTGATTAACAAAATTGACTGGATATAACCCATTCGATGCTCCATTTCACTCTGTAAATGTTCAGACACAAAATCACAAGGTAGGTCATTATAAAGACTAGAGCAGAATTAAATGTGACATACAAAACATTACATCATTTTCCTTTTGTCATTTTAAAGAGAACACACTGGTTTGAGCTAATTGTAGATTTCAGATGAACTGTAATCATATCATTTCACCCTCACCTGGGGAAGTAAAAAATTAAACTTTATCCATTAGGCAGTAACCTTAAGATTACAGAATGATCTCTTTTCCTTAATTCACAGGCAGTATAATAGTTACATCATATCAGAAGAGATTAGAATTTTAAGACAAGATCCATAGAGAATTTTAATTTCCCTAGCTAGTTTTCTGTTATTTTTACCATATGAGTGTCAATTCCTTATACAATATAGAAGAGTTGTAGTAATTAGATATATTTAGGCTTGAAAGCAAGGGAAAACTTGAATATATTGCCTGATAACCCAACTGAGCTTTTTCTATGTAAGCTAAAAATTGATGTTTAAGCTATTAATTACTAAAGAAATACTTTTTAAGTGTATTAAATTTATTTCAGGCACTATTTCAGACAAATGGTGAATACAGTAAAAGAAAAACACCAAATCTCCAATTTCAAAGATCTCTATTCTAGTAGGGTTACACGGAAGTGCTGCTGCTGCTGCTAAGTCATAGCTGTTGGGTCAGACTCTGTGTGACCCCATAGACAGCAGCCCACCAGGCTCCTCTGTCCCTGGGAATCTCCAGGCAAGCATACTGGAGTGGGTGGCCATTTCCTTCTCTAATGCATGGATGCATGCATGCTATGTCGCTTCAGTCGTGTCCAACTCTGTGTGACCCCATGGACAGTAGACCACCAGGTTCCCCTGTCCATAGGATTCTCCAGGCAAGAATACTGTAGTGGGTTGCCCTTTCCTTCTCCATGGAAGTGCTCAGTTCAGTTCAGGTCTGTCACTCAGTCGTGTCTGACTCTTTGTGACCCCAAGAATCGCAGCACACCAGGCCTCCCCGTCCATCACCAACTCCTGGAGTTCACTCAGACTCACGTCCATCAAGTCAGTGATGCCATCCAGTCATGTCATCCTCTGTAGTCCCCTGCTCCTCCTGCCCCCAATCCCTTTCAGACTCAGAGTCTTTTCCAATGAGTCAACTCTTCCCATGAGATGGCCAAAGTACTAGAGTTTCAGCTTTAGCATCATTCCTTCCAAAGAAATCCCAGGGCTGATCTCCTTTAGAATGGACTGGTTGGATCTCCTTGCAGTCCAAGGGACCCTCCAGAGTCTTCTCCAACACCACAGTTCAAACGCATCAATTCTTCAGCGCTCAGCCTTCTTCACAGTCCAACTCTCACATCCATACATGACTACTGGAAAAACCATAGCCTTGACTAGACGGACCTTAGTCGGCAAAGTAATGTCTCTGCTTTTGAATATGCTGTCTAGGTTGGTCATAACTTTTCTTCCAAGGAGTAAGCGTCTTTTAATTTCATGGCTGCAGTCACCATCTGCAGTGATTTTGGAGCCAAATATATAAAGTCTGACACTGTTTCCACTGTTTCCCCATCTATTTCTCATGATGTGATGGGACCAGATGTCATGATCTTCATTTTCTGAATGTTGAGCTTTAAGCCAACTTTTTCACTTTCATCAAGAGGCTTTTTAGTTCCTCTTCACTTTCTGCCATAAGGGTGGTGTCATCTGCATATCTGAGGTGATTGATATTTCTCCCGGCAATCTTGATTCCAGCTTGTGTTTCTTCCAGTCCAGCATTTCTCATGATGTACTCTGCATATGAGTTAAATAAGCAGGGTGGCACTATACAGCCTTGACATACTCCTTTTCCTATTTGGAACCAGTCTGCTGTTCCATATCCAGTTCTAACTATTGCTTCCTGACCTGCATACAGATTTCTCAAGAGGCAGGTCAGGTGGTCTGGTATTCCCATCTCTTGAAGAATGTTCCACAGTTTATTGTGATCCACACAGTCAAAGGCTTTGGCATAGTCAGTAAAGCAGAAATAGATGTTTTTCTGGAACTCTCTTGCTTTTTCGATGATCCAGCGGATGTTGGCAATTTGATCTCTGGTTCCTCTGCCTTTTCTCAAACCAGCTTGAACATCAGGAAGTTCACGGTTCACGTATTGCTGAAGCCTGGCTTGGAGAATTTTGAGCATTACTTTACTAGCGTGTGAGATGAGTGCAACTGTGCAGTAGTTTGAGCATTCTTTGGCATTGCCTTTCTTTGGGATTGGAATGAAAACTGACCATTCCCAGTCCTATGGCCACTGAAGTGCTAGGCAATTATAATTGAAAATAGGAAATGTGACAATCAGAATATTTATTTGGATACAGAGACTTTCACAATGAAGTGATACAGTACCTAGTCCAGCAACGGAAACTAAAGAAAAGTCCCATAAAGAAAGTCATGTTGTTGTTCAGTCACTGAGTCAAGTCAGTAAGCTGGCTCTTTGCTACTCCATGGACTGCAGCAGGCCAGGCCCCTCTGTCCTTAACTATCTCCCAGAGTTTGCTCAAATTCACGTCCATTGAGTCATCAATGCTATCTAACTATCTCATGCTCTATCACTTTCTTCTCCTTTTGTCTTTAATCTTTCCCAGTCTCAGAGTCTTTTCCAGGAATCAGTTCTTTGCATCAGGTGCTCAAGGTATTGGAGCTTCAGCATCAGTCCTTCCAGTGAGTATTCAGGCTTGATTTCCTTTAGGAATGACTTGTTTAATCTCCTTGCAGCCCAAGGGACTCTCAAGAGTCTTCTCCAACACCACAGTTCAAAAGTATCAATTCTTTGGCCCTTAGCCTTTCTTATGGACCAACTCTCACATCCACGCATGACTACTGGATAAACCATAGCTTTGACTCTATGAATCTTTGTTGGCAAAGTGATTTATCTGCTTTTAAATACACTGTCTAGGTTTGTCATAGCTTTCCTTCCAAGGAGCAAGCATCTTTTAATTTCATGGTTGCCGTCACCATCTGCAGTGATTTTGAAGCCCAAGAAAATAAAAGCTGTCATTGTTTCTGCTTTTTCCCCTTTTATTTGCCATGAAGTTATGGGGCTGGATGCCATGATCTTAGTTTTTTTAATGTTGAGTTTCAAGCTAGCTTTTTCACTTTCTTCTTTCACCCTCATCAAAAGAAAGTCATATCCAGGTAGAAATCAAAATGCTATAATTTCTGCTAATGCTTTTTACTTTATCTTGAGAACTAATATTTATTGACTATGTTTAAGAAAGTCAATTTTTAAAATAAGATTTGTATTTCCTAAAAGTTTCTAAGCGAAAATAAAGGCAACAGACCAGAGGAAGGGAAGTTATCAAGTTATCTGTATAATGATTGTAAAGCCAAAACTCAGAGACTCTCTCTCCTGTAGTACTGATAGGGTCAACATATCAGAGCTGGAATTGAGATCCAGGGAATGGTCAGATTGCTTACCAGGCAGATTCATAATAGCTAAGAACCGACCTAGTTAGTAATAGAGTGGCACTCTGACTTACATTTTGTCTTTATTCTTTGTGCTAGGATATCCACAGTAAGCACACAGAAAGCACAGTAAGAAATTCTGAGAGATGAAAGGAAAGTATGCTTAAGTCTTTTTGATTTATGACTATATTAATGCAATCAAACTCTCATCTTGATTTTGAAATTTGAACAAGATTCACTTGCTATGGTTCAGGCTTGAGGGTGTTCCTGTGATGGCCCCACCTTTATATATCACTCTGGCTCATTTTACAGATGATCATTTCTTTCTCATCCTGTTTAATCAGCCTTAAAATGAAAGTATCAATAAAATTTCATAAGTATGTGTTGCTGTTGTTGTTTAAAAAAGCTTAAATGATCACATTTCTGCCAGTTTGTGGAAGAACTAAATCTCTGTGAGTGGCCCAGATATTTATTTTTTCGACATCTATATTAACCAGATTTTTAAGCATAACAAAAATCCAATATGGATTACCTTAAGAAAAAGGAAAATGCATCAATTCAGAAAATCAAACCGTAGCAGGACACTACCATGACACAGGAACAGGGACCAGGAATTGAAATGCCAACAGAACCTGATTTCTACGTACACCCAGGCTCTGAATGCTTGCTTGAATTGTTTAGTTTCTTCCAGGACTGGAATCTTGGCTGCTATAATCCTATATTTCACATCCTCTCACCTTACTCTTCAAGCCTGCTCAATCTCTTAGAATTCAGACTCCTAAAGAAGGGCTGAGATTGGGTTATACCTGGAACAGACAGACTCAGTCAGTTTTGCTGAGCTATTTGATGGGAATCACCATAAAATCACAGGGTTGGCTAGAAATAAGCCCATGCATATATGGGCAATTAACTTACAACAAGGGAGTCAAGAATATACAATGGAGAGCCAAGATTTTGCAATAGTCTTTTCAATAAATAGTGTTGGGAAAACTGGGACAGAAATAGGCAAAAGAATAAAACTAGACATCTATCATATACCATGTTTTTATTTAGTCACTCAGTCCTGTCCAACTCTTTTGTGACCCCATGGACCATAGCCCACAGGTCTCTCTACCCATGGGATTTCCCAGGAAAGAATCCTGGAGTTGGATGCCATTGTCCTCTCCAGGACATCTTCTGACCCACGGTTAGAATCCATTCTCCTGCCCTGGCAGGCAGATTCTTTACCCGTGAGCCACCAGGGAAGCCCACCTTATACCATATACAAACACTAAGTCAAAAGCGTAATCTACTTTTGACTTAGTTTCAAGATTTGAATGTAAGACCTGAAACCATAAAGATTCTAGGGGGAAAAAAAAAACATGTGCAACAAACACCTTGCTAGGTCTCAGCGATGATTTTTCTCATTTGACACTGAAAAGCAAAGGCAAGAAGAGCAAAAGTAAACAAATAGGACTATATCAAGCTCAAAAGCGCCACACACCAAAAGAAACCATTCGCAAAAGGGAACCCACTGAATGGGATAAAACATTTGTAATTTGTAAATCTGATAGGGGTTGATATACGAAAGTTTATTTAATAAACTCACATAACTCAATAGCGAAAACTCAGCCTGATTTAAAATAGGCAAAGAATCTGAATAGACATTTTTCCAGGGATATACATATGGCCAGTAGACAGATGAAAAGGTATTCAACATTTCTAATCATTAGGGAAATACAAACAAAACCACAAAGAGATATAACTTTGCACCTGTTAGAAGAGCTATTTGGAAAATGTCCAAAATAACAAGTACTAGCAAGGATGTAGAGAAAAGGAAATCCTTGTGCATTGTCTGGAATGTAAATTGGGCATTCACTATGGAAAAACCATGGGTCCATCTCAAAAAAATAATAATAGAACTACAATATGGCCCAGCAATTCTACTTCTGCATGCTTATACAAAGAAAATATAAACACCAACTTAAAAAGATACATATACCTCCATGTTTATAGTAACATTATGTATGATAGGTAAGATTTGGAAACAACCTAAACATCTTTCAACAGAACAACAAAATGTGGTATACACACACACACACACACACACACACACACACATATATTTATAACGGAATATTATTCAGCCACAAAAAGAAGGAAACCTTGCCATTTGCAACAATGATGAACCTTGAGAGCATTATGCGAAGTGAAATAAGCCTGATATAACCTACATATGAGTCACATACCTGCGTAAACTACCAAAAAAAAAATAAAATTAAGCTCACAAATACAGAGATCAGATTGGTGGTTGACAGAGGCTGGAAGTGTAGGTGTAGGGATGGGAAATCAGTCATGAGGATGTAATGTCCATGGCAACTATAATTAATGATGATGCATTCAAAAATCGCTCAGAGTAGATCTTAAAAGTTTTCATCACAATCAGAAAAAAGAAAATATTTATAAGGCAGTAGGGATATATGAATGTGAAACTATGACTCTTGGTGGAGTGTTTTACTTTAAAATGGTGCATCTGAGTAAATAATACTCAATTTTAGTCATCAAATTTCAAACTAAAGATTAGAAAAGTTAGCATTCACTTCTTTTAATTACCCTTGTCTAGACAGATTACTCAGAATCTGAAATCTCTCTGTAGCTAGAGACTCCAGGTTACTCAACTGACAGCCAAAATTTACCTCAATTTTCTATTAATCCAAGATCATTATAACATACCATTAAGTTCTTTATTCCCAAGTTTAACTTTCAAGATAAAACTAAAAGTCAAAAGCAGCGATACCAAACCACAAATTTGAATGCTGTACACAAGAGTAACTGTCAGCCTTTCTCTTATACAATCTGGGGATATCCAGTGTGGCAGGTGTCTGTTAATAAAACATAATATAACTTTACATATACTATAACCTATTAATTTCCTGGAAACCTTTCTGCTTATTTAGATCCTACAGTAAACAGGTAGAAGTAACTATGGGTACAGATCATAGACAGTTGAATGGCAGGGTTAATTTATACGCTTTTCCTACACTATAGCAATTACCCAGGGGCAAGGCTGAAGAGGTCAATTAACCAGGTGAGTCAGCAGTACTATATTTATTTTTGTTTTCAATGGAGAGAATCACCTACGTCACATCAAGTAATGGAAGTCTTGTGTAAGGTTCAAACAAAGTCTGACAACTGGATTATCTTGCAATCTTCCAACAACTGCAGTCTGATGAACTTTACCTAGAACTCTGTCTTTATACATCTTAGCTATTTTGAAATGTGTGCTTTTCTCTTTTTCTGCTTTCTCATTTGCAACACTACCACCTTGTTTATCTAGTTCAGCATTGTGAGAGAACAATTCTGGTAGTCCTGTGAATCCTCATCAATCTACTGTAGGTAGTGCCTTGAAAGACCATCTTGTAAGGTCTGTCCAAGAGATAGGTTACCTGGGGGCATGTGCCAACCCCTGAATCCTAAACTAAGAATCAGAAATATGTGATTAGTTACACAGAAAATCCCTTAAAGAGGACTCTGAGTAGGAATTGTAAGAAAAAGAACATGGGACGGTGGCAGGTATCCTGTCCAGGACATACTGGGGAGATATCCAATTATGAAAGATGTTAATATGGTGAAAATAGAAAGGAGTTGACAGCCAGAACAGCCAACACATAAGCATGTCATACTGAAGGAGCTGTAGTAGGGTAGAGTGGATAGGAATTTTACAGAATCAAAGGTCTATTGAAGGGAAGGAAAATAAAGACGAATCGAATACCACAGGCAGAAATGACTAATTTGTATGACTCTCCCAGCACTGGGTTCCATCTGCTTACCCTTTTAATCTATATATTATGGGCTTGTTAATGTATTCAGTACAGGAAGTTCCAAAACACCTGATTCTAAATTTGTTTAGCCATTCAACTATGGAATGTAAATGAGACTGTGATTCCAGCAACTACTCCTTCCAAGGCTCTTAGACCTCGGTTATTTTCATGCACAGAAGGCAATTGGCTCCAATAAAATTTTAGTCTAGGATGGACTCCCAACTTTTAAATGTGTTTACTTTAGGAGTAAGGATAGGTGCCAGGGGAATTTTCTGGGTAGGGACTAAAATGACCTATTTTTACTATTTATATATTCATTCACTGGGCTTCCCAGGTGGAGCTAGTGATAGAAGACCTGCCTGCCAATGCAGGAGACATAAGAGACATGGGTTCAATCCCTGGCTTAGAAAGATCCCCTGGAGAAGGTCATGGCAACCCACTCCAGTATTCTTCCCAGGAGAATTCCAAGGACAGAGGAGCCTGGAGAGCTACAGTTCACAGCGTCACAAAGAGTTGGACATAACTGAAGTGACTTAGCATGCATGCACGCACATTCATTCAAAGAGGGGTTACTTACAATTTTTGAGTGTTTTGTCGAATAAAATTTGTTTAAAAAATAATAAGTAGCAGCCATTCTGGATGTGGGTGTAATTTCTAAGTGTATATTTATATGAAAGGCATTTTACATGTAGGAATTATATCACTTTGGTTATAAATATTATGGCTGAGTATGGAAGTCTCATCCTTTATTATGCTGCAATCCAAGCCTTGTTATGAATAAAAGCTTGGAGATAATATCCTGCTGCTGCTGCTGCTAAGTCACTTCAGTCGTGTCTGACTCTGTGCCTCCCCATAGACG
Organism: Capra hircus; assembly: GCF_001704415.2. Classification (NCBI taxonomy): domain Eukaryota; kingdom Metazoa; phylum Chordata; class Mammalia; order Artiodactyla; family Bovidae; genus Capra; species Capra hircus. The sequence goes on along the minus strand of NC_030816.1, from coordinate 33,554,188 downwards.
GCAGCCCACCAGGCTCCCCCATCCCTGGGATTGTCCAGGCAAGAACACTGGAGTGGGTTGCCATTTCCTTCTCCAATGCATGAAAGTGGAAAGTGAAAGTGAAGCCGCTCAGTCGTGTCCAACTCTTCACTACCCCATGGACTGCAGCCTACCAGGCACCTTGGTCCATGGGATTTTCCAGGCAAGAGGACTGGAGTGGGGTGTCATTGCCTTCTCCAATGTTTAACATTGGATCACACCAAAACTTAACACTGAGGAGTAAATTAGATTCTATTAAGTCAAAAAAGGTTATAACCAAAAGTATTTTTTCTTTACAGATGAAACAAAATTTTAAAAATTAGAAGATCACCTCTGTGTTCTTAAGAAAAATGCATTCATTGTTCTTTCCAAATAGCAAGTTATTTATGGCACAGATTGTTATAAACATTTATAGTAATTGATAAAATATTCTTTAGTTTATAAATACTACACAAAGAATTATAAGTTAACTGCTATATTTAAGTAAATAAGTATTCATGAAGAGCTCTTCTTACATATTATTTATCAGCTCATATATATAAACTTATATACATGATACACATGATACTTGAAAACTAGATATTTACAAAACCATATAAAAGAGCAGAGGAAATTTAAGAGACAAAAGGGTGAATCATCACTTCAGTCCAGTGGTTCAAAGACTTAACATAGTGATAATAAGCTTCCTCTCTTTGAACAGTAAGGAAGAGGTGGTGGGGGGAGGAAATTTGATTCTGCCTTCCTACCACAAAAGACACACACACAAAAAAAATAATCACAAATAAAAACCCAAAACAGTAGCCTCCGATGAGGATACACGTGAATTCTTGACCCAAACCAACCCCGACTGAAGAACAGTAAACCTTCTCAACTGCCTTCTAAAGCAATTAACTCAAACACAATTCAGATTCCTTAGCAGGCATAATGCATTTCTAGGTAGTAGAAAATTGTGAAAAATAAGAGCAAACCTGTCAGAATTTGATATTTAGAGACATATTGATGGAATCAAAATTTATTATTAATCAGATGTCAAACTCCAGACTGAGATTTTGTTGAGTAAAATACATTTCAAAGTATCAGAAACAAGGTTGAAAGAATGTATGTGCTCAGTTATGTCCAACTCTTTGGGGCTGCAGGCACTGTAGCTTGCCAGGCTCCTCTGACCATGGAATTTTCCAGGCCAGAATACTGGAGTGGGTTGTCATTTTCTACTTCAGGGTAAAATGTATAGACACCGCAACAGATGAGTAAGTACCTTGAACAGGTACTACTTGGCTAGGCAATCATTTTCTAAAGTAGTCTTGAGCTGTCACGGTGCCTTTGGCTATTGCATGGTGCCTTTGGCTATTGCATGGTGCCTTTGGCTATTGCATGGTGCCTTTGGCTATTGCATGGTGCAGAAAAAGCACTGAAATTCCAGTGAGACGGGAAGCACAGGAAGACAAAACCCTAAACAGTATCCAGTAACCAGAGTGAAAGTGAACAAGACAAAGAGTTTTTGAAGGACCCCACAAGAAATTTACAGATTGTGTTTCCTACAGCTCCTAGTGCTTACATATTCTCGTTTCCTTGCATGTCACTTAAATAGGTTTACTTAGAAAATTTATCATCTAAATATTATTCTGTGACTCTGCTGCTGCTGCTGCTGCTAAGTCACTTCAGTTGTGTCTGACTCTGTGCGACCTCATAGACAGCAGCCCACCAGACTCCCCCATTCCTGGGATTCTCCAGGCAAGAACACTGGAGTGGGTTGACATTCCCTTCTCCAATGCAGGGAAGTGAAAAGTGAAAGTGAAGTTGCTCAGTCGTGTCTGACCCTTAGCGATGCCATGGACTGCAGCCCACCAGGCTCCTCTGTCCGTGGGATTTTCCAGGCAACAGTACTGGAGTGGGGTGCCATTGCCTTCTCCAATTCTGTGACTCTAATACCTGACTAAGCATCACAAGCAAATGGAATAATTGACTTAATCTTTATGGCTCAAATTCCTCTGAAAGCTGGATAGAGGAAGTTACATGAATGTTGTGACAGGAAAATTTTTATTTACCCAGGTTACACATTTTATGGGCATGAGGAGAGTTATGGTTGAGGTCAACGAAAACAGTTAAGTAGCTCATGTCCTTAGAGTTCACCAAAATCTTCCATCAGAAGATAACACCTGTGAGTACTCTTTATCTGTCCCAGGGTAGCATCCAACTGTCCCTCTCAGACATGGGTGTCTATAACCTGGGCTTTTTCTGCTGGGCTCAAGAACACACAAACCAGTCCTCTACACTCACCTGTAAGGAGGCATTCTAATCACACACAACTCTTTTCAGAAAGCTGCAGCTACCTCACCCACCCAAAAGAAGCAATGCTTCACCAGGCTGATCAAGCAAAGACAAAGCAACTCCTGAGAAGACTGAGGGACCACTTAACACTCCCTGGCAACAGCAACACTGATTCCCTTGGCAACATTCTGACATCATGTTGTCCATCTATACTTTCATTATTGGTCAGCACCAAGGGATAAATAATTCTGATGTTGTCTTTTCTTTGTTATATTATACATACATATGGGGCCTCCCAGGTGGTGCAGTGGTAAAGAATCTGCCTGGCAATGCAGGAGACACAGGAGACACGGGTTCGATTCCTGGGTCTGGAAGATCTCCTTGAGCAGGAAATGGCAACCCACTCTGGTGTTCTTAGCTGGAAAATTCCAAGGACAGAAGCAGCCTGGTGATCCATTGGGCTGCAAAGAGTCAGACACAACTGAGCATGCACACACACACATATATATATATATACCCCTTGTTTCTTGCACTTCTCTGAAAAGTTTCTTTATTATCCAAACATTCTCATAGGTCCACTTTCAGCTTTATGTCATGTTATAAAAACTCTCTTGTTACCACAGTCTTCATCAAATATCTGCTCCACAACCATGCCCTAACTAATCACAGCACCTCCACAGTCTCAAAAGAGACAGTCCTGTAGCTCATTAATTTCAGAATTATGAGATGAGATAAGCATCACTTATTTTTCAGTCCTATATCTAGCCATTACTCTTCTTGTAAAAACAACAGATCCCTAGAAACTCTTGCCTTTCAGCTGCACCATACTGCCTCTTCACCCTTAATGAAAATTTACAGACTAGATCAACAGTCTTTCTCTTTATGCTAGTACCTGCAATAATACTGGATGACTCTGATGCCCATGGGAATTGCCAATCTCATTGTGTTCTTCTTTATAATATTTATTTGGCTGCACTGGGTCTTAGTTGTGGCAAGTGGGATCTAGTTCCCTGATCAGGGATTGAACCCGGGCCCCCTGCATTGGGAGAATGGAGTCTTAGCCACTGAACAACCAGGGAAGTCCTGCATTGTTTTCCTTCTTGCATCCTTGATTTCCTTACCTCTAATGAACATAATATACAATTCAACTCCCTACTTTTTCTTGTCCTAAAAATGTGACTCTGACCATCTTCCTTCACAGTTTCAGCATCTGGCCTTGCTTCCCACTCCACGGAGTAAACAGACGTTCACACATGTGTCGCCTTTTCAATTTAAGAACTGTTTTATCCTGAATCATTCTACCTGTCTGTCTACAGTTTCTTCAGCTCCACCATCCCATGCCCTTACTAAAATTTAATCAACCCTGCTCCACAGAGGTGGGGTGGGGTTCCTACACTTTAATACACCTCCTTTCATTCATTTTCATTTTTCAAAATTGAAGCAAAATATTAAAAATATCTCAGAACAGAGATCTGTACTGCAGTCTTCACTTCCTCACTCCCCTTGTATCCCTCATCTGGCTTCCAACCATACCACCTGCTGAATGTGAAATAGCTTCCGAGAAGGCTGGAAATCCATGAGAAGCCTCCATTTCTTACTTGACCTCTTGACAGCTGTTAGCAGTTTCAACCACCCACTCCATCTTCAGTCTATTCTCTTTACTTCTAGAATACATTTCTCCATTTTAGTGTTTTATTCTTTTAGCTCCTGGGTATTTATTAGTCCTCTCTTTTTTTGTTCATTTTTCATTCTCTCCACATCTTTGTTCTATGCCTGCTTCTCACCTTAAGTTTTTTTTTTTTTTTCTTTCCTGGAATGATCTTATCCAAAACAATAGCTTCAATTACTTAAACATTGCTGACTCCCAAAAATAAATTCTGAGACCTGATCTCTTTACAGATCTCATGATCTGTAAATCCAACTTTGCTCAATGTAGCCCCACTGGATAATTCTCAATTACATCAAACAGAGTAAGTCCAAAACTGACCATCTTCTTTCCCATTTGTATTCCATTTCTATAATTCTTTCCACTAAATTGCTCAATCTTGAAACTTAGTTATAAGCTTTGTGTTTTTTTCTCATCCTGAGCCCACATCTAATCAATCACTATTGGTTCTATCCCTTAAATATCACTGTACTGATTTCTTTATGTGCTAAAATTCCTGTTTTAGGCCCACCATTACTTCTTCCCTAGAGTAAGGACCGACTACTGTGTCCTTATCTGATGCTCCCTCCAATCTATATCCCAAGCCACAACCCAAATACTATTTCAAACGTGAAAATCTGATTCTTTCATTCCCTTTTCTTAAAATACTTAACTGTTTCCCACTAGATCATGCCCAAACTCCATACTACTATCCATGGCTCTTCTTTAAATTGCATTAAACTACTTATCATTTAAAAATTATTTCTTACTCCTCAGTAAAGACAAACTTTGGGCTTCCCTAGTGGCTCAGCAGTAAAGAATCTGCCTTCAATGCAGGAGCCTCAGGAGACGAGTGTTCAATCCCTGGGTCAGGAAAATCCCCTGGAGAAGGGAATGGCAATCCACTCCAGTATTCTTGCCTGGAGAATCCCATGGACAGAAGAGCCTGGAGGGCTATAGTCCATAGGGTCACAAAGAGTCGGATATGGGTGAAGTGACTTAGCATGCACATGTGCACGCAAACTCACTTCCTTCATATTATACAGCACAATTTCCTACTCCCATCCCAATCCACCCTCTCCTGCGTCCATGAAAAATTCCTAAAATAGAGTGTCTGCTCTATAACTTGTTTCTTACCTCCTTACTAGCTTGGATTAGACTCTATTTCCATTAGAATGCGTCCCTGATCATTTTCATAGAAACCTAATCCAGATTAGTGTATTAACGCATTAGCCCTATGTATTCCAGGAATACAGGCTTCTCTAGTGGCTCAGTGGTAAAGAATCCACCTGCCAATCTGGGAATCACAGGAGACGCTGGCTGAATCCCTGAGTGGAAAAGACTCCCTGGAGAAGGAAAGGGCAACCTGCTCCAGTATTCTTGCCTTGGAAATCTCATGGACAGAGGAGCCTGGCAGGCTATAGTCCATGGGGTCACAAAAGAGTAGGACAATTCCAGAGATGCACGCTATAATTCATTCATTATAGTATATATTTCCCATGCTTGTTTTTCTGAGTCACCTGATATGATTGCAAATATCTAAAAGGCAGAGACTATATCCATCTGTCATTTTCATTTTATATGCCAGTAATTATTAAAAAGCATAGATATTACTTTGCCAACAAAGGTCCGTCTAGTCAAGGCCATAGTTTTTCCAGTGATCATGTATGGATGTGAGAGTTGGACTGTGAAGAAAGTTGAGTGCCGAAGAATTGATGCTTTTGAACTGTGGTGTTGGAGAAGACTCTTGACAGCCCCTTGGACTGCAAGGAGATCCAACCAGTCCATCCTAAAGGAGACCAGTCCTGGGTGTTCTTTGGAAGGACTGATGCTAAAGCTGAAACTCCAATACTTCGGCCACCTCATGCAAAGAGTTGACTCATTGGAAAAGACTCTGATGCTGGGAGGGCTTGCGGGCAGGAGGAGAAGGGGACAACAGAGAATGAGATGGCTGGATGGCATCACTGACTCTATGCACATGAGTTTGGGTGAACTCCGGGAGTTGGTGATGGACAGGGAGGCCTGGCGTGCTGTGATTCATGGGGTCAGAAAGAGTCGGACACAATTGAGCAACTGAACTGAACTGAACTGAATTAGCATATATTTGACATTATTATAAATAAATGAGTGATGAGTTAAATATCTCCAAAGATAGATCTTAATTATTTGGTAAGGCATAATGGGCTTCCCTGGTGGCTCAGAGGTTAAAGCATCTGCCTCCAATGTGGGAAACCCAAATTCGATCCCTGAGTCAGGAAGATCCCCTGGAGAAGAAAATGGCAACCCACTCCAGTATTCTTGCCTGGAGAATCCTATGGACGGAGGAGCTTGGTAGGCTACAGTCCACGGGGTCACAAAGAGTTGAACACGACTGAGTGACTTCACTTTAAGGCATAATCCAGCAGACTATCTCTTTGGACAAAGTGCTCTGGTGAGGCCTGCAGCCCTTGATGGCCTGCAGCCCTGTTGATACATGGCTGATTTTGGTTCAGCCATTTATCTCCCATCTAGCCATTTGTGTCCAAAGTAATTGGATCATGTGGCAGAAACAGGCAAATTATGCACAAAGAATCATTAGAAGGAAGAAATAAGCCTAGGTTTCACTCACATCCAAGCATCTTAAAAGATGGTGATGCAAATGACAGAGGATGAGATGGCTGGATGGCATCACTGACTCTATGCACATGAGTTTGGTTGAACTCCGGGAGTTGGTGATGGACAGGGAGGTCTGGGAGGCATTTGGTCTGTCAAATGCATTATTATATGCATTATTATTCAAGTCTCCACTTAGAAGTCTATTCTATTAAGAAGCTCTCCTTGATTTCCATTCCCCCAAATGGCAGAAAATAATTCTCAAAGACCATTGCTGTATTTTTTCCAACTCTAGGTCATGAGCAGTTTAAGAGAACAGGTTTTAACTTAGATGCTTATTGCCTGGTATGGTTTCTGGATGACAGTAAATACTTAGTGAACCCATGCTGAATTCTGAATGAAGAACTCAGAATGAATGAAGAAACAAATTTCTAAATCAAATCACATAAACATTTTTAAAAGTTTCAAAAATTTCTGTTTTTTTTTTTTTAATATACAACCACATAGAGGGTAGGTAAGTGACAATTTTATTGGCTCATTAACAAACTTAGGTTTCTAAAAAGTTGAGTTTTCAGTTTATTTATATCGTTATAATCGATAAAATGCAATCAGCTATTTGATTTTAAGTACAGTGCTCTGCATAGAGTAAGTGTGTAACATGCTTATTCAGTTAATCAAATAGTTGAACTTCATTGAATTTGATTTAGACAGACTGTCTCCACATAAAATTACTGAATAAGATGACTAAATTACAAAATGCTGGTGTTACCTTATGAATAAAACTAGGCTATAAATAATTAACAAAAATTCATAACATCTCTTGTGCTGGAATCAAAACTATACAAGCTTTTTATTTTTAACATATCTATAAACTAAAGGAATTTCCCTTTCCTGCAAAAACTGTTTTAATGAACTAGTTCAAAGTAGATCAAGCCTCTCATTTTTCAAAATTATAATCAAAATGAGAAACAATAACGGTCCTTCAAATCAACTTGAGATAATAATTGTCTTTGGAATATCTGATTATTCTGTAGCAAACTGATAGTGCTGTCATCTGTAACAGCACCAATAATACTAAAATAGTACTAAAAAAGAAAAGGACTGCTAAATTAAAATATGTCTGGTGACAGATGGTCAGATCTTTTTTATAAATGTAGGGGACCCATAATGAATAAAAACTGAACTCTATGGAAAATTTCTTTTTTACCCAGAAGCAGAGGGGTCCACGAGGAACAGATGTCAGTTTCTCCTGATTAAAGTGAAAGGTATTTCCAAACGTTTTTTGAAGTGCACTTTTATGCAAAAATGTTCTATGAGCATAATAATTGGCATGCTTAAGGTATTCTACAATATCAATACTTGCATAGAACTGGATCTGCCCTTAAATATTCTTAAATCTGATTCATTTTCTATAATACAAATACTAAGAAATAAAGATGACAGATGGTATGATGCTCATTTTCTTCTACATTCTCCTGATAGTTATCACCTAGTATTCACAACCTGAAGAGTTCTTAAAAATGCCATAAAGATATTACTTAAAAGGCTAATTCCTCTATTTAAAATATTGCTGCTTCTTAATAAACAGCATATTAGGTTATCCACATCTATGTTTGGTCAAATGCCACCTCCATTCATCAGAATTATTCATTTTTCTCTCCTGTAATCCCAGTTTATCCCAGTTTCACTGAGAGATATTTCAGGAATTCTGTTTACCAAGAGAGATTTGAAATGGTCTTTACTGCTCTGAAACTAAGTCTGGACGTGCCCAGCTCTCCCGAGATACAGCCCACAGACAAGTCCCCAAATACTCCTGTGAAACAGCCAATCTGTTTATCTGGTCCATTTCCACTCTGACTTTCTGTGCCGTAGGCTTCTGCATGCTGCCCAGAGCACTGACACTCAGCGTGTATCTCAGAGGAGGGCTGGACATTCCTTCCAGCTTTACTTCTTGGTAGCTAAATCCTGTCCATATTATCACATTTTAGATAGAATTTTGAAAATAGCTGATTGGCATCTGACACAGCCACCATTTTCATATTGTGCTTTCTAAACTGGACCTCGCCCTGTGCTGTGCTGTGCTTAGTAGCTCAGTTGTGTCTGACTCTCTGTGACCTCATGGACTGTAGCCCTCCAGACTCCACTGTCCATGGACATCCTCTGGCAAGAATACTGGAGTGGGTTGTCATGGTGGACCTTGCCCTATTTCCTTTCTATTGAACCCTTTCATTCTCAAAATCCACCCCAGAAATACACTGGTTTTCTAGACTTCTATTTGGATGTGATTTGTTTGTTAACCACCCCTCACCAGGATAGTCATTTTTGTCTTGGTTTCTCCTATGGTTCTGCTATGTCCTCCAATTCCTCCTCATCCTAGAAAAAGCCCCCCTTGTTCCCCTGCATGCTTCACGGTAGTAAATTTAATCTAAATTAGGAGTTAACACTGACTGGAAAAAAGTACAAGTTTCATTTCAAAATAGTTTAAATATGTGATAATTTTAGAATTGTACTATTTTCTTGAGTATCTTGTATTTTTAAGGCTTTGATAAATCCACAAATTAGCTGGTTTTGAGGAAAAAATTTTGCTCTACTGACCGAATATTTGGGTGTATCTATTCCCCTCCCCCCACCTTTGGGCACAATTACACATTTCCATTTTGTCACATTCTGCCTTCTCACTCCATGTATAGACACAGTCCATTTTCTCACGTTCTGCCTTCTGACTCCATGTATAGGCAGAGTCTATGGAATGGTCATTCACTTAATGCCTGACATTTAGAAATTCTTTTACAAATATTGTGTGTATTATATAGCCTCTCTCCTTGAATCCAAGATCCCATTTAAGATATATATTTTTAAAATGGAGAAAATAACTAGCTTAAAGGGCATAATTTACTCCTATAAGTGTATTTGTCCTTGTAAGGAAGTATCGGTATAATGATACTTACAAAAATAAGCCATCTTCCAACTCACTCCTATTGATTTTCCTGTTTGGCAGTTACACATAGCAACAGAATGACATTGTTTTCATAATTCATGCTCTCAATCTGGACCTTCTTAGCGTTCTTCAAACAAACAGTATAATGTCAAGGCAAAACCAAAGCTTTGCCTTAATTCTTACAAGTGCAAGTAATAACAACTACATTAGAATTTATTCATCTATCTTGAGAATGTCAAGTTTCTTTTGACATCAACTTAACTACCATTCCAACTTCAAAAATGCAAAAACAGCAATAAGAAAACACAGTTTTATGAATGTTCGTGTGCCTAAGTCTTCTACTAATATCAATGAACTTAAACTACTTTTGTTTCAGTAAACAAGTTCCTTACACACTAAAGGAAAACAACCCTGAAGATTCATTGAAAGGACTGCTGCTGAAGCTGAAGCTTCAATACTTTGCCAACCTGTTGCAGAGCCAACTCATTAGAAAAGACCCTGATGCTGAGAAAGATTGAAAGCAAAAGGAGAAGGGGGTGGCAGAGGATGAGATGATTTGATAGCATCACTGATTCAATGAACAGTAATTTGAGCAAACTCTGGGAGACAGTGAAGGGCAGGGAATCCTGGTGTGCTGCAGTCCATGGAGTTCCAAAGAAGGGGACATGACTTAGCAACTGAACAACAACTACAACACACTTCTCATTGCAACGTATTCTTTACAGCAGCATGATGGCAGTAACAGAAAAGGCAAAGTCCATTCATTTCAAATACTAAAAGGATTTCAGCAGTTTATTTGTGGGTGTTTTATTATGTTTGACTTCTATATAGTCATTGGTATTACTGTTAAAATTAAATAGAGATTACCTCATTTCCTAATTGCATAAAAATATATGTGGGGAAAATGGTTCTCTCTATGCATTCAGTAAAAGGTCAGAATTTGAAAAAATAAAATAAAATGTGTAATTATGCTCCAGAAAAAAACACACAAATGCAATGTAATATCAAGGTGAGTGAAATAAGGACTTTTAAAAAAAATTCACTTTGTATGTTTATCAATGCCTTAAAAATGAGCCAAGATCACATAAGATATCTCATGATAAAACCCAGAACATATTTGGTATAGAGGGAAAATTCCTCAACAAAATACAGGCCATATACAAAAGCCAGAACATAATAAAAACTGGGGCTTCCCAGCAGCACTAAGGTTAAGGGACCCACCTGCCAATGCAGGAGACAGGAGAGACTCAGGTTTGACCCTTGGGTTGGAAAGATCCCCTGGAGGAGGGCATGGCCATCCACTCCAGTATTCCTGCCTGGAAAATCCCATGGACAGAGGAGCCTCTCAGGCTACAGTCCATAGCATCGCAGAGTTCACACTGAAGTGATTTCACACACACACACACATACACACACACACACACATACACACACACCATACACACACACATGACAGACCCACAGCAACATCATACTCAGTGGTGTTGAAAGCTTTTCCTCTAAGATTAGGAACAAGACAAATATACCCATTCTCACCACTCCTACTCAACATAGTACTGAAAGTCCTAGTTAGAGCAATTAGGCAAGACAAAGAACCAAAAGTAATCCACATCAGAAAGGAAGAAGCAAAACTCTCATTATTTGTGGATGATATGGTCTCACAGATAGAAAATCCTAGACTCCACCAAAAATGTTGGAATTAATCAACAAATTCATTCAAGCTACAGGTAATAAAATCAACACACAGAAATCAATAGGTATCTATTGGTTCTGCTTCTCTGGAGGGATGCTGAGAGTGGTTACACATACATAAAGAAATTTTTTTATAAGGTATTGGCTCATGTGATTATAGAGACAGAGAAGTCCCAGGAACTGCTGTTTGAAAGCTAGAGACCCAGGAAAGTTGGCAGTGTCAATGTAAAGGCAAAGAGCCCTTAGCGCCAATGATGTGGATTTTAGTCTGAAGCTGATGATCTGAGAACCAGGAGCACAAAGGGCAGAAGATCAATGATTCAGCTCAACAGTCAGGCAGAGAGAGAATTCAACCTCCCTCCACCTTTATGTCCCTCAATGAATGAATTCAGGCCCTCAATGAATTAGATAAAGCTGACTCACACTGGAGAGGGCAGAATGCTAAACTCAGCCCATCAATTCAAATGGTAATCTCTTCTGGAAATGACCTCCCAGACACACCAAAAATAATGTTTACCTAGATATCTGGGCATCCTGTGACCCAGTCAAGTTGATTCATAAGTTCATTTCAGTATTCTTGCCTGGAGAATTCCATGGACAGAGGAGCCTGGCGGGTTGCAGTCTATGGGGTCACAAAGAGCTGGACACGACTGAGTGAGTAAGCATAGCATAACCATTCTTTGCATGGTTTTCTTATCAGGAAAGGGGCACAGATAGATATCTCTTCTGTTTTCTGAGAATTCAGAAGCATTGACTATATACCACTTCTCAGTCTTTAATACTTCTGCTGTTATTTTGTGCCTATTTAAAAGACATCTGTGTGATTTTTATGATTTTAAGTGCTGACGTTAGAAAGGCAGATGAGAGAATTAACAGGGTACGGCACTGGGAGGAGGAGCTGAGGAGAGCCCAGCAGACTCTCTGAGAATCTGAGGAAACCAAGGTGATCAGAGTTCATAGAACAGAGAACAGAAATGTGAGAGCTGCACAGGAAGATATTCCCAAAAGTCTACAGAGTGTCCTCTGAAGTATTCATCAGGGTAGTGATCCTGAGGTATGTAAGAGGAATCACCATCATGAATGATGATAGAGAATGGTCCAACACGCACACTGAGGTGAGAAAGAGTATATGTTTCCACCAGCAGGACTCATGTCAGGGGGTACTGCATATCGTACTCAGAAGTCTTGCCTCGATAGAGAGAAATGATTAGCACTATGAGTATTGCTCCAGCTCCTAAAAAATTATAAAAGCATAACCCAGAAGGATCAAACTGTTTCCTCGGACTTCTGAATCCTTCTCTAGCCTCGCTTTCGAGGTAATTTGGATGACCTTATCTTGCTCAACCTTACTGTTCAGCTAGAGTCAGGATCTTGACATGAACTCTCCTGCTTTATGCCACTACTTGTCAGATCAATTGCCGGTCCAACTTCTGATCTGAGATTGAATCTGATATCGAGAACAGAAAACTGAATAAAAGTCAATATGGTATCGGTATCTAGTAGGGATAGTCAATAAAAATTAATGGCTTTAGTGCCATTCTCCCAAATCATCCCACCCTCTCCCTCTCCCACATGTTGATGTATGGCAAAACCAATACAATATTGTAAAGTAATTAACCTCCAATTAAAATAAATAAATTTATATTTTAAAAAATTAATGGCTTTAAATTTAATGTTTGTTAGCTAAACATTTTTAGTGGTTTCTGCATCATTGAGTAACTCACAAACATATCTATTTTTGTGGCTAGAAATCTCTTGGTTTTATTTGTAAGAACACAGATCTCCACTAATGTACTGGAATGGCACTGTATTTCTTTTAGCCAGGCTACAGCTGACTGGATGAGATGTATACATGATCACAGGGATGGCAGTAGCTTTAAACAAACACAAGTGGAAATCCAAAATGAAATGGGAACCACAAACTAAGAGGTCTCTGCAGACAAACAATTCACTCCCAGCAGGATTCATATTGGTTATATGACATTGGTCTACATCAAGCAGAGTTCCTGAAAATATTGTACACTCCAGCTCTTCATCACACAGGCTAAAAGCCCAAGCAGAGGAAGGAATGGAATAGAAGCTGAAATTGTGCCTAAAACATAATCTTATAAAGTCTCTGGTTCTTAAAGCAGGGGTTAGATTTCTGTAAAGTTCACAATTATTTGCTTCCCTGGTGACTCAGATGGTAAAGAATCCACCTGCAATGCAGGAGACCTGGGTTCAATCCCCAGGTTGGGAAGAGCCCCTGGAAAAGGGCATGGCAGCCCATTTCAGTATTCTGGCCTAGAGAATTCCATGGACAGAGGAGCCTGGTGGGTGGCAGTCTGTGGGGTCACAAAGAGCTGGACACGACTGAGCGAGGAAGCATAGCATATCCATTCTGTGCATTGTTTTCTTATCAGGAAAGGGGGACAGATAGATAGATATCTCTTCTGTTTCCCGAAAATTCAGAAGCATTGACTATATACCACTTCTCAGTTTTTAATACTTCTGCTGTTATTCTGTGCCTATTTCAAAGACATCTATGTGATTTTTATGATTTTAAGTGCTGACATTGGAAAGACGGATGCCTTCAAGCAGTCTAAGCATGTGGGAAAGTCTGACCCTGGAAGCTTATTTATTTTCAATTAAAAAAAGGCTAAGGGGTCAGTGTTTGATATTTTTGTTTATATATCTTTAAAACACTGGATGAAACTATATCTACAGTAGAAATTACCTCAGGCAATAGTCATCCCATGTGCATTTTTTTCTTTAAACTCAGCAGGACTCACTTATACAATGCATAGCTTTTGAAAGGACTAAATTACAACACAGGTCAAAACAAGTCTCTCAAAAGCAAGGATGACAGAATTTTTCATTGAGACATAAAAAATTAATCATGCAGCATGAATGCTAAATATGGAAAGTGTCCTACATATTTGAAGTACCTCCTTCCTGCAGATGACAGTGATTTGGCTCTTGGAGTTATTACTTACACAAGACACATAATATCTACTCAGTCAATCCTCAGCTGCTATCTAGAAAATTCTCCACTACCACCCCATGACAAATCTGTGGAATAGCTGGGATATATTTTACGTACACTTGGGCAGAAAATATTTCTTATTAAGAGTTATCAAACTTGGCTATACTTTAAAGTCATCAACCTTCTACCAGACCCTGGCATTAGCACCAAGGAAGAACCATGGTGATTTCTATTTTCAGGCATTGGTTCAACCTTTAGTGCATACCAGAATCACCATGATTATTAGAACACAGGTTGTTGGGTCATACTCTGAGCCCAGTCTCAGGGTTTTGATTAAGTAGGTGTTATGAACTAAGTGTGTCCCCCTCCAAATTTATATCGAGAGGCTGAAGCCCCAACCCACAATATGATGGTAGTTGGAGCTGGGGTCTTTGGGGAATAATCAGGGTTCAATGAGGAGCTGAGGATGGGGCTTTGGCTGATAAGGAATTAGTTTCCTTATGAAAAGAAACACTAGACAACTGCACTACCCCCCCCCCAGCATAAAGAGGTTATGTAAGCACATGAGATGACAGCTACTTATAAGCCAAGAGGAGAGACCTCAAATGATACCTGCCATGCTGGCCTATTGACCTTGAACTTTCCAGCCTTCAGGACTATAAGAAATACATTTCTCTTTCTTAAACCATCTAGTCTTTGTTATAGCAGTCCAAGTAGATTAACACCATAGGCTTGAAAATCTGCCTTTCCTGAAAGTTCCCAGATGATGCTGATGTCAGTGATGGTGCTGGCCCAGCAAGCCTTGCAACCATTGTCTAGAGAGCACTGCCTCAAAATTTAACGTAAATAGGAGGCATCTGGGAATCTTGCTGAAAGTCCAAATTTTGATCCAGTAGTATGAGGGTGGGACTCAAGATTTTACATTGTTAGCAAGCTCTCAGGTAATGTTAACAAACTCTATTTTGAGTTATAACATTAAAGAGATTCTAAATGCTCAAGTGTTACCTTGAGTTTCTAGAACAATGCCTGGAATAACTGCACTAAAACCTCCTCCAGTGTTTTCCAAAATTACCTATTTCAAGACCCAATTGAAGTTTTACCTCTGGTATAAAGGCTTCCAAGTGCAACAAAGTCAGAAACAAATCTACCTTTGAAGTTGGAAATGCTACTGACTGGTTGTGCCTCTCATTAATTGCTGTTTCATTGTTCTTGCTACCTCTTCTTGAACATTTGCTAGATTCAGAAATCATACAAAATACTTTGAAAGCATTGTTTAATCCTCAGGATGACACTAGGATAAAACATGGTTAGCCCCAATTTAAAGAAAGAAAAAGAGAGGCTCAGAGAGTCCTAGTTTTTAGGACAACATTAGAACAACATTATGTGTCCTAATGTCCATCAGGACAAATTTAGGACAGCATTATGTGTCCTAAAGACATAATTAGAATGTGATGGGCATAGGGACTGCTGATTAGGTTCTAGACAGGCTTGGAATCAGGACCATACCTTGAATCACAATCCTTCATTTGGAATGAAATACAAACAATTTCAGGTTTGCTGAAATGCTGATATGCTGAATGCTGAGGTTATAATTGAGATATAGAAAGAGCTGCCAAAAGTTTACAATCTAGTAGAGGAAACAGATACTGATCATATAATTGCATTAATTAATTAAAAATTGCAAAATGAGACAAGTGCTCTGAGAGAAACAAAGACCATTTTTGAAGAGAGTATAAGAATAAATCTGGGGTGGAGAGTAGGAAAGTAGACTCTGGGTCAGAGAAAGTTTCCAGGAGTGTGAGATGCCTGAGCTAATCTTTAGGAATGACGTGTTTTGAAAGATGTAATTCCTTCCAAGTTGAGAAATCACAAATATCCTATCACAAGAAAAAAATCTGTTATTTTTCAGAAAATGAAACAAAACCATTGTGGCTATACAGCAAAAAGCTGGAGAAAGGGGAAAATTATGCTGGATGCGGTGTTATTTTTATTATTATAATTATTATTTGATTACATGTAAATGACTTTATTCTTCAAAACCTTTACCTTTTTAACTTTATGCTGGGGTTGTCAAATGGAGTAAAGAATACATAGTTAAATTTTATTTTCAGCTAAATGAATAATTTTTAGCGCAAATATGCATTCAATTCAGTCGCTCAGCCTTGTCTGACTCTTTGCAACCCCATGAACCACAGCATGCAAGGCCTCCCTGTCCATCACCAACTCCCAGAATCCACCCAAATCCAATTCCATTGAGTCTGTGATGCCATCCAAATATCTCATCCTTTGTCACCCCCTTCTCCACCTGTCCTCAATCTTTCCCAGCATCAGGGTCTTTTCAAGTGAGTCAGCTCTTTGCATCAGGTAACCAAAGTATTGAAGTTTCAGCTTCAACATGAGTCCTTCCAATGAATACCCAGGACTGATCTCCTTTAGGATGGACTGGTTGGATCTCCTTGCAGTCCAAGGGACTCTCAAGAGTCTTCTCCAACACCACAGTTCAAAACCATCAATTCTTCAGTGCTCAGCTTTCTTTATAGTCCAACTCTCACATCCACACATGACCACTGGAAAAACCATAGCCTTGACTAGATGGACCTTTGTTGGCAAAGTAATGTCTCTGCTTTTTAATATGCTGTCTAAGTTGGTCGTAATTTTCCTTCCAAGGAGTAAGTGCCTTTTAATTTCATGGCTGCAATCACAATCTGCAGTGATTTTAGAGCCCAGAAAAATAAAGTCAGTCACTGTTTTCACTATTTCCACATCTATTTGCCATGAAGTGATGTGACCGGATGCCATGATGTTTGTTTTCTGAATGTTGAGCTTTAAGCCAACTTTTTCATTCTCCTCTTTCACTTTCATCAAGAAGCTCTTTAGTTCTTCTTCACTTTCTGCCATAGAGGTGGTGTTATCTGCATATCTAACGTTATTGATATTTCTCCCAGCAATCTTGATTCCAGCTTTTGCATCCTCCAGTCCAGCATTTCTCATGATGTACTCTGCATAGAAGTTGAATAAGCAGGGTGACAATATACAGCCTTGACATACTCCTTTTCCTATTTGGAACCAATCTGTTGTTCCTTGTCCAGTTCTAATTGTTACTTTCTGATCTGCATATAGGTTTCTCAAGAGGCAGGTCAGATGGTCTGGTATTCCCTTCTCTTTCAGAATTTTCCACAGTTTATTGTGATCCATGCAGTCAAAGGCTTTGGCATAGTCAATAAAGCAGAAATAGATCTTTTTCTAGAACTCTCTTGCTTTTTTGATGATCCGCATTACTGGGACATAATTACTGTTTAAAAAATTATTGTTTATCTGAATTTAAAATTTAACTGGGTATCTTGTATTTTTTTGCAGTTTTATTAGGATATAATGGAAATACAGCACTTAAAAAGTTTTAAGGTAGAGCATAATGATTTGATTTTCATCATAAAATGATTAGCATCATAAGTTGAGTGACACCCATCACTTCATATATATACAAAATTAAGACAAAAACTTTCCTTTTGATGAGAACTCAGAATTTACTTTCTTAACAACTTCCATTTATAGCATACAGCAGGGTTAATCATGTTGTACATTACATCCCTAGTAATAGTAAGTACCTGTAACTGGAAGTTTATACCTTTTGAGTTTTATTAGTCGTACACTTTTATTTGTATTAGTTCTGGCAAGCTGGTAGTCAGCAATAGCTTGAGATACTCACTGCCTCAACACATTTTAGAAATGCCTCCAACACACACACACCAAGGCACAAAACACACATTTATGCACACTCATTCAAGAGTTTTGTAGCATGCAGTATACATACATCATGCATGTTCTAAGTGAACGGGATGTCACTTAAGTGAAAAAGAGGCACATATCCTGCTCTGTGCATACATCATTGTGACACACACCAAACATACAAAACCTGTGATATATCCACAGCTGAAGATGCATTTCATTTAATCTCAATAGAATTACTATTACTATTTACATATACTAAAGAGAATTCTTATGACTTTCACTACTTACACATACTAAAGATAATTCTTATGATTAATAAAAATTAGGTCTTATTAACTTCATTATTATTGTGGTTCAAAATTGAGGAAATTGAGGCTTAGGGAGATTAAAAAGTTGCCTGTTGTGACATAGCAATTAAGTATCTGAGTCAAGGGTCAAGACATCTGTTTGATTGGAGAGCTAGCATATGCTTATATGTTCAACTGTACTTTCTCTAAAAATACAAACCCAGCACATTCCCACAAATATGGTTTAGATACTAACTTTGTTATTTTCATTGTTATTTTGTTTACTTTTTTTGCTTTGCTACTTTATTTTTATTGGAACACAATTGCTTTACAATGTTGTGCTGGTTTCTGCTGCACAATGAAGTGAATCAGCTATATACATATATCCCTCACTGCCCCCCACCCCATCCCACCCCTGGATCTCCCTCCCACCCCCTACCCCATCCAACCCCTCTAGTTATCAACAGAACCATCATAACAGGCCCCTGTGCTTTACAGCAACTTCCCAGTAGCTATTTTACATATGGTGACATGAAAAGAACAAAGAGAAAACAGAACTTCCTTATAACGTGATTACAGAATTATTATTTACTCCCCATTTGTTATTCTAATAGTACAGGATATCTTGTAATGAACTCTGTTTCAATATTAGGTTTTCCTTTTTCCCCACACCAATAACCCAAAAGGAGACAGAGGATACAGTCATGGTTTTTAGATCATGTCCTTCTTTGGTCTCAGATGGAGGCATTATAGTTTTTCCTTGGCCACACATAGACATTATTGTACATTTTAAACTCTCTATAAAATGTATATATCTTCATGGTGTTGTTTATAAAATGATTTTTTGAAAAATTTATAGCCTTAAAATCCAATTTAAAAACCCAAACCACAACACCTCATAACAGAAATAGTAAGAGCAGAGTTTTCATATTCTTCATAATTTTATCATTAATTTATTGCAATACTTTTGAGTTCTTGAATTGTGGCAGTTCTAACAATACATACCTGTGAATGTTTTGAGGCTATTTATTGTTGTGCATGCATGTACTAAGTCTCATCTGTCGTGTTCAACTCTTTGCAATCAGTCATGTCCAGCTGTTTGCAACACTATGGACTGTATCCTCTGTCTACAAGATTCTGAATGCAACAATACTGGAGTGGGTTGCCGTGCCCTCCTCCAGAGGATCTTCCCAACCCAGGGACTGAAGCCACATCTCTAGAGTCTCCTGTACTGGCAGGCGAGTTCTTTACCTCTAGCACCACCTGGAAGGCTCTATTTATTGTTGGGTGACAGCCTATAACACAGCTAGATAAACTGTAGTTTTATCAGTACTTTGGATTTAAATGTAGCACTAAGGCTCCCTGACTCCAACATTTAACTTGATTTATGGTTTCTGATGTAAAAATACTAGGGCTCAGATGGCTTTAAGTGACTTTGAAAATTAAATAAAGAAGAAAATGTAACGACTAATCTGAACTTGCTGTGAATTATTAATTATGCATTGCAAGTGAAGGAAGTAAGCAAGCAATAATTTAATCTGTGACATGAAATAAATCCCAAACTGCACTCTTTGCTACAGGCATTTTCTAAATAAACACTTGATTTTTAAGTCACAAAGGAACTGAATTTGAAACCATTACTTACTGTATTCTGAGCTGTTTATTAAAACACTTCCCCCCCAGATATCCATTTTAAAAGAAAATCCAGTTTTGAAAGGTGAGTTAGGGTAGAAAAACAGCTCTAACCTAAAGAGGAAGAGAACATCTTTTAAAAGCATGCCAGGAGAAACTTCTTAATGATCCATGACAGTGTAAAATGATAACTGCAACTGCTGAGTCAGTGTAGAAGAAAATCTAAACGTAGGAGCAATTGTAGCCTTTATTAATGACCCACTAGGAACATGGGCAACCCGCCAGGGCCAGGCATGCAGCAATGCTTCTCTGATAACTGAGCATTCCAAATCTCCTCGATATAAATTTCTCCCAACTCCCTAAACTAGAAATAATATCCTCAGCATTCTGAATTAGGCAAGACACACGGGCATGTTATCCATATTATATTAATCTTCAAAATGTATTGCCCAAGGAGGAAACATGAAAGAGAACAGATTATCTCTATGGGAGACTTAACACTTGAAAAGAAAAGAGGTTTTAAAAAATTGCATCAGAGGCAAACACAACACATCCTGAATCTGCATGTTTTTCCCAGCCAGGGGGTACACAAAAACTCTGTGCTAACATTTTGCCATACTAATTACCAGCCCTTCTTTCTACCTGGGATCTCAAAGCACCCCTCAGAATTTACATGGTAAGGAGATTTTTCTTTTTTTTCAAAGGCGAAGAGAATTGAGTTACTCTAACTTGTCCACTGGACATAGGAGAAGGCTTTAGTTTACCAAGTTTTTCAGAAAAAAAAATCAGCAACTTTGAACCTTTATTCAGAAGTTGAGTTGTCAGTTTAAGACAACTTTGGTGAAGTTGAGTATTTTCAGGAAGTATTTGGAGTAATTTGGAATATGAAAGTGTTTCTAATCAAAGATGGATGTTTATGAAACTAATAACAAATGTAAATTACCTGTAATATAAAGGGATGTGACAGGAAAAAAAAAAAAAAAAAAACTCAAAGAAGGAAAAAAAAAGACTGTTCCTAAAAGGATTCTAAAAGTGAGGTTCCTAACCTGCTGGCATCACCTGCTGCTACTGCTTCTGCTAAATCGTGTCTGACTCTGCGACCCCACAGACGGCAGCCCACCAGGCTCCTCTGTCCCTGGGATTCTCCAGGCAAGAACACTGGAGTGGGTTGCCATTGCCTTCTCCAATGCATGAAAGTGAAAAGTGAAAGTGAAGTCACTCAGTTGTGTCCAACTCTTAGTGACCCCATGGACTGTAGCCTACCAGGCTCCTCTGTCCATGGGATTCTCCAGGTAAGAGTACTGGAGTGGGTTTCTATTGCCTTCTCCGGGCATCACCTGCTAACTTGCTACAAATGCTAACTTGCAGGCCCCACCCCCAGTCTCTTAAACCTAGTGAATCAGAAACACTGGATGGGGGCCATGTATAGATAGTTTATTACCTCCTTAGGTTATTCTAATGCTGCTAAGTTTAGGAACACTTTGTGACTAAATTTTGGTGTCAAGAGGGGGAAAAGACCCTGATGCTGGGAAGGATTGGGGGCAGGAGAAGGGGACGACAGAGGATGAGATGGCTGGATGGCATCACTGACTCGATGGATATGAGTTTGGGTAAGCTCCAGGAGTTGCTGATGGACAGGGAGGCCTGGCATACTATGATTCATGGAGTCACAAAGAGTCAGACACGACTGAGCGACTGAACTGAGGGGAAAATCCTGTTTTCATGTACACAGTCAGGCAAAGTCTCCTAAAATAGTGTCTTTTCTCCCCACTGAGAACAAGGGTTTTTTTAAGGGCAGACATGGTTCTAGACACATTTTGTTCACAGTGTTACCATCAAATAGTATAAACTGGGTCATCAGATTTCATCCTAGTGATCCTTATTCAGAGTCTAGAAAGATAAAATTATGATTCCACATTCTATTGATACTCCCAAATTTTTATGATCCCATCCTGATTTGTAATAATCAGCTTAATCATTGACATAATCATTTGACATAATCTGGGCAGCATCACATTATCTGCTCATCCGAAAGAGTAAGATTGTTAGCACTATGGTAGACATCAAGGTCAGGTGTTACTCTGACAGGATTTATTTCTCATGCCTAAACCTGGATTCACTATGTCTTGCTACACATATCAAAGTCCACCTAATCATGGCCAGCTTGAACTCTTCATCAAATCATGACTGTGAACTATCCTCTGCTTCTGCATCCCTCAAAGTTCTTGACTCTACTTACTAGTGCCTGAATGCTTTAGACCAAGACCAGAAGCATGAGGAGTTGGAAGGAATGGACCGTAAAGACTCATTCCTCAGCTACCTGACAAGGAAACTACCTCCCACATGGAGATTTCCAATTATCCCAGAAGGTCCATTTTGTTTTAAATTTCTACACCACTGGTTACAGATTCACAGGATAAAACAAATAAGTAAAGTCTATAGTTATTAGATATATAATACATAGTCTTTGTTTTATATGATGTTTTTACACACATGACACAGTTTACACTATTTGACCTATTTCACATACTAGAATAAAACTAAGTTTAAGACAAGATTGTACTTAAAAAAAAAAAAAAAACTTATGGTACTGATAATACTTAATGCCTAAAAAGAGACCCTGAGTCCAGTCACTTATTCATTTATTTTAACATTTCGTCTTTGATCTCTTCTGAGAGTTCAGCCTGACACTGCAAGCAACAAATCAGAAGATTAGCGAAGTAAGACTATTTGGATTTGCTTTTAGGTCCCAGTAAATAGAAACAGTTATAAGGCCAGAAACATAAATGTTTATGGAAAACTAGTAGAAATTTTCCCAGCTTCCCAGGTGGCTCAGAGGTAAAAGAATCTACCTGACAATATAGAAACTGTAAGAGACACAGGTTCAAGACCTGGGTCAGGAACATGCCCTGGAGAAGGAAATGGCAACCCACTCCAGTATTCTTGTCAGGAAACTCCCATAGACAGAGAAGCCTGGCTGGCTACAGTCCATGGGGTCACAAAGAGTCGGAGACCACTTAGCACATACTGCGCGATGGAGATTTCACCTGGAACAGAAGAAATGACTGAAAGAAAGAGAGACCCACAACCAATTGACAGATATTCACAACACTCATCTTTCTGTTAGAACAGCCAGGCATCCCCGTTGTTATTTTTTGTTTTGTTTAAAACAAGCATTTTGTTTCTACTTTGGAGCAAGTGAAATAGCAGCCAATAAAATGGAACTTTTCTTCAATATGGAGTGAAATAGTTGTGAAGAAAAGTGTTGGTAAAAGTAATGTTAGATTGTAGAATGGATAAACTCAAGTTTAGTGGCAACACAATCACTCCCCTTCCTGCTTCACTAACGTAACAGTCGAATTAAGAGTGTTCTTGGTTGATTAGCTCTTCTGCTGGCTCTTTTCAAAGAAACAATTTAGAGGAGGGGTCCTTCCATTTTATGGCAACATGTGACCCTCACATTTACCATGAAGAGCTCCCCATTCTAGTCAGCAGCAGAAGATCATAAAGGATCTCATGTGGAAGTTTTATGTGAGTCAAACTGTGGGCTAGAAGTCCACTTCATGACTAGGCTGCAAAGGAGATCAGGAAATTCAGTCTAAGTTTCCAGACAGAAAAAAAATGGAATTGATGATCAGGTAGCACTCTCTTTGTAGATATCCAGTCATCTGGGTTTGCTTGAAAAGACTGAGCAATGTCATCATAATGGAATACTCAGAACCTGAATATTTAACATTAATGCAAACATTCATTTTTAAGTAGTATTTTTGCTGATTAATACAATATTGGTAGAATATAGTTTGACATTATTAAAAAATATTATTAGGAATTTTAAAGGCTATTAAAGTTTATATGATGCTGTTTTTTAATTTTTAAACAATAACAAAATAGACTTCATACCACTGGAAAAAAACTCTCATAAAACCACTTCTCCTGGACAATATCAAAACATGATGAAGAATTATCAGAATGCATATTTTTCTCTGATTCTATAATTAAGTACTGGATTAATTACTTACAAAATACATTGGTCTTGTATGAAAGATTAAATTATTGTCCTTTTTTAGTATTAGACTTTGATTTATAGTGTGATTATTTTATTTTAACAAGTATACAAAAATTGAACGTATTCAATGTATATGTGAATAATTTGATGAGTTTGAGTATATGCATATGACCATAAAGCCATCACCACAAAGTAATAAACATACCCTTCTTCTTTTAAGCATTAGTTTGAACACACTACTGATGAAAGGAATTATATTCAATAATGTGTATCCTAGGTGGAAAAAAATGCTGCTAATCAAAGTTCGTAGGTCCTCACTGATGCTTACGATTACTTAAAGCTCTGTCACACCCATATGTATACACACGTATATACATAGAATGCATACATATATTAGGTTAAACATTGATTATAGCCTCAAAAATCTGGGTTCAAAATGAAAAAATTTTGACTAAACAAGGAAAATCACACTTTTACTGGGATACGCTGACTGCATCATCCACTGTTTAAGCACCTGTTTCAAGTCCCTGCTCTCACTGTTTTAAGCCCCTGCTCAGTGATCTCAGAGAATACTTCAGTTTCAACCATAAGATGGTCAATTACAGGAGAAATGAGTCAAAATCAGATTACTTTCATTCTTTTATGCATATTTTAATCACAAAATCTGTGATTACAAAATCGCTTTATTGCACATTGCAGTGTGTTCATTGACAGAGAGAAATGTGTATCCACAGATTTATGAGCCTGAAAGATGCTGTTGCCCTATTTTTGGAACACCAAGGAAAAGACCAACTGCTTCAGACTTTTTAAAAGACAAATTTCAGGGGAGCACGGCATATTTGGCAGAAACAGTTAAAACTTTGAATACAATGAATCCAGAACTTCAAGAAGCAAGAGCAACATCATCTATGTTAGATTGTACTCCAAGAACTTAGGGCTAAAATACAGTTAAGAGCAGAGTGAACCGGTACTAAAAATATCTCCTCAATTTTTGACATAGTGGTGCACTCAAAGAAAAGATTCATGGAAATGATTTCAAAAAATATCTAAAATTACATCTAGTTTGTTCCACAGGATGAATTCATGTGATAGATTCCTGATGTGATAACTAAGTCACACTTAGAGATCTAGAAAGTTTCTTCCTAGTATCCCATCTTTACCTCAAGGTTGCCAAACACATACACACACACAAACAGAACTCAAAGTTTATCTTGTCACCAAATAATCAAGGAAACATCTTTGGTAAAAATTGAGTGGAGGGACAGAAAAAATATTTATTTGTTTTCCCACATCAGTCACTATTCCTGTTTAATAGACTTGTGGAGTTTTGGGGGGTTTTGTTTGTTTTTTCCTTCCTGACTCCCTCTATGAAAGCAAGCACACAAGTCTGGTATTCAAAGGGCTCTGTCTTTCCACCGCACAGAAAAACTCTTCTACAAGTAGTCAATAATCACACCAATGTCAGAAAATCAACACATGGGGAGACTGTCTCAAATCCAAATGACTTACTTTCTAAAATTGCCAAGGCTTTGATTTATTTTTAGTTTAATTCATTTCAAAATCTCAAATAGTATTAAAGAAGGGCATGAGGTAATTATGTTTATTAAATAGGTCACCACTGTATTGATGGTGTTAGCATTTTCAATAGGACTAACAATTTCCAACATTTAAGGCATGATTTCTGTGGTAGGAATGTCTGAATGTTTCATCAGCCTTTATATTAGCTCTTCGATAGGATCCCACTGCTTTCCAGTGATCTATATTCAACAAGGAAATCCTAGTTATTAACCTTATGTTTGTTCTGGCAATTGGGAAGGGATACCCTGAATATTGATATAAAAATGTAATCAGAGTGAAGTCAGAAAGAGAAAAACAAATATTGTATATAAACACATCTATGTGGAATCTAGAAAAATGATACAGATGAACGTATTTGCAAAGCAGAAACAGAGACACAAATATAGAGAAAAAATGTATGGACACCAGAGGGGAAAGGGATGGGTGGAATGAATTAGGAGACTGGGATTGACATATACACACTACTATGTATAAAACAGATAACTAAAGAAAGCCTTCTGCATAGCACAGGGAATGCTATGGGAATGCTCTGTGGTGACCTAAACTGGAAGGGAATCCAAAAAACAGGGGATGCAGATACACGTAAAGCTCATTCACTTTGCTGTACAGCAACATCTAACACAACAATGTAAAGCAACTATACGTCAGTCAAATTAAAATATATATATACAGTCAGTGTAAGGGAGAACCCAACATTGTAAACTAACATGTTGGCATTCTGCAGTGGAGAGAGCCAAGGCCTTGAAATCATTCAGATTCACATTCTGTCTCTGCCAGGATACTTCATAAGCTACCTTGGGGAGGCTGATAAACACTCATATTAATTTTCCACACTGAAGAACAACAAAACCTAAGTTTAACTGTTGCAGTGAAAATTGCAAGAGATAGCATTAGTACTTGGTTTGGTGAATTTGACATAGAGAATATGCAAAATAAATGGTAGTTACCAAGTCAATCTCTAACAATACATGTTCATGTGAGCAAGTACTTAACATAAGGAATTCCTCTGGAATTATTGCCCATTGATTTTTCTGAATCCTCAAAACTAAGGACAAAACAGTTACACATTGCTGGGTTTTAAAGAGCAACACTCTGTTCATTAATTGACAGCAATCTCCTGGGTGTTTCAGGACCTGGCTAGCCTACTCAACATCTAAAAGTAGCATTTGCTCTTAGTTTCTTTAAATATCAGCTATTTTCCTGCTGTGACAGAATAATGTTCACACTGCAAGATATTCATATACTACTCCCTGGAATCTGAGAATATGCTGCACGGATGCAGGAGGGCCGAAAGGAGATACTCCACGTTCAAGGTCAGGAGGGGCGGCTGTGAGGAGATACCCCTCATCCAAGGTAAGGAGCAGCGGCTGCGCTTTGCTGGAGCAGCCATTGAAAGATACCCTAATCCAAGGTAACAGAAACCCAAGTAAGATGGTAGGTGTTGTGAGAGGCATCAGAGGGCAGACACACAAACCATAATCACAGAAAACTAGTCAATCTAATCACACGGACCACAGCCTGGTCTAACTCAATGAAACTAAGCGATGCTGTAAGGAGCCACCCAAGATGAATGGGTCATGGTTGAGAGGTCTGACAGAATGTGGTCCACTGGGGAAGGGAATAGCAAACCACTTTAGTATTCCTGCCTTGAGAACCCCATGAACAGTATGAAAAGGCAAAATGTTAGAATATTGAAAGAGGAACTTCCCAGGTCAGTAGGTGCCCAATATGCTACTGGAGATCAGTGGAGAAATGACTCCAGAAAGAATGAAGGGATGGAGCCAAAGCAAAAACAATACCCAGCTGTGGATGTGACTGGTGATAGAAGCAAGGTCCAATGCTGTAAAGAGCAATATTGCATAGGAACCTGGAATGTCAGGTCCATGTATCAAGGCAAATTGGAAGTGGTCAAACAGGAGATGGCAAGAGTGAACATTGACATTCTAGAAATCAGCGAACTAAAATGGACTGGAATGGGTGAATTTAACTCAGATGACCATTATATCTACTACTGCGGGCAGGAATCCCTCAGAAGAAATGGATTAGCCATCATGGTCAACAAAACAGTCCGAAATGCAGTACTTGGATGCAATCTCAAAAACAACAGAATGATCGCTGTTCGTTTCCAAGGCAAACCACTCAGTATCACAGTAATCCAAGTCTATGCCCCAACCAGTAACACTGAAGAAGCTGAAGTTGAACAGTTCTATGAAGACCTACAAGACCTTTTAGAACTAACATCCTAAAAAGATGTCCTTTTCATTGTAGGGGACAGGAATGCAAAAGTAGGAAGTCAAGAAACACCTGGAGTAACAGGCAAATTTGGCCTTGGAATACAGAATGAAGCAGGGAAAAGGCTAATAGAGTTTTGCAAGATAACGCACTGGTCATAGCAAACACCCTCTTCCAACAACACAAGAGAAGACTCTACACATGGACATCCCCAGATGGTCAACACTGAAATCAGATTGATTATATTCTTTGCACCCAAAGATGAAGAAGCTCTATAAAGTCAGCAAAAACAAAACCAGGAGCTGACTGTGGCTCAGATCATGAACTCCTTATTACCAAATTCAGACTGAAATTGAAGAAAGCAGGGAAAACCACTATACCATTCAGGTATGACCTAAGTCAAATCCCTTATGATTATACAGTAGAAGTGAGAAATAGATTTAAGGGACTAGATCTGATAGACAGTGCCTGATGGAGGTTCGTGACATTGTACAGGAGACAGGGATCAAGATCTTCACCATGGAAAATAAATGCAAAAAACCAAAATGGCTGTCTGGGAAGGCCTTACAAATAGCTGTGAAAAGAAGAGAAGCAAAAAGCAAAGGAGAAAAGGAAAGATATAAGCATCTGAATGCAGAGTTCCAAAGAACAGCAAGGAGAGATAAGATTTCCTCAGTGATCAATGCAAAGAAATAGAGGAAAACAACAGAAAGGGAAAGACTAGAGATCTCTTCAAGAAAATTAGAGATACCAAGGGAATGCTTCACGCAAAGATGGTCTTGATAAAGGACAGAAATAGTATGGACCTAACAGAAGCAGAAGATATTAAGAAGAGGTGGCAAGAATACACAGAAGAACTGTACAAAAAAAGATCTTCCTGACCCAGATAATCACGATGGTGTGATCACTCACCTAGAGCCAGACATCCTGGAATGTGAAGTCAAAGGGCCTTAGAAAGGATCACTATGAGCAAAGCTAGTGGAGGTGATGGGATTCCAGTTGAGCTATTTCAAATCCTGAAAGATGATGTTGTGAAAGTGCTGCACTCAATATGCCAGCAAATTTGGAAACTCAGCAGTGGCCACAGGACTGGAAAAGGTCAGTTTTCATTCCAATCCCAAAGAAAGGCAATGCCAAAGAATGCTCAAACTACCACACAATTACACTCATCTCACACACTAGTAAAGCAATGCTCAAAATTCTCCAAGCCAGGCTTCAGCAGTACATGAACCGTGAACTTCCAGATGTTCAAGCTGGTTTGAGAAAAGGCAGAGGAACCAGAGATCAAATTGCCAACATCTGCTGGATCATTGAAAAAGCAAGAGAGTTGCAGACAAACATCTATTTCTGCTTTATTGACTATGCCAAAGCCTTTGACTGTGTGGATCACAATAAACTGCGGAAAATTCTGAAAGAGATAGGAATACCAGATCATCTGACCTGCCTCTTGAGAAACCTGTATGCAGGTCAGGGGTCAGGCAGCAACAGTTAGAACTGGACATGGAACAACAGACTGGTTCCAAATAGGAAAAGGAGTACATCAAGGTGGTATATTGTCACCCTGCTTATTCAACTTATATGAAGAATACATCATGAGAAATGCTGGGCTGGAGGATGCACAAGCTGGAATCAAGATTGCTGGGAGAAATATCAATAACCTCAGAAATGCAGGTGACACCACCCTTATGGCAGAAAGTAAAGTGAAAGAAAGTGAAAGTGAAGTCACTCAGTCATGTCCGACTCTTTGCGACACCATGGACTGTACCCTCTAGGCTCCTCTGTCCATGGGATTTTCCAGGCAAGAGTACTGGAGTGGTTTGCCATTTTCTTCTCCAGGGGATCTTCCTGACCCAGGGATCAAACCCAGGTCTCCTGCATCCCAGGTAAGCAGATGCTTTACCGTCTGAGCCACTAGGAAGCCTGAAGAACTAAAGAGCCTGTTGATGAAAGTGAAAGAGGAGAGTGAAAAAGTTGGCTTAAAGCTCAACATTCAGAAAACTAAGATCATGGCATTCGATCACATCACTTCATGGCAAATAGATGGGGAAACAGTGGAAACAGTGTCAGACTTTATTTGGGGGGGCTCCAAAATCACTGCAGATGGTGACTGCAGCCGTGAAACTAAAAGACACTTACTCCTTGGAAGGAAAGTTATGACCAACCTTGATAGCATATTCAAAAGCAGACATTACTTTGCCAACAAAGGTCCATCTAGTCAAGGCTATGGTTTTTCCAGTGATCATGTATGGATATGAGAGTTGGACTGTGAAGAACGCTGAGCACCGAAGAATTGATGCTTTTGAACTGTGGTATTGGAGAAGACTCTTGAGAGTCCCTTGGACTGCAAGGAGATCCAAACAGTCCTTTCTAAAGGAGATCAGCCCTGGGTGTTCATTGGAAGGATTGATGCTAAAGCTGAAACTCCAATACTTTAGCCACCTCATGCAAAGAGTTGCCTCATTGGAAAAGACTCTGATGCTGGGAGGGGTTGTGGGAGGAGAATGGGACAACAGAGTATGAGATGGCTGAATGGCATCAGCTACTCGATGCACATGAGTTTACGTTAACTCCTGGAGTTGGTGATGGACAGGGAGGCCTGGCGTGCTGCAGTTTATGGGGTCGCAAAGAGTCAGACATGACTGAGCGACTGAATTGGACTGAATTGAACTTAGCAAAGGGATTTCTCAGATGGAATTACGTTAAGTATCTTGAAGTGAGGGAAATGGGTGGTGGGTCATTCCGGTCATCTTAATGTAATCACAGGGTTCTGAGCAGGACCCTGTGTCTCCTGGGCACAGGAAGTCTTTGAGTTCAGCCTCCATGACCTTCCTTGATCCAAAGGGCAGATTTGAAAAACTGATAATCTAGGAAGGGAAGGGATTTGAAGTTTAGGGAGAAACAGCCCAGAAACAATAGCTTGGCCTTGGGGGAGGATCCTGGTTCTCCCTCAAAGTATACATTTAGCAATATCTTTAAGGCCTTTTATAGAATTAAAGAGATGGTAATACCAGACTGCTTAACCTGCCTTCTGCTAAACTTGTATGCAAGTCAAGAAGCAATAGTTAGAACTGGACATGGAACAACAGACTGCTTCAAAATTGGAAAAGGAATATGTCAAAGCTGTATCTTGTCACCTGCTTATTTAATTTCTGTGCAAAGTCAAAAAGTCAAAGTGAAAGTTATTCAGTTGTGGCCAACTCTGCAACCCCATGGACTATGCAGTCTATGGAATTCTCTAGGCCAGAATACTAGTGTGACTAGCCTTTCCTTTCTCCAGGAGATCTTCCCAACTCATGGATCAAATCCAGGTCTCCCACCTGGCAGGCAAATTCTTTACCAGCTGAACACAAGGGAAGCCCAAGAATACTGGAGTGGGTAGCCTATCCCTTCTCCAGAGGATCTTCCCAACCCAAGAATTGAACCAGGGTCTCCTGCCTTGTAGGCAGATTCTTTACCAACTGATCTATCAGGGAAGCCTGCAGAGTACATAATGGCAAATGTCAGGCTGAATGACTCATAGGTTGGAATCAAGATTGTTGGGAGAAAAATCAACAACCTCAGATATGCAGATGATACTACTCAAATGTCAAAAAGTGAAGAGAAACTAAAGAGCCTCTTGATAAAAGGGTAAAAGAGGAGAGTGAAAAAGCTGACTTAATCTCAACATTCAGAGAACTAAGATCCTTGCATCTGATCCCATCAATTCATGGCAAATTGATGGGGAAACAATGGAAACAGTGACAGACTTTATTTTCTTGGGCTCCAAAATCACTGTGGATGGTGACTGCAGCCATGAAATTAAAAGACACTTGCTCCTAGAAGAAAAGCTATGACCAATACAGAGATCATATTAAAAAAAAAACAGAGATATCACTTTGCTGAAAGATCTGAATTGTGAAAGCTATGGTTTTTCCAGTGGATGTGTATGGATGTGAAAGTTGGCTGAGCACCAAAGAACTGAAGC